>NW_022630998.1:24067234-25267234 GCF_010015895.1 Lontra canadensis
TATGCTCCATACTGGAGCAGTTAAATCATTACTCTTTTGGGAGGATGAGAGGATAAGAAATATATACACATGTAGTGCCAGTAGAAGAATGAAGAGTGAAGAGAGCTAAAAATTCTCGTATTTCATCATGGAAGTCAATAAATACCATCTAAAATTTATAAACCCAAAAATTGTGATACATGATTGAAATCAGTACAGTATATCTAATTGGCAAATCAAGAAATGAGATATAAAAATTATTTAGAGATGGATGTACATAGTAGAGGCAGCTACCAAAAGAAAAATTGTTAAAAAGTGGTTTATTCTTGGTTTATTCTTGGGAGCAGGATTGGAGATAGAGTCAGAATGGGGCAAATAACTTTTTCTTACATTTTAAGCCCTTTTGGAATATTTTATTTGATATATATATACACACATATATATACACACACACACACATATATATATATATATATTTCTTTGATTAAAAATGAAATAAAAAGATGGATACCAAGTTGGGAAGGAATATTTGAGAAGCCAAGAGAAGTTTAGTATGGCTGGAATCTGATGACAATTGGGTCAGGGTGAGGGCTTAAAAGGATATTTTACGTGGGTGTATGGGTGTGTGTGTGATTATACATTTATATATATGATATTATATATATATGGATACATTTTATAGGCAATTCTGATTCTTAGAAGTTTTGATGAAATTATTTATATGAGTGTTATAAACATATGGGAGGCACATGTAAAGCCACAGGGTAATGGCAGATCTAATGATATTTAGCCATATGGCCTTATCAACTGCTTACAGTTGGTATCTATTTTGATAGGTGGGCACTTATGACTTATCTGTTGCTAAATATTTTGAATATCACCTGAGTATAACCAACGATCAATAAAATTCTATCCCTACATTGGTTATTATCCACAGATTTTTTTTTTTACTCAATTTCTCTCACTCCCTTCCTTTCTATACACTTAACGAAAAAAAAAAATCACTCTGATAGCTCCATTATTACACCAACCTAGCTATAATTTCTTTACCTTACCTGCCAACCATATATAAATGACAGTGGTTTGTGATCCCCAGAGGCACTTTAAATCTGCAACAATTACCTTGTAAAGGAGTCTGGTCCCTTATGACTATCCTTGGTAGATACCTCGGAATGGAATCCGTGGTTCTTATGGTAAGTGGATGTCAATTTTTTAAGAAAGTGACTGTTTTGCAAAATAGACCGTTTTACACTCCCACATGCAACAGATAAGAGTTCCAGTTTCTCCACATCTTTATCAACACTTGTTTTTGTCCATCTTTTTTGTTTATTTTAGCCATTCTACTGAGTATGTAGTGGTATTTCATTGTGATTTTATTTGCATCTTCCTAATAACTAATGATGGTGAGCATATTTTCAGGTACTTATTTGCTATTCAAATATCTTCTTTTTTAAAGAGTCTATTAAAATCTCTTCTCCTTTTTAAAATTTTTTATTTTTGTTTTCTTACTATTCAGTTGTAAGTATTCTTTATATATTCTGAATTCTAGCCCTTTATCAGACATATATTTTGCAAATATTTTCTCCCAATATTGGGTTGCCTTTTCATTTTCATAATGGTGTCTTTTTAAGCAAGAAAGCTTATAACTTGGATGAAGCCCAATTAGTCATTTTTCCTTATGATTTATTTGTGTCATATCTAAGAGCTATGCCTATCCCAAAATCACAAAGATTTTCTCCTGTTTTTTTTTCTAGGAGCTTTTCATTTAGGTTTATGATCCATTCTGAGTTACTTTTTGTTCATTTTGTCAAGTGACAGTTGAAAGGTTCTTTCATGTTTATATGCGTATGGATATCCAAACTGTCCTAGTCTACTTTGTTGAAAAGATTATTCTTTTTACCTATTGAATTATCTTTGTCAAAAATTCATTGACCATATATATGAATATCTCCTTTTGGACTCTCTTCTCTTCCATTGATTATATCCATCCTTTAGCCAGCACCACACTGTCTTAATTATTGTAACTTTATTATAATTCTTGAAATTAAGTAGTGTAAGTCCTCCAACTTTGTACCTCTTTTCCAAAATTGTTTTGGCTATTCTGTCATTTGCATTTCCATGTAACTTTTAGAATGAGATTTTCAATTTCTACAAAAAGGTCAAGATTTTTTTTTTTTTTAAAGATTTTATTTATTTATTTGACAGAGGGAGAGATCACAAGTAGGCAGGAAGGCAGGCAGAGAGAGAGAGGAAGGGAAGCAGGCTCCCCACGGAGCAGAGAGCCCGATGCAGGGCTCGATCCCAGGACCCTGGGATCATGACCTGAGCCGAAGGCAGAGGCTTTAACCTCTGAGCCACCCAGGCGCCCCAAAAAGGTCAAGATTTTGATTGAGATTTTATCAAATCTATAGATGTACACTCACCATTATATTAGCTACTAGTCATATTTGACTATCTAAATACAAATTTAAATTAATTAGGATTGATTAAAATTAAAATTGTAGTGCATTAGCCTTTTTCAAGTACCATTAGCCACATGAGGCTAGTAGCCACATGTCCAGTAGTGGACAGAGTTGATACAGAATATTTCAATAATCTCAGGAAGTTCTATTGGGCATTGTAGCTATAGGAAAAATCATATTTAAATACCATCTTAACAATTTTGAGGCTTCCACTTAATTGACATGATATATCTCTCCTTTTGTTTAGGTTTTTAATTTCTCTTCATAGTGTTTTTATACTTTTCAGTATATAGATATAACAAAACATCTTTTGTTAAATTTTTCTTCCTAAGTATTTTATTCTTTTCGTTGCTATTATGGAAGAAATGGCTTTTTATTTATTTTTTTTTAAGATTTTCATTTATTTATTTCACAGAGATCACAAGTAGGCAGAGAGGCAGGCAGAGAGAGAGGAAGGGAAGCAGGCTCCCTGTTGAGCAGAGAGCCCGACGCGGGGCTCGATCCCAGGACCCTGGAATCACGACCCAAGCAGAAGGCAGAGGCTTTAACCTACTGAGCCACCCAGGTGCCCCAATATGGCTTTTTAAATTACATATTTTTAATGGTTCATTGATAATATGTAGAAATACAATTGATTTTTTAAAAAGATTTTATTTGACAGAGAGATAGAGCATGCACAAGCAGGGGGAGCTAGAGAGGGAGAGGGAGAAGCAGATTCCCCTATGAGCAGGGAACACAATGCAGGACTTGATCCTAGGACCTTGGGATTGTGACCTGAGTTGAAGGCAGATGCTTAACTGACTGAGCCACCCAGGCGCCCCTACAATTGATTTTTGTATCTGATCTTGTACCCTGTAACATTGCTAAACTTGTTTTTTTAAATTCTCTAGCTTTTTTGTATGTTTCTTAGGATTTTCTACAAAAAGATCTTGTTATCTGTGAATAAAGACAGATTTACTTCTTTTGCAACTCTGTGTGACATTACTCTTTTTCTTGGCTTACTGCACTGGCTAGAATCTTCAGTGTAATGTTAAATAGAAATGGTAAAAGTAAATATCCTTGCCTTCTTCTTATCTTAGTAGGAAAGCATTTAGTGTTTCTATTCAGTGATATGTTAGCTGTAGGTTTTTCATAGGTGCCCTTTATCAAGTAGAGGACCTTCCCTTCTCTTTCTAGATTGCAGAAAGTTTTTACCACCAGTTAGGGTTGGATTTTGTCATATGCTTTTTTCTGCATCTATTGAGATGTCCATATGGATTTTTCCTTTATTGTACTAATATAGTATATTACATTACTTGATTTTCAGAGGTCAAACAAAATTTACATTTCTGGGATAGACCTCATTTGGTCATTATCCTATTTATAAATTGCTGTCTTTAATTTGCCAATATTTTGATAATGATTTTGAGATGACTGTCATTAGGAATACTGGTTGTTGTTTGTCTTTGTCTACAATTGAATTTGAAAGCTTTCCCTCCTCATCTATATTCTGAAAGTCAAGATTCCTTCCCTGTCCTGAGTGACTGACAGAATTGACCAATGAAGCCATCTTTGAGCCTGGACTTTTCTTTGTGGGAAGATTTAAATTATTTATCAACTTCTTTGCATGATATAGGTCTATTTAGATTTTCTGTTTGTCCAGTCACTTGAGGTAATTTGTCTCTTCCTAAAAATTTGTCTTTTCAACTAAGTTGTCAAGTTTGTTTAAAGTTATTCATAATATTCCCTTATACTCCTTTTAATTTCCTTTGGGATCCCTTCTTTCATTCCTGATTTTTGCAATTTGTGTTTTCTCTTTTTTGTCTAGCCAGTGGTATATCAATTTTGTTCCTCTTGTCAATGAACCAGCTATTGGTTTCTTTGACTTTTTCTATTGATTTTGTTTCTTATTTTATTTATTTCTGTACTGGCCTTCATTATTTATTCTTTAACACTTACTTTATACTTGATCCAAACCTTTTCCTAACTTCTTAAGATCAAAATTTTGGTTAGAAACTTTGATTTTAAACAGATAATCCTTTATAAATAAGCATTTAAAGCAATAAATTTTTTTCTAAGCAGGGCGTTAACTGCATCCCATAAATTTTGATATATTTTATTTGTATTTTCATTCAGTGCAAGAGATTTTATAATCTCCTATGTGATTTCATCTTTGATCCATAAGTTATGTAGAATTGTGATGCCTACTTTGTGTATATTTGGATATTTCCCATAATATTTTTGTTAATAATTTCTAATTATGTTGTAGTCAAAAAGTTATTTTTATGATTTTATTCCTTTCATATTTACTGAGACTTGCTTTATAGCCTCACTGAATAGCCTGATGAATACCCCATGTGCAATTAAAAAGACTGTATGCTGTTTTAAGATAAAGCATTTTATATATGTCACTTAGGTCAAATCAGTTGATAGTGTTGTTCACATCTTCTGTATTCTTGCTGATTTTCTATCTACTTATTTTACAAATTATTCAGAGAGGAATATTTAAATCTCCAAGCATAATTGTTGAACTGTTTATTCTTTTCTAAAAAAGTATTTATTTTGGAGCACCTGGGTGGCTCAGTCATTAAGCATCTGCCTTCAGCTAAGGTAATGATCCCAGGGTCCTGGGATCAAGCCCCACGTTGGGCTCTCTGCTCAGTGGGAAGCCTGCTTCTCCCTCTCCCACTCCCCCTGCTTGTGTTCTGTCTCTTGCTGTCTCTCTGTCAAATAAATAAAATCTTAAAAAAAAAAAAAACAACTTATTTGTTGGGGTGGGGGGAGAGAGAGAGAGAGAGAGCACGAATGAGTACAGGGGGAGAGAGAGAGAGAGAGTTATAAGCAGACTCCATGCTGAGCATGGAGCCTTCATGGGGCTCAGTCTCACGACCCTGAGATCATGACTTGAGCCAATATCAAGAGTCCACTGCTTAACCAACTGTGCCACCCAGGTGCTCCTGAACTGTTTATTCTTATTTCAGTTCTGTCAGTTTTTACTCATGAATTTGTAGTCTCTTTGTTAGGGACAAGCACATTTATAATTTTTGAGTGTGTTGACTTAATGTATATCCCAATAAAATATACCTCTTTTCTTTTTTTTTAAGATTTTATTTATTTATTTGACAGATAGAGATCACAAGCAGGCAGAGTGGCAGGTGGGGTGGGGGGAAGCAGGCTCCCTGCTGAACAGAGAGCTTGATGCAGGGCTCGACCCAGGACACTGGGATCATGACCTGAGCCGAAGGCAGAGGCTTTAACCCACTGAGCTATCCAGGTGCCCCCAAAATGTATCTCTTTTCTTTACTAATAGTCCTATTTTGTCTAATATTAATATAGCCACTCTAGTTCTCTTATTAAACTTTATGTGGTATAACTTTTTCAACCTCTTTTTGTCTTTGACCTTGTAGTTCCTCTCTTATAGACTGCATATATCTTATCTTTTATTATTATTATTATTTTTAAAGAGGTAATTTATTTGAGAGAGAGAGCATGTGTGCATGAATGGGGGGAAGAAGTGGAGAGGGAGAGGGAGCAGCAGACTCCCCATTGAGCAGGGAGCCTGACTCAGGGCTGAATTCCAGGATCCTGAGATCATGACAGGAACCAAATTCAGACACTCAACCAACTGAGCCACCCTGGCACCCCTGTTCCTTTGCTTTTTAAATCTATTTTGACAATCTCTGCCTTTGATTACAATGTTTATCCCATTAACATTTAATGTAATTATTGCTATAGTTGAATTTAGGGCTGCCATTTTGTTATTTGTTTCTGTATCTATTTCTTATTTTTCCCTCTTTTCCTCTTTCATTATCTTTTAGGCTTAACAAATTCTGATTATTACACTGTTTTAATTCCCCTGTTAACTTTTAAATTTTATGTCTTTAATTTTTTTCTGTATGTATGTTTGCACTAAAGATAACAATATGGAACTTTTAAATTATGATGAGTAACTTAAGCTAGTACTGATTTAAATCCAGTGAGACTGCAATTTTGCTCTCATACCTCAAAGAGCAGCATTCATGAATTGTGTCATCAGGAAACTTGTACCATGGATGTACTGAAAAATAAAAGGTTTGTGGTCAAATAAGTTTGAGAAATGGTACATATCTCACTTGTGTATATCTACAATGTAGATTAGCATATTAAAAAGCTCTCAGAAGCCTTGTTGAAAAAAATCTGCTTCATTTTCTTTGAAGGAAGGGTTTCCCAAAGTATTTGACTACAGAATCTTCCTTTTCTTTTATGTATCAGACAACCTACAGAAATAGTGTTCCACATAACTCACTTTGACAAACACTGGTCAAGCAAACAATAGAAATGAAATACAGTCAACTTATTTTTAATTCTTCATTAAGAAATATTGTGTTTCTGAAATAAAATGAAAAATAAGTGTCATCCTTCTGGACCTCTTTGAAACCAACTGCTGATTCTTTTCAATCAACTACTGGTTCTTTTATTCTTTAAGTGATTGAAGTCAAGTATACAACATGTTTATCTGTAAACTCTGTTTCTATTTGTAGGTGATGTGATAAACCTTGGTGACAGACAGCTCACTGTTATGCACATGCCTGGTCACTCCAGGGGCAGTATTTGCTTACATGACAAAGACCGGAAGATTCTTTTCAGTGGAGACGTTGTGTATGATGGATCACTGATTGACTGGCTCCCATACAGCAGGATAAGTGACTATGTTGGAACATGTGAACGTCTGATAGAATTAGTGGACAGAGGTCTGGTAGAGAAGGTGCTTCCTGGGCACTTCAATACCTTTGGTGCCGAAAGGCTTTTTCGATTGGCTTCTAACTATATTTCAAAAGCTGGGATATGTCACAAAGTTTCCACTTTTGCCATGCGATCTCTTGCAAGTTTAGCCTTACGTGTAACAAATTCTAGGACCTCACCTTAGTATCTATACTGATAACCTATTGTGATTAGTTCTATAAATTAATACAATTCATTTTGTGCTGTTTAAAATGATTAATAGTGAGCATTTCAAGAAGTGCTTTATTAGAGAAAAAAGATTGAGAATGAGTAAGCCAAAAAAGGAGGTTCTTTGTTTAAATTATTTCCTTCTTCTAAATAAGAAATCACTTAGAGAAGCTCATAATTTGCCAAGCTGTCATCTTGTAATATTTGTCACCTTGTAATATCCAGAAATGACATAGAAATCTATGCGAAAACAAGGAGGCATTTTGCAGTAACAGAAAGAACTCTCCTTGCCTCCCATTTGTTTTATTTTATTTCCTAGATGACCTAGAGAAAGAGGCATAAACTTTTATGTTTATAATCCAAACTTGATATTTTTAGTATATTATTTAAAGGTAAAGGTTCTTGAGTTTAAAATACATTAGTACTCAATACAAACATATAAATTAACATTTAAAATGACAGCTAAAACAGTCCATTGTTATGGCACAGAATTTTTATGCTTCATTTATTTATTCTTAATGTAATTATAGTGTACATTATATGTTGTGTAATTTTACTTACAAAGAGTACAATGAATTTTGTTTATTGCAAAGCTTTAAATATAACTTGCAGAGTGCTTCAGTAAAAAGCTACTAATAGCATTGCTTGTTATGTGAGTGTAACATTTTCAATCATAAAAGTGAGATTCAAATGTCTGTAATCTAATTACAAATTGTCAGAATTCTCAAAAGGACACTGTCAGGCAAATTTGAAAATATACACATTGAAAATATTTTTTATTATATCCTATTTTAATATTAACAGCTATTATAAACAAAACTTTTCTTGTTAAATAGCAGCTTCAGTATATGTCATATTTTATAGTATCAGAACAATTATAGAGATCTACAACATCCTGATAGAAATCATTCTTTTACTTACCATAACATACATATGTACCGCAGAAGGCTTTTCAGATTAATTGCAAAATATGCATTAGATATTGACTTAGAATGAATTGCCTTTTTTATCCTGATTCACAACACCTATTCCTGTTCAGTATTCTTTGTCTTGAATGAAAAGAAGTCTACATTTATAAAGTTATAGGAAAGGTTTGCCCATTATTTAGTAAAACATTTTGGTTTGGTGCTCTTTATAATTTATTAAAAAGCCTTTTGGAAAATTTCATAAAGGTTTTTTAAACAGTTTTTTCACTGCCTTTTTATTATTGACATGTCCAAAACCAAACTGAGATAGCTTTGGAAACCAGATTTTTTAGTATTAAGAAGGTTTAGCAACTTTTATTTGCAAAAAATTGTGAAATGTTCCCACCCTCCACCCACCCAGGTTCTTTAATCTTTTATTCATTCAACACATGCACACCCACACATTCCACATGCATACACACAGTCACATACATATATACTTGCACAGTATTGTGCTAAACACTGTGGAAGCTTAAAAAGTCAAAGAGACTACAGCTTAGCTAGAAGTAGAAGGCAAACAAAACATGAATAATAATATATGCAGGTTGAAGCTAATACAAATTACACAATAGTATCAGGGACATAAGTGGAGGGATGTGGAGTTTGGTTAGGAAAAGATTCCTGAAGGAGGGGTTTTTCAGTCCCATTTGGAAAGACGATTTGGTAGGTGGTCAGGGTAGGGGACAAAAGATCCAAGAATAGGGATGGAAGCATTGCTGTCTAAAGTAGGCTATTCCTTGTGACAATTTAAATTTAATTTTCAGGAATCTTAGATCTTCCAAACACCAAGAATTTAGCATGAGAAAGGTGGGTTTGTGATTGTGTATATAAGAATCATCCTCAGTGACAGACAAGCTATACTGCCACATGCCACCAATGGATCTTCTCATTCAAGGCAGTTGGTCTGTTTCAGTTGATAGTACAACATCAAAGATACAGATTTGGTTCAGGGCAACTACAATCACTTAATAAGCCTTAAATATAGCCATTATTTTTATATCAGTAGCACAAAAAAAACAAAAACAAAAACAAAACCAAAAGTCCTTAACCATTGACCATTTTATCATACTTTAGGACTTAAAAAAAAAAATCAGGGTATAGTAGGCACTAAGTTTTATTGAGAAATATTTAAACCCGATGAAGGCTTTCTTTATTTCTTAAAAGTACAATTTTTCAAAACATGTTAATTTTATTTTTAAATTTCCATTTTTTTTTACATTATATAAAAACATAAGACTGGTATTTTGCTTTTGTTTCAGTGTGAATAAATTGGGGAAAGGATCTATCATTCATTTAGTGCCCATGCTATGCATTTTAAAATATGCATTATTTAGTTTAATCCCGGCCCCAGTGCCAAGAAGTAATTGGCCAGCCTCATACAACATAACTTTGAACAAAGCTGGTAATGGAACACAGGTCTGTCTGCCTCCCAAACTGTGCTCTTTCTCTTTACCTGCACAAATAACATAAAATTGGCAAAATGTATTTTTACTTTCCCAGATGCCACATGTGCCAAGAATAAATCAAGTGATGTTAAGCATAATAATAGCATATTTTAAAAGAAGCTTTAAAAAATATATTTTCACCCTGACAGTGACCCGTGTTATAATTTATGGTTTTTGGAACTAAGAGTATGTAAGTATAATTCAAAATTGTCAAAATGTAAGACATTTAGAAATAACTTTTATTTGTATTGTTAATAACTTAATCTTGGAAATTCATCTTCCTTATATGGTGTTTCCTTTTAACTAAGAAGTCTAAACTAACAAAAACCTTGTGTGTTATCCTGATACAGTTGAATGAATGATTATGTGTAGTACTTATATGATAGTAATATAATTGTGACATGCACAAATTGTCTTCATATAATTTTCAGATATGTGTAAGTAAACATTTGTGTGATAAATATTAAAGTGAACATTTTATTTCAATCTCCAGTTGGTTCTTTTTCTAATATTAGCAAATTCCCATTTAATTTCTTACAAGGATATTTCTTATGTGAAGTGCAGTTTTAAAAATGTGTAGTCAGTAAGATATCAAATCTGTGAGCAAGACTAGGGAATCCAGAAACCGAAAATGCCCATATAAACTTTTGTAGTTAATAAATATGGCATTTTAAATCAATGGATGAAAGATGAACTATTCAGTATATATCCCAATTGTTCACATGGGGGAAAAAAGGCCCTTAACAGCATAAAAATAAATTCTACATGGATTAAAGACCATAATTTGAAAAATGAAACCACATGTGTATTAAAAGAAAATTTAAATCATGTTTAAGACATTAGGATTGGGAAAATCTTTATATAGAAACAAAAAGCAAGATAATATCAAAATTTAAAATGTCCTAGAACTTGGATGCCAGAAAGTGAAAAAGATAAATTAGAAGAAAATATTCACAAATTGTAGAACAGCAATTTTTGTTTTAACAACTATAAAGAATGCCTACAAATCAGTTTAGAAAAAGGTCAACTACTATAAGGGAGGGAAGACCTTTCCTCTACCCTCAGGTTCTGTGGCTGGGCCAGAGGATTAAACTTAAAAAAGTTTAAGTTTCAGAAAGTTGGGAGCAAAGTATACAACTTTTATTTGATGTTAATATTTTTATGTGTATGGTGAGGCTTTTATATATAAGAAAAGAAAACCCAAAGAAGTGAATAGGATTGAGAGTTTACATACCATTTTAACAAAGAACAATAAATTGGGGAGACTGACGAGACAGGAAAAGAGGGTTTGGACAAGGCTTGGTAAACTGTGGGAAAATGACTAAAGAATAGATGAGGGAAACTAAGGAAAGACAAGGGTTCTTCTAGAAGGATTGTTGATACAGATTAATCTTGGTGTCAATTCCCTGTCTCCAGTGATAAGAATGTTGTCTTCTTCCTGATACCAGGGAGGGCACCTTCTTTAGGGGAAATTGTATGCCCTGTTTTAGGTAGAAAGGGAAAGGTCAAAGAGCCCTTCTTGTATCTGTTTTTTCTCACTTGGCTTCAGATCAATCAGTATGCCAAACTGGCATATTTTAAGGTGGCAGGTTCTTTTCCCCTTTACTACCTATTACAAAAATGGATAAAGTATATGAACAGGTCATTCACAGAAGAGGCAACACAATGGCCAATAAACATACAGAATTATGCCGAACTTCAGCATAATCAGGAAAATGCAAATTTAAATAATAAGACAGTTTACTCTAACCAGATGGGGAAATTTTGAGAATATGGAATATTGCCAAGGGTAAGGGTACGTGGATATTTTCATGCCGTGCTGCTAAAAGTATAAAATTTAGGGAGGGGGCATTTGGAGTGTGATGTAGCCCATTCTGATTTTGGGTTAAGCATTGTAAATTGTAGAGCATACACCTTTACCTCTGCTCCTTTCTGAAACTTGATCAAAATGACAGGAAAATCATTTTTTTACTGAACAAAACTCAAGAACATCAAGAATGGAAAAGGAGAGAACCATATCAATATGTTGACCCTGAACAGCTGATAGATGAATGAAAATGAATTTGGTAAACCCAAGAAGGCAGAAAATAAGAATAAGGAAATCTGAGAAGCGATCTTATTACACCAGTCCCCCTCCTTGACCCTGCAAAGGCTTAGATAGATACTAGGTACCTCTGGGAGTTGTGGTAAAGGTCTTTTTTATTTAAATTGTTTGCAGTTTAGATCACCAAATCCCTCCCTAAATACACTACCAAGCAATTTCCTCTCCCCAACCTCAAGGAAAATTGGAGGTTATTTTAGATCTCCCATGAAGTTAAGTAATATGTAGATTTAGGGCCTAGCACTTGCTTGGGCCCCTGCCATGGACCTGAGAGGGGCCCAAGAAATGTGTTCAGATGTCATTTTGTTTGTTTGTTTTAATTTGCAAAGCTTAATTATTTTTTATTCCTTCTCTCAAAGCCCCCAAATCACGTGTTTCAGATCCCACAGAACTGGAACTTGCTCCTGACTCTAGGATTATTGTGTGGAGAAGGTAAAGCAGGATCTCTGTTGAGAGGAAAACGGACCTTGTCCAACTGGAGTCCTCTATTGAAAACAGAGGGATCTAGCAAAGGCTGATGTACAGTGAAAGGTTGCATACTTAAAGTTCACGGTCCAGGAGAGTCTCCCAGCCTAGCTCCAGGGGTGTTGGCAGTTATTGGTGACAATTATTGTCCTTCAGGCAAGAGACTGAAAGACATTTTTCTTTAGAAATTTGACACCTAAAAGACCTAATGATACTGAATCTGGGGTCCCCAAAGAAAGGGCCCGGTGAAATCACCTTACAGTCTAGTGCACAATCCCTTCCCTGCCTCTCCTACACAACCTCTAAAGTGTTCTACTCTTTTTTTTTTAATTTAATTTTTATGTTTTAAAAGACTTTATTTATTTGAGATAAAGAGAGAGCACACACAAGTGGGGGAGAGGGACAAGGGAGAAGTAGACTGCCCACCGAGCTGGGTGCCCAATGCAGGGCTCGATCCCAAGATCATGACCTGAGCCAACAGCAGTTAACTGACTGAGCCACCCAGGCACCCCTCAAGTGTTCTTTTCTTAAGTTTAAATATATACACCAAAGCCAGCATCTTGTGGAAAAACCAAAAGAATAAATGGAAATAAACGCAAAAAACACTTAAAGCAGTAGGAGAATTTAACAAAATAGCAGTATATGAAATGAACACTAAAAACCTATCGTTTTCACCAAACAAGGCATACAGATGGCAATTAAGCAACTAAATTGTTCTTCGATAGGTGAATGGATAATTGTGGTACATCTAGACAATGGAATGAGCTATCAAGTCATGAAAAGATATGGAGGAAACATAAATGTCTATTATTAGGGCGCCTGGATGGCTCAGTCGTTAAAGTGTCTGCCTTAGGCTCAGGTCATGATCCCAGGGTCCTCGGATCAAGCCCTGCAATTGGGTTTCCTGCTCCGCCGGGAGCCTGCTTCTCCCTCTTCCACTCCCCCTGCATCTGTTCCCTCTCTCACTGTGTCTCTCTCTGTCAAATAAATAAATAAAAACTTTAAAAAATAATAAATGTTAAAGATTTATTACTAAGTTAAAGACGCCAATCTGTAAAATCTACATACTATATGTTTCTGGAAAAGGCAAACATTAGAGATAGTAAAAAGATCTGTGGTGGGGGCAAGGGGCTGGGTAGCTCAGTCGGTTAAGATTCTGATTCTTGCTTTTGGCTCAGGTCACCATGTCAGGGTCTTGAGATCAAGCCCTGAGTCAGCCTCCATGCTTAGCAGGGACTCAGTTTGGGATTCTCAATCTCTCTCTCTCCCTCTGCCCCTCCCCCTGCACTTGCTAGGGGCTGGGGTTGGGGGAAAAGATGAATAGGTAGCATACCTAATGATGGTTACAAGTCGCTAAGCATTTGTGGAACCCATAGAATGTACATCAAGAGTAAACCCTAAGGTAGACTGTGAACTTTGGATAATTATGATATGTCAATGTAGACATATCAATTGTAACAAATGTTCTGTTCTGATGGGGAATGTTGATGATGAAGGAGGCTATGCATGTGGGGGCAGGGGCCTATGGGAAATCCCTACCTTCTGCTCAGTTTTGTTATGAACATTAAACTGCTCTAAAAAAAAATAAAGCCTTTAAAAAAAACTAGTCTAGGAGCACCTGGGTGGCTCAGCTGGCTAAGCATCTCTCTCTGGCTCAGGTCATAATCTTAGGGTCCTGGGATTGAGCCCTGCATTGGGTTCCTTGCCTAACAGGATGCTTGCTTCTCCCTTTCTGCTCATGCTTTCTCCCTGTATCCCTCAAATAAATACATAAAATCCTTAGGAAAAAAAATCTATAGTTTTTATACAAACAAAAATGAGTTCAAAGATATAAATTACAATAATATTATGTATTTTGAATAATTTTTAAATACCTAGGCATACACCTACAATACATACAGAAACATATATAAACATAAATGAGAAATATATACAAATCTATATATTTGACTATATATATGTTCAAAACATATAGAAGGAAAACTATATATATATTTTTAAATTTTTTGTTTATTTATTTGTCAGAGAGAGTGAGCACAAGCAGGCAGAGTGGCAGGTAGAGGCAGAGAGAGAGAAGCAGGCTCCTCACTGAGCAAGGAACCGGATGTGGGACTCCATCCCAGGACTCTGGGATCTTGACCTGAGCCGAAGGCAGCGGCTTAACCCACGGAACCACCCAGGCGTCCCAGAAAACTATATTTTTAAAAATACTATGTACTTGGATAGAAACAGTGGGAGATAATTCTCCATAAGTCTCTCGTGCTTCTGCACAGCTGACAGATGCACTGACTGCCTTGGCTGCACACTATCTTTTTTAAAAAAAATGTTTATTATTTTTTTTAAAGATTTTATTTATTTATTTGACAGATAGAGATCACAAGTAGGCAGAGAGGCAGGCAGAGAGAGAGTGGGGGAAGCAGGCTCCCTGCTGAGCGGAGAGCCCGATGTGGGGCTTGATCTCAGGACCCTGGTATCATGACCTGAGCCGAAGGCAGAGGCTTTAACCCACTGAGCCACCCAGGTGCCCCAAAATGTTTATTATTAAGATTAAATTTACATACCATAAAACTCACCCTGTGTAAGTGTACCGTATATTCACTGAAATGTGCAACCAACACCACAACCTAATTCCAGAACATTCTTATCACCCCCAAAAGAAACTTTGTACCTATTGGCAATTTCTCTGCACTTTCCCTCCCTGCCAGGCTCAGGTAACCACTAGTCTACATTTTGTCTTTAGGGTTTTGCCTATTCCAGACATTTCAGATAAATGGAATAGCACAGCATGTGTCTTTTGACTCTGACTTCTTTCATTCAGCATAATGTTTTCAGGGCTTACCCATGTTGTAGCATGTATCAGAATTTCATTTCTTTTTGTTGCCAAATAATAATTGATCATTTAATGTACACAACATTTTGATTATTCATTTCTGATATTTGGGTTGTTTCTACTTTTTGACTATTATGAAAAATGTTGCTATGAACTCAAGAAATATTTGTATGTGGTTGGGGACATGAGACACTAAATGGAACAGAGGGCAGCCAAGGAAGCAGAACTAAGCTCAGGCCCATTAGATAAGTTACTTGTGATGAGTTGCATGAGAAGAGTTGTCCAATCAGAAAAGACACTTTGGGGGCGCCTGGGTGGCTCAGTGGGTTAAAGCCTCTGCCTTCGGCTCAGGTCATGGTCCCAGGGTCCTGGGATCAAGCCCCACATCGGGCTCTCTGCTCAGCAGGGAGCCTGCTTCCACCTCTCTCTCTCTCTGCCTGCCTCTCTGCCTGCTTGTGATCTCTGTCTGTCAAAATAAATAAACAAAATCTTAAAAAAAAAAAAAAAGAAAGAAAGAAAGAAAAGACACTTTGTTCTCCCAAGGTGAAATTTTTATATACTTTACGGGATGTTCCTGGGATTTGCCAATGCCTCCTTTCCCATTATGAGTTTTTATGTAAATAAATGAAGATTTCCAGGACCTATACCAGACGTACTGAATCCTATCACTTAATATTCTTAGTATATTTTTGATATACTATGTATAGTATTTCTCAGGATTATACGTTATAGTTAATATTTTTTTCCTTTTCAAAACTATGATCATCTATTTTTTATGGATCAGGTGAAACAATCACTGACCTCTTTTTTTTTTTTTAAAGATTTTATTTATTTACTAGAAACAGAGAGAATGCATAATAGAGACAGCACAAGCGGGGTTGAGGGGCAAAGGGAGAGGGAGAAGCAGACTCCCCACTGAGCAGAGAGCCTGATAGGGGGCTTGATCCCAGGACCGCAGGATCATGACCTGAGCTGAAGGTAGAGGCTTAACCAACTAAGCCACCCAGGTGGCCCTCACTGACTTCTTTGAAAATAGGCTTAATCATTGTCCTTAAAGACATTTTGTCAATATTTTTGGAAATGGTTTTATGTGGTTTACATGCCATAGAAACAACCAATTTCTTTGTTAGTTAAACTAATCTTATTATAAACTCTCATTAGACCTTTCAAATTTGAAAATTATTAGTAATAAATTGGTCATAGCCATTTTAAATCTCTCTTATCTATGGACAGTTTTGTTTTATTCTTTTGCTTGTCTGAAGCAATCTACAATTAGCTACAGGTCTGAGTGTGTGTATTTAACAAAGAATAATTGTTTGAGAGCCCAGTGGAAAAGGAATGTGCCAGCTACTTCGAACTACTGACACTTCAAAGAAGAGGCTCTTGGGTGTAGGCTTTTCATGATACCACTTAGACAACTTTCAGAGCATACTGGGGGCTGGAGTCAGGATTCTAGAACACATTTGTTGAGAAGCAGATGGCTTCAAAAGACTGCCATCTCAAGATCTAGTGAAAAAGTACTGAATAAACTGATAAGGGAAATTTTTATTGTGGTTATTTGTTTAAAATATTGTTGATATTGTCTCTTTTGAAAGTACTTTTTTGGGGCAGTACATACAGATCCTTCCTTTCTTCCTTCCTTCCTTCCCTCCTTCCTTTCTTTCTTTTAAAATATTTCACTTATTTATTTGTCAGTGAGACAGTACGAGCAGGGGGAGGATGAGCAGCAGGCAGAAGGAGAAGCAGGCTCCCTGTTAAACAAGGAGCCTGATATGGGACCTGATCCTCGGACCCTGGGATCATGACCTGAACCAAAGGCAGACACTTAACCGACTGAACCACCAAAGATATTCCTTTGATACTGTCTTAATGTTCTGTTTTCTAGATATATAAAGAAGCCTTGACTTTCCTTCTTAAGCTATCTGTAGTCCACAGCAATTTAATTAGCTTTTTGTAAACTGAAAACATTTGAAAAGGATATCAACTTCTCATTGACCAGCCCCAGCCCAAGCCCCAACATTCAGACACTCTTAATGATAAATTTATTTTGCAAGGTGCTATAGTTATTTGCATGGTTTCAGTGAGAATCTGCCCTCCTTTTTGCTAGGATGTAATTGGCAAAATCACTAATAGAAGAAAGGTTTGCTTACAAAGTCATATTTAAGAATGGTACTCATTTAATCAGATATTCCAGGCTACTTTTTGGGAATTAAAACTGACCTTATTTATGCACCCACTGCCTACTGAGTACTTTCTGGAAAGCTGGCCTTTACCTGCCTTTCAGAGTCTCTTCTGTAGACTGAAGTTTGTGCTCCCCAAAATTTATATGTTGAAACCTAATCCCTAACATGCTGGTATTTGGAGATGGAAACCTAGGGAGGTGATTAGGTCTTGAGGGCAGAATCTCTATGAATGGGACTAAGGCCCATACAAAAGAGGTCCCAGAGAGTTTCCTTACCACTTTTGCCATGCAAGGATGCAGTGAAAAGGTGATTGTCTATGAACCAGGAAGCAGGCCTTCACCAGACATAGAATCTGTCTTGATCTTGGACTTCACAGCTTCCAGAATTGTAATATGTTTCTGCTGTTTATAAACTACCTAGTCTATGATATTTTTGTAACAGTAGCCTAGAGGGACCAAGACAGTTCTAGACTTACAAGTGGGAAGGAATTTGATTCCTGGCAGACCAGAAATATTAGGAGATTTTGGATACTTCAAGAATGAGGGATTTTCCCAAATTAATAGGTACTGTTTATCAAGATGCTGTGCAGAGAGCTTCTTGGGTTTGGTTTCCTTGCCTTGGAAAAGTAAATAGTAATGCATACAATTCTTGTCTATAGACATGAAAATAAATTCTTCCTGGCAGAAGGAGATAGGGACTCTTTCATGCCAAAAAGCAAGTTTTATGTCCCTCTACAAATTCATTTCAATATTTTTGGTCTACAGAGATCTCTGTTCTTTGATTTTTCCTTTTAACCAGTTGTGACATTTTCCTGGTTCTCTCATTACGAATAAGCTAAATAGGGGCACGTGGGTGGCTCAGTGGGTTTAGCCTCTGCCTTTGGCCCAGGTCATGATCTCAGGGTCCTGGGATAGAGCCCTGCATTGGGCTCTCTGCTCAGTGGGGAGCCTGCTCCTCCCTCTCTCTCTGCCTGCCTCTCTGCCTACTTGTGATCTCTGTCTCTCTGTCAAATAAATAAATAAAATCTAAAAAAAAAAAAAGGCCAAATATTCTCCAGTTGGAAGAGCATGCAACTCTTGATCTCATGGTCACGAGTTCGAGCCCCACATTGGGTCTAGAGATTACTTAAATAAATACACTTAAAAAAAAAAAAGAATAAGTAGAATCTTTGACACATATTCATTTTATATCCATGTGAGTATCATGATTTTAACCATCTCTGAAAATCATCCTTTAATATGACTTATTCTCATATTGGCCTGTTTTACAACAAACTTCATATGCCTAACACTGTTTCTTTTCACTTACATTATTTGCTCCTCATAACAACATACTATAAAGTAGGTACTATTAATAGCTTGCCTCCCTCCATGCCTTTGTTAGTGGATATTTATAAGAAGAGTTTATAAATAAATGAACTAGGATTAAAATCTAGGCAGTTTGGTTCCAAAATCCACACTCTAAACCATTACTGTATACTCCTAATAAACAGAGAAAACTTTAACTTTGATGACTAATTTTGAATCTCTGTTACAGAGATTTCTCAAGATAAATCTATAAATTTGTTTTTGATTTTCATTTGGCTTCCCTTGGAGCCAGAAAATTAGGAAAAATGTGCTAGTTTTCATAACACCACTATTTCCAGGGATATTGAAAAATGTGGAAGAGTCATAATTACAAATTTGGAATTCTTGTACCATCCCTCCCTGTCAATAAACATCTTATAAATTTAATTCTGTGTGATCACAGCTCTGGGCCATGTTAAAAACAGGACAACAGGTTGAAAATGGAGTCACTTATGCTAAGCCTCATGTCACCAAACTGAGACTTTACCTAATTATGTTTTAGTTTTCCCAGAAATGTTATCTTAAACCAGTCAATCAGGAATTGCCTGATTAGTACTAGTTAAGTACTGTCCCTGACAGACCAAGGCCATTCACTAAAGAAAAGTAATTTTGGAATAACAAATCTGTTTTTTAGCCTAGTATAACTTCCTTGTTCCCACTCCTTTCTGGTTATAGAAGTCTTTCATTTTGTACAGCTCCTCAAAGCTCCTTTCTATCTGTTAGATTGGATGCTGCCTTTATCTTTCAACAGTCATGATTAGAATAAGTTTGGGCCCTCAAGTGAGAAAGTCAAATTCTGTGAGATAACTCTACATCACTTCACCATTTCCAGCTTCCACTACAATTTCTTGACTGATTACTCTGTAATAGTTGATAATGATAAAGATTCCATATTATCAATAAAAGATTAAGTTATATTCAAAAAATTTCTAGAAAAACAGCAAATATATAACACAATTTACAACTATTTACCTCCCAAATGGTTAATGTAGGTTTTGAAACTTGAAGGAAAGATTATCCAGTTATCTGGAAAACCACACCCAGAATACTTTTATTTCCCAAGCTGTCCAGTTAGCTGAACTTCTATTGCATCAGTTAGCAGCTTTCCCTGCACTGCATGAAAGTCCACTCACCAAAATTAAATAAAGTCCTGCTGCTATTCACACTGGAGCATGCTATGCCACATAAGACTTCTTTAAAATCATGTGAATCAGGGGTTCCTGGGTGGCTCAGTCAGTTAAGTGGCTGCCTTTGGCTCAGGTGATTATCTCAGTGTCCTGGGATCCAGCCCCAGACTGGGCTCCATGCTCAGCTGGGAGTCTGCTTCTCCCTCTGTCCCTCACCCCTGCCTGTGTTCTCTCTCAAACAAATAAAATCTTTAAGAAGAAAAATAAAAATAAAACCATGTGAATCAGCTCAACACATGTTCATTTCTGTAGTTGTTCTGGAAGTGGCTGCCTGTCTTTCTTAGGTAATCCCAGGACTCACCAAAAGTGAGTTACAAGTCTGCCATTAACTTTAAAGTTTAAGTCAGATGATCCCGGACCTATCCTCCAACTTAAAAACAAAAACAAAACAAAACAACAAACAACAAAATATAATCCAGAGGTGTTTGGGTGGTAGGGAAAAAAAGCAGATTGATATTTTAATTTCTTTATATAGAAGAGAGGGAAATAACAATTCTGAGCCTTGACTGAACATCTGAATCATGTAGGAGTTTTTAAAAATATGAATGCCTGGGATGCACATAACCAATTAAACAGTATATCTGGGGATCTGTAATTTTAAAAGCCTGATTACCTCAGTGCTTAAAAGTTTCATTGGTTAATGTGATGCTTGAAGGATGGGTTAAGAACTGCTGCTAGCAGTATTATTATACTTCTATTTTGAATGTCAACTTAGGTAACTTTAAGTAATATATTTTTAACAAATTTTTTAAAAAGATTTTATTTATTTATTTGTCAGAGAGCACAAGCAGGCAGAGTGGCAGGCAGAGGCATAGAGAGAAGCAGGCTCCCCACTGAGCAGGGAGCCCGAAGCTGGGCTTGATCCCAGGACTCTGGGATCATGATCTGAGCCACAGGCAGAAGCTTAACCAACTGAGCCACCTAGGAGTCCCAAGTAATCCAATTTTAACCCATATTATTTCCCCCACCCTTTCCAAGATAGTCAGGGTCTATAGGATTGGAGTAATCAACATATTTTTAAATTAAAAAAAATCCAGTTGCAACAAATGACAAGTTGGTCAGTCTCTCCAGTTTTTTTTTTCCCTTAAAGATTGATTGATTGATTGATTTTAAAGAGAGAGAGAGCGAGAAAATGCACAAACGGGGGGGCAGGGGACTTGGGGGCCTGAGGGAGACAGAGGAGAGAAGCGGATTCCCCACTGAGCACAGAGCCTGATCTCACCACCCTGAGATCCTGACCTGAGCCTGAGCCAAAATCAAGAGTCTAACGCTTAAGTCACGGAGCCACCCAGGTGCCTCACTCCTCTTCTGTCTCTAGATACAGTCCAAACCGGTTCTCCAACATCGCTTCATAACTGCTAGTGGCAGTCACTTTGGCTGGTTTAGAGGATGAAGAGCCACATATGTTTGATCGATGGAAGGGTAGCTGATGAATGCAACTAAAACAGCCAGTTGCATTCCTGGTGATACTATCTCTCAAGAGCCTCTTTTTTTCCTTTTTAAAAAATTCTTATCTGCCACCAGGCTCTTTGTCTTTCAACCAAAGTTTTTTTTTAACTTTATTTCTTGCTGTCATCCAAGCAACATAGAATAGTCTCAGAACTTGGAATTTCACTTAAGAGCCTTTTCTGATGGGGCACCTAGGTGGTTCAGTTGTTAAGCATCTACCTTTGGCTCAAGTCATGATCCCAGGGTCCATGGAACTCCCTGCTCAGCGGGGAGCCTGCTTCTCCCTCTTCCATTCCCCCTGCTTGTGTTTCCATTCTCTCTCTCTGTCAGATAAAATCTTAAAAAAAAAAAAAAAAGTGGTCCTTATCTTTGGATTAATGAAGGTTCAAGGGATCAATGAGTCTATAAACTTGAATGGAAAAATTGTATCTATCATACCACTAATGTATAACTGAAATTATTTCCTTTGATTATTATTATAGGCAACAAACCACAATAGTGTTAGTAGTATCTGTTACTTTGTCACCAACAAAAGTCACAGATATTTTTACATTATAGTTGTTACAGAGATCTCAAAATATCTCTAATATTTACCATTGTTTTGAGTTATAGGGACAACTATGAAGAAACATATATATTTATCACCAATATTTTATTATTTTGATAATGATATTTCAATATAATTGATTTCTTTTGTAATCTTATGTATTTCACTGCATGCACTTAAAACTGTTCTGAGGGGGCAGGTCATAAACTTCATTGGAGAGCTAAAGGGGCCTTGGCATAGAAAGGATAGAAGTCTTTTCCTTCTGGTCAACCTTGACTGTTCAATTTATCTCAATTCCATGTGGCAGAGGGTGCTAGTTAGCACCAGTATCCATTCTCCCCATTTTCCTTAGCAACAGAACAGTAGGGTTTTAGGGGGGCAGTAATAATGTTCTCACCTGAAAGACTACATTTCCCATACACTCTTTGTAGGGAAGTGTAGCCTTGTGACTCAATTCTAGCTAAAAAGTTGTAAGTCAAAATGTTATGTAGGATTTCTGGAAAGTTTGTTTAAAAGGTTCAGCTTAGCTGAGTAGAAGACACTTTTGGCTTCTCCTCCTTCCACTTTTCTCCAGTCATGAAAAAGTCTATTTCTAATGAATGGGCTTTTCAGTCACCTATGCCCTTGAAAAAGAAAACTATGGTGTAACAAAGGTAAAGCATAAAAAGTGAAGGAACTTGAGTTCCTAGAACTGTAGAGAGCTATCATATCATCATTGGATGGCTTACTTTGGGAATGATTTTACATTAAAAAAATAACACTTTGGGTATATTTCTGTTCTTAATCGGTGAACACAATTTCTAACAGATATATCCCACTTATGAACTTTATCCTATTAGTTCTGTCTTTAAAAATCTAATTCAAATTCACAATTTGAGTATTTCTCACTATTTCCACCATTATTACCCTGGCCCCAGCTCCCATCAAATGTCACCTGAATTATTGCCATAATCAAATTCTTACTGGTCTCTCTTCTCCACCTTTGGCTCTCCGCAGTGTATTCTCAACAAGGATCCCCAGTGACCTTTTAAAACTCATAAGGTGGATCATATCACTCCTCTACCCAAAACCTTCAACAATTTTTTCCCTCTCATACCAAATGTAAGTTACATCCTAATGATGGCCTATAGTTTCATGAGATGTTACCAATCTACCCTCTTACCTCTCTTTTACCACTCTACCCCAGTTCACTCAGTTCCTGTCCCTTTGCTCCCTTGTTGCTCTTAGGATATGACAAACATGTTCAAAGTAGGTGCTCAGTAATATATCAAATGAATAAATGAGGAAGCCAACAGAAGGCTATGTCAGGCCAATCTTTGTGTAGGCTAAAGTTATTCAATGTGGTAAGGTTAATTATTCCAAATGATTGCATTCTTATGTGTACTGTTGATATTAATAACTAATCCTGGGGACTACTATTAGAATAATTTCCCTAAAACACTGGTTTCAATAGTACTTTCCAGCCCAATATCATTTAATACTTATACATTTTACTGATAACTAAAACTAATGTCCAGTCACAAAAACAGACACACAGAAAGACCCTCAACTCTATGGTCAACTAATCTTCGACACAGCAGGAAAGTATGTCCAATGGAAAAAAGACAGTCTCTTCAACAAATGGTGTTGGGAAAATTGGACAGCTACATGCAGAAAAATGAAACTGGACCATTTCCTTATACCACATTAAAAAAATATAGACTCAAAATGGATGAAAGACCTCAATGTGTGACAGGAATCCTTCAAAATCCTTGAGAAGAGCACAGGTAGCACAACTTCAGCTGCAGCAACTTCTTCCTACATCGCCAAAGGCAAGGGAAGCAAGGGCAAAAATGAACTGTTGGGATTTCATCAAGATCAAAAGCTTTTGCACAGCAAAGGAAACAGCCAACAAAACCAAAAGACAACTGACAGAATGGGCGAAGATATTCACAAATGACATATCAGATAAAGGGCTAGTATCCAAAATCTATAAAGAACATATCAAACTCAACACCCAAAGAACAAACAATCCAATCAAGAAATGGGCAGAAGACATGAACAGACATTTTTTGCAAAGAAGACATCCAAATGGTCAATAGACACATGAGAAAGTGCTCCACATCACTCATCATCAGGGAAATACAAATCAAAACCACAATGAGATACCACCTCACACCAGTCAGAATGGCTAAAATTAACCAGTCAGGAAATGACAGATGTTGGCGAGGATGTGGAGAAAGGGGAACCCTCCTACACTGTTGGTGGGAATGCAAGCTGGTGCAAACAGTACAGAGGTTTCTCAGAAAGTTGAAAATGCAGTTACCCTATCACCCAGCAATCGCACTACTGGGTATTTACCCTAAAGATAGAAATATAGTGATCCAAAGGGGCACATGTACTCGAATGTTTATAGCAGCAATGTCCACAATAGCCAAACTATGGAAAGAGTCTAGATGTCCATCAACAGATGAATGGATCAAGAAGATGTGGTATATATATATATGTATATATATACACAATGGAATACTATGCAACAATCCAAAGAAATGAAATCTTGCCATTTGCAATGACATAGATGGAACTAGAGGGTATTAGGCTGAGCAAAATAAGTCAATCAGAGAAAGACAAATATCATATGATCTCTCTGATATGAGGAATCTGAGAGGCAGGGTGGAGGGTTGTCGGGGGTAGGGAAGCAAAAATGAAACAAAATGGGATTGGGAGGGAGACAAACCATAAGAGACTCTTAATCTCATGAAACAAACTGAGGGTTGCTGGGGGGTGGGGGGGACGGGGATAGAGGGTTGGGTTATGGACATTGGAGAGGGTATGTGCTATGGTGAGTGCTGTGAAATGTGTAAGCCTGATGATTCATAGACCTGTACCCCTGGGGCAAATAATACATTATATATTACCTAAAAATTTTAAATAAAATAATCTGAAACAATTAAAAACAAACAAACAACAACAACAAAACAAAACCAAAAAAACTAATGTGCAGTGAAGCTTGTTACTAGAGGTAGAGAAGCTGAAGAGTTTATTTGTTCTTATTGGTATACTGTTAGTTCATAGCAAAATAATAAAATGAAATTTAATTACAAACAACATAATTGTCCACATGTTGGTATAGTTAAATATAATTAAAGTTACTTGCTAGTAAAAGACTTGAGAAAAATGTTTATAAAAAACTGTTTTAGGGGTACCCAGCTGGCTCAGTTGGAAGAGTATATGACTCTGGATCTCGGGGTCATGAGTTCAAGCTCCACATGAAGTGTAGAGATTACTTAAATAAATAAAACTTAGGGGGAAAAACTGTTTTGTGCTTATATATGCATCCTTTATCATTTATTTTAATTCTTATTTAATACTTACAAAATACATCATACTAAATTAAATACTGTGAGAATATACAAATGAATTTGCAAACAAAAAATATTGGAAATGTGTTCTATATTATCAAGTCAGACAGTTATTATGGTAAGCTATTGTAAAAACTGAGATACAATGAGGAAAAGAAAGAAAGTAACCAAATCATTGATCAAGAAATCCAGAAGAACACATTTATATTGAGGTGATTTGTTCCCACTGAGCTATATTGGCTACTTAAAACTTTTAAAAATGCCTGACTATTAAGTAGGCAATAAAATGGACTAATTTTTAAATAGTAAAATGATATTTCTTATGGCTAAAGCTGTAAAAACTACAACCTTGAAATGTAGGCCCAGCAGTCAGCAAGAGTTTGATATTTTTTAAAAAGATTTTATTTATTTATTTGACAGAGAGAGAGATCACAAGTAGGCAGAGAGGCAGGCAGAGAGAGGGGGATGCAGGCTCCCCGCTGAGCAGAGAGCCTGATGCGGGGCTTGATCCCAGGATCCATGACCTGAGCTGAAGGCAGAGGTTTTAACCCACTGAGCCACCCAGGCACCCCAAGAGTTTGATATTTTTAATAGAAATACATGTATGTTGATAGAATTACATAGGACATGCCAAGGAAAACTCAATTTGACTCTGAGGTTCTATTTCATTTCTTTTTAGCAACATTTTAATTTAAGCATCAGAGTTGTAGGTAAAAAGCACTGGGGAATCTGCTGTAACAATCACCATGGAGACCACACCATATTCTCAGGTCACATTAACAAAGTCTTTCCAACCTACCAAGGATGAGTTTCCTGCATCTGGTTGTGCTACGACTAGCAGACAGAGATTATGACTTGTGTGGTTGCGAGTAACAAATGCACACTCAAATTAGCATCAGTAAAGAGAGGTTTATCTAAAGGAGAAAACTGGTCATTTCAAAAACCCAACTTTTCCTTTCTTCTGGCTTCTGCATCTCTCTGTGCTTCTGCTTTTACTTGTGGCATCTCTGCTCCCCCATAAGTTACCTGTGCTTAGCTTTGATTTACTATCCTTTGTAGGTCTTACCCTGACCTTTCAGTTAAGTATTTAGCATCTTCTCACTCGTTGGCTCATATCTCTAACCAAAAGTCTCAAGAAAAAGAATCTGATTGGTTCAGTTTAGGTCAGGTGTGGTGGTGAGGACCTAGTAAAAGTCCTTACTAAGGCTGTGGTAAGTTAAAATACACATTATTTACAGTTTTGTGACATCCTTAAGGAATAAAGGAGTAAAACAGGCTGTGGTGATAATATATCCCCAGTTCTGTTCTGGAATCTGTTAAAAATTCTTTCACACCTTCATTCCCTACTGATTTTAAGGAATTAAGACAGTGTACACACACAGCGTCTGAGTTACAAAAAAGGTTGACAAAAAAATTAATGTTGCCATACTGATCCTTCCACTTGTTATGAATGACAATTCAATCAGCAAATATTTATAGATTCCATTCAGTGACCTCAGCACTGCATCACTGGGGCCAGAAAAAGTGATATAGCTGATCTTTGATGCTCAAGTTTTTTCCTAAGTTATGAGAAGTCCAAGCCCCCAAGGAACCCATTTCCATTGTCTCACAGTTTACACATACTTATTATTTACCTGCTTATCAATGCAGTTCAATTTTTGCCCCTACTTCTCCAATTACACTCTTACTCCTCAGAACTTGCCCCTTCAACAGACTTCAAATGGGAGAGAGATTCTAGAAAATTCTCTTGGGGAAAGTTTTTGGGGTGAGAAAGAAAAAAACACGTCATGTTTATTCATGTATTTATGTATGTATGTATTTATTTACTTATGTATTTGTTGGTTAAGTGATCAGCATCTAAAAAAAATCAGGAGAATCCATATAACAATTTGGTTTTCTTGTTTCTCTTCAGAAAGATGAAAATCTGCTTTTGGGGATCTGTATTTCCATATAGCACCAATTATTGGACCCAGTAGTAGTTTCTCTCTTCAGGTGGCATATAAGCTTCCCAATCTGCCATAGTTTCCCTACTGTTAGCTGTTTTCTATCCCCGCCCTCACTTTACTCATTTTTATCTGCCTTGCTGTTATAGGCATTTGTGTTTGCAAACCTTAATCTTTTTTACTTAGTTCATGAGATGTACTGTATTCCTTTACTTTTTTCCACATCTAATCTCTGGAGGAATTGAGACACATTTCCACATCCTCAATATTTTGTGGTACCATATCACACTTTAAAAATAGTGAGTCAAGTGGGAGGTAAGTCATTTCTGTTCTCCTTTGATTTAGGAAAAATTCTTTACTCTCTTCCTCTGACATCTACTTCTAGAATTAAGGAAACCCATTTTCTGTTAATGGTTAATAATTATTCCAAATCTTAATGATAGCATTCCTGATTTAATCATTGTCTTTTTAATCATTTGTGTAGGAAATCTAGTGGAAAAAAAAAAAGCCTCCTTGTGGTTTGCCCTAATATTGCAGAACATGGAATATTATAGCTCTTTCTTTAATTATATTGCTCATCCACAACATAATTATTTTTAAAAATGGTAATGTTAGGAAAAATTTTTGATTACTTGGAAAGGAACAGAAGAGATTACTAAGTTTTGCAGATCTTCTGGAAATTATCTGATTACATAAAGTTGTGTATCTTTGATCACTTTCTACTGAGGAGGTTATTTTACATTTTAATACAGTAGAAATTCACTTACACAAAACTGATGGTAATACAGATAATTCTGTAAACGGCAATGCAAATAAATTTAATTTGTCCTGCAGATATAAAATTTATTTCTTCCTGTAGAAAAGATTACCACAAATATTAAATTTTATTGCTCCATAGCTTATTAACCAGTTTCTTTCTTTCTCTAAAATAAATAAATCTTTATTTTTTTATTTTTTAAAAGATTTTATTTATTTATTTGACAGACGGAGATCACAAGTAGGCAGAGAAGCAGGCAGAGAGAGAGGAGGAAGCAGGCTCCCGGCCAAGCAGAGAGCCCGATTCAGGGCTCAATCCCAGGACCTTGGGCTCATGACCCAAGCCGAAGGCAGAAGCTTTATTTAACCCACTGAGCCACTCAGGCGCCTCTAAAATAAATAAATCTTTAAAAAAATCTTTCACATGTGTTGATTTTATATTTACATGGAGTAAAAAGTGTCTGTTTCTTTTTGAATATTATACCTTAGCAGTTAAATACCTGATGTTTTGATTATATTTGAATAGTTCCAAATAAAAAAGACACACAGATCACTAAATATGTAAACTTAAATTACACAAAAATTAGTGGTAATAATTTTGAGGTAAAAAAGTTATTTTGAATATAATGACTATAGTTTTTGCATGCAATCTGTAAAATTATCTGTGGTAAGAATCTCCCAGAAGGTTTATCTGCCCTCACACCCTTCCTTTCACCCTTTGCTGTGTTTTTTAATCCACAAAGAGGAAAAAGATTTTAGAGATGGTGAAACTAGTTCAGAAAAAAAAGTAGTGGAAAGTAATGAAGATAGATTCAAGAGCGCTGGTTCAGCGGTGTCTTTCTGTACTCGGTCTCCTTACAAGTCTAGAATCTTGAAAGTAGGTGTGCTCCAAAGCGAAGCCAATCCTTTTCCACCGGAGGGACTCAGGGACTTCTGTGGTTATTAGGGAAGGATGTTAATTTACTACAACTCAAACACACTAACGTCCTCTTTAACTGGCCTGGGGTTTTCACCTCTGTAGTTTTCTTTCTTTAAAATTTAGGAACAGAAGTTTGGTAGCTGAGGTCAGAGCTTTAAAACATACCAGTAGTTTGCTTCAAGAACTGTTAGTGTAGCCCAATCACAAAGAAACAAAGATATTGCCATCTAGTGGTTTAATTGAAGAAATTCAGTAAAAATTTTTCTCCTAAGGTTTCCGTTAACACTTTTTCTAATGTGGCACAAAATAAAAAAGCATTCATTTTTAGAAAGCAATTATTAATACATTTTTTCAAATCAAGGTTTCAGGGTTGGCAACTCTGTTTTTTCTTTTCAGGTTATATTCCCTATTTATTAATCTCAGTAGGATATGAATTAGGACAGGCAAAGATGTTGCCATAATTGGAGAAAATATATATAAAAGAATATGTTTCACTGAAGAAATTGTTAAACAGCTAAATCAAATCATAAAAGCAAGCGGTCAAATTAATATTTCTTTTTTTTTTAAGATTTTATTTATTGATTTGACAGAGAGAGATCACAAGTAGACAGAGAGGTAGGCAGAGAGAGAGAGAGAGAGAGAGAGAGAGAAGCAGGTTCCCTGCTGAGCAGAGAGCCCAATGCGGGACTCGATCCCAGGACCCTGAGATCATGACCCGAGCTGAAGGCAGCGGCTTAACCCACTGAGCCACCCAGGAGCCCCTCAAATTAATATTTCATATTAAATTTTTAAAAGTACAATATAAAATAAATGGGTATATATTGCACATGGTCTAAAGCTAGGGTCTTATACCAAAACCTTTGCTTTTATTAAATAGTTCCTTTACAGCAAAACTAGGTTGGAAAAACTATTCTATTAGATTAAATAGTATTTTATCATTGACTTTGATTGTAAAATAATAAATGTATTTCTATAAAATTCTCCAATCCAAAAAACTTTGACATCTAAATTTATAAAAATTATACTTATAAATCCATCAGAATTTTACTTACAGTACAGATAAACAGAAAACCCACAGATATTATCATCTGTTTTCTGTATTGGTATATTTTTGTAGTCTGTAAAATGGAATTGCTCTTCTGTATTATAGATCTATTTCATTTCTAGTAATAGCATGAGAGACTGTAGTTCAGAAAGATATTCTGAGTCCATCTGGCTGTGATAGGGATTCTCCCAGGTTCCCCTTGGATTTTCAGATCATCATGTACCCAGGTATCATCAAAAACAACGTTAAAAAGATTCTGAGTATTCTGACTCCACTTTTAAAGCATTTTTACATTCTGGGGACCATAATGGCTCATGCTGAATTTAGCAGAGTAGAGCTCCTTTCTCATTATTGATCAAGAGAGTGACATGACAAAATCCATCCCAGCCTGGGACAAATAAGATAAAAGATGTCTTTTCCCGGTACCATCTAGGGTAGATATAAGAGTCCAAAGGGGAGACAATAAACTAGACAGAGGGACAGATTGATTCAGCTTATGATCCTTGTATAAAATGATAAATCTTTTATTCTGAAAATGGTTCCATGGCTATGATCACCATGCCACCCCTGGGCAGTGTGTGAGAGGTAAGGAGAAGGAAGATGTATTACTACGCATATTCATTCTCATCCTAAAGCACCCTCATTCAGGTTACGACAGATCCTGCTGTGGTTGTATGGAAAATAACAATAGATTCAAAGTTTTGAGTAAGATTTGATTTTGTCATCTAGTAAGAAGGTGGTGCGCAGGAAGAATGTCATGTGGGCACACACGAGCCAAACTGTATGATCACACTCCGAATTCCTTGGCTATCTTTGATAAGTATGCAATCTATCTTTATAACTACTGAGAGGGAAAGATGAAAAGAAGACACTGGATTTCCTTTTAGGTACATTAAGTTACTAGACAAGCCAATCAAGGCAAAATACAGCGATGCTAAACTTTAAGAGCTATTTGTAAAGTGTTCTGGTAAATTCTTTCAAAATAGACCACAGTCTTTCTTTAGAGGAAATAAAACATAAGTGTCTACCAATTTGTAGAAATGTCAGCCTTTTTTTCTATAGAATATGTAGATTTATTTCTTATAGGGGATCATTTTTTCTCCAAGATCTTATTAAAAATAGAGACCTTTGCCTTTCTTCTCTCACATATTGAATTAGAATCTATGCAGTTGGGCTTCAGTCATCTCTTTTTTAACAAGATCTCCAGGTCTTTCTGGTATATTTAAGTTTGAGAACCATTCTTCTAGACTTCATTAACAAAATCAGTAAGACTAAATACTTTTCATGGAAAAAGCTTAAAGGCCATAAAGGGTGAAAAAAAACATACCAACAGGTCAGATTTAATAGTCACTTGGCTGGAGGACTGGCAGATCACCAAGATTTCCAATTTCTAATACTACTGGCACAGGGAACAATTTTTCAATGAGTCTTATTACCCAAGGTGGCAACCTGATAAAGTCTCTGTGAAGGAGTACAAACACTCAAAACATAAACATGTATATTAATTAATTCAAGAGTTACTTATTAAAGGATGCCTGGATGGCTAAGTTGGTTAAGCATCTGGTTCAGCTCAGGTCTTGTGTTAGGCTCCTTGCTCAGCAGGGGAGCCTGCTTCTCCCTCTGCCTGCCCCTCTCTCTGACAGATAATAAATAAAATCTTAAAAAAAAAAGTTACTTATTGAATACCAACTGCATGCTAGGTACTATGTTGGGCACTAGAATTACAGAGAAAAAATTTTTTCCCCTTAGGAAGCTCTTAATATAATAAAATGATTCTTAGACTTCAGTGGGGACATAAATTATCTTGAGTACTTGATAAGAATGCAAATGGTCAGGATCTGATTATGAAGAATACTAGTCTATTCTGTAAGATAGAAAGTAAATTGACATTTATAACGCAAGTGGTAAGTTTTTTGTTTTCTGGTCTTTTGGTTTTTTTTTTTAGAGAGAGAGAGAGAGAGAGAGAGAATGTGTGGCTTGGTGGGGGAGGGGCACAGGGAGAGAGAATCTTAAACAAACTCCACACCCGGCTCAGACTCTGACACGGGGCTCAATGCAAAGATCCATCTCATGACCCTGAGATAATGACTGAACAGAAATCAAGAGTTGGATGTGTAACCAACTGAGCCACCCAAGCACCCTGCAAGTGCTAAGTTTTGTTTTGTTTTTAAGATTTTATTATTTATTTGAGAAAGAGAGAGAGTGTGTGTGAGCAAGGGTTGGAGCAGAGGTAGGGGTAGATAATCTCCAGCAGACTCTATGCTGAGTGCAGAGCCTGAGGAGGGGCTCAATCCCACGACCCTGAGATCATGAACTGAGCTGATACCAAGAACTGGATGCTTAACTGACTGAGGCACCCAGGAAACCCACAAGTGATAAATTTTAAGAGATATACAGATATGTTATTTGATCACTGATGCAAACCAATAGTGAAAGGTAAATATCCTTGAATTCCTGAATGAAAACTAGTAGTTTTCCAGATAATGAAAGGTAGGGAAGAGCACAGAAAATGGCACTGAACAGTGAGAAAGTGTGGTATATATGAGGCACTAAAGAAGGTTTCTTACATCTGGAATTTAGAAATTGGGAGTGAGGCACAATGGTTATGGGAATGGACAAGTAAACATGGCTAGATCATGAAGACTCTTTAACTTTACCCAGAAATAAATGGTGAATCATGGAGTATTTGAAGTAGTGAATTAAGGGATGATTACATCAGAGTTGGGTTTTAGAAAAAGCATTCTGAGAGTATGTAATGAATGGGTTGAGTGGGAGTCGGGGTGAAACAAGAAAGTAAGACTGGCAAGAAAGCCAGTTAGGAGACTGCCAAGATAATTCAAGCAAGAAATGTGAAATGCCTGCTTTCAGGTAGTGTTGCTGGGTTGGAGAGAAAAGGTTGTTGAAGTAATTAAATTGATGAGAAAGGGAGAAAAGGTGGGGGATGGGAGGAAGAAGTAATGTGAAAGATGACTCCAGGTTTCTGGTTTGATTCTACTCATCTCATCTCCTTGGTGATACTGTTTCCTCTTTTTAATTGGGAAGACTTTTCTTCTGCTCCTATGACAAACACATTATCTCACTATAGAAGGTGCTCTAATGCTAAGCCCATACTCCCTCAGTGCCCTCCAGAAATCACCTAGAGCCAGAGGTAGTCTGTCAAGTTCTTTTACACAACATTGAGACTATTATTTTCAGATTCCAATCCTTATTACTTTACTGTAAAGGCTGAGCCTGAGACTTGCCTGCCAGAACATGTTTCTTCTCCCTTACTAAGCATGGTAGTCGTGTATAATTTAGAAGTTGGGCAGATCACCCTTGAATGAGGGCAAATGTAATGACATAAGGGCAGAAAGTAGTATGATAGATAAACTCCTCTTTTTTTTTTTTTTTTTTAAAGATTTTATTTTGTGGGTACCTGGATGGCTCAGTCTGTTGAGCACCCAACATTCAGTTCAGGTCAAGATCTCAGGGTTTTGGGACTGAGCCCCAAGTCAGACTCTGTGCTTAGCAGGGAGTCTGCTTGAAATTCTCTCCCTCTGTCCCTCCCCCTGCTAGTTCTTTTTCTCTCTCTCAAACAAATACATCTTTAAAAAATATATATATTTGGGGCACCTGAGTGGCTCAGTCTGTTAAGTGTCTGACTCAGCTTAGGTCATGATCTCAGGGTGGTGGGATCAAGCTCTCAGTGAGGAGTCTCCCCTCTCCCTCTCCAACACCCTCCATCCCAGTTGCACTGTCTCTCTCTCTAAAATAAATAAATGAAGCTTAAAAATATTTTAGTTTTAAGTAATAATCTCTACACTCAGTGTGAGTCTCAACCTTACAACCTGAGACCAGGAGTCACCAGCTCCACCCACTGAGCCAGCTGGGTGCCCCTAGATCAACTACTCTTTACCCTCTGCTCTACTTGTCAGGTTCCCTGAGCGCTTTCATGGGTTTAATTTCTGGTTGAGAATTTGAAGTGTGAGTGACAAAAGGAAAAGGGCGACTGCCATTTGAGGTCATTAAAAATACTATACCCAGAACTCAGCGGTAGCTCTTATTTTTCTCTCCTTCCCCATAATGTTAATAACCCATACTGAAGGGAAACATTAAGGAAGAGCATTAGAAATCAGAAGATCTAGACTCAATTCCTTCACTAATTAGCTATGTGCCTTTTAGCAAATCACCCAACTTCTCAAAACCTTGCTTGTTGTCAATGAGAAGAAGGGTTTCAAGTAATTTGATCTGCAAGTTCCTTTCTAGTTTTGCCATTTCTGTGATTCTATCTAATCCTGAGTTAGAGTTTCTTAGATGAAGGAGCTTCATATACTAGTCTGATTTCCCACTCCTTGCACATATTTTGTACTTTCCTCAGTTCATGCCTTTCTCCTTCGATGTTTTTCCCATCTGGAATGATTTTTCTTCTCTTACAAAATTTTGACCCAACTTTGAAAAGATTCTTTGTCTTAATGACTGCAGAAATAATTGTGCCTCTGAATTCCTGAGCATTTATTATCACACCACTCATTCATATGGCACTTAGCACTTACAGCACAAGAAAACTCTGCATGAGACATTACAATAGGCATAGAATATAGAATTAATTGCCAGAGAAGTGGTTTGGACCATAATTCTCAACATGTGGTGGACAAATCACATGGAGTTCTATGACTCTATGCCTTTCTCTCACTGATCAGACCCACACTAGTGTGTCATAACAGTCCAGGTTGATATAATTAGTATATAAATGAACTCAAATACTTATATAGGCCATAATTCACAAAATGAAACAGAGCATTTGCAATAAAATACTGAGTGAAGAGGACTCTGGTAAAAATGAGAACTCAAGTCCCACAGAAAGAGGGCAGCAATGACTTTGTTGTGAAGGGAGTGCAGCATCTGTGATGCTAAATGTTGGCTTCTTTAAGGAAGCCAGAAATCAAAAGTTTTTGTTTATCATTCATGGTTTTCAAATGTTATTAACAAAATGAAACATTTAAGTATACCTCCTGTAGGTCTTATTTAGCTGGTAGGAGATCTCTGGTCTCTGGTCATCTTTTTCTCAGGCCACTGTAGGCTGGCTTTTTCAGTGACATTACTCTCCCAAAAGGTTCCTGTTACCAGTTTTGTGACCCAAAACAAGTAACTTAACTTGTTCCAGAGCCAGTTTTTTTTGCCTATGATACTCACCTCACAGAATGTATGAATAGCAAATGAGAAAACACCTATAAGAGATAGCACACAGATAGAGGCACAAAGCTCTCCATGCTTGTTTGTTCCTGCTCTGCTTGAACCACGCTGCAATTCAGCTTCCTCCATTGACATGGTATAACTTTATTTAAACATCTGTGTGCCATCTGCCCTCTACCAACACCCACTCTTCTCTCCTCACTTTCTGAGTTCTAACTCTTTGAATAGAGTGCCCTCTCAAGTTATGTATAAGTTCCTTGAGGGTAAGAACTATCCTAGTTTTCCCCCCACATTTAAAAAAAATATTGATATTCTAGAAAATTTCATCCATATACAAATAAAGAATACTGGGTACTCACCCATCCTCAATAATTTTCAACATATACCCAATTTTGTTTCATCCACACCCTCGCCAAATCTCTGCTCTCCCACCACTGCACAAACAGTGGATTATTTTAATCTGACTATCGACATGACATCATCTTCTTTGTAAATAATTCAATGTTTATATAGTTTGTAAGGAGTGTGTAGGAAACAAAATGGTCTTGTAGAAAGATTCTTAAGGATGATGGGGGAAGGGAAGGATAAGCAGGATAGGACCGACAAGAAATATGTATCCTTAAAAGATAGGAATTATTTTCAAGTAGAAAACCTGTGTGAGCCAACACTGAACAGCTGAACAAAATACATCTATGGGCAAAATCTGGTCATAAGGCCATAACTTTGCAACCTTTGCTACAAATAGTAACTGTGGAGAAGGGTAAGCAGTTTGGGTTGAACTCAAAATAGAGTCAAGTTAAAGGAAGAAATTTTCTCTAATTACCAGGTAAACCTGTGAGTTTAAGGAGTTTTCTACTTTATAGTTCTCATAATTAGAAGAAAAATTCAAAGTGCATTTTGCATAAATCTTGATTGGCAATAGAAATGCTATCTGACTATTTAAATTAATCCAATCTGGCTCTTGATATCAACAACTTATTAAATGTGCTCTTGTTGAAGTTATTAATTTTGCTAAGTCCAACTCAGTTGACCCCTTCCTCCTACCTGGTTTCCAACACAGCATTTTCTCCTGGTTTCCCTTCTACCACATTGGCAATACCATTTCACATGCCCAGGATTTGGTCTTGAACTTTATTTTTGTTCACACGCACATACTGTTTCTAGCTGATTGTATCTGGTTAAATGGCTTTGACTGCCATTTAAATACCAATGACTTTTTTTTTTTTAAGATTTTATTTATTTGACAGACAGAGATCATAAGTAGGCGGAGAGGCAGGCAGAGAGAGAGGAGGAAGCAGGCCCCCTGCTGAGCAGAGAGCCCGCTGTGGGGCTCTATTGCAGGACTCTGGGATCATGACCCAAGCCGAAGGCAGAGGCTTTAACCCACTGAGCCACCCAGGCACCCCAATACTGATGACTCTTAAATTTATTCCTAGACTTTACTCTTCTTTGAGGCTCTATATACCCATACACATATTTATACATACATACATTTTAGAATAAATTTTACCAATATAAAGGATATATTGCACAGACTTATAAATAATAATAATGTAGACAATATTCCTTATTGTAAATTCCACATAGCATAATTCTTGCAGAATTCTTTCATTGATTTTTGTCAAACTCTTGAATCTGTATTCAACCTACAGTTTCAGCTGATGAGTAGGCATACTTCCATTATGAATGTCGGCTAATTCTTTTCACTATGACAATAAGTAAGATGATAGCCCCAAGTTTCCGCTGATTATAGAATTCTCTCTGTTCCTGGATTATGTCAAGCTCGTTTCTATTTCAGGTCTTCTGCATTTACTCTTCCTCTTCTCTCCTTCAGTTCTTCACAAGACCAGCTTCTGATTCTAGCTCAAGTGTCAGAGGTTTTTCCTGACCACCCTAACCAAGTAGCTTTACTTACTTCAGCTATCCTCTATCCCTTTGTTCTCCTTTATTTTCTTCATAGGGATTTTGTAGTTATCAGTTCTGAAAGAGCAACGTATGCATCTCTGTATGTATTTATTTCTTTGAATGGATGATGCTCGCTTACGACAAAAAAATTGAAACAGTGCAAAAATATATCCAGGGGATTTCCACTTTCAGGAAGATGGAGTAGATGGATGTACTTTTCCAATTTATAGCTAAGGACATCAGGCTCCAATAAAAAACATGGTGATGAGTTCTCTGGGTTTTCTTTTTGAACATATACCAGAATGGGTGCTGGAGAAGCCAGCAGGCCTGGAATTACCAATGGGCACCTATAGAAAAAGTCCCAACAAAAGCTGCTTCCTAGAGCCAAAGCACCAGGAAAAGGGAAGCCTAGTAGGATAGAAAACTTTTAGAAAATAACCTATTTACCTTAAAAGAAACTATGACCCCACCCCCACCCATATCAGCAAAGACCAAGTGGAGAACCTAGACTTCATGTAATTATAGCTTTATCTTCCAATAGGCTGCCCTCCCCATAGGCAAAATTTATTAAGATTCCCAATCATATAGTTGCCCCCACTTCCTTGGACCCCTCAAAATTACACAACCAAAGCCAAGTCCTTTCTCACACTCTCTAAGAGAGTTCCCTCATGATGTATGAAGGAGGGAAAAAAACAACCCAAAATAAAAGAACTCAACTTGTTCAACTACAGGTATTTCTGGTAGCTTTTGGCTGAAGAGGATCAACATTGTGAAGTGGCTATAATCTCTCATTATTATTATTATTATTATTTTAATAATAGTATGTTATCTATACCGGTCTGAACTTTTTTTTATCACACTTAATGATATATTCCAAAAATACTACATATTAGTATCTATAGATCTGTCTTATTCTTTTTAACAGGTTTATAATAATTCCATGCTATGGATGTAAATCAGTATATTTAACCTGTCTTCTGTTCATGGACAGTTAATATTTGCCCAAACTTTTTCTTTCTTTCTTTTTTTTAAAGAGACCTTTTTATTACTTTTATGTACAGAAAATTCAACAGCATACACTTAGCCCAGTTTGGTGGCCTGTTCTTTAACCTTTTCCTCCTTCAACTTGGAAATGCAAACCACCAACTTTGGACTCAGAATGTTGCTTCCCTAGTGACAATGAATCTCATCATATCTGTAACTGGAATTGGTTCTGAAAGCTTCGCCCACCTTAGCCAGAGCTCTTTTGTCTGCTGGGTTAATCTGTGTGAAGGTGATAGTGGTGCAGGTCTTGTTGTGGACCAGATGCCCCAGGCTGGCCTTCCTGTTGATAATGGCATAGGGAATCCCCGTCTTAACAATACAGGGCAAGCAGGAAGACAACCAACTCAATGGGATCCACATCATGTGCAATTACTACCAGCTGAGCTCTATTGTTTTCCACTAAGGTGGTGACAGCATTAACCCCTAGAACACACAATCAATTTGCATGAACACTCAGTTCACAAAAGCAGCTCTACTGTGGGCCAGCTATGATTCAGGGTTAAAAAGCTCAAATTTTACTCTTCCCAGTGATTCCATGTGAACCAATCTTTTTCTTTCATAAGCTGTAATGAATAGCTTTGCACATATGTTATGTACAAATATATCTACAGAATAATTTCCAGGAAGTATATTCAAAGTGGTTCAAAGCGTATTTTAAATTTTGATACGTTTGATCTCCAAGCCTTGCCCTAAACTAGAAACAACGTTTAAGGAAGACTTCCTGCTAATTCTCCATAGTAAGTTTGTAATTCCAAACTCAGATCTTTGCAAATCCAGCAAGACTGGTATCTCACTACAGTTCATTTTAGCATTTTCCTTATTTTTTTTAAAGAAGCTGAACAAGTCATATGTTTACAAACTATGTGTAGGTCTTTTTATGTGAGCTGTCTTCTCATATACAGTTGATGCTCGAACAACATGGGAGTTAGGGGCACTGCCATCCCTCCCACTGCTGTGCAGCTGAAAGCCAACATAGAGCTTTTGACTCCTGCAAAACTTAACTAGCAATAGTTAAGTTGACCTTCTGTTAACAAGAGCCTTACTAACATAAACAGTCTATTAACACATATTTTACATGTTATATGTATTATATACTCGATTCTTACAATAAAGTAAGCTAGAGAAAAGAAAATGTTATTAAAAAGTCTTTAGTAAGAGAAAGTACATTTATGTTATTTATTTTTTAAAAACCCACATATAAGTGGGCCCCCACAGTTCAAACCTGTGTTATTCAAGGGTTAACTATATTTTTACAGTTATAATACAGAAATATATTATGCACTATATATTATTATAACATATAATATATTAATATTATAATATATAACATAATATACAACCTAAGTAATCTTTAACTTTCTTATTGTACATAGTATTTTATAGTCTATCAAATTTTCACTTGCAGTTTATTATGTAATTTAGGAATAAGCATATATTCCCTCACCCTATCCTGTGAAAGCTACTGTCTTGATTCTTAGTTTCTTATATCTACATTCACAAAGTTTACCTTTACTTTAATGATCAGATATTGACTGGCTTAAGCCCTAAATATAAATTTTTAAGTGTTTCCTTTCTCTTCTAGTCAGCAGTTCCCACATTTTGCTCTTTAGTCAAAAGACTTTTTCTCTTTTTGTTTAATAGCCTAATTTATTCTCCCTCCCTCCCGGTCTCTCTCCTCCCCTCCTCTCTCTCTCTTTTTCCCTCCCTCTCTTTCTTTTCATATCTAAGCTGTTGCCACAGTAATCACTTTATATAATTAGATGCCCCAATTTTGAGAGGAATGAGAATTTTTTCAGGAACATTATGATTTATTAAACTAAAAGAACCATTATTTCCCTCTTATTCTTGATGGTGTCTGCCTATAGTATGTAGATGGTAGCTAAAAATAACCCTGTTAATTTTTACCTCTATATCGCATTCAAAAGGATGTTTAGTGCCTCATTACTAATGAGAATTCATCAAAAAAGTACAAAATCCTTTGTTTTTTACTGTTGTGATAAGAACACCATTTGGATTCAAAGACATCCTATAAATCTATAAACGTGAATATCTAAATACAACTGTTTGGTTTTAAGAAATGTAAAGTCAGACAAAAGAGGTTATGAAATTTCATCTTTAACCAAAGCTCACAAAAGGGTTTACCAGACCACAGCTGGTTACTAAATATTTTGATTTGGGGACTAGATCTGAGATTAATAAATCATTTTCAGTTTTATCCAAAGCTTCATAGGAAAATTTTCAATCCATCAAAATAATTCAAAAGCTAGATGGTTTATTTTTTAAATGGAAAGCAGCTTCTTAATAAGGACTTGTAGATTCTACTTCACTTTCATTATATTTTTCAGCATATTTTTATCTTGAATATTGTGCTCTTCCAGTCAACAGTATTACAGTCTACCTGTATTCACACTTCATAGCAAGAAGAGTGCATAATCGTAGACCTAAATGTGCCTCACTATAAGGTCCTTAGCTCTGGGCACAAGAAGCCTTGAGAGCCCCATGCTTTGGAACTCATTCTGGCCCTTCTGTGCTGTATTCCACATGTGGTGAAGAGTCCCAGGCACCTCAGGAGATACAGTCACCTGAAGGGTAGCAAAATATTCTACCTCAAAATATGCCTCTTTGACATAAAAAGTATTTTGAGCTGAAAGCAAGGCCAATGCCATTGGAGAGCACAGCCCAAGTATAATGGTGGCCAAATGGCTGCTATTTGTCAGAGGTGAGAATGGACTTTGGATTTTCAGGCTGGAGTATCCACCCATATACACTGGAGGCCCCTCCCAGTGTAGGACAGAACTGGAAGAAGAAAAGGCTGGCTTGGTCTGGCTCTTCCCACATTACCAGGAATCAGTAAGGAACATCAAGGAATTAGACTTCCTCTTTTTTTTTTAAAGATTTTATTTATTTATTTGACAGACAGAGATCACAAGTTGGCAGAGAGGCAGGCAGAGAGAGAGAGAGGAAGCAGGCTCCCTGCTGACAGAGAGCCCGACGCGGGGCTCGATCCCAGGACCCTGAAATCATGACCTGAGCCAAAGGCAGAGGTTTAACCCACTGAGCCAAGCAGGTACCATAGACTCAGACTTCTAATTTCAAACCTATTAACTTCAGGTCATTATGAAGTTGTATTTGTCAAAGTGGGAGGACAAAACACATTTTATTTAATAGCTCATTAGCTTGATGTATAACTTTAAAATATTTATATATAAGGTATATGAGGCCTCATTTGCACTAGCCCCCACAGATGTTAAAGAAGTGCCTAGGTTCCCTACCCTCCATGGGGTCTTTTATTCTGACTCCAGATTATTCTATTTTTCAAGCTATTTGTGAAGGGTAATTTTCAGCAACTCTAGTCCTTTTCAAAGGGGAACTAGTATTCATCGATTATCTTATGTGAATACTTTATATACATTAGCTTATTTAATCTTCCTAGCAACTCTGTGAGGTAAGTGGAATCCGTATCACAAGGATGAGGAAACTCAGGAAGTAAAGTAAGTTGCCCAGATTTCAAAGCTAAATGAAATAGTTAATTGGCTTCATCAAGCCCTCTACTCTACCTCCTGTGGTCCTTTCCCCTCAGCTCCTGACTTTAGTGGATATCCTTACTTTATATTTTCGTAAAGAGACAGAGAAAGGGTCTGTGAAAATCCCTGTTATCTTCTATTTTACAGTCCTTTCGTTTTTTCACCCTCCTTCTCTTTCTTTGCTTTATCTTCCCTCTCTTTATTTAGATAATTCTCCACTTTTTTACTCCAAGATGTTTAGTCTTACCAACTTTCTCTTCTCGCTCACTCCCATCTTCAATGTGTACCTCTCCACTGGCTTCTTCTCCCCTAACGAAGCATTCCCTATTCTAAATTTTTATTTTTTGAGATTTTATTTATTTGAGAGAGAATGAGTGAGAGAGAGCACGAGAGAGGAGAAGGTCAGAGGGAGAAGCAGACTCTCCAGGGAGCTGGGAGCCTGATGCGGGACTCGATCCTGGAAGTCTGGGATCAGGACCTGAGCCGAAGGCAGTCGCTCAACCAACTGAGCCACCCAGGCACCCCGCATTCCCTATTCTAAAAGAATTTTAAAAACAACCTTCTTTTACTTGTTGATATCTTTATTAATTCCTTAATTTTATGTTTCTCTTCACAAATTTCTTCAAAGTGAAGTTAATTCCTACAGCTTTATCATCCCTTAACCTTTTACAGGCTAAACTATTTTCCTTAACTCCCAAAAATTGCAATCAAAGGCCTTGTAGAAACTAATATTTTTGATGGATAACCTTAATAAGATGCATAAAGTGCATTAATTTTAAGTACACAGATGATTTTTAGGTGTCCATACACCCTTGACACCACCATGCAGATCAAGATATAGAGCATTTCTAACACTCTCTAAAGTTCTTTTATGTCCTTTTCAGTATAAGCCACCACTACCCATCCCTGCCTCCCCAGAGGTAACCACTATTCTGAAAACCATAAACATTGATTAGACCTGCCAGTTGTTGAGCTTTATATAAATGGAATCATGTATAACATACTCATCCTGTACTCTTTTTTATCTTACTTATTTCTCTAAAAACAACATTCATGAATATGAATCTTACTGTTATGTTCCCATTAGTTTTGTGTGTTTTTCTTTATCACTAGTAGTATTCCTTTAAATGAGTTTACCTCTAATTGTTCTTTTACATGTTAATGGAAATTTGGGGGTGTTTCCAGTATGGGGTTAGTATGAATAAAGCTGCAACAAACATTCTTGTGAAAATTTTTTTGGGAGAACATACCACTACTCTTGGATATATACCTAGGAGTGAAATTGCTGTGTCATAAGGTAAGTGAATGCTTTAACATTAGTAGAGATAGACAATCTTACAAAATGGATCTATTATTTTACATTCCTGTCAGCAATCTTTGAGAGTTGGTCCACATCCTTTGTCACAATTTGATATTATTAGTCTTTTAAATTTTTAAAATTTATTTTAACATTACCCATTTTGGTGTGTTTGTGATAATATTCACTGCGATTTTAACTTGTATCTTCCTGATAATGATGTTGAACACCTTTTCATATGCTTATTGGCCTTTAGATACCCACTTTTGCAAACTGCTTATTTGAATCTTTTATCCAATGTTCTTATTGAGCTTTCAGTCTTTTTGTAATTGATTTGTAATGCTTTATCAGATATATATATTGTAAATGTTTTCTTCCGCTCCATGGCTTGTCTCTTTACTTTTTGAATGGTGTCTTTGATGAGCAGAAAATTTTAATTTTGAGGATGTCAATTTATCAGGTTTTATTTTTATGATTAATGCTTTTTAAGTCCTGCTTAAGAAATGTTATCTGCCTCAAAGTCCTGGAGATATTATACTACATTTTCTTTTAAAAACTTTTAAAGTTTTTCTTTCACATAGAAGTCTATTATCCATCTCAAGTTAATTTTTGTGTTGGTGAGAAATGGGAATCATGTCCGTTTCTTTTTTGTGTGATGTTTGGTTGCTATAGCACCATTTATTACAAGGTCTCTTTCTACTGACTTGCATTGGTGTCTTTATAATTAATCAACTGATTGTAGGACTAGGTCTACTCTATTGATACATTTTCCTATCCTTTGTCCAATGTCATACTCTCTTAATTACTGTGATTTACCAAGTTTGAAAACCAGAAGCCTTTTCTCAAACCTTATTTCTGCTCATTTTCTGTGCAATACATGAATTTGCCTACCATTCACATTTTTCATAGGGAAAAATAGGCATAGGAATCAGGGAGATTTGTCTTTAAAATATAGCTCCATCACTACATGATGGTGATGTGGGATCGTATAAAAGTTTACGAAAAACTATAGAAAACTTGGAAATAATGCCAAAGGATGGCTATATGTTATTCTGGAATATTGCTTAATAGTTCCACACAAAGAGAATTTAATTCTCTAGGAGGTTTACCTTTGTTTGTTAGTTGTTACTGATTAGAGCTAAGATTGTGTAAAATGTTAACTTGTAGATTTTGCCCTCTAGATATACAAAACCTTTTTGTCTGGTAGAGAATGCAACTCCAAAATCTATAGTTATTTTGACTTGTAGGACATTAACTTGTATGACATTGTAATTTAGCCAACTTATTTCAGCATGCCCTTTGTGACTGTCTAGGTATACTGAGTTTTTTAATTTTTTCTGTGAATTAGCTTTATTATATTGCTGGTCTCCTCCTTACAAATTTAAATAGATCTTAGAAGTGCCTGGGTGGCTGAGTCAGTTAAGTGCCCAAGTCTTGATTTTGGCTCAGGTCATGATCTCAGGATGTTAGATCAAGGCCCATGTTGAGCTATGTGCTGAGCACGAAGCCTGCTTAAGATTCTTTCTCTCCCTCTCATTTTGCCCCTTCCCCTACCTGTCTTCTTCCCCTCCCAAAAATCTTAGATTTTAAAAACATATTCATTCTATATTTGTATAATAGTCATACATTTAAATTTTAAAAATTATGCTTTGACAATAATGAGGAGTCTAATATTATTCTAAGGACTTATACAAACTGGATGACTGGTGATGCCATTACCCAGGATGGAGAATACATAAGTATTTTAGATGAAGATAATTATTTTTGTTTTGGTATATTCTTTTCTATTATGATGGAAATGCATGACAGGAGTGGAAATCTAGGTTTAAAGACTGTGAATAGGGGGTTAGCAGAAAAAATTTTGAGCAATTCACTACTTCATCACTATGTAGGAGGTGAGAGTGCTATAGTATGAAACTATTAAGAACATCATTCTCAAAACAAACAAATAAACTACTAGGCAGTGGATAAAGAAAAGCAATCAAAGGAAATTATAAAGGAGTAGTAAAAAGCAACCATGACAGCAGTTTTAAGGAGTGGTCAACATGCAGATGCAACCCAAGGAGCAACAGGAAGAGAACTGAAGAGAAGCAATTGAACCGAGCAATTAAGAAGTCTTTGGTGACCTAGTAAAAGCACTTTCAGTTAAGAGGTGAATGTAAGTCAGATTTGCTGTGGGTTGAGAGAAAATGAAATATGAGGAAATGGATGCTATGAATATAGATTAATGTTTCAGGAAGTTTGGCTCTAAAGCCTAAATCAGATCACAATAATTCACTGGTTAAAACCTTCTGATGGATTTCCATTACACTTGAAATAAAGTATATCCCTTATCATGAACTACTCTACTCTATATAATTAGGACTCTATTTATCAGTCCAACTTCTTGGACCATTTCACCACTCTTATTATACTTCAAACTTATCGAATTCTTTCCTTTCCTTGATTGTGCCAACCTTGTTCCTAACTCAGGCCCTTTGCCATTTCCTCTTTTGGGTATACTCTCCCTTCAGAATTTAGCAAGGCTTGTGCAACTAAAGGAAGGTATATTGGTCAGATCTCCCTCTGTGATGAGTAGAGTTAACACATTTTGGCTGCCATATTTTCAAATCTCCTCACACTGAGGCTATGTTTACCCTGGGCTGAATCTAGCTGACAGCTGAGTACAGAATAGGTACTAGAGCTTGGCTGTTCCTGCCTAACGCAAGACTCCTCACAATAGGGCCATTTTTGGATACAGAGGCAGTCATTTAACATCACAGCTCAAAGTCACCGTATCACAGACCTTCTCAATGCTATAGTACTCAAGCCATGGTTAGCTGCTATTCCGTTGTCGTCTTCAGTCTTCTCTACATAGAATTTATCATTGTACATTTTAAGTTTTTAAACTGATTTTTATATGCTGACTAAAGTAAATTACAGACATTTTGAACATTTCACCTCAAACACCTTAGTTTGCATCTCTAAAAAGGAGACCATTTTCATAAATGGACAAATTATTATTAAAATGCCTGATGAAATTAATAGTAATTTCTTTGTAACATGTAATTCCTTGTCCATATTCAAATTTCTTCAATTTGAATGGAGACATTCAAATTGTTAATGTCTCCATAATGCCTTTTATAGCTACTTTGTCCAAACCACACCTTAATCTAAGACAAGGCATTCTATCTAGGTGTAATGTATTTTAAGTCCCTTTTAATCCAGGTCAACCCCTTTTTTCGTGCACTGACTTGTTGAAGAATATGACCAGTTGTCCTACAGAATGTGTTACTTTCTGGATTTGTCTGATTGTTTCTCCATAGTGTCTTAAAAAAAATTTTTTTTGAAAGTGGTTTCCTTATCTCCTCTATTTCCTATATATGAGAAATTAGATGTTAAGATTTAATTAAATTCAAGTTAAACATTCTTGGTTAAAAGATCTAAGAGGCAGATTGAGTACTTCATATTGAATTATGTAAGCAGACATACACTATCTGGTAATACTCTAATTGCTGATGATAACTTAGACCATTAGATTAGATTGGCGACACCCTGTGGCAAACTTACATTTTCTCCTTTGGGGCCAGAAAATGTGTGCTGTGTGGTACTAATTTGGAAATATATGAAGATACAGTGCTCCATCACAATCAATGATTCTACCACTTTTAATACCATTATCTTAACTCAAACTCCATGCTTTTGCTTGTGTATTTACTTTGCTTAATGTAGTCTTTTGCTATAGAGAAATATCACACAGTAGAATCTGCCAATTTTAACTTATTAGTCTTCTAAGTCTGCAATAACAAAATACCACAGACTTGAGGGGTAAACAACAGGAATTTGTTTTCTCACAGTTCTGGAGGCTGGAAATTCAAAAACAAGGTGCCACCTAGGTTTCTCTGGAGACCTCTCCTTGGCTTACAGATAGCTGCCTTCTTCCTCTGTCCTCATATAACCTTTATTCTGTGGGTACACATCCTTTGGGGCTTCTACTTCTTATAAAGACACCACTCCTGTTGGATTATAGTCTCACTCTTACAATTTTATTTAACCTTAATTACTTCTTTATTTTTTGAAGATTTTATTCACTTACTTGAGAGAGAGAGAGAGAGACAGAGCATGAGTGGGGGGAGGAATGGAGGGAGAGGGAGAAGCAGACTCCCCACTCATTGGCAGGGAACCTGACTCGGGACTATGCCAGGATCCTGTGATCATGTCCTGAGCCAACGTCAGAAGCTTAACCAACTGAGCCATCCAGGTGCCCCAAGACTGGACATTTTAATACCAGAAAATCATAATTATAGAAATGGGACTTATTCCTGTAGTCAACATTAAAAGAAATCATGAAAATGACTGAAAAGAAAGCTGTAAGATATGTCCTAAACATAAAGCAACTGGAAAGAGAAATTTGATAATATATACTTGAAAGCAGTGACTGGAGAGAAAGAGTTTCCTTCCATTTGAAACAGGTTAAGGTCTGATTGCACAATAAACAGATTTGTTATACTATGAAAAATAAAAATCCCTCGTCCTCCAAGTATATTTTTCCTACTTCATTGTTTGCCTTTATTTATTTATTGAAAAGATTTTATTTATTTATTTGACACAGAGAGAGGGAGAGATCACAAGTAGGCAGAGAGGCAGGCAGGCAGAGAGAGGAGGAAGAAGGCTCCCTGCTGAGCAGAGAGCCCAATGTGGGCTCCATTCCAAGACCCTGGGATCATGACCTGAGCTGAAGGCAGAGGCTTAACCCACTGAGCCACCCAGGTGCCCTGACTTTATTTATTTTTTTAAAGATTTATTTATTTGAGAGGGTGGTGGGCAGAGGGAGAGAATCTCAAGCCTACTCTCCGCTGAGTCCAGAGCCTGATGCAGGGTTCAATCCCAGAACCCCAAGGTCATGACCTGAGCTGAAATCAAGAGTCTGATCCTCAACTGACTGAGCAACCCAGGTGCCCCTGCCTTTATTTTTTTTAACCTTGACATTTTGTCCTTCATTGGTTTTATTATCATATTTGCTTTCATTGTAAGGGTTTTTCTTTTTAATTGTGGCACATATATGTATATATTATACTCTTAAAATTATATAATTATATATTATGCTCTATATCATTTTATATATTTATACTTATTGATATAAAAATAAGAGTGAAATACAATATTGGAGTACCCCTGGATTATGCAATCTCAAAGACAACTCTCAAAGTATATACAATGACGAACTTCCTGAAATCCTTATTATGTTCTCACACTTGGTTTTTGTCTTGAAAACGAATGGAATTCTAAGTTCAAACTAATGTGCCCTTATAATTTTGGAGTTATTTTATTATGTTCTGGAGCCTAATATTTCTGATGAGAAATCTGATGCTAGTTCAATTACTATTCTTTTATAGGAAAGCAGATTGTCCCTGGAAGCTAACCTTATTTTTGATGTTCTGAAATGCCTTATTGACATATGGTTCCTTTTACCACTTTGGTTTGCTCAGTACTAGATGTGTCCTATCAGTCTGAGAACTTACACTGAGCTTTTTTTTTTTTTTTTTTTTTGGTATGCCTGTTTTTTTTTTTAATTTTTTATTTTTTTTTAATTAACATATAATGTATTATTAGCCCCAGGGTAGAGGTCTGTGAATCGCCAGGTTTACACACTTCACAGCACTCACAACAGCACATACCTTCCCCAATGTCCATACCCAATCACCCTCTCCTTACCCCCCTACCCCCGGCAATCCTCAGTTTGTTTTGCGAGATTAAGAGTTTCTTATCGTTTGTCTCCCTTCTTTTTTTTTTTTTTCCAAAGATTTTTATTTATTTGTGAGCGAGAAAGAGCATGAGCAGAGGAGAGGGGCAGAGGGAGAGGGAGAAGCAGACTCCCTACTGTGCAGGGAGCCCAATTTGGGGCTTGATCCCAGAACCCTGAGATTATGACCTGAGCCAATGGCAGTTGCTTAAACAGCTGAGCCACCCAAGTGCCCCTATACTGATCTTTAGTTTCCTGAAATTTTTCTTCAATTATATATTTGATATTTTTCTGCCTTTCCTCCATTTGTTGCTGTTTCTGAAATTCCTGTTAGTCATATGATGGACCTATTGAATTAATCCTCCATGTTTTTTCAATTTTTCCATGTTTTTGTCTGAATGCTCTAAGTTCTGGAGTATTTCAATTAAATCATTTCATCATTCTATTAAATATTTTATCAACCAGATGTTTATTTTCAAGTCTTTCATTATTCTCAGAATGTTCCTCTTTCAGAGTATGCTGTACTCTTATACATTATTTTCTCGACTACCTCTTGGGAAGCTTAATATTATTAATTTATTATGAGTTCATTTTGCTTCCTAAGCTGACTCTGAGTCTTCCTAGTTGTTTTCCTCGGCGGATCATTCATGCTGTTGATTTTCTTCTTATCTCTGACAGTTTTTGATTCTTCATTCATTTTTAAGAATGGGATTCTAAATAGATGTGAAGAGAGACAATACTGGGGAGAGGAATCTGGAAGAATTCAAGTGCTTTGGTTTCCTAAAGAGTTTTTAAATTCTGTGTCTAGCGCTTTTCTTATTTCTACCCTCTACTGTGCCAGACAACTGTAAGCCTAGGGTCTCCCTGGGACTCTGTTTGGCAGACCAGTTCTCTCTGAAGCTTTAGTCACCTGCAAATTCTAAGGAGCTGAACTTTTTTTTTTAAGATTTTTAAAATTTATTTATTTCAGAGAGAGAGAAGATGAGCAGAGCAAGGAGCAGATTGAGAAGCAGACTCTCCGCTGAGCGGGGAGCCCAATGTGGGACTCCATCCCAGGATCCTGGGATCATGACCTGAGCAGAAGGCAGACACTTCACTGACTGAGCCAACCAGGCGCCCCAAGCTGCCGACATTTTGAGGATGCTGCATTTGTGAACAGGCTTCCATGTCTTTTTGATCTTTCAGGTATTTTTTGAAATACATTCTCTGTATTTGGTAGCTTTCCAGATCACTTTAGTATTAGAAATTATTTCTCGGGCACCTGGGTGGCTCAGTGGGTTGGGCCTCTGCCTTTGGTTCAGGTCATGATCCTGTGGTCCTGGGATTGAGTCCCGCATGGAGCTCTCTGCTCAGTGGGGAGCCTGCTTCCCTTCCTCTCTCTCTGCCTGCCTCTCTGCCTACTTGTGATCTCTGTCAAATAAATAAATAAAAATCTTTGAAAAAAAATTATTTCTCAACTATAGTTTTATTAAGGATTCAGGAGGAAGACTAAACAAATACTACTGCTACTATCTCCTTAAACCACAAGTTCTATCTACTTTTGGTTCTGGCTCTGGATTTACTATTCTGAGTACAATAGTAGCAAACACATTTTAATATCCTATATAGCAATTTTTGCATTACTATTGTTTTTTACCATTTTGTAACTTATTTTATGCAATTATTCTTGAGATGATTGTTAGAACCATTTTTATAACATTCAAGAAAAAAATGGGGGTGCCTTGGTGCTCAGTCTGTTAAGCATCTGCCTTTGGCTCAGGTCATTATCTCAAGCTTCTTGGGATCAAGCCTCTTGCTGGGCTCCCTGCCCAGAGTCTGCTTCTCCCTTTCCCTCTGCCCCCACTCCTACCACTTGTATAGGCACACTTGCTCTCTCAAATAAATAAAATTTTAAAAAATTTTTTTAAAAATGAAGAATTTTCATTTTGATTATATTAAATTTGTAGATAAATTTAGGTATAACCAACATTTTTACAATACTGAAACTTCCCATCTAGGAGAATAGCTTGTCAATTTACTCAAATCTCCCATCCTTTAGTAAAATGTTGTGATTTTCTACCTATTGATCCTACAGATTTCCTTTTAAGTTTACTTGTAGGAATTTCACATTGCTGTTATTATCTGAGCTTATAATTCCTTGTTGATTTTGCAAATTGTTCTGAAAATCAGCTACTTTACTGAATTCTTTCTTTTTTTAAAGATTTTACTTATTTACTTGACAGAGGGAGAGAGAGATCACAAGTAGGCAGAGCACCAGGCAGAGAGAGAGGGGGAAGCATTTCTTTTTCCAGCCTTCCTGTAGCAGGGAGTGAACACTAATTTTCACCACTATGCAGAAGTGATATATAAACTTTACTGTCATTCCCTTAGCAGGATATCCTGCTGAAAAGATTTTAACATTTAAACATTTAAAAATCTATTTTCCCAGGGCACCTGGGTGGCTCAGTTGTTGGGCGTTTGCCTTCAGCTGGGGTCATGATCCCGGCGTCCTGTCCTATCGGGATCCCTGCTGGATGGGAAGCCGGCTTTCCCTCTCCCACTCCCCCTGCTCATGTTCCTGCTTTCTCTGTCTCTCTCTCTCACTGTCAAATAAGTAAATAAAATCTTTTTTAAAAAATCTATTTTCCCAAATTATTTGCCCACAAAATGCACTCTTCATGAAATGACCATAAACATTCCACAAAATTCTAGTGTCAGAGGTACCAGGTTTAAGAAACACTAACATTTTCTTCTTCTTCTTCTCCTTTTTTTAAAAGATTTTATTTATTTATTTGACAGAGATCACAAGTAGGCAGTGAGAGAGGAAGGAAGCAGGCTCTCTGCTAAGCAGAGAGCCTGATGCGGGGCTCGATGCAGGGTTCGATGCAGGGCTCGATCCAAGGACCCTGGGATCCTGACCTGAGCCGAAGGCAGACGCTTTAACCCGCTGAGCCAGCCAGGCGCCCCTTTTTCTTCTTTTTTTAAAGGGAGGTTCCTTCTTTCCTTCTTTCCTTCCTTCCTTCCTTCCTTCAACAGAGAGAGAGAGACAGACACGGAGAGAGCACAAGAGGGGGGAACAGCACAGAGGGAGAAGCAGGCTCTCTGCCAAGTGCGGAGTCTGATGCGGGGCTGGATCCCAGGATCCTGGGATCATGACCTGAACCCAAGGCAGACTCTTAACTGACAGAGCCACCCAGGAGCCCCAACACTAGCATTTTTCAAATATGCAAGTTAAAAATGCACCTTCTACATCTGGTTTATTAATATACATTTTACTAGAAGTGGACTTTGAATATTTCCAGCCCCTTTTCAGGTACTGAACTTATCTCCTTAACCTAGAATTATGATTAATTAATACAGATTTGTATTTCAAAATATCTTTGCATTTAAAAAATAAACTCTATTTGGTTACAGTAAAATGTTCCTTTAAGACAATACCAAATTGATTTTGCCAACATCTAAAATGTTTGCACATATGTTCATTAATGAACATCAGATATGAGCCAGGCACATAGAATGGTGGACAACATGCACACTCTCCTCATAGAGCATACAGTGATTTTAAATGCTTTTAATGTTTTTTGTGCTAGCTTCATATTAGCTAGAACATTTAAGTTCTCCATCATGCTTTGAGTTTAAAGCATAAGAATTAACTCCTCAGGAATTTTTATGAATTCAAAGTTTTTTTCTTTTAGTAATCTCTACAGCCAACATGGGACTTGAACCTATGATCCCAAGTCAAGAGTTGTCTGCTCCTCACAAATTTTTAACTCACCCATAACTGAGTGGGCTGGATGCCTTCTTATTTTATGGCATGGAATTCTGGCATCACACTATCATTCAGCCCTATCTATAGTTATCAACCTAATTCAATTTTCTTTTTTCAGTCATCTGTTTTCCTTAGAAAGTGACTATATGGGGCACCTGGGTGGCTCAGTGGGTTAAAGCCTCTGCCTTCAGCTCAGGTCATGATCCTGGGGTCCTGGGATCCAGCCCCGCATCTGGCTCTCCGCTCAGCAGGGAGCCTGCTCCCCCCCACCCCTGCTTGTGGTCTCTGTCAAATAAATAAATAAATAAATAAAATCTTTTAAAAAGTGACTATATCATTTTGATATTAATATTTATTGTCAGCATGAAGTTATATGAAGTATTTTAATAATTTGTAAAGCTCCCTTTTATTATTACTTTTTGGGGGGTAATTTTTAAAAAGTAAGTTCTACACCCAGTGTGGGTCTTGAACTCACAATCCAGAGATCAAGAGTTGCCTGCTCTACAGACTGACCCAGCCAGGCATCCCAAGCTCCCAACCTCCCTTTTTTTTTTTTTTTTTTTAAGATTTTATTTATTTGTCAGAGAGAGAGGGAGAGAGAGCGAGCACAGGCAGACAGAATGGCAGGCAGAGGCAGAGGGAGAAGCAGGCTCCCTGCCGAGCAAGGAGCCCGATGTGGGACTCGATCCCAGGACGCTGGGATCATGACCTGAGCCGGAGGCAGCTGCTTAACCAACTGAGGCACCCAGGCGTCCCCCCAACCTCCCTTTTAAACTACCAAAAACCTTATTAGCAGCAATATTTTTTTTTCTTTTTTTTTTTTTTTTTGGACTCTAAGTTTATCTTAAAAAGTACTTTAAAAGGGAAATTTTCTAATTTTGTTTTTTGGGGGGCTATCGTTGAACTTTTTTTAGCTCATCCTTCTAGGCCTAACTTATAGGCCAAATCCTTCAAGATTTTCTTCTGTCCTATTGTGTGCTTTCCCTTCTTTAAACCTGTGTGTGTGTGTGTGTGTGTGTGTGTGTGTGTATACATTTCCTTTATACATATACCATAGAGTTTCTTGATCTTCCCCCTTCCCCTGCCTGACCCCCACATTCAGGCTATTTTATTCCTCTAAAAGGTTTACAGCTTAGTTCAGTGCTTTGTGGGTTTTCACGGCAAGATTCCATTCAATGCAACAAATACTTATTGAGCACCTATGCATCAGGCATTGTATTAGGCACTAAGAACAGCGTATCCTGCACCTCAAGAAAACTGATTACCCAAATGAGCTTCAGGAACTTAGTCTGCAACTTCAGATGACATAATGTGCATAAGCAGCTTGTAACACTGGAAAATAAAGGACGTAAGAGAACAAACCCATTCGAAGAGGAAGAGGGGAGCTAAGGGACGGTTAAGTAAGGCTTCACTGTAATAGCCTCATAATCCAACCCACGAATGATACAAATGTAATGTACAGCACCTGCCTTGGAATCATTTGGATAGTTTGTAAGCAAAAAAAGAAGCGGGAGAAAGATACATTTAAATCTGCGTTTTAAACAAACTCCCCATGTACTCAGACCATCCAAGATTTTAGAATACAGCGAAGCCAAATTTGTTAGGCCTCATTACCCAGCTATTGCCTCCTCATAGTTGAGGAGGCTAACCCCGCGGCCATGCCTCTTCCCCTTCCTTCCTCTTGGAGCTGTACGTCTTGTCGCCGGTCACTCGTCACAAGATACAACACTGCCCTAGGGTTAGGCGAGGTCCACCCATCCACTAGCCCAACGCACCACGCAAATACCAAAACCCCGGCTCCGCAAAGGATTCGGGGAAACCGCAACAGGCCAATCCAAAGGGCGGGAGGAGGGGCCGCAGGGGGCGAGGGAAGGGCCGTTTGTTTGATTGACGCGAAATATGCCTAATGAGAGCAGGAGAATCGTGACGCTTCCGCCTCAATGGGCAGGACGTCAGCAATGTCAACCAATCCGGCTCAGAAGTGTCTACCTTGTGGGAGGTCCTTGAGGCCGCTGAGGTCGTGGTTGTCTGTTGAACGGCTTGTGGAAGTTGTTCTGCCTTGGGTAGGGCGTTAAGATCGTTCTTGAGAGGAACGTCTCTGTCCGAAGAGAAAATGAGTTTAGCTCTGAGGTCGGTAATGAGGAGACCGCAATGCTCTCCACACCCCGCAGCGGGCCCCAGGGCGGGTGTGTGTGGAAGGGAGGTAGTTGGGGCGGAGGCGAAGAAGGGGGTGCAGGTTGGGACGTGGGAGAGGAGCCTCCGCCAACCTTCCCGGGCCCGGACCCCTCACCCTGGGGGCCCTGGTATCTCGCAGGTGATGAGTCCCGTGCATTTTTGTTGAGCTAGTTAACGACTATCAGCGCTTTGGCCTTTGCACCACCAAAAAGGTGGGTGGTTTCTGTTGCGAGGGGAGAGTGAAATATCGCGATGTTTCTTCTCGCGGTGTTTCTGCGAGAAATCAGGCCAGGGAGCATCGTCCTTTGGTTCAGCTCCGCCTTCTTGGTCTCCGGCCCCACCTCAGCTTCGGTGATGCCGTCATGAAACTATAAATTTTGGACGTAACATAAACCCGTTCCTTGCTCTTTTCTTGGGACTCTGTTTGAAGGTATAACTGGAGACCCACTTAAATGACTTTAACTGGTAATCTCTCTCTTAGGGTTTTCAAATTTTTTGAGTTTCTTTACTTTTCATTCTCTTCCAACCTCTAACCCCAGCGCCATGTAGACGTTTTACCTTAAAAACAGGTAGTTACGCGTCTCTAAATAGGTGCCTCGTTCGGCTGAGAGATTATGGTGGTAGCCTTGCTTGGAAGCAGTTGTAGGTCTGTGGTGGACTTGGTCGTCCAGAGAAAATGACCCCGGGAATAACCAAGCTTAAGTGAAGTCCGGTGTCTTGAGAAAAAAGATTTTCCTCAGCTTTATTTATTACACCTCTTCTGATCACTTTGTACTCATCTCTTGCCTTTTGTTGTAGATTTTTAGAGAACAAAACACAAGCAAATAGATAACGTTTTATTAAAATCAACCAAGTTTTACATTTTAAAATTTTATGATATTGTTTGGTTTCAAAACGTGTTCTCATGTGGATATTGCAGCCGCATTTGAAATTTTGAAACACTAAGATTAGTATCTTTTAAGACATTTCTGGCTTATTTTTATTTTTTTAATTTTTAAATTTAATTTTTTTTCCCTAAAGATTTTATTTATTTATTTGACAGAGATCACAAGTAAGCAGAGAGGCAGGCAGAGAGAGAGAGAGGAGGAAGCAGGCTCCCTGTGGAGCAGAGAGCCCTATGTGGGGCGCAATCCCAGGACTCTGGATCAGGACCCCAGATGAAGGCAGAGGCTTTAACCCACTGAGCCACCCAGGCGCCCCGTTTCTGGCTTTTTAAATAAAATTTCCTTTAAAAAAATATTCCAGGGTTTATGAGAAACTAAGTCTAAATTTACAAGTGAGATTTACAAAACCATTGATTCTTCACTTTATATTATAGAAAATTAGCCCAAATATACTTTTTTTTTGGCATTTGATTTTCATGGTATATTTAGACTTAAGTATTTTGGTTGATTTGTTAGTATCAGTGGAAGAAATTGTAAATAAAGACCATTAGAAATTTGTAATCTAAATCACTTAACCTACGATGCCAAAGACTTTGTAAATTGTTAAATTATATGCCCTTTTGGTAGTAATTTTGATCTTATAAATGCTATCAAAAGTAAACCAAATATATAGTGATCATCAAGTATGAATTTTCCTTTTTTTTTAACACTATGTGGTAGAGTAATGTGAATAGTAAATATGAGTGTTTTGTTTTTTTGTTGGGATTTCTGTCATGAGAGTAATGTTTTTTATTCACAGTTCTTATTTCTTCCACGTTAATATCATTGAGAATAAGTATGAAGCCAGAAGGAGAGAAAGTTAGGTCCTCATTTCTTATAATAACCTGTAACACTTTTCAGTTTTGGAAGTGCAAATTTATAGCAGCTAGACTGTGGGGTAATCAAGGCTTTGACTCATGTAAGGAAAATTTCTTCATTTTTCTCCCAAATACTTCCTTTGTAGAAATTTAAAAAATTACTCATTGGTTAATTTTTTTGTTGTATTTTGGAATCTTATTTTAATCATCTAGATGCATAGGAGAATTGGATTAAAGTAGACTGAATAGACTTTTTTCTTTCATAGAAATGAGCTTGTAGTAGACAAAACAAAGAGGAAAAAAAGAAGAGAACTCTCTGAAGAACAGAAACAAGAAATTAAAGATGCTTTTGAACTGTTTGACACAGACAAAGATGAAGCAATAGATTATCATGAATTAAAGGTAATAGTATATACTTCAAAATGTATATTTTTCTGTTAAAATGATTTGCATTTTGGACTAAAGTATTTAAACTGGTTGTGGACATATGAAACCATTTTAGATGTTCACAGTTAAATGCTGTAATAAAATTATAGTAAAATAAAAAAATTAAAATTAAAAAATAAAAATTTACTATTTAGTATAATAAAATCCTAACATCTTTTTCGACTTTTCACATTGTAAAGTAAATAGTATTTTAAATATAAAAATATACTACTATGGAGGGCCTTATTTTTCATTCACATAATAAAAATAATTCATACCATAGGATTTAAACACTTCTCACTGTTTTTTTTTTTTTTTTTTGGTGACTCATTCTTCTCTCACATTGTGAGTGTTATTTGTCTTTTAATTTGAACATGTTAATAATACATTCTTTACATACTTTCTCTGCTGCAAACTGTATAAGTGATGTCTGATGTTGACACATGCTAATAGGGGACAATGTCAACCTTAGGGCCTAGAATTATTTATAAAGATGCAAGAGTTTGTTTATCGTAGTACAGATCTCACACTCAGCATGAGAAAGGCAACATTTTGGTAGCTCTTTAGCTCTCTTTTTCCACAGTTTTGTTGTTTTTTTTTTTTCAGTATCCCAGCTTTGATCAGTTCTTTTATAATGTCTCTTCCATTTGTTAACTATTGTTAATATCTTGGTTTGGGATCTTATTTCATACCAGGATCTTCCTAAATGGTTCCTCCATTTCTCGTTCACCCTGTAAACTGCCATTAGATTCATCTTTCTAAGATTATTTCCTCATATTGTTCATTGTTCCTAAACCGTTAGTGGCTCCTCATTGTGCACTGCATTAAGTTCAGATTCCTTTGGTTTTTATTGACTGCTCCCCTCACTTTTACTACTGTCTACTTTTCTCATTTGCTAATCGCTTATTTACACCTGAGCTCTTCCTGTTCAGGTAAGGTAAGCTGCTCTATTCACTGTCCTTAAGCCTGTGTGTTATGGTGTCTGTTTTATAGCCAGTCATCCTTTTCTCAGTGCTCTTCTACTTTATTTCATCCATTCATCTGAGAACAAATGGAACCTTTCCAAGTAAGACTTCTTTAATCAGTATCATGTCTCTCCTTTCTTGTTAATAGTAACGAGATCTACTCTTTCTTTAAACTCAGGGGCCTGGACTATTTATACTGAATAACTAATCATGTAGAGTCTCAGGATAACTCTTATTTTAATTTTTTTGTCTCTTCTTGTATAAATTTTTAATACTTATGCTATGCCTTTTTTTCATTTGGTTGTTAATCATTTGAGAATAAATAACTTGTTAAAATGATCTGTATAGTAAGTCAGTCCATTGTATAGTATATTTTATAAACATTTGGCTTGTCCTATAAAAAAAAGGATACTCTGTCTACTTGTGATCTCTGTCTGTCAAATAAATAAATAAAATCTTTAAGGGCGCCTGGGTGGCTCAGTGGGTTAAGCCGCTGCCTTCGGCTCAGGTCATGATCTCAGGGTCCTGGGATCGAGTCCCGCATCGGGCTCTCTGCTCATCAGGGAGCCTGCTTCTCTCTCTCTCTCTGCCTGCCTCTCTGTCTACTTGTGATCTCTGTCTGTCAAATAAATAAATAAAATCTTTAAAAAAAAAAAAAAGGATATATAAATGAAAAAATTGTTGTTTTAACTTCAGTAATGGAGAAAAACTATCACTTAGATTTTTTTAGAGACCTAAAACATGCAAAAGAATTAAATGTTTTATTAATGTGCTGACATCCCTAAGTTGTAAAAACTTATTTAAGAATTGGAAGTCACTTCTTTTGAAAGAGTGCTTTATAATTTGCTTTTCCCTTTTATTCCAAAAGGTGGCAATGAGAGCCTTGGGGTTTGATGTAAAAAAAGCTGATGTACTGAAGATTCTTAAAGATTATGACAGAGAAGCCACAGGGAAAATCACCTTTGAAGATTTTAATGAAGTTGGTGTGTATTTTAATAGTCTTTGTAATTAGCACTTGTTAGGAAATTATCCATTAATATTAGTATTTTTTTTATTTTCTCGGTTATGGAATTTTGTTATTGAACATTGCTATATAATGTAGTTATTGTATGGGGGTTTGGGAGCACTCTTCTTACTTTAAAGAAGAAAAAATAAGATTTACAGTTTCGTTATGGTAGTTATCATTTTGTCTTTTATCCTGAAGATTCTAATCAAGGAACTATTGTATAGCTTTTTGTGGAAAGAAATCTTCCTAAGTAATGTGTGTTTATATTATGTGATAAAACTAAAAGGGTGATCAAAAATTATTTTCTAAGAGTAAAACAGAAAATTCAGTATCCTTTTGTTTGGAAAATATTTCCTAAGACCATTCTGATTTATGATTTTTGTTGGCAGAGTGGGAGAAGAGAAAACCTGTAGCATTTGGTATCTTTGGCTGTAGGTGAAATGCATGCCATCAGGTTGACAAAGCTTACAAGGGGCTACATATTCTGTAGTCCCTTGTATTCTGTATGACTTGATCTTAGTGAATAAAGTCATCTGTTTAAATTTGAGGGCAGAGGGGATTATAGTAAAGGAGGCATTTGGCAAACTCAAGCAGGAGAAGACATTTTAGAACAACTAAGTAAGCATACTGTGTTGTGAGTTTAATATGATTGAATTTTCATATAGTTGATTTTAGTGAAATAGTTAAAGCATATATCAGGCTTTTTTAGAATAGAAGATTCTGGAAGGCAAAGACTTTGCTATTATGAATTAAATATAGTACTTAGACTATTATACATGGAATGTACATATATTCAGGGTTTTTTAAATTAAATTTTCTAAAGCAGTAATAACACTTTATATAGGTCATGATATAAGCATATCATAGAGTTATATTTAGATATTTTAAAAATGTAGGAACAAATCCAGTTACACATACAAAACTTTGTGTAAATATTCAGAAAAAAGTAATATAGAAAGCAAAAAGAAATGGCAGTTTGGAAGAGATTCATATCATTAAATAATCTGAAAATTCAAAATCAAGGTGAGGAAGAAGGAAGTTAAAGGATAAATCTAAAAGAGAAAGAAAGCATGACACAGAAGATCCCCACATTGTTAACTAGGAATAACTGTTTAGAAAGGCAGCTCATTGGGGCACCTGCGTGGCTCAGTGGGTTAAGCCTCTGCCTTGCGCTCAGGTCATGATCTCAGGGTCATGGGATCGAGCCCCACATTGGGCTCTCTGCTTGGCAGGGAGCCTGTTTCCCCCCCTCTCTTCTCTGCCTGCTCTGCCTCCTTGTGACCTCTCTGTGTCAAATAAATAAAAATTTAAAAAAAAAAAAGGCAGCTCATCCCTTTGGGAAGTATATTATGTTGTTTTCTTCTAATCTGTAGATTTATTTACTTGAGCGGAGGGAGGGAGCTATCTTTATTCCTTTAGTCTTTCAGTATTGAAACTCTTCTCTAGTTTATGATCTTAGTCCAAGTTCTTACTTAGATTGTTGATTTATAGAAATGGGTATTAGGATATAGTGGCAATGATTCTGTTAGGAAAGAGCTACAGTTCAGGCACATTTGGTACAATGTAGTGGTTTAGCATGGACATTTTGGAAGCAGATAGCCTGGGTTCATATCTTGGTTTTGCCACTTACTAGCTGTTTAACTTGGTCATTTTAGTTGTTTGTGTCTCATTTGCAGCTATAAAATGGGGATAGTTATACTATCTGGTGGGTTCTTGGGAGGAGTAAATAAGTTAATAAGTAAAGTGCTTATAGAAAGGGGCCTAGCTATAGAAAGTACTATTAGGTATTTGTTATTACTACTTTTATAAATTGTCTTTGTTTCACTTTTAGTGCCTAGTAATGATTGTGTATGCAGCACTGGAACATAAAAAGTATGGTACTCATGTATTTATCTTTTTCTGATTATTTTCTTTTCATAGTTGTGGGCTATTTTAGGCATTATATCATCTTAAGTAAATATACTTTTTGAAATTGTGATTTTAGGGTGCCTGGGTGGCTCAATTGGTCGAGCAACTGCCTTCAACTCAGCTCATGATTCTGGAGTCCTGGGATCGAGTCCCATATCGGGCTCCCTCCTCAGCGGGGGTCTGCTTCTCCCTCTGACCTTCCTCCTCTCATGCTTGCTCTCTCTCATTCTCTCTTTTTCTCAAATAAATAATTAAATCTTTAAAAAAAAGAGAAAAGAAAAAAAAGAAATTGCGATTTTATTAGCAATTGAAGCCAGAGTGCCATTTTCACCTTTTCCGGATCCTCTGTCTTTTCTGTATTATAAACAGAGCACTGATACTGGGATCTTTCCCAGAATAAATGACCAGGACTAAACTGTGCTCTGACTTTCAAAGATAGAACTTCTGACCAGCTTAGCACATATTTTAGCTATCCTCATACTACCTATTGAAAATCTGAGTAGTCAGATAAAAATTTGTTACTGTTTAGAAATAATAGTCAAGAACTATGTATTCTCTCCATTTGTTAATTATTTTTAAATAATAACTGAGCACAGATGAATGTGTATTTTATCCTTTGGAATAAATAACTCCAAACCAGAGCATTTGAGTCTTAGTTTTCTGTATTGTCTATTACTATTGAAGGATATTGTTCTACAGATGTTTCTGGATTAAGTCTAACACTGAACCAGAATTTTCCCAATGTTAGAAAAAAATATTAAAGTATGTTTCATGTAAGTTAAGAATCTAGGCTGCTTGAGGTTAGTGAGTAGTATCAAAGGTGTTTTAGGAATTGCTCCTTTAAAGTAAGACCAAGATAAGTCAGGTGTTTGTACTCATTTTTTTGGGGAAACAAATTAATTATTCCATTGCCTGTTTAGAATAGAATATTGTATTACTGTTTTTGCTTTGCTTATTTAACAAACATTTGCTGAATTTTTTGGCATTAGGTACTTTACTGGGTTGAGGGAGGGGAATTAAAAGTTACTAAAAGGTTCTTTCAAGGAGCTTACCATTTAAATGTAGGTAATAAGCTGTAGTGTTCTGTGGTAAGTTATAATTTTGTTGAGAGCAGGAGTTGTCAAACTACAGTCCTTAGGCCAAATTCAGCTGTTGCTTCCACACTACCTCATCTTTTATGCTGCTTTTGTGCTGTCATGGCAGAGTAAGTAGTTTAGTCAAGAGATCTTATACTTTCCACAAAGCCAAAAATATTTACTATCTGGCACTTAACAAAAACAAAGAGAATTGTCAATTCCAGGTCTAGAGCAATTGAAGAAGACTTTGCAGAGGCGAGTTTTAATTTAGACCTTTGGGGATTGAATAGAATTTCTTCCTAAGGAGAAGACTGTGGGAACGAGTAGCAAAAGACATTGCAGGCAGAGAAAATAGCATCAACAAAGAGTGGTATGGTAGAAGTATAGTATGGGAAACTTCAGGTAGTCTCCTGTTGTCGAGGTTAGGGAAATGGAAGGATAGAATTGGGCCAAATAAGTAAAGTCTTGTTTAGTCATGTGTAGTGCTTGGACTTTAGTCAGCAGATGATCATTTTCAGTTTCTGAGGAAGAGAAGATGATGAAAGGTAACTCTATTAAGAGTTTTAAAGATGGGTTGGAGGGAAGAGAGACTGCAGACAGGAAAATAACATACTTATATTATGCAGAGGGTATAAGAATGAAAGAAACATATTTAAGAGTAAAAAATGTATCCTCATAATCACAGGTTAGGTTTATGGGATTCAAAATATTCAGACTTCAAATATGGGAGATTATCTGTGAATGGTGCAATTCTCTTTTGAGGTGGGGCATCAACAGTTATCTTGGTGATAGTAGGAGGAGTTTGGGTTCTAAAATGTTGAGTTTAAAGTAACTTGTATTTTTGGGTAAAGACCCCCAAAAGACAATGAGAAATATAGTTGAAAGTGTTTTTCTAGCAGTACTTTTAATGATTTTTGATAAATTTTAATGTGTTTTTTTTTAATGTGCTGTGTTCTTAGTGAGTTTTTTTAAAGGTTTTTTGTTTGTGGGTTTTTGTTTTTGTTTTTGTTTTTGTTTTTGTTTTGACACAGAGAGAGTACAAGTAGGCAGAGAGGCAGGCAGAGGGAGAGGGAGAAACAGGTTCTCTGCTGAGCAGGGAGCCCGATGTGGGGCTCGATCCCAGAACCCTGGGATCATGATCTGAGCTGAAGGCAGCCACTTAACCAACTGAGCCACTCAGGCGCCCCTTCACTGAGTTTTATAATGTATAAGGTCTAACTATTTTGAGGAAATATATTTCTGGTAGTATAATTTTTTGAAAGTAGATTTCATGGACAGAAATTTGTGAATTAGATTGGACCCACCTTAATTGTATGTTAGTTGACTTATTTTCATTGGAAAAAAAGTATATTTCTTATAATTAAATTCTACTCAGTGGAATAGGAATAGAACATGAAGGCATGGAAGAGAATTACCATAAAGTTATTATGTTTTAGTTGTCCAGAATGGTGGGTATTTATAATTCCCAAGAAAAGTTGTATTCTAAGGCAAAGTATTGATAAAAGATTATATATACACATAAGTCTGAAGTAACTAACACAATTAAAGCACTAGTGGGATAAGAATTTATACATCTTGGAGCCCCATCTGTTCCCCACATCACCCTGTTGCTTCTTTAAGTACATTAATACTTTCAGCAAGCTGCTTTTTTGGTTCACCTGTCATGTAAATTATTTAATTGGTGAAGAAAATTTCTTAACACTTTTTTTTTTCCTTGTCCTGCTTTTTTGTTGGGACTAAATTCAAAATAAGTTGAGTATGAGCCATAGAGTTAAGCATGGTATTTTATTTTGGTGTTATGGCTGTATATATGCCAACTCCTTTTTGATTGAATATTTATGAGCTTTGGTGATTTGCATACTTATAGTAATATAGTTCAATTAGTTACTTGAAAGACTTTTTGGGTACAGTTAATGGATAATAGAAAACTACTAAATATGTAGGTGGATGATTTAACGTAGATGCTTATCCTAAAAGCTTACTCAAACCAAACATGATGACATTGCAGCAAAACAATAATAATTTTTTGTGGGCTTGAATTTTTTTTTTTTTTGGGTGCATTAAACATTCTAGTACTTCACATCTACAAACATTTGCGCAAGTTTTTAATGATTCTGTAAACCTCAACAGGACTGAGTTATTTTTAATGGCATAGTGAAAGTCATAAATAATTTTTGTTGTAGTGGTAGACTAGCATGTGGAATTACTTCAAAGATGTTTACTTAGATATTTCCAGAATTTGATCTAGTAACTTAAAAACATTTATACCACAGATTTTTACTTTAATTGTTATTGTGGCTATTGAATAAAGACTGCAAATATTGAAAATACTGTTTACCATATTATTACATTTAGCCTATTAAAATGTATTATTACTATTGAGGTCTGGTATTTATCACTTTTAATTTTAGTTGTCTGAGAGTTATTATCTTGCTGAACAAAATGGGCATGACTTTAGAGAGATCTTTCAGACCTTTCCTTTTTCTTTTTTTGGGGGGGTGGTGGTATGGAAGCTTAACTATAATCATTTTCAGTCCTTTTGGTAACTGCTTTTCATTTTTGGAAAACCCAGAGTTTCCTCAAATCATGAAGATATCAGCGGAATTTTCATCTGTTTGACAATGTGTCTTTATCATTGATGGCACTGCATTTTATTAATTTGTCATGATTTTTTTGTCTTTAAATTGGATTTAATTTGAGGAACAGTAATGGTATTATTAAGTTTAGACATCAGACATCTTTTATCTAATTAGTCTTAATTGTTTTGTTGGTATATCATCTCTACAACTAAGTTACAAACTCCTAGATTTCTGTGCTTGCTGTCAGTGGAGCCTACTACAATTCTTGATAATTGTAGACCTTAAATAAATAAATATCGTAGACCTTAAATAAATATGGTATATAACCCTTTTTATTTTGCCTCTTTGTGAGATAATTTTGCTTACTCTTATAATAGAATAGGTTGTTGATAACATAGATTAAATTTTAAAATATGGATTTGATTTTTCCAATGTCAGGTTTATATTTTGGGTTTTGGGGCTCTGATTTGGCAGTTTATTACAAACTAAATGTTGAACAATTCACAACTTTAATTCTCATCTAACACTTGGTTGATTTCACAGATGACTGCATTTGTGATTATAAAGTGTTTTTAAAATTTTTTAAATTTCTCTTAACTGTAGTGACAGACTGGATATTGGAAAGAGATCCACATGAAGAAATATTAAAGGCATTTAAACTATTTGATGATGATGATTCAGGTAAAATAAGCTTGAGGAATTTGCGACGTGTTGCCAGAGAATTGGGTGAAAACATGAGTGATGAAGAACTTCGGGCTATGATAGAAGAATTTGATAAAGATGGTGATGGAGAAAGTAAGTTTTAAGTAAAACACATATTCCAGGTATTATTCCTAATGTATACATATAGTAAATTTTTTTAAAAGCAAATGATTTTCAAGACCCATTACAGACTGTCTCTGTTTGATATAATTATTGTTCATCCTGTAATGGGCTTTTTGTGTAAACATTTCACATCATTTAATTCAGAATGATGCAGACCTTTTAAAACCAACTATACTGTTTGTAATATGAGGTCCCACACTTCCAAGAATTTATTTTACTTTTCTTTGAGGATGAAGCATCTCCAAATTTCAGCTACTCAGTAAAATACCCGCTTTTAATGGTTTCTTCCTTAACCTACAAGTACTTCTAAACTGTAACTAAGTTCTATTGGTTCTACCCTTTGAAAGTTTTGAATCTTTCTTTATATCTTTATTTACTGCTGCTGCCCTAGTTCAGGCCCTAATTTCTTTGTGTTAATGTTATCATAGCCTCATTATTTCCTTGAATGCCTGCTGGATACCGTGCCTTGTGTGCTAACTGGGGCTACACAATGAAGAAGGCAGATGTGGTCTCTTTAGCTTCCTAATTGCCCTCTATGCCTATGAGCCTCCCCCCTAACATACTGATAACTTTCTTTTCCTAAAGTGCAGGTTTGATGATGTCATTCCCCTCTTCAAATACTGAATGATTCCTCGGTGCCTACAGAGTAAATTTTGAAGTTTTTTGGATATGTTCTGCCCTATCTAGTTTTATTTCCCACTATGGTCTTCTACTTTTCTGCTTTACCTTCACCCCTAATACATACATACCTTGTCCAAATATACTCTATCCTGGAAACACTTTTTTTATGCTGTGTCTTTTTCATCATGCCATTCCTTAATCCTAGAATGTTCTAATTACCAGGTTTTGTCTGCTAATATGTCTGTCTTTCTGGTACAGTTTTTGTTTTTGTTGTTGTTGTTGTTGTTGTTGTTTTTAAGATTTTATTTACAGACAATGAGAGCAAGAGCAGGGAGAGGGGCAGAGAGAGAGGGAAACGCAGATTCCCTTGCTGAGCAGGGAACCTATTGTGTGGCTCGACCCTAGGACCACAGGATCATGACCTGAGCTGAAGGCAGATGCTTATCCGATTGAGCCACCCAGGTGCCCCTCTCTAGGACATTTTAAACTTCATCTATTTCTCAAAACCCTTCCCTAGTGTTCTCTGATGAATTAGAAGACTTTTATTTAGAGGAACAAAGTATTTTGACACTTTTATACAATGCCTTCTGTTAGCTACATACATGTGTATCTTTCCAGTATATTGTAAGTCCCTTAAGAGCAGTATGGAATCATAGTGTGAAAGCCTAAGGCTTTGTAGTCCTACAGATCTAGACTTGAATTGGATCTCTACCACTTACTTAGTTGCTCTGTAATGTTGTGCAAGTTTTTAGTGTTCACTGAGTCTTGGTTTCCCATTTATTAAAATGGGAAGGGTGATACCTTCCAGGGTGGTTTTAAGTATTAAAGGAAGATATTTGAAAGTCCCTAACATTAAATGGAAGCTTGTTGTCCTTTTTTTGTATCTTTACTCATCTTTATATTCCCCTGCATTTAAAAAAAATTTTTAATTTTAATTTTATTTTTAAAGATTCTACTCATTTGAGGGAGAGAGAGAGAGAGAGACAGAACCCAAGAAGTAGGGGAGACAGAGGGAGAAGCAGACTCCCTGCTGAGGCAGGAGCCTAATGCGGGACTCAATCCCTGAACCTGGAGATCATGACCTGAGCCCAAGGCAGATGCTTAACCACCTGAGCCACCCAGGCACCCCTCCCCTGCACATTTTCTTGAACATAATGAGTGCTCTGATGTTTATTGACTTGAGCCCTAAGCGGGAATGTGTGTTACAGTAGATATATATTGATACAGTATCAACTACACATATATACATAATACATATATTACTGGAAATATTAGAAATAGTGGCATGCTTTAATAAGGAGGCAAGACAGTAGCAACCAGCTATTAGTTCAGGTTTGTAGATTGTCCTTTAGAACTGTACATTATTATACTTTATACTTGTGTAAATATTATTAGAGCATTATGAAACTTTAATACTAGGTCTTTGAAGGATATTGATAGATTTATTTATGTTTTAAAATAAAGATTATTAATACTTGAGGAAATTTAAATGATTTCGTGAGCTCTCACACTAATATTTGGATTTAGTATCCACTGCCTTCATGTTTTAAAAATTTTTCTGTCTTCCCCAGCTTTTGACTGTTACCCTAAACCTTTAAAGCAACCCTGTTCTGTAAGGGTACTATCTTCAATGGCATAGAGAATCTTGGCATGTCTATTTCATAAGTCTTTAGTAATGGTTAGTACATGTATCAAAAGATAGTTATTTTCTTTTCCTCTTCTATGCACATGCAAGCTAGATTTTGGTTATTAGCTTCATTTGACACTAGAAGAAAATAACAATTAGGAAGCTGCCTCTTAAATTCAAACTTGATGTGAAACTTTCACCTAGAAAATGTGTCCATTTCTTGCATCCCTTTTAGTCTGTTGTGTTTGCTGCTTTTGAATCTCAGAGTTCATGCCTGTGCTCCATTGCTTGAAGATTTTAGTGCATCCTTAGAACATTTCTGTGGTTCTAAGTACGTGCTTTAAGTCTCCATATAACTGTTGATTGGGCATCCTACTGTCATTTATTCAAATGACTAATAGGCAAATAACATTTTTTCTTTTTTCCAAGTGATTGATTACAAATAAAATACAGTGATGCATAGTCTTTTATTTTTAAGATTTGTCTTTTTTGTGGGGGGAAGGGGATATCCTTATATTAAATTCATCTAATCTAGTTTCCAATCTGGAATGTGAGTTTCTGGGGTGGCGCCTTCTGAAGTATTGCATGCAGTCTGAGTGTATGCATCAAATATTGTCTGTAGACTATATGAATAATAGTATTGCACATGCATACATAAACTCTGTAAATGCGCTTGCGATTTATAAAAATATTTATTATTCAGAATTCATAGTAGCTATTTGACATTATCTATGTTTCAAACAAGGCATGCTAAGTATGACTTTTATTATGGCAAGTCCAGGAAATTATTGTTGAAAGGCATTTTCATGTTCAGAAACAATGAGAACTATAATCCATTAGTCTGGCTTTGGGTACTGCCTTAACTTATATGGGTCCCTGTAGCTGTATGAAAAACTGTCCATTTTTGAGAAAGTACAAATTAGATTTTATAATAACTTGTTAATTTGGATTCTTTGGGCTGTAGTTTTATTTAGATATAACCTGTTTTCTTTGTATGTGTTAAACTAGTAAAGATCATAGTGTTTGCTGTCTTTTTTGTGCACTTCAGTAATTCTGCTGTCTTTATGAATTTTTCACACTTTAGTATTTAGGAGCAATGAAAAAAAATTTTTTTAATTGTGTATATAGAATAATAAATATGGTAAAGGAGGAATTCCAGAAAAATAAGATATAATGCAAAATATAACTAAAGCTGTGGTAATGATACAGAAAGAATCCCTTCCCCATTATTACTCCCAAGATATAAAAAACACAGTAAATCTTTTTAGAAAAATAAAAGCAACATTTAAAAACCCGAAGTGTAGATCTTTAAAAAAGGTTGGGGAGGGGCACCTGGGTGGCTCAGTCAGTTAAGCATCTATGTTTAGCTCAGGTCATGATCCCAGGGTCCTGGGATTGAGCCCTGTGTCAAGCTCCCTGGGAGTCTCCTTTTCCCGCTCCCTTTGCACCCCACCACCTGTGCACGCGTACTCCCTCTCTTAAGCAAATAAAACTTTAAAAAAAATAAAAACCCTAAGGGGACTATATTTAAATAATGAATATTAACACTTATTTAGTAGTTAATATGTTAAGATTCTGTGCTTAGCATATTATATTGTATATTTAAGTACAGTACTATCTATTAATGCACAGGATAGATGTATCTATAGGTGAGGAAACTAAAGCTCAGAGATTAATAACCTGTCCCTGCTTTTATCCACACTACTGTATTGCCTTTTAGGCTAAAAAGTAAAATATTAATTAGGTTTCTATGTTTATGGAGTTCTGAAAGTTACATGCTGTTATAATATGAAATATTCAATACTCAGTATTCAATAAAATAGTCAACTGTCACTTCAGATGCTAAAATTTGTTATTTTTCCCCTCCAAAGCCAGATGGTCTTTAAGGTACTTAATTTACCTAATTTCTTTAAATTCTTATTTTTTCCTTAATTTTATTTGTTTGAGAAAGAGTGAGCGTGCACATGTGCATGAGTAGTGGGGAGGGACAGAAGAAGAGGAAGAAGCAGACTAGCCCCAACCCCCTGCACTGAACAGGAGCCTGACTCAGGACTTGATCCCAGGACCCTGAGATATATGACTTGAGCCAAAGGCAGACGCTTAACCAACTGAACCACCCAGGTGCCTCATTTCTCTAAATTCTATATTTAAAAGACATGTAATAGAATTTACCCTATGAAATGATTGACTTATGAAAATTTGGTTAAAAAGGCAGAGTAGAGGAAAATGAAGTGTTGTATTTGATTCAATAACTATTTTATCAGGTGCCTATTTAAAGGTAGGCATTATGCTAGATTTATTAGATAAAGGAACTTGATATAAGATATTATTGATAGAGAAGGAAATGTACAAAGGCATACAGATTTTCTTAATTTTCTGAAAGGCTCACTCATACTAGAGGAGCTAATTTACTTTGCTTAGCCTCTTTCTTCCCTTCAGCTTTCCACTTTTTTGGATGTAAGTATTCTGTTTTAGGCTATGGAAATTAATGGAATGTTTAAAATATATTTAAATGGTATAATACTTTAAAGTGTTCATACATAAATATAACAAAAATTAACACTTGTGACTTTAAAACTATATATGAAAATTAATTTTGAAATTTGTTGTAATTTTATAGGTGAGAGAAAAAAGTTCTAGGTCTTTAAGGAACAAATCATACAAATCATATTTTTCAGATTTTGAGTAATTTGATCATAGCTCTGTTATGCTATTAAAATAATTTATAGTCAGATTATTCTAAGGTGGTTTTTCTTAAGAACATACTCTTATTTCTTATTTTGTTCTAGATACCTCAGTCTAGATTGACTAAATTACAGGTTCTTAAATGTGAAAACGTGTAATGATGAAATTGTTTAAACTTCTTTGTGTATAGATATATTTTTTCTTTTTTAAACTGGGAGAGAAAGGGTTCATAGCTTTCATAACATGTTGAAACATGTTTTTAAGTGAAAAAATTAAAGATCACTACTACAATTTGTAAGATCATTTTGAGTAATACAGGTTATATATTGTTTTACTCTGTCATAGTGTCTTGTAGATGTTTAATATGAAATGCCTGGATTCATGGTTCATTATCAGCTCTGGACATCTCATTCTTTTTAACTCCTTAGAGCTTAATTTCACAATATTTTCTTTTCTTTTTTTAAAAGCTATATTGCTCATGGTCTCCCACCTTAGCTTTCTTTCCCACCTCTTGTTAAATCAGATCATATGTTTTTATTTCAAAGCCCAAGTCAAGATTTATTCTTAACCTAAATTTTTCTCAGAAGTAAGGATTTTTCCCATTAAGATGGAATGTTTTTCAACACAGAGATCTGGGTTTTGCGTTTTTTTAAGAGGTTTTTTTTTTTTAATTTTTTTTTTTAAGATTTTATTTATTTATTTGAGAGAGAATGAGTGAGAGAGAACATGAGAGAGGAGAAGGTCAGAGGGAGAAGCAGACTTCCCAAGGAGCTGGGAGCCCGATGTGGGACTCAATCCTGGAAGTCCAGGATCATGACCTGAGCCGAATGCAGTCGCTCAACCAACCAAGCGCCCTGGGTTTTGCTTTAATAATAGATAATATTTTGTTTTATTCTCTGTTTCACTTATGAAACATAACTTACATAATTTATTGAAACTTCTTTTGTGTGTGTGGTTTCTGAAACCAGTATACTTTTTTCATTCCTGATGTACATATTTTATCTCCTCAGCGTTTTTTAATTGGGTAATTTTTGTCTAACTTTTCTTTATGAATCTTCTCAAACATAGAGGAAAACGTTAGTTCAGTACAATGAACACCTTTATACCTTCTACCTAGATTCAGTAATTAACATTTTACTGTATTTGCTTTGTCTGTAGTATATATTTTTATTCTAGATTGTTTGAAAAATATATCATGAACTTGACCTCCCTAACATTTTAGCATGCATCTGCTAAGAATAAGGATATTATCTTTCATAATTGTGATACTATTGTTACTGCTAAGAAAACTAAAAATAATTTTATAATATCACCTACTACCTTCACTTAAGTATCAAGATACTATAGAATAGGAACCTTAGTGTCTGTTTATTACCCAGTAGAAACATCTAAAAGAGGGTATCTTAGTTCAGTATTTTCAGATGAAGAAACTGAGACACAGAACTGTTCTGTCCCAGAGCAATAACTGGAATCCAGGTCTCTTTTCTCTTCATTATAGTGTTCTCACTTTCATTACCAAAATGATCATTCATAACTTGTGCTTTGTTAAGTTATGCATTAAATTTTGGAGCCCATAAAGTCACCTGTTTACAAAGACGAAATATTCTTTTCTGAACATTTCTGTTGAGAATTTATGTGTATGTGTATATATTGACTTTAAAAATTATATTTAATAAGATTAACCTATTTATTTCTAGGTTGCTTTCTTAAAATTGGATTTATAAACTGGAAGTTCGTACTGAATTTTATTTATTGTTTTGGTGAACTAACAATTTGTCTTTATGAGTAATTCTTTCTACATTTACATATAATCACTGTATTACCTTGCTAATTGAGATTAAATTTGTATCTTTAAAAATTATTATTTCTCTAGACATTTTTGAGGTTTGGTGACCTGGTTTCAACTTTTTGTTTTTGTTTTTTTCTTTAGTAGGCTTTTAAATATATAAAAGTTCAAAAAACAACAATTTGACTTTTTAAAAAATTCTCACATATTTTCCTTTAGAATTCTAATATACTTGCATGATAGATTTAATAAGCTTATTTATAAAGAAAGGGTTTACTAAATGAATTAGTAGGATAAAGATTACAAAGAGGATTTAACCATTTAAGAAATTAAAAATATCAAGCTTTAAAACTATTTGTGCAAGTGTATATAAATATTATGGTTATGACGAACATTTTGTTTGTAACTTTAATAGTGTTTTTTCAGTAATTAATATAGAATACGAATTTATATTGTTTATCACATGTTATATATTTTTGTATTCACGAGGTTCTACTTAATAAACATGATCAACTTCATATCAAAAAATTAAAAGAAAAACATACCAAAAAAGTATGCCTTGGTTTATTAATAATTTTGTATAATATAAAATTTAAAGATACTTGATATAAAAATACTAGTATTGTTCTGAGAAAAAATGTTCATTTCTGACTTACATTTTCTTTCTTACCACAGTAAATCAAGAGGAGTTCATTGCTATTATGACTGGTGACATTTAAAGAATTACAAGGATAAACACTAAGAATGTTGCTGTTATCATCTTATATTCTATTTTTGTGCCTGGAGCCATGTTAAAAACAAACAAACAAACAAAAAAAAACTTACTTCTTTTTTTCCAAAGGGACCAAAACTAAGTGTCTTATGTATTCATATTTTCCTATTGTTATGTTTCTTTGTATGAGCAGTAGTGTTAGCACTCTAATAGTTTAGCTTTGTATTTATAATATAGCTTTTATATATATATAAAGTTTGAAAAATTAAATCATGTGGTACACATTCTCTAAGTTTTTTATGCGTCATCAGTAGTCACTTTTGATGCACGTGTTATAGACTTTCATTAATAAAACGTTTATTTTAGTAGTATTTTTAAGTATGGTAAATTTTCTGTTCTCTAATTCCAAATATCTGTAAATACACAATTGTATCTTTCTTAAATCTTTTCTCTTTGTAGTACTAGTTTCAGAAACAAAAATTAAAATACAAATAGCAATAGAATAGCACATTTTTCCCTTACAAGTTTGACATTTTATGTTTCAGTAAAAGACGATGATTCACAGGCATAATTCCTTTTTTAAGAGTCATGCTTTCCAGTTTGGAAGGAAAAAGTGGTGTGTATAAAGACCCATTTATTCTCATATATTATATTCTCTAGCATTTCTGGTGTCTTAACATAAGTTACAAGAGTTAAATCTGGATATTTCCCTCTCAAACTAATTGAGTACAGTTTGAATCATCTGATTTCTTGAGAAAGTTAAAGATTTAAATTTTGAAATTTTGATCTGTTAAAAATAATCTCTCAATTAAACATCACAATGATGAAAATAGAAAACTAAGCCACAGAAATCATGTAAGATTGTTCTACTTGTATAAAGGAACATTCTGTGATTTACCAGGAAACAGTAGAGACTGACTTTTCCAGGTATTTGGTGGGCTCTTCTGCCCACTTCTGATACGTATATTAGTGGGGAGATAAGTGGTTTTGTGAGATGGATTATAGAAAATTGGTACCTATACTGATCCTTCACCAATAATCTGGTTCCTCGTGATATGGGCTCTCTGGAAGAAAGTTGTCTATTTCAGTGATCTTTCTTATTTTAAATTTAAAGTACAGTAATAATTTGAGGCACTTGAAATAAGCTTCTAGAGTATTACATAAAGAGTTACTAGAAAATTAACAAGTCAATAGGGAATAACAGTGGTGACATTCCAAATAGTTAACTAGAAAGTAAGTTAATTGCTCATTATACTAAAATTTAATTTTGAATATGAAATCAGTGCTCACAATAGTAACAATATCCAGGGCAACATATATTCTTTGAAATTAAAAAAATTTTATCACCCTTACTGTTGAATTGGCTTCTATGTCTTAATCACAAAATACGTTATTTCCAGGAAATAAAGAAAGTGAAGAATAAAACATAAAAATAAATCTAGTCTGAGGAACAAACTGAGGATTTTGAGGGGTGGGGGACTGGGGGTTGGGTGATCCTGGTGGTGGTATTATGGAGGGCACGTATTGCATGGAGCACTGGGTGTGGTGCATAAACAATGAATTTTGGAACACTGAAAAAAAATAAAACTAAATTTAAAAAAAATCTAGGCTTGCTCGTCTTCTGCCACTTTATTGGAATAAATAATCCAAGCTACTTTTGTCACAGTGGTAACTTCTTTTAATTCTTCATATAAATACTTTGGGGTACCAGCAATTTTGTTTTTTTCTTACTGTGGGCCAAGGAAAGAGTGCTCAGCTCATTTCTTCATATTGTGGAAGCTTTTGCCTGCAGAAGGGTATGAATAATTTTTTTTAGTGTAAATAATCAGTATTTGTAGAGCTGAAAAGCTGGTAGAAATAGCCAGGAAGGGTGGCATTAAGAAAAGAGTGAATTTGCTTTAACAGGGAAGTGGAGGTGGGTATTAATCTTATTTATCATTATAGTCACATTTCATGCAGTGGCATTTCATGATGTAAGAAAATACTTGTTTTTGCTTAACTTGCCTAGTTTATTACTGTTCTGGTGTCCTGGTAAGCTTTGATAGTTTGGGATTTGTCAGCTAAGATCTTTTCCTTTGTTACAAGCCAACAAAGCCTACTCTCTAAAGAACCTATGTGCCCATTGTAGAAGACTTTCAATTTTTTTTAATTAACATATAGTGTATTATTTGCTTTAGGGGTACAGGTATGTGAATCCTGAGTCTTAACACATTTCACAGCACTCACCATAGCACATGCCCTTCCCAATGTCCATCACCCAGCCACCCTCCCTCCTCCTCCCACCGCTACCCTCCAGTAACCCCAGTTTGTTTCCTGAGATTCAGTCTCTTATGGTTTGTCTCTCTTCCCATCCCTTCTTGATTCTTACCCCCCATGACACCCAGCCCTGCCTCTCAAATTCCTCATATTAGAGAGATCATATGATAATTGTTCTCTGATTGATTTATTTTGCTCAGCATAATACTCTCTAGTTCCATCCACATTGTTGCAAATGGAAAGATTTCAGTTTTTTGTTTTTTTGATGGCTGCATAGTTTTCTCTCTCTCTCTCTCTCTCTCTCTCTCTATATATATATATATATACCGCATCTTCTTTATCCATTCATCTGTTGATGGACATCTAGGCTCTTTCCACAGTTTGGCTATTGTGGACATTGCTGCTATAAAAATTCAGGTGTACGTGCCCCTTCAGATCATATTTGTATCTTCAGGGTAAATACCCAGTAGTGTGATTGCTGGGTTGTAGGGTAGCTCTATTTTAAACTTTCTGAGGAACCTTCATACTGTTTTTCAGAGTGGCTGCACCAGCTTGCATTCCCACCAACAGTAGGAGGGTTCCCCTTTCTTTGCATCTTTGCCAACACCTGTTGTTTCCTGAGTTATTTTAGCCATTCTGACTGGTGTGAGGTGGTATCTCACTGTGGTTTTGTATTTCTCTGATGCCAAGTGATGTGGAGCACTTTTTCATGTGTCTATTGACCATCTGGATATCTTCTTTGCAGAAGTGTCTGTTCATGTCCTCTGCTCATTTCTTGATTGGATTATTTGTTCTTTGGGTGTTGAGTTGGGTAAGTTCTTTATAGATTTTGGATACTAACCCATTATCTGATATGTCATTTGCAAATATCTTCTCCCATTCTATCAGTTGTCTTTTGGTTTTGTTGACTGTTTCTTTGCGGTGCAAGAGCTTTTGCTCTTGATGAAGTCCCAATAGTTCATTTTTGCCCTTGCTTCCCTTGCCTTTGGTGGTGATCTAGGAAGAAATTGCTGCAGCTGAGGTCGAAGAGGTTGCTGCCTGTGTTCTGAGGAATTTTGATGGATTCCTGTCTGGAGGATACTACTATTAATTTTGGGACAACAAGTGTTCAGAACTCTCCTAGGCAAAGGAGATAGGGTTACCTGATCTCTGAGAATAGTTACCATTGTTACTTTAGAGAAGATTATTTCTACCTGTTTTCCTTTGCATTTGGATGAAAGTATAGCAATATTTCTTTTCACATGAATATTGTATGCTGTGTAGCTAAGTTTTATAAAGGAAATGTCTTTTTAAAAATTTAGTAATGTTAAATGTTGCTGTTTTCCAGGTACACACATAGATATATACATATATTATAAATTTTAATCTTACAAACCTTCTGGGGATGAATACTGTTGGATTGACTTTTTTTTACACACACAAAACCAAAAGCTTAGGGCACCTGGGTGGCTCTGTCACTAAGCATCTGCCTTCAGCTTAGGTCATGATCCTAGGGTCCACTGGGAAGCCTGCTTCTCCCACTCCATTGCTTGTGTTCCCTCTCTTCCTATCTCCCTCTCTCTCTCTGTCAAATAAATAAAGTCTTAAAAAAAAAAAAAGTTTAGAGGGTTTAGGTTACTTGTTCCAGGTAACAGGAATTGGATTTGGAATTTGACCCTAAGCTTTCTGACTGCATAGCCTACTCATAACTACTAGATTATTCTCTCTCCTTACAGTGACTTGTAGACTGTCTCAAGGTGTAAAGGATCGGACCTTTAAAAGATAAAATCTGGAATTCAGAAGCTCAACAGCAAAAACGTTTATTAAACATTTATGGTTAATCTAGCATGGCATTCATGGGTAATTTCACGTGAGTTGGTGTTTGATGCCAGACCTCTGGAAGCTAATAATCTTAGGTAGTTTATAGTTACGGGGGCAACACATTGAAAAACTAGATGTTTGGGGAAGAAATATATTAAGTGAAAATGCAGTATCAAGCAAATCTGAGAAAGTACATATTGAATAGTGAAGACTCAAAAGATTGTTACTTTGGGGGCACCTGGGTGGCTCAGTGAGTTAACCCTCTGCCTTCAGCTCAGGTCATGATCTCAGGGTCCTGGAATCGAGCCCCGCATCGGGCTCTCTGCTCAGCCAGGAGCCTGATTCCCCTTCTCTCTCTGCCTGCCTCTCTGCCTACTTGTGATCTCTGTCTGTTAAATAAATAAAATCTTAAAAAAAAAAAAAAAAGAAGATTGTTCTTTTGAGAGTAAAATTTAGGAAAATATTTTTTTCAAATTTACCCTTGTGGAGATTTTTTTGGGGGGGAATTGCTTGAATGAAGAGAAAACTTAAATTCTTAGTAGGAAATAGAAGGAAGCTTGGGTTAGTAGTATGGTTGGTAAGAGGGTATGTGGGATGGTCTTTGAGGCATTAAGCTGGAAAGGAGAAGGGATTATGGAGCAGGACCTGATATAAAGCAAAGCTCTTCCAGGTCTTAGTGGAAGTGTTTTGACTAGAGAAGGGGTCAGTAAATGTTATTTTAATAGTAGAATGATGAAATATTCCGGACTTGGGTTGCAAGCCGAAATTCTTGGCATGAAATATGGCAGTCATCTGGATGACAGCTTAGGTCTTGGAGATCTTAGTTAATTAAATAGCCTAGGTTTGCCCATATTCAGTTGAAGTAGGTAATTTGTTTACATTTGCTGATTCTGTTTTCAGTCATCTGTTGTCCTGTATGTAGTTAAAGCATTCATTGAAAGCTTCATCCAACACTGAAATACAGAACTAGTTAAATTTATATATATAAAGTTAAATATAAAACTAGTGAAACAAAATCTTTGATTTATCTGAGATAATATATTGATGTTGGAGTTACCTCTATGAGGTGTACTCTAAATACTAACTGAATTATTAATAATATCTAATTGCCTACAAAATCCAAATTATCTTTTTCTTCAAAACTTTGGAAACCTAGATGTCTTGTGCTAATCTGAGAATATGTAAGATATTTTTTCATTATATGATAATTTTAGGAAGATTACTGACATTTTATAGAATCAAGGATCAGCAGGGTTACTTCCATTTTATACTTAATTAAAAGTATTTAAAGTAGGTTTTTATTCTATAATGAAAGAAATAAGGATACTTAATGGAATCCCTGGAGTCCGACATTTCTACTTTTAATATGCTTGTAACATTTGTCCAACACACCACTGTGTTCTCTGAAAAGAGCGATCATTTTCACTCTATGGCATTACGATAGACTGTATATCCCCAAGGTCTTCCTAAAGGTCCATGTAAGCCTGACAGCTAGGAAACGTGTACTGTTGTAGAACATAAATTCTGGTGACTTACTGATGCAGGCCTACCCTTGATGGATGGCTCTTTAGAGTAAAAATCACTCAACATACTCAGCTAAATGCTAAGTAATAAAAATATTTCCAAATCATATTCCCTATCATTGAGGACCTCCTTAAATTTAACAGCAGGTTAAAGATTTGGGGTTGGCTTACTGAGGAGCAATCTTTCATTAGAAAATATGCATTTGCTTGTCTTGAAAGTTCATGCATTTAAAGTCCCTGCCAAGCAGCTAGACTTAACCATACTTTCAGCAAGATCTACATTTTCCTTTTTCATTTTCCATTAAGATAAAATGTTAAATTAAATCTGAAATAGCTGACCCCAAACTAAACTTTCCAGGGGACCTTTTCTATACTGGTCTTGCTGAGAAATAATTGTTATTAAATCTAAGTCCTAAGGAATGGTTGGACATTATTCAATATCAGCAATAAAAACAAAATAACTCCTTCAAAGGAAAAAAAAGCAAGATTTGGGTTTTTAAATTTTTGTTTATGATAGAAAACTTCAAATCTATTTGGTTGGTTTCACTGCTATCGCAAAGATTAAAAAATAAAAGCTAGGAAAGATTTTAAAGAAATTAGAAAATTTAACATTCTATTTACTTCATTTGGTTTTGGGAAAAATAGATTATACTTGTGAAAATGTTTTCTTATTGCAAAATTAAAATATAAATTTTTATAATCAGGCTTGTCCTATACTTGGAATTATCGGTCTGTGGACCCAAGCGATCTATAGTTTTGCAATCTTATCCTGGAAATTCTGGTATCTGCAAGTCCTCTCAGGGACTCTTGGGTATATCCAGATCCAAGTAGCTAGGATGTGCTTGGGAGTGAATTCTAAACCCACATTAGTTTCTGGAGTATTCATAAGCAGATAAGCAAGCCAAGTGTTAGGTCTGTTTGACAGAAATATATGCTTGGAGAACCTGGGGTATCTCAAAGTAGAGAATTAGATAAGTCGTAGACTGTTAACATTGGGTGAAAATAATAACTATTTCCATTTGGCCAAAATACTTGAAAATCCTAATTTATATTTCTACTAAGTTATTATGGTCAAAAGATCTTTTAATTATCTTAAAACTAATCTTGGTTTATCGGCTATTAGGGTCTTCACTTCTAAAAAGCTAATTCATGTGAAAAAGAGAAAAGGCAAATCTTTTCTGAAAAGAGTTGTTTTATTATTTAAAATTTATATCTCATCTTTTCCCAAAATAGGATCTATAGCAGACTTCCTTAGACAAATACAATAAGATTATTAAGTTAGAAACTGTAGATCACAAACCAGATGGAAGGGAGAAGAGACAAATAAGAGTCAACTTCAGTTATTTGGGGTTAATTTGAACCCTGAAATGTACCGTGGCTAATGCACAGCAGAGACCTTGGACAAGACTTAAGTTTCCATCACAAATTGCTGCCTTTTTACCACTTTTGCCCTCCACTTATACCCTCGTCTCCCTGGGATTAGAGAAGAGCTGAATTAACTAAAGTATCTCTCACTGGGGTGGGAGTCAAAACCTATGGCAGCCCCTCCTCGTTCTTCACCATCCACTCCCAACTCTCAGCACCATAGGGAAGGGGAAATGCTAGTCCCTTGCTATGCTTTAGTGTTGTTCATCTAGTTAAACTGTTCCTATACAATCAAGAAACTTGTCTATACCAGGAATCCAGACTGAGGTTAAAGACAAATGAAGGCTGAAAGGTAAAAGAGCTTGACTTAGAATATGGCCTAGGGCATTGATGTAGAAGTTACTGAAGTGCTAATTCACATACTCAGTATTTGCCTCATGACATGCTCCATATTCTATTTTCTTTTCTTTCTTTCTTTTTTTTTTTTTTTTAAGATTTTATTTATTTATTTGACAGACACAGATCTTTAGTAGGCGGAGAGGCAGGCAGAGAGAGAGGAGGAAGCAGGCTCCCTGCCGAACAGAGCCCGATACGGGGCTGGATCCCAGGACCCTGGGATCATGACCTGAGCCGAAGGCAGAGGCTTTAACCCACTGAGCCACCCAGGCGCCCCATATTCTATTTTCTAAAGAAAACCTAGAAATATGAAATTAAAGGAAGCTAAAATTGCTGTAATGTGTGACTTTGTATCTTAAAACATGGCTTAGGATTCTAATGAATTAAGTATCGAGTGATACACTACATTAATAGCTATTTAGTGGCTCCTAGGCCTCAAGAAAGCCAGAAATGTAGGGGTGTTGTGGGAGAACTGGGCAGAAGTTAGAATATTGAGTGGCAGGGAGACACTGATGGCAAAGGACTGCTGAGTAGTTATTGGTTTGTGTGTTCACGTGATTTATGATCTTGGATATTCTGAGGTATCCAGGAGCTCTAGGGTGGGAAGAGCAGCTAAAGAAAGACTGTATCCTCTAAATTTCAGTTTTTGCCACGGTACTGATGCTGCTTGATCTCAGTTTACAAAAGATCACAGAATGAAATCGGAGTTCCCTACTGTTCTAAGGTGATTGTGGGTGGCATCTACCAATGGAATTGAAGGGGAATACTTCCTTCTAGTTTCATTTCAAGACCTGTTTCATCCCTGTGTCTGATTGTGCTTTAGAGCCTAAGGACTCCTTTGCCTTGTATGCACTAATAGATATAGACCAATAAGAGGAATCATTAACTAGATTTGTGTAATCTATTAGTCTAATTTTTTATAAAGATTTATTTATTTGTGAGAGAGAGAGAGAGTGCAAGTGGCAGGGAGAGGGAGAGTCACAAGCAGACTCCCCCTAGGGTGAACCCCTGCACTGGGCTCGATTTCATGACCCTGAGATCAAGACCTGAGCAGAAACCAGGAAACACTTAACCGACTGAGCCACCCAGGAGCTCCTCTATGAATCTAATTTTTTAAAGCATTATTGTGTTGCATATTCTGTTTTGTTAACCTATTAACTAAACCTTGGTTTTGAGGGTGTTCTCTTTTGGGGAAGGGGTTTTGATTCTGGTAATTATGAATGTATTAAGAACAGATTTACATGTAGTCAAACGGGAGGCTCTCTAACCTCCATCTTTAATCAGCCAATTCTTCTCTCAAACCTTTCCGTATGCATTTTTTTTTTTTTTTTTCACAGAATGTACTTTATCTGTTCAAATTAGAATAGTGACTTGGAGAGAAAAATAGGACAAAATGTATTTTCAACCTCCACCAGGGGGACCTATTGCTGCAACTAAAAAATTAAATCTGAGAAGAACATGGATTTCACATGCCAGTTACATGAAAGTAATTTTTATTTTTTTAGAAGCACACATACATTTGAAAAAATGCTATTATATTCCACATAATGGTATTTCACATGTTATAATTTTATTTTTACATTATATTTAAAAATTAAAATATAAAAATAGGGATATAAGCCATGAGGTTTTTTGGTTAACCTTTTTTAGTAGACTGACTATACAATGAAAATATAAACTCAGTCTTTATCTGAGAATAATTTATTTAAAATATCTATATGATAATCTACATAAAAGCAGAAAAAATCTTTTTCACAAAACACATTTTTGAATTTTGCCAATTCAGTTCATTTTATTCTCTGCTCTATTGGCTTTTGTCTGGGATTTAAAGGCTTATAGTTTTTATGAAATGTTTTCATTCATATAGTATATGAATACTATAAGATTCATAATCACAAAGTGGGCAAGTTTTATAGTCACAAAATTGGGAAATCCATATTTTTGCTTCACTTCTAAGAGTGAAGGAAAGGGGACATATTTTGTGCTTTCAGATTATATATCTTTTCTTATATCAGTTACTGTCCTATTTATTCATACCAGTATTTCTTAATACCCCTTAATATTTTTTATGGTTTAAGTAATTCCATTCTATATTCTGGCAGTTTTTATCTGACTCATATTACTACCTTCTTTTTTATTTTATTGATTAGAAGTAATTTATAGTAATGGTTTTCAGTGATGAGTAGAATTTACAAATTCTGTGGGGCAAATAATACTATACCCATTTTTCAGATCAGGAAATTGAGGCTGAGAGTTATTGCATTACTTGAGTAATGTCTTATACTCTGTCTTCTGATTCTGAGCCCCAGTATTCTTTCCACAATACCATAGTTGATTTTAATAGTTCCAGATATGGACTAACCATTGTTCCAAGCATACTTCCTCAACCTAGACTAGTGAACTCATAATTTGAGTTAGTGTAACTTCAAATCAGACATGTTTTTCTGCCTTAGATAGCCCTTTGGATAATTTCCATTGTCCTTAGTGAATATCAACACATGGCATTTTTAGTAAGAGGTGTTTTTTTGTAGATACTGTAATACTACACTTGACTCCCTAATGTTGTAATGATGCCTTTGAATTTCTGCTTATGTACACACACACACAAGCACGCACATCATTTTTCTTCCCAAAGAAAGGTTTTAACTCGACATTATGAAGAATGGAATGCAGCTTAAGCAAAATGAAATGAAAGTGTGCCCTAGACATATGAAAAGTTTTACTTGTACTAAGAGAAATGCATGGTAAAGTGCATTGAAATACAATTTTATCTGTTAAGTTATTTTTGTAATAAACTCTGTTAAATGCTGGGATATGGGGCTAGTAAATAGACCAGACAGTTCTCCACTATTGGGGTTAAAAATTGGTTACAACCACCAACAGGGCAATTGATAACATGTATCAAAACTATAAATGCTCGACAGCACTTGGCTCAGCAACGTGTTCTTTGAACTTTAGCCTATGGATACACTTGTACACACATAAAATTACGTTTAGGGTTATTATAGGTTATTATCACAAAAAATGGAAGCAAATGTCCCTTGATAGGAGGGTGCTTAAATAGAATACTATACAGCTATTAAAAAGAACAAGGCGGCTCTATACTGATATGCAAAGAGCTTCAAGCAACATTAAATGAAAACCGCAAGGTACAGAATAGTCAAGTTATTTTGCATAAAAAGGGAAGAATAAGAATATATTCATTTTTCCTTGTATATACATAAACTCTTGAAGGATACACAAAGGATTAATAAAAGTGATTACCTGCTTGGGGTTGAAGGCAAAAGAGGCAACTGGATAGCTGAGGAACAGGTAGAAGAGACATATTTTCTTTAGAACCATGAGAATATTTTACCCATTTTTAAAATGTATGTGAGAAAGAATATATAAGCCAGAGATTAAGTAGACATAATTTTGCTCCCTAAAATGACAATAAAGGAATTTTTTTTTTTTAAAGGCTTAACACTTGCAAGAACAGAGAATGGAAGAGGAAGAAACAGCAAATTTGGGGAAGTTGGACAGCAGGTGTATGAATGGTACTGACTTAGCAGAGCTACAAAACCAAATTCTTTGCTGACAGTGGGAAAAGCTGAGAAGCTTTCACATTGCAGATTCTCCAAAATGTTTAGGAATTGGCTTTACCAGGTATCTCTGGAAATGATATTGAAGGTGGGGCTAAAAATAGGAGGATTGGTTGGCAGCCTCTTTAAGAAGCTGTTAAATCCCCAATTGCACAGCCAGGCAAATTCTCTTTCTCAGTCTTCAGGTTTAGCCTCTGGAATGGGGAGAACAACACAACAAAAAACTAAACAAAATACTCCACAAAACTCTCTGGATTGAGATGTACTGGGAAGGGTAGGAAGGGTACAGTAACTTACTGAAAACAAAGTGATTAATTGAGCATTTGCATACTGAGTACCAAGACCCTCTCCCTTGCCTCTCTTTTCCCACTTGGTGCCCAGATTAACAATCCAGTCTAGGTTGAAGATGCTTCGTTATGAAATCTGGCCAGTCAAGAGAAAAGACATCTGGGGAACCCAATGAAATGACCAACCAAAACACTCTACAGTAAATCTCATAGTTGACAAGTGCTAGCTAGCATGAACTAAGAGCTTTAAAACAACTTTTTAGTGCCTCCACTTTTAAATGTGAAAAACCAAAGTTACTAAGGAATTGAGGAGAGTTTTAACAATGAAAGATAAAGACTATAGTGGATGCTGTGTTGGATTGCTCAGTTCTGCCCTTCAAGAACTGAGGCATTCCTTCCTCCAGCTGCTTAATGTTGGCTTGAGGGCTGACAGCCGAATGGCTGTATAGTGTCACTTTACCCCAGGCTTACATCTCTTCCCAGAGCAGACCACATCCAGTCTGGTTGAGATACAGGGTTTCAGTTGTGAACACAAAGATATGTTTCCTTTGCCTCATTTAGGACAACCTCTAAAGGGCCATCCCATCTCCAGAGCTCCCTATGGGATTGGCAGCTCCAAGTGCATCACAATTCAGTTTCTTAGTTGCTTAAAGCTGTTGCTCTTGAAGGCACTCCCCAATTAACCATCTGGCCCTAAATCTCAGTCTCAGGAAACACTGCTCACAGCACAATCCCAAACAAATAAATAGAAAAAAGTAGGAAGAAAAAGATTAGTAACTTTCGGTAGATAAGAGAAGATACTCTTCTGACCTTCTCCAATCTGCACTGCTCTTAGGCTTAGAGGATGGCCTGTTCAGATTGGAGCAGGTCAGAAGGATTCTGGCAGAAATTATTCAAGAAGATGAATTTACTAGAATACCTAATGTGAATAAAAAATTAAGAAGAGACTTAACAATTTTCAGAGAATTTGGGGTTAAATAAGCAAAAGTAAAAGCAAGACCATTATTAACTCCAGTGAAATGAAAATCGATGCAAGAAAAAAAGTAGTAATAATGTCCTTTATTGGTTGACTCCAAAAAAAAAAACCCCACATCATAAAAGGTAGATATTGAATATTGATCTAACCAAAATTTGTGAAATCATATTGGGATGATGAGGGAAGTGTGTGTTGTATACATGTGTGTATATGCTCATGCATGCATATTTGCTGGAGTTAGAAATAAATGTTCATCTTCTATAGATAGAACTAGTAATGTAAGCATGGAGTGTACTTTAGAATTAAGAGCATAAACTGAGTCCAGACTACCTAGGTTTGAATTGTAGCTCTGCTACTTTCCAGTAGTATGATCTTGGGCAAATTACTTCTCCGTGCATCAGTGCTTATATGTAAGAGGGAGATAATAATAATAATACAAATCACACAAGGTTATTGTGAGGATAATATAAATGTGAGCTTATACTGTTTTATAGTAACTACGATATAAATATTTTCAATTTATGTTATCTGTTATGGACTGAACTGTTTCCCCCACAAATTCATATCTTGAAGCCCTAACCCCCCACTCCCAGTACCTTACAGTGTGACTGCATGTGGAGATTCACGCATGTGCCTTTGAAAGAGGTAATTATGTTAAAATGAGATTCTTAGGGTGGGTCTCAGTCTACTCTGCCTGGTGTCTTTATGAGAAAAAGAGATTACAACATACAGAGACAGACACAAAGGATGCATGGGGGACAGAGAAAAGACCATGCATGACACAGTATTTCCTTCTTACAGATGGCATCCGGAGAAGGTGGAGGTCTGCAAGCCAAGGGGAAATGCCTTAGGAGAAGCCAAACCAGCTGACACTTTGATTTTGGGTCTTCTAGCCTCTAGAACTATGAGAAAATAAATGTATTACTTAAGCCACCCAAGCTATGATACTTTGTTATAGCAGTCTTAGCAAACAAATACATTATCATGTTTTTGAAAGATTGGATGGAATACCATCAGATTCAGTTTAAAGAGCTGAGAGTGTTTGCCTCTGAGAAGCAGGATATTACGGTGGGGAAGAGAGATTGCATTGTTTTTTTTAGTGAAAACTTTATAGAACTCATCAGTTTCTTTAACTATGTATACTTATAACTTTGATAAAAGTACAGACAAAGAAATGGAGGGCAGTGTCTGAAAAAAAACCCAGAGTTAACCTCTTCCCTTTTTTCATCTGAGTGATTAAGAAGTCTCTGAAGTTCTCTTTCAAGCACTGTGGACATCTGGGGTTCTATCAAAGATGCCATCAAATGGGGATTAATGGCACTTTGGGCACTATTAATGCCCGCTAAATTTAGTCTAGCCTCAGTACTGTCCAAGTAGCTAATTAGGACTCATTGCTCCTGGGTAGTAACCTGACTTCACCAATAACTCTTTTGTAGCTGAGCCCTTTCAGAGAGATTGTGAAGTTCTCACAGCACTTGATAAGAGATGTTATATATTTGTTATGGGGATAATATTTTTTGTATTGTGTTTCCATATGGTTTCCTTTATCTGACCTCTGTTTTCTCTCCCTGTGGCCCTTCTGACATTAAAGTGTGATATAATCAGTTAGTAATAGAAAACCAACCTAAAATGTTTGACCGTAATGAAATATTCTCACACGTAAGAAGAAATCCTGAGATGGTTGGTTAGTGGACGGGGAGTCTAGTTCAATGGTTCAATAACATTTTCAAGGACCAGGGTTTCCTATCCTTATTCTGGGCTGCAACTTGTAGCATGCTGGCTACTCTCTTCGTAGGTGCAAGATAACTGACAGCACCAGTTCCAGACCTCATGTCCTCAGAAACATTTTTCAAAGGCTGCATGAGAGAAGACATCCATATTCATATCCCTCTTTAAGAAAGGAACCTTTTGCCAGAAGCCCCCAGCACAGTTCTCTTTACATCTCAATGACCATAATTGCATAGCATGTCATTTCTGAACTAAGTAGCCAGAGTAATGGAATTAACAGGGTTCCCTTAATCCAAATAATATTCCGAAAATGGAGAGAGAGTCTCAGGCTCCCCTGAAACATACCTCTGACCCATACTTGGATAAAGTCAGGATTATTTTAGCGAGGAATAAGAGAGTTGAAGGGCAAGTGTCATGAAATAGGGAAGAAGGTATATATATTTTAGCAACAGTTCTGGTGTGATGGGAAGGGGAAGTAGAAAATTCTTTCACTGGGAAGGGAAGAGAGAGAAAGGAAGGTGGTAGATCAGAGATGAATGTTCTGGCTCCCTACCTTGAGGTTTAGAGTTAGGGAGGGGTATTGTGGGCAGAAATTAAGGGTGATAGAAGCAGCTAGAGTCTTGATGAAGGGACCCTTAGTCCTAGCTTCCCAAGACAGCCCAAGAAATTCTAGGTTTTTTAGGGAATCCTAATGTAAGTAAATTTGATTTGGGCTTTTAAAAAAAATGCATGCATTAAAATATTTTTTATTATGTAAAGATAACCATGATTCAGTACAGAAACAAGCAACCAGGTTACTTATATTTATTTTGTTTGCACTATGTTTTCTTTTTGCTACATATGTTTAACCAGGTGGAAAACAACAGAAAATTTTCATTTTTAAAAACAAATGTAACCTGGTCAGGAATTGAATTTACATTCTAATTGCATTATAATAAATCAGGAATGTTTATGGTCCCATCTAGCACCCAGTTAAAACTCAACACATGTATAACAATAATAAGAAAATTTGTTGGCCAAAATGTTGTAATAGCTACTCAAAATACATGAATAAATTTTAATATTCAGAAAAGAAATAGCAGACATACAGAGTGTATTTGAGGCACATGTATCATTTGAACAAGTGCCAGAGTTATGTAGCTAAAGATTAAAGTGTGATTTAGAGATATATTCACGCTGTATGCACGTGCATCGCCTCCATTAGCATTAATAGAATTTACATGCACACAGAGAACTGAACTTTGTTGAAAGGCAAAGGAGGAATGATTTTTAACTCTGCCTGTAATTCTAGAATCATGGGACTATATTATTAAAAGCTCTGTGAAAGGCCTTAATTTAGGAACTGAGATATAGAAGCTTGATATCAAACTACTACATGTATACTTCGTTTGTATTATTAGAGAAAAGTGAGCCAGGCAGGCTAAAGAATCTGTCAAAGACTGTTATGGGATCATAGTACTGTGTGGGAAACAATATATGCGTTTTGGATGTGGAATAGTTTGAGGAATATGAACAATTTCTAATCTGAGACAAAATGTAATTGTTGTCATTGTAACTAACCATTAGCAGGCGTGTGCACGTGCACACACACACACACACACACACACACACCAGTTACTTATATTACTTGTATTCACCTATAAGCACCTGTTCCCTATCCAGGCTTTAGGAAAATATAAATACTTGATTATTGAGTATAGATTTTTTTTTCTTGCTGCAAAAATAGCAAAAACAATTGTTGGATCGCAAGTTTCCAGGGAAATTTGGGGGTGAACTGGAGGGAAAAGTAAATTTGTATCCTCCTCCCATATACTCCTTACCTGGCAATGAATCTCATTAAATATACCCATTCCTTTACTAAGCATTAGGAAGAAATAAATTAGTTAAATAATTAATCAGACCAAGATGGTGACAAGTGATAGGCTTAACTTTCTGTGGGAATAATTGTATTGAAAGTACAGCTTATTTTGGAAAGCCCCTTGGCAATATAGTCATTGATTCATTTGCCACATTCTTATTTAATGTCTATTATGTGCCAGCCACTTTTCTGGCTTTGCTGACCCAGAGGCAAATAAGGTAAATTTTCTGACCTCATGGACTTTACAAGTGAGCAATATGCATGAAGAACTTTAAAAAATTTCTGCACTTTTTGGTTGTTAACGTATCTGTATTAACCCAATCTGATAAAGACTTAGAGATTTGCACAAAGATTGATGCATATAAATTCCCACTGCATCATTATTAAATGCTCAGATCGTTTTGCATGTTTTGAAATTCTCTTAATAAGAAATGGATATTTCTATAGATTAAAAAGTAGTACTTTTATTGTCTTGATTTTTTTTCTGCCCTTTTTTTGAAATTTCTGAGCATACATTTCTTTTTTAATTATAAATGTTTTTAAAGACCCTTTTAATGTAAAGATGCAGAACTGATGAACTTTGGGGATAGAAGATATTTGTAAAAAGCAAATCCTCATGATTTCCCTTGCTTACACGCATTGTCTTCCCCTGATTTTTGAAAGATTGCTACTGCTTGTGCCAGAATCCTATAGTGGATTTTTCTGTCTCGTACGAAACTAGCTCAGAAATGTTTGAGGTGCTGAGTGTGAGTAGAAATACTTGAGCCAGAATTGAGCCTTAAGTGAGAATATAGTGCAGAAGGAGCTTGGGTGTTTTCCTATTTCTTACTAAGAAATGTGATTGTCAGGTGCTCAAATGCAAAATATGTCCTAATGTATTCACAGCTATTCCATTTTACTTCTAGGCAATGGAAGGATTGAAATTTCCACCCCCTGTGAAGTTAGGTAGACTATGTCACGTGATTTGGCTAATGAAATCTAGCAGAAATGCTGCATGTCAACCAGAGGTGGGAATGGGAAGAGCCTGTCTATACTCCATGGGGTTCCCTTGCTGTTGATGATTATGAAGCTCTGTGTTAAGATGGGGCTTCTATAACCTGGGTTTCCTAGTGACTTAGTGATAGGATTGAAATCTCCTGTGTTCCTCCTTTGATATTTAGTGTGGAAGGAATTACAGGGTTGTGTTAAGTTACTGCACTTTAGAAGTTGTTTATTATTACATCACAGTCCAGTCCCATGGAACTAATTAAAAAGGTAAACAAAAATTATGGTATTTAGATATCTTTTTTAAATTTAAATTTAAATTTTAATTTTTTAAATTAACATAAAATGTATTATTTTCCCCAGGGCTACAGGTCTGTGAATCATCAGGCTTACACATTTCATAGCACTCACTATAGCACATACCCTCTCAATGTCCATAACCCAGCTGCCTACATAAACCATATCCCTCCTCCTCCACACCCAGCAAACCTCAGTTCGTTTCAAGAGATTAAGCGTCTCTTATGGCTCGTCTCCCTCCCAATCCCAACTTGTTTCATTTTTTCCTTTCCTATCCGCACAACCCCCCACCCTGCCTCTCAAATTCCTCCCCTCTAGTTCCATCCACGTTGTTGCAAATGGCAAGATTTCATCTTATGATGGCTGCATAGTATTCCATTGTGTGTGTGTGTGTGTGATATAGATATAGATATATATATATATATATATATATATATATATATATCTCACATCTTCTTTATCCATTCATCTGTTGATGGACATCTAGGCTCTTTCCATAGTTTGGCTATTGTGGACATTGCTGCTATACACATTCGGATGCATGTGCCCCTTTGGATCACTACATTTGTATTTTTAAGGTAAATACCCAGTAGTGTGATTGCTGGGTCATAGGGTAGCTCTATTTTCAACTTTTTGAGGAACCTCCATACTGTTTTCCAGAGTGGTTGCATCAGCTTACATTCCCACCAACAGTAGGAGGGTTCCCCCTTCTCCACATTCTCGCCAACATCTGTCATTTCCTTACTTGCTAATTTTAGCCATTCTGACAGGTGTGAGGTGGTATCTCACTGTGGTTTTGATTTGTATTTCCTTGCTGTCGAGTGATGTTGAGCACTTTTTCATGTGTCTGTTGGCCATTTGGATGTCTTCTTTGCAAAAATGTCTGTTCAGTCTTCTTGCCCATTTCTTGATTGGATTATTTGTTCTTTGTGTTGAGTTGGGTAAGTTCTTTATAGATTTTGGATACTAGCCCTTTATCTGATATGTCATTTGTGAATATCTTCTCCCATTCTGTCAATTGTCTTTTGGTTTTGTTGTCTGTTTCCTTTGCTGTGCAAAAGCTTTTGATCTTGATGAAGTCCCAATAGCTCATTTTTGCCCTTGCTTCCCTTGCCTTTGGCGATGTTCTAGGAAGAATTTGCTGTGGCTGAGGTCAAAGAGGTTGCTGCCTGTGGTTCTTCTGAAGGATTTTGATGGATTCCTGTCACACATTGAGGTCTTTCATCCATTTTGAGTCTATTTTTGTCTGTGGTTTAAGGAGATGGTCCAGTTTCATTCTTCTACATGTAGCTGTCCAATTTCCTGAACACCATTTGTTGAGGAAACTTTTTTCCATTGGACATTCTTTCCTGCTTTGTTGAAGATTAATTGACCATAGAGTTGAGGGTCCATTTCTGGGCTCTCTGTTCTGTTCCATTGCTCTGTGTGTCTGTTTTTGTGCCAGTACCATATTGTCTTGATGATGACAGCTTTGTAATAGAGCTTGAAGTCTGGAATTGTGATGCCACCCACTTTGGCTTTCTTTTTCAATATTCCTCTGGCTATTCTTTTCTTGTTCCATATAAATTTTAGGATCATTTGTTCCATTTCTTTGAAAAAAGTTGATGGTACTTTGATAGGGATTACATTAAATGTGTAGATTGCTTTAGGTAGCATAGACATTTTCACAATATTTGTTCTTCCAATCCATGAGCATGGAATATTTTTCCATTTCTTTTGTCCTCCTCACTTTCTTTCATGAGTAATTTATAGTTTTCTGAGTACAGATTCTTTGCCTCTTTGGTTAGGTTTATTCCTAGGTATCTTCTGGTTTTGGGTGCAATTGTAAATGGGATTGACTCTTTAATTTCTCTTTCTTCTGTCTTGCTGTTGGTGTATAGAAATGCAACTAATTTCTGTGCATTGATTTTATATCCTGACACTTTACTGAATTCCTGTATGAATTCTAGCAGTTTTGGAGTGGAGTCACTTCGCACATCCTACCTTCTGGAAAGTGGTTGATTCTCTGTTACTAGAATTGTTCTTCTCCTCTTCTATCTCCTGTTGAGTTTGTAGGTGTTCAGAATGGTTTGATAACTATCTAGGACCTGAGGATATCTCGGTCTCATACTCCTCTGCCATCTTGCTCCTTTTCTATTTAGATATCTTAACAACAGAGATTTCCATCCACAGATCACTCACTGAATAGTTTATCTTTCAAATGAATAATTTGATTTTTTTAACCCAAGTGGTTATCATACACTAATGAGTAAGGAAGAGTTGAAATCTCAGATATCAACTCATTTATACTTCCAATATCCACCCCTTCTAGTGCAAAGAATGTCTCTAGGTTTTAACTTACTTACTTACTTTCTTTCTTTCTTTCTTTCTAAAGATTTAATTTATTTATTTGACAGAGAGAGAGAGATCACAAGTAGGCAGAGAGGCAGACAGAGAGAGAGGGGGAAGCAGGCTCCCCACCAAGCAGAGAGCCTGATGTGGGGCTTGATCCCAGGACCCAGAGATCATGACCTGATCCAAAGGCAGAGGCTTAACCTACTGAGCCACCCAGGTGCCCCTCTAGTTTTTAACTTTAACTTTTCTGTGGGTCATACCAGTCACAGGATGGTGGGAATTGTTCTGTCATGGCTCTAAAATAATAAAATCTCTCTCTCTCGAGATATATCTCTACCCCACCCCTATTCCTGATACCCCTATTCCCCACCCCTATTCCTGACAACCAGGTGCCCATCTAATTTTTAACTTTAACCTTCTCTGTGGGTCATATCAGTCACAGGATGGTGAGAATTGTTCTGGCATGGCTCTAGAATAATAAAATCTCTCTCTCTCTCTATATATATATAGAGAGAGATATCTCCACCCCCACCCCTATTCCTCACATAGAGCTCTTGAAATTTTTGTAAATAGGGGCGCTAGGAGAATCTTTTTGTCCTAATATTTATCTTTGATCTCACTTTCTGACACAGAGCTCTTAAGACCCTTGTAATCTCTGAGCAATAGGAGTGCCCAACACAGAGCTCCTAAATTCCTTGGAATTTTCTGGGTGATAGGAATGTCATGTTCTAATGAGTTGACTCTGGGGGGGCTTCTGGGTGGGGACTGGTCACCAAAAAAGACCATGTCATAATTTTAGAAGTTTTGATACAACTTTTGTATCAACATGAACGGGACTGGAAGAGATTATGCTGAGTGAAATAAGTCAAGCAGAGAGAGTCAATTATATGGTTTCACTTATTTGTGGAGCATAACAAATAACATGGAGGACATAGGGAGATGGAGAGGAGAAGGGAGTTGAGGGAAATTGGAAGGGGAGATGAACCATGAGAGACTATGGACTCTGAAAAACAATCTGAAGGTTTTGAAGGGGTGGGGGTGGGAGGTTGGGGGAGCCAGGTGGTGGGTATTATGGAGGGCATGTATTGCATGGAGCACTGGGTGTGGTGCATAAACAATGAATTCTGTTACGCTGAAAAGAAATAAATAAAAAAAAAGAAAGAAAAGAAAAAAAAAGAAGTTTGAGACTTTCAGCATCACCCTTCATTCTCTGGAGATAAGAGAGAGGCTGGAAACAGTTAATATTCCATCATACCTATGTAAAAAAGCCTCCGTAAAAACCCCCATAGGACAAGGTTCATGGAGATTCTGGATTGGCAAACATATTCATGCTGGAAGATGGTATGTCTTCATGGAGACTGGATCTCCTGTGCTTGAGACCTTCCCAGATCCTATGTATCTCTTTATCTGACTGTTCATCTGTATCCTTTTATCACATCCTTTATTATATAATAAACTGGTAGACCTGTATGTTTCTCTGAGTTATGTGAGCTATTCTAGCAAATGATTGAATCTGAATAGGGGGGTCATGGGAATCTCTACTTTGTAGCTAAGTTAGAAGTTGTGGGCAACCTGGAAACCTACTACTTACAGTTGGCATCTAAAATTAGGAGCAGTATTGTAGGACTGACCCCTTAACCTAACCCCTAACCTGACTAATTCTAGTTAGTGTCAGAATTGAATTGAATTGTAGGACACCCAGCTGGTGTCACAGAAAACTGCTTAGTGTGAGAAAAAAAAAAAAAAACAACAGAAACTCCACACATCTGGTGACAGAAGTATTGTGAGTGTGGTAGCAGTGTGAGAGTAAAGGAGAAACACAGAGAAGTGAGTTTTTCCTTACAAAAGGCCCATTACCTATAATCAAATCTACCCATAGAGGGTCAGAGAACAGTGTGTGAGTTCTTTCATGGCTCAGCCACAAAAGCCATCTACAAAAATAGGACCATTGCTTTAGATGAGGGTAAAAGATCTTTGAAACCTTGACCTTGGAGAATGGAGAATGCTTAGTATTTTTGTTTACTTATTTTTATTTATGTTAAGCTAGAAGTTTCTAAGTATGATTCTGTGATTCACAGTTTACCTACTACTTTGTAACCATACTGTTACATTTCAAGTAAGTTGTGACAAACTGAAGGGACTTTTGGTTGTTAACTCTGCAAAGTAACCATTATAAACAAGTGACATGCTTTTATAAAACAGACAATTATGAAGCATCTAAGATCATACACACTTTCCTTGGTGCGTATGTTTTATTGGTTTTCTCTGCAGATTAATTTTTTTTCCTCCAAATAGTCACCCCAAAGTTCCCAAATTTATATAAGCTCAGTTTTTACCACCAGCAGAGACAAATTAGAATGAGACAAAATATTTTATATGGTTTTTATTTAAATTAATAATATAAAGAGAAAATGTGATTTGGGGCACGTCATTTTTTTTTTTAAGATTTTATTTATTTATTTGACAGACAGAGATCACAGGTAGGCAGAGAGGCAGGCAGAGAGAGAGGGGGAAGCAGGCTCCCTGCTGAGCAGAGAGCCTGATGTGGGGCTCGATCCCAGGACCCCGGGATCATGACCTGAGCCGAAGGCAGAGGCTTTAACCCACTGAGCCACCCAGGTGCCCCGGAGCACATAATTTTTAACAACTTTACCATTAAAAATGACTGTATACAATCATAATATCAATGAATATATAATAACATATGGAGATGAGAATGAGTTTTTGAATAAAGTTTATAGAAAGTATATGAAATAGTGATTTGAATGATTTAAATATCACTAGAAGAGGTATTTTATAAATCAAAAAATATATTTCAAATTCCAAACTCAAGGAAGTAAAGAAAGTGTTAAAGATTTCCATTAGGGCAGTGTTTTCTAAAGTATTGGTTTACAAGCTGGGCCTCCAAAAGGTTCTATGTTGTATGTAGGAGAACTGCTCACTGTGTTCACCTCTTGAAAATTCACGTTTCATATTTGTATATTAGAAGCTCATGGGAGTGATAGTTGTTTAACTTTGTAACCCAAAATAAAAATGTTGCAGAATTAGTGTTATGAACTCAGCAAGTTGTCTTACTTTCAGGGCTTCATATCACCCACTACCTGTTCTTTTTTGGTTTTGTTTTTATTTTTTTTTAAGATTTTTATTTATTTATTTGACAGAGAGAGAGATCCCAAGTAAGACAGGCAGGCAGAGAAAGAGGGGGAAGCAGGCTCCTCCCCGAGCAGAGAGCCCAATGTGGGGCTCGATCCCAGGACCCTGATATCATGACCTGAGCTGAAGGCAGAGGCTTAACCCACTGAGCCACCCAGGTGCCCCTACCTGTTAGTTTTTATAATCTCCTATAGTCAGTTGGAATTACTGTATTCTAATAGTACATGTTTTAGAAAAGAATGAAAAGAACAAAGGTCAGGCAAGTGTTGGCATTTGTCAGTCTCCTCAAATTCTCTTTGGTATTCAAACAACCCTTAATAGAGACCATATCACTAGGAGGGTATGTTGTTAATGATTGATAATTGATGGATTATCAGTTTGTTTTGGACAACTCCACAAACCCCTGAAATGAGCATATGTTGTGAAGTTAGGCTTAGTCATTTTAATCTATACTTTTATATACTGCAAGTATCTCATCTCCATGGATACCATAACAAACAGATGTTCTTAGCTGAAGTCACTTTGAAAGAGTTCAAGTGATGATAAATGGAAAAGAAAAAAAGATAAGACTTCACTTTATTCTTTACCAAGCAAGTTATAGCTTTAGTCATTTGTACATTTATCCAACTAATGCTTATTGAACATTTACTGTGTGCGGGGCACAATGTCGAGTTAGGCAGTCCCACCCTTTCAGAATTGACATTTTGTCATGAGAAAGAAGCTTGTCTACAATCTGATGCTAAATATTACACTATATTCCAAGAATACAGATTTTGGGGGGTCTCTAGGCTTTGGGGCTGGTATGAAGGAGGTTTGAGGTTGACTATTAGCCAATTACTGAAGGCTTAGCATAATATTTCTTAAACTTTAGTGTAAGTATGCATTAGCATCATCTAGCAGTTTGTTAAAACACAAATTCCTGCCCTCAACCCCAGAGTTCCTAATTCAATAAGTCTAGTGTGAAGACTGTGAACTTGCATTTCTAACATGTACCTAGGAAATGCTGATGCTGCTTGTCTTGGGACCACACTTTGATAATCACTAACATAGGGAGTGTATTAGTTAACTCTTGCTACTATAACAAATTACCCCAAAATTAGATGACTTAAAACAATAAGTATTTATTATCTTACATGGTTTCTGTGGGCCCAGGAAACAGAGAGTCCTTAGCTGGACGGTTTTGTCTTGAAGTCTTTCGTGGGATTGTGGACATTGGTTAGAGCTGCAGTCATCTAAAGGCTTGACTGGGACTGGAAGATCCACTTCCTAGGTGGCTCACGCATGTGTGACTATTGGCAGGAGGCCCCAATTTCTCACTGATTGTTGGCAGAAGGATTCAGTTCCTCATCACAGCTATGCCTTCCTTATCTCTTCATAGGGATGCTTGACTATCCTTATGTCATGATATCAGGCTTCCCCCTGAGCAAGTGATCCAAGATCAGGAATAGGAGGACGCTGCCAAGACTTTTATGAAAATTGTACATGATTACATCAACCACATTAAAAGTGAGTCACTAAGTCCCAACCCATTTAATGGGAGGAAAATTAGCATCCACCTTTTGGAGGGAGAAGTATCAAGACACTTGTGGATGTATTTTAAAACCAGTATAGAGATTATACTCTAGTACTTCACTAATAATTAATTTTTACTTAACTATTAGTAAGTTAATCAATGACTAACTCTTCCAGGATGATAATATGATAGAAGCAGAAATGTTGCGTGGTGGGAATTCGATAGCCAGAGTTGATTATTACTATATTTTTACTTTCTGTGATTTCAAAATATTTTGAAAATGATATTAGTATAACAGTATTACTCATATTTTGAATATTGCTTATATTTTGGCTATTCCTATTCCGTTTAAGTAAAGAGATTAGGCTGTCTCTTTATTTTATGTGTGTATCTATGGATGGGTGAATCTATGTAGCTCTGAGTGTAAGTTTGAACTAATAAAGGTTAAGAACATGAGGTTTGGTGTTTGAGTCCTGGCTCCATCCCTTACTAGCTGTGTCATCTTAGGTAAGTTATTTAGCCTCTCTAGAATTCAGTCAGCTTCCTCATCTGTAAAACAGATTTAATAACAGTACCACTTTATAGAATAGTTCTGAAGATTAAATGAGACACTAAACGTTAAAGACCTTAGAAAGTACTTGAATATTTTTGTTTTGTTATTTATGGACACACACACACGCGCACGCACACACACACACACACACACACACATTAAAATAGAACAATTCAAAAGGGATTAAAATAAAAAATATACATTGAATTTAGAGCATAGCAGACTCCCTAATGTTTGGAGAGTTAGAAAAATTTATATCTCAGTCAGACAGCTTTAAATTAAACTCTCTTCTGTTTAAAGGAAACAACAACAACAACAACAAAAAACAATTCAGCTATTTCTTGTAACTTGCACTCTAGCCCTTGCTATATGGTTTCCCTTTATCCTTCTCCATTCTTCCTCCACTCTTAAGGAACACCCCCTTCCCCAAACTTCTTGCATTTTAATGCAGAGAAATGTAGTCCTCCCTTTCTTTTTTTTCCCCTTATGACCTGATTTTTTCCCATGGGTCAGCAGGATATTTTCCTATACAAATATCATTTTTTTGCTCTGTAAGAAGAATTCTGGTGCCAGTTATTTAATATATATTTTAAATTCTGCCATTATAGATTAATTCTTAAAATATTAGCAACCATGGCTACTGATTATGCACTGTTTGTGGTAACCATGAATAAGCTGAGCTTATGACCTACTCAAATAGAAAGGAGGCAAATTGTAGTTCTGGTGCATACCAGGACTTGGTAAGTCCTGAGGAATTATGTATCATGAACATTGTTTTTAATAATCCCAATTGCCACTTTGTATTCCATGTCACATGATTCTGACTAATGAAAATTTTAAAACCTCAATTTACCAGAAGGCAACTAACCTCAATTTGAAGTTTTAGAATACACTTTCCTTAAAAGACAGAGGTAAAATTCAGGGTTATCGGATCATAGATTCTGGCCCAGGATTCTGTGTCTTTAACATCAGAGGTGTAGAAAAAATGATTAGTGGTCAGGAAGATGGCTGAGGTGTTAAGTCTTGTCATCAAAAAAGGCTTTTTTGTGTTGTGTATCCTTACTTAACGCTTCTCTGTTTCATCTTAAGATCAGAATCAGGATCACCCCAGAGTTACATTCATAAATATCAAATCAAGTGGAATCTCTTCAGGTAGAGCCCCAGGATCTGCACTGTAGCAAGTTCTCCACTAATTCTTCTGCACTATAAAATTTGGTCTGCTCAATTAAACAGTTTTAGAAAGATGTCCAATAACAAACTTGAATCTACAAAAAGGATTTTCCCATTCATGATTAGTTAGCCAAAGATTATATTAAACAATCTAATTGTCCTTGCTAATTGAAATTTTATTACAATATGGTGGGTTGATCAATTTTGTTTTAAAGATTCTGTTTGTACCTTTTAGTTAGACAGTCAGTGTAGCAGTGAATATTTAATGACTGGTTTTAATGAGATAGGTAGTAGAAGAATAGAGAGGTATAGAGTGAGAAAAGGTTAAGAACTCAGGTCTCCTTACTTCTAGTCTAGTGCTATTTGTGTGGGTTTTTTCTTTCTAGGGCTTTTCACCTCTTGTGTTCTGTTTTTAGTTTTTAGGGTTTTGTTTTTGTTTTTTACGATTTTGTTTATTTATTTGACGGAGAAATAGAGCCAGAGAGCACAAGTGGAGGGAATGGCAGAGAGAGAGGGAGAAGCAGGCTCTGCACTGAGCAGGGAGCCTGATGTGGGGCTCGATCCCAGCATCCTGGGATCATGATCTGAGCCAAAGGCAGATGCTTAACCATCTGAGCCACCCTGGCACCCCCGTTTTTAGTTTTAACAAAATTAAAACTTCCCTCATTTATTTTGATTTTTTTTTCCAGGTTTCATTAAGGGTGTGTGTGCGTGCGTGCGCACTACGGTTAGAAAGATCATAGGCTTTGAAATCAAACTGAATTGTGAATTCCAGTTCTGCCACTTAGTATCTGAGTGACTGTGAGCAAATTTAATAAGTTCTGTGAACCTCAGCCTGTTAATGGAATAATTCCTACATTATAAGGTTATTGTAAGGATGAAACAAATAGATGCTTACATTTCTTTCCTTTACTTTTTCCTTAGAGAAATTCTGACCAATATAAAAAAATATTTAGATTAATTTAACTCGAGTAATGGTATTTATCATTTTCAAATTATCAAATTATTTGTGTTTACTTTTTCCTAATAGGCAGTTTGAAGATGAGCAAGGGTGTTTTTCTGGTTAATTGGTTATTCTTTCACTTCTCAGTAGGTAATACTGATCTGTCTTCTTTGTAAGGAAATCATGTATCAAAGTTGCAAGGTACCAAGAAGTCTCTTACTCAGACCATATCTCCTTTAAGACAGTACCAGGATCCATGCTTTAGGAAGTGCAAGGGAGAGAATTTTAAGTTATATGTGCCCTCAGGTGTCTTGGATTCACTGATAGAGAGACACAATAAACAGACACAAAGGTAAATAAAAATAGAAGACTTACATAACATTTAAAGCAACTTTAGAAGAGCTGACTGACCTGTGCAGTGACTAATTGTCATAATGCTCACCATTAGCATGAATACGTGCTAATGCAATTCTCTGAAGAAGAGTCAACTTTTACATAAAATAAAAGCATCCACCTGAAGCTGATATTGGCAACCAGAATCCTGTTTTTCCTCCTCCTATTTCCAGGACAACCCAGGGAGGACGAAACAGAATTCTGTCCCTACTTATTTACCAATCTCTATTGTAAGTTCATGAGACATAAAACTCGACCTTACTTTTTAGTGTTAGAAATTACTCAGGAGAATAGCATTGAAGTTTGTAGTATGTAATCTTTTTTTGTAATGATCAAAATAGGCAAAGAGAAGGACTAAAATGATCGAGCAGATGGAATGTTTCCTTTGTCCTGCTTGCAGTATTAGAGCATATGATATAAACAATGGCTTATGCTTTGATTCTAAACACCCTTTAATAATGAGTGGGGAAGCTGAATCTGTATACCTAGACAAAGTAAAATTAAAAAATCAAACAAAGGTTAAATTACTTAATTTTAGAACCTAATTTGAATATTTCAGGTATTTATTTTTTTCCACACTTTACCTTGCCATCAGTGAATTTTTTTTTAGGATTTATTTTATTTTTAAGTGATCTCTACACCCCATGTGGGGCTTGAACTCACAACCCCAAGCCCAAAAGTTGTGCGCTCCACTGTCTGAGCCAGTCAGGTACCCCATACCAGTGATTTTTTTTTTTTTTAATTTCATGTTTTCCTCCCTTATTTCATTTAGGTTGTGTAGGATTTGTATATGTGTGTGAGTGTTATCTATATGAATACTTCCATATTTTCTGGTTTTATTAGTTCCATGTCCATACTGATTTTTTTCTGCTCTTGCTCTGGAATCAGCCATTCCTCCAAAGAGTCCTGGTTCCTTTTATTTATGTCTTTAGAAGCCAAGGTGTGTTCATTTCTACTCAGGTGTCATTGCTTCTAGACCCTATTAGTGGACATAACAAGGAAACACATTCTCTCTCCATGACTTTGTATGTAAAAACTGTGATTCATACCAATATCTCCCAATTCCAGTCTAACACCACTGGATCCTTTCCAGCCTTCCCCCTTTCATTATCTGTAAAATAGATACCTGGCTTTCATTGTCCACAGTATTTTTACTTGCTCAATCACAGAATATAGTTTCAGAATAATTTATTAATTAGGGGATAGTACTTCTGTACAATTTCTTTTGTCTTTAGCCTTAAAATATATATTAAAATATTTTTATCTAAAGTTACTTAGGTTAGTTCTTTTTTCCTTTGTCCCCTTAAATAGGGTTATATTATTCATGTCTGATATAGTTAGGCTCATTTGTTGCTATTTATATTCCATTCTGGGTTTTCTCTGAGTCCTGTTTGATTTTAAACACTTATTTGTATTTTATATATATGAAACAAAGTCATTGTTCTAAAAAATCAGAACTATATATAAAGATATACTTAGAGATAATCCCACTTATGCATTCTACCTGCTCCCTTTCCTCCGTTTCTTCCATTCTGTTCCTACTCCTCATAGCTACCCATTTTCATTAATTTCTGGTTTATCCTTCCTATGTGTCTTCTCACTAAAACTAGAAGATACATGTGTATTTTCTTATATTTCCCTTTACTTTTTCTTACATGAATAGCAGAATACCATAGATACTCTTTTGCATTTTGGTGCTTTCTCATAACCATGTATCTTGGAAATCTCTCTGTATCAGCTCATAAAGATGTTCCTTATTCTTTTCTTTATAGCTGCATAATTCTGTTTGTGGATGTAGCTTGGTTTATTCATCCCCATTCCATTTAGGGGCATTTAGGTTGTTTCTAACATTTCAGAATTATAAATAATGCTGCAATGAATAACCTCGTGCATATGTGTTTTTCCATTGTTGTACGTGTATCTTCAGGGTAAATTCCTAGATAGCTGGGTCAAAAGGTAAATGCATATATAGTTTTATTAGTTATTGTCAAATTCCCCTCCAAAAGGGTTTGCCAATGATATATGAGAGTGCATACCTTTCCACAGCCTCACAACGGAATGCATTCTCATACTTCTAAATTTTTATTGATCTTGTTTGTACAAACTTTAGTTTTAATTCTCTTAAATTTTACTGTTGATTTGGAACTACCACTTTGAGAATTACTCTTCTTTTTTTAAGATCTATCTGATGATTGTTTTGAGATCCTGTAGTTTTATGATTTCTTTTTTTTGGGGGGGGTCACAGTCATAGGGTTTGGTCTATCCATTCACTGACTACCTATTGAAAAAATATCTTGAGTGGCCTCTATTTCCCAGACAATATGTTAAGACACAATACTTGCCCTCGAGTTACTTACTGACAGTGAGGAACAGGTTAGCAAATAAATGGACAATTATGAGATACACACAGTTCTGCATGGACAAGACCTTCCAATGAGAGAAGAGAGCACCAGATATATTCTGAATTGCAAGTAATTTATTGCAACTTCCATATAGAATTCATGTATGTACTCACAGATGTGGTGAAATGAGAGAGAAATACAGTCCAGGAGGCATGTTGAGAAGATGTCCTAGAGGACAAAGAAGACTTACCAAAAAGTTTTAAGCAGAACAGAGCTATGATCAGGATTTTTATTATGGCAATGATAATGAGGGATTTTCAAAGAACTCAAGGTTTATCCTCAAAGTGTTAAACTATATCGAGTGCATAGAGGTAAGTATGCTAGGTCATGTAAAAGAAAGGAATAACCCCAAAGGCAAGAATTGACTGTGACCTTATATAATGCAATACTTCTTTAAGAAAAAATGGATCACTCTGAATGAGGTCAGCAATTAAACAAGCAAGGTAAAGGGAAGTGTTATCTGAGGAAGACTTTTCCTGCTTTGGTGGTTTAGAGTGAGTTCTTTATTCAAGAAAGGAGCTGCTCTTGGTGTCTGGGGTTTTCCAGGAGAATTTGAAAAACACTAGTCATTATAGTTACCAAAAACCAAGACCATCTATACCCAGAACAGCTTATGGCGTACATTAATGTGACTTTACTATTCAGATGCTTCATTAAGGTGACTTTATTATTCCAGTCTTTTCATCAATCTGATTTTACTATTTCAGAAAGTTCTTGCCTGGGAAGATCAAGTTGCCAATAAGTTTATCATTTGTTTCAGAAAGTTTCTGAAAATCCCCCCCCCCCTTTAAAAGATTTATTTACTTTTAGAGAGAATATGCATGCTGAGTTTGGGGGAGGCAGAGGAGGGGGTGGATGCAGAGAGAGAGGGAGAGAGAGAGAATCTCCCACAGAACTTGCACTGAGCTCAGAGCCCAAAGCAGGGCTCAGTATCTTGACCCTGAGGCATGACCTGGGGCAAAACCAAGAGTGGGAGGCCCCACCGACTGAACCACCCAGGCACCTCCTGAAAATTCTTTTAAACCGATACTAGACTACTCAAACTAAAACAACATCAAACAGCTCTTTACTTTTTAAGAATTGCTTTGAAATCCTTTATTTTTGAAAACTTTCCCCCTTTGGTATCTATCAGTCTAAAACTGTTGGATCACAGATTTGCCTAATCATAACCAAGCCTGTTTTCTCACACCAAAAGATCCATCTTAAACCAAACTCCCCGAATCTTAAATCTAGGTGATTTTTGCTTCGCCTTTTCAGAAACACCATTAAGATTCTTGTCCAAGTAGTTGGGGCGCCTGGGTGGCTCAGTGGGTTAAGCCACTGCCTTCAGCTCAGGTCATGATCTCAGGGTCCTGGGATCGAGTCCCGCATCGGGCTCTCTGCTCAGCGGGGAGCCTGCTTCCCTCTCTCTCTCTGCCTGCCTCTCTACTTGTGATCTCTCTCTGTCAAATCAATAAATAAAATATTAAAAAAAAAAAAAGATTCTTGTCCAAGTAGTGACCTCACTTACTGTGGCAAGCAATAAACTCAAGTTTGCTTTAGGAACAGGTTATTTTGGTGGTGTTTTCAGGGAATAAAGTACACACAGGATTCATTTCTCATTCCATCTACAAATGATGCTTTTTGCATAAATGGTGACCCATCGTTTGGAACCCTCAGCCTAAATTAACAGTTTGAGAAGATCTGAGTTAATTTTGTAATTTTTTGTCTTCCTTTCGACCTGGCACATGACATTTACAGGTAGAGCAACATCAAGGAAAGGCCTGGTGCCTCACTCATAATCATTGCTATTCAAATTCGTGCATTTGGAAATGTATAATAGGTTCAGGAAAAAGTGAGTAACCTATATATCCTAGCCAATCAGCCTACATCCACCAGGAAAGGCTTTTGAAAAAAAGAGCTGTATAGATTTTATGTAAATTTGGTATTTATGAGCACCAAACTTTTAGCACTGACATCTGCCTGAGAAGAAACTTCATTTACAGCAGCAGCAGAAATGAAGTTCACTGTGAACTAGTTTTGGATACCATATGCTTTAACATGCAGAAGAGGAGGGGAGAAGAGGCCTTTGGAAAACTGATTTTTCTGGCTCTCGCTGTGTATGATGTTGCATGACAACATTGTGACATCATAACGTAGGCTATTTCATTTGCGGTTTGCCCCACTCCAGTGCCTGGCCTGCAACAGCACAGTCGGGTGTGTGTGGGGGGCCTTCCTTTCATGGAACTTCAGGCGCTTCCCAGGCGTTTTCTTTCTAAACCTCACAACATCTCTCAAAGGTATTGCCAAACTGGAGACAAATTTCACAGTTTAATCATGTGGAACACATTGGTAAATATAGATGTGCCTTTTAGAAAGTTGCTTCAAAGTGTATTTTGCAGCTCACGCGACTGTTTCTCAGGGTGTAAACCAGTGGTGTAATGTAAAGCTTTCGGCCCTCCCCCATGGGAGCTGGGAGGAGAGATGTGTTTGGCAGCACGCAGTGGTGCAGGAGGAAAGGAGGGTCGTGCGGAAAAGGCAGGCTGACGGTTTTAATACACGTCCTGCCCTTTTCTTCCTATCTTCCCCACACAGGGGTGCCTCCTTTTGCTCCAGCTCGATCTTCTCTTTTGCAGCATCAAAAAAGAAAACTGAGCTCTAAAATTTAACTTGTAATTAGGAGTTTGGTTAGATTTTTAAGGCACAACACAAAAGTCCATTTAATTCACAAGGCCTATTGATCATAATCCTGGCAATCCTCTTTCCTCCCTCCCTTCTTTCCTTCCTTTATCTCTTTTCTATCTCTTTCTTTTCCTTCTTCCTTCCTCCCTTCCTCCCTCCATTCCTTCCTCCCTTTCTCTCTTCCTTGTATATGTGCTGCACTATAATCCCAGCAATCTAACCGTACTTATAATGTAGTTTTATGGGAAAAAGAGTTCTTAATGAAATGGGAATGTGGCAACACTGCAGACATGTCTGTTTCTTGCTCTAATCTCTTCAAATTCAATATAAAGAGGAATGGACTTTTTCTCAGAATATCTCTGCCTCCCCAGCCATACCATTTTCCTCTGTCACCCTCACACCTCCTGATTCCCTAGAAAAGATCCCTTCATGTGAAACAGAAACCTGGACATGAATTCTAGTGGTGTCCCTTAATAACTGTATAAACCCTGAGTCATTAAACCTCTAAACCTCCCTGAACCTGTTTCCCCATTTGTAATTTTTACATACTACTAACTTACAGGGATGTTGTGAAGATTAAATAAAATAATATGTTTGGAAGAGCCGAAGAGCTGAAAATAATATGTCTGGAAAAATGTGGCCAGTGAGAAAAATCTTTGACTGTCTGGTTTTCTGGGGATGATTTGTTCCACCCTTTTTGGTATCATCCAAGCCAGGACATTTTCAAGAGTGGAAGAGGGAGCTTCAGGACAGCAACACACATAAACTGGGCCTCTCCCAAGCAAATCCGGATGTGTGATCAATCTCTATAGAGAGAATTTTCAGAGGGCAAGTGCCTGTGCCTAATTGTACATGTTATTGTGGATGGGGATGCCTGCATTCTATGAATAAAAATATCACTTATTGCCCACATACAAGCTGAACTTCTACCACTTCTCTCTTATTTTCACAGCTCTTTGTATAACTTGTACTTCCGCAAATGTGCTACATGGACAACAGGTGGCACATGTGACTATTTCAAGTGGTATACAGCAAACATTATTATTATTTTTTTAAACTGTCAAGTCAGATCTATAATCTTGGATGTAAAAATTTTTTAATAATTTTGTTTAGACCAACATTTGAATTGATTTAAAGAAAACAATTAAGTAAATCGAACTCAGATGAGTTTACGATTATAGGAAGGTTGACCTGGAATGACTAACAGGTGGGAAGCCCTGTTTGATTGGATGTGGCCGATAGAATGAAAGAACAAGCTACTCAGTGTTTGGATAAACAGCTTATAATATATAACCCTTCATTCCAGGACAAGTGCTGTGTTTAAGGGTTGGATTTCAGATAAATACCCAGTTGTGGCCCAGATGAGGAGAACAGAAATGGAGTAACTGCAGTTGAAGATTAGCCTTGGATACATTTTTCTGGTAAGTCTTGGGCTTCCCCGCCATTTTAATACATTATTAATATAAACTATGTATGAAGAATTGACAACAGTTGGCAAAATTTAATACATACCCTTTTTTAAACTTTGTGGGGACTTTTTGGGAGACATGATTTAGGATGGAAACTTATTTCATCTTGTTTTGAGAATTCTAGGAAAAAAGACTCCTCGAACTATTTGAACAGCTCATTTTAATTACCTGGTAATCAAAAAGTCTTTCTGATTGCTGGCCCCCAAACTTTCTGCTTTAAGTGTATTGTCCAAAGAAACAGAAACATTGGAAAGGCGTTGCCATTCTACCTCTCAATATTTGTTGCAGAGACCTCTGACAGCAGCGGACTTCCTAAGCCTCACTTTTGTGTCTGTCTTCTGTTTTCTTTCTGCTTGTGATTTCTCTCTTCAGAAATGAATGCTTCTTATTCTGTTTTCTTAAAATAGAGACAATTTAGATCATGTAGTAAGTTACTTGAGTATGAATGATTAGAGGTCAGCCCTTAGCAATTATACTTTTGCAGAAACACATCAAAATATTTGATAGATGGTCATTCACAGATTATCTGTGTGCACTTGAGCTTAGGGTTTATAAAGGTTTACAAGTATTTATGTATGATTTTATGTGTATTTTCAGAGCCTTTTTTTTTTTTTTTTTTTTTCCTGGTGGAACTTTGAAAAATGAAGAGAATTAAGTTGTTTCTAAAAAGCCAAAGCAGCCTGCCATCTCTTTTTCTTTTCTGGGCTACGGTCCAATTTGCACAGCAGTTGCAAAGAAAAAGCAAACGCATCACTAGCTTCAGCGAGAAATATTGTAACAGTATGTAATCTCTGTCAAGCTAAAATTGCTTTGTGATTTACATTACAATAAATCCTGACCTTTAAGTGCTGCAGACTAAGCTAATCTGTGAAGTACTTTATCCCAACACTGGACCCACGAGTGAAGCTCAACCAAACGGACTGTATGAGTCCCACCGTGGCGTGGTGAAAGAGCCTGAGTATATCGAATTACAGAGCATTGTTCTGTGTGTACTATAATAAGTAGAATAATGGAAATAGTCAATCTGCTTCATCATTGTGAAGTAATAGAATTATTTTAACCGCCTTTCTGTTTGCCTATTATGGGAAGTACAAGTAGCTTCATTTAAATATCATTAGGGCCTGATTTAGATGGATGAGAACAAGGAAATTCAGAATTAAGGCTAAAATACCACATGACATTTCAACCTTAATTCACTTCTTATGTCTGTTAATTATTTTCTTTTTCTTTCTTTTCTTTCTTTCTTTCTTTCTTTTTTTTTTTTTTTTGGTTAAATGGTTAAGACATTGTGTTGAATTTCTCAGTACTAGCTTTTTGCTTTTTGACTCCCCAAGTCAAGTGCTAAGTTTATCAATCATTGAAGAATAGAGTTTTCTCAGAAATATGGATTTTAAAAATCAGTTGAATTTACCAACTTTGGGAGATTTTGAGCCATTATTTCTTCAAGTATTTTTCTCTCCTTTGTACTTTTGGCTTTTCTCTAGATTTTGATCACACACGTAGGAGACAACTTTATATTATCCTGGAGGTCAGTGGTAACTTTTCTCCCTCCAGTTTTTCCTTTTCTCTCTATGCTTCGTTTTGGATAGTTGCTGTTGCATGTCTTCAAATGCACCCCGCCACCCCCCGCCCCGCAGATCCTAATTTGCTGTTAACTGTAACATATCTTTAGCTAATTCTTTTCTCTCTCACATATGCCTTTTTTTCATGTGTGGTGTCTATTGCTTGGATACTGGATATTGTGCTTTAGTTTTTTTGGTTGCTAGATTTTTTTGGTATTTCTATAAATAGGGTATTTTATATTTTGTCCTGGCTGAGTTTTAAGCTTTGTTATGCAGCTCCAGAACAGCCTTTAATCTAGGGCTAATTTGACCCTGCAACAAAGGCAGTATAATCTGAAGATACCTCCTCATGCTTCCTGTATTATGAGGTATTCCCATTCTGGTTGGTAGAGACAAGCACAATTTCTGGGCCTGTAGGAGTGGAAATTGGCCTCCTGTTTCCTGTTGCTTCTTTATTTGGTCAAAGGTACTATCTTCTCTTGTATGCGTCAGCTGAAGATCTGTGGGAAATCCTCCAGAGAGCTCTGGAAATGACTTGTCTGTGTAGATCCCTCCTCGCTGGTACTTTGCTCTGGAAATTCTACCTGTCTTAGCTTCCCTGAATTTCAGTTTCTGTCCCTTCAACTGAGCAAGACCACAGGGCTCAGTTTAGGTTTTCTTCTCTTCTCCAAGAACAGGAAACTGCCTTTAGTAAGTGAGTTGGAACAACAGTGGAACTCACACTGTTTCCCTTTTCTTAGGTACCACACTCCTGTGCTGCCTATTGTTCAATGTCTGAAAACAAGTCTTTCCTGTATTTTTGTCATATTTTCTCATTATCTAAGATGGGAGACTCCTTGTTACTCCATCATGGCCGGAAGCAGATGTCTCACATAACTGGAGTTTACAAGGTAGTTTAAGATTTTTATTTAACTTTTCATCAGTTCCTGCCAACATAAATTTGTGGAGACCTCAAAGTGACAAGAAGGTTATTGAAACAAATTCTGGACACAGTAAACTGTAACATTGTTAATGCCCATATCTAACCACAATGCAATATAATGATTGCAAAGGACATAGGGCACCATAATCTCTTTAGCAACCTAAAATTAGAATTTTTTTTTTTTTACTTCTTTCTGAGTTATATACAAGAAACCAGTCCTAGAGTCCTTCTTTCTAACAAAAGTCATCTTCCTAATAAAATGGGATTTCCTGATAAAATAGTGCTAGAGGCCTCTCCCATTGTTTCTTATGGTAACTGTTGCTATACACTGTTTTAAAGTTACATTGAGTTAAGGGGAATAGTCTTCATTTTAGTAAGACAAACTTTTTTGTTATTTTGTGTTTTTTTATTTTAGATTTTTATAATAAATTTATAGGGTGCCTTGAGGGCAGCCCAATTTGCATCATAGGGTGCCACCTAAGAAACTCACTTGGGACAGACCACTCTGTTCTGCCTTGGAGCACTATTGCCTAGAACCAGAATTGTTCATGAGATACCCCACATTATAAATAGAGACATCCTCAGGGCACCATATCAATGTATACTGGATGCTCTTCTCATGCATTTTTGAGAGGAAAACAGCAGTTTTGATATCAGCAAGATGAGAGCAAGTATTCCAGGTAAAAGGATACCTGAGCATTTACCTGACATTAGTATTTTTAAAGGTCAATTTCATAGTTCTAAACAATTTAAAAAATAAAATACAGTAATTTTCTGGAATCTTTTGCTTTAGTGCTTAAAGAGTACAAAACTAATAATTCGAAGGAAAGATTATATAAAAGTACTGATACATTGATGTAGATAACGTTACACACACATACACACACACACACAGTCTTTCAGGCTGTTATTTATTTTCTTATCAATTTTTAAAAAACTGCTAACTAATAGACTGGTATAACCTGATGATTTGCCAACATTCAGATTTCCCGTGACCTAATAACAGACTAATGTATATGAGTCTTCTGTTATATCAGTTAAATCAACATGTATGTCTAAAACAACAGTTTTATTTTTGTTAGGCTAAAGCCTTAACCTTGGCCTGTGACACTTTGCAGTGATTTGGGGGTTTTCTTGTCCTCAGATCTGTCGAGAGAGCCCTCTGCCGTCTCACATAGAAATGCCAACTTTATACTCATTGTGTAGCTGTTGTTTTGTCGCCAACTATTTGATTTGAGGATTCAATAGACTATCATCACCTGTTTTGTTTTAGATGTTGGTCTGTGGGTTTTTGGTTTTGTTGTCCTGTTTTTATGTTTTTTTTTTTTTTTTTTGACAGAATTTGGGGTGATTTAAAACTACCCCACTGTCACCACCCACCACCGTTTTCCCAGAATTTCCCTCTACCTTGACTTCATAAAAGCTTTTGTGTATTCACCTGTTAAAGGGAATGAAATGGTCTCTTAATATCCCTTCCAACTCTGAGATCTGTGACTGTATAAGATAACCCTGTTTGGACCCAAAATGAAGTGTGGCCTCACTCATGTTTTGAGACCCTGCATGTCTAAGATTAAATCATTATATGTGTGTTATATTCTTCGCCAAAGTCAGTACTTGTCCTTACATCCATCCCTATATCTATCCATCCATCCCTGTATCTATCCATCCATCCCTGTATCTATCCATCCATCCATGTATCCATCCATCTATCCCTGCATCTATCCATCCATCCTAACACAAGCACTGAGCCTCTGCCATGTACTAGCTTTGTTTCTCCAGGTCCTTATCAGGTTTGCTTGTGCTATTTGAAGCTATAAAAGCCACACTATATATGTTGTTTCTCTGATTTATGAGCACCAAAGCAGACTTGATTATTACTTGGAGGTGAAATGTGAGTGTTATGGATTTTGTTGTTATTGTTTGGTCAGGATAAGGGGAGAGATAAACTATTCCAGCTTTTGAATATAGAGGATTTCTTGCCTGCCACCACAGTCTGGACCACTTAGCATGATCAAATCGGGGCTTGAAGTTTCTCTAGGATTTAGTAATGAAAGGAAGAAAGCCAGCTGACCTCATCATTTGGTTAGTAGCCAACCTCTATGATCTTGGATGAATTGAAAAATCTAGGCCTATGGCAATTTGTATTATTAGTTTATAGGCATGTGACAACTTGGTGGTACCAGATAGCCTTATGTAGGCAGCTCTCTACTCTGCTCTGAGGCAGGACAGCCCTGCTTAATAGTTATCAAGAGAGACTCTAGCAAATGGGAGCCGAAAATGCACTCAGAGAACGTACAAGGGCATAATTTTAGGCAATGCTTTATTCCTCCAGAATAATCCTGAACTCAACTCAACAAATGTAGATTATTTACCTTTTACTACATTTCCTGAGGTCGTACAATTTATATAATAAATATTTATGGAATACCTACTATATACCACTCATTTTATTAGGTACTTTATCTTTTTATCTAATATAATTTTTATCATAATCTTTTTCTTTTTTTTTAATTTTTTAAAGATTTTATTTATTTATTTGACAGGCAGAGATCACAAGTAGGCGAGAGGCAGGCAGAGAGAGAGAAGGAAGCAGGGTCCCTGCTGAGCAGAGAGCCAGACTCGGGGCTTGATTCCAGGACCCTGAGACCATGACCTGAGCTGAAGGCAGAGGCTTTAACCCACTGAGCCACCCAGGAGCCCCTCTTTTTTTAATCTTAAAAAATATTTTATTTATTTATTTTAAAGAGAGCGATAGAGAGTGTGAGCAGGGGGAAGGGCAAAAGGGAGAGGGAGAAAGAATCACAAGCAGATTCAAGCTCAATGCAGAGCCCAACCTGGGGCTTGATCACATGACCCTGAGATCATGACCTGAGCAGAAATCAAAAGTCAGACACTCATCTGACTGAGCAACCCAGGCGCCCCAATGTTTTCTTTTTAAAGTCATACTTACAGGGACACCTGGGTGGCTCAGTCAGTTAAGTGTCTGCCTTCAGCTCAGGTCATGATCCCAGGATCCTGGGATCAAGCTTCCCATTGGGCTCTCTGCTCAGCAAGGGGTCTGCTTCTCCCTCTCACCCCTTCCCCCTTCTTGTGCTCTCTCTCTCTCTCCCTCTTTCTGTGAAATAAATAAATAATATCTTTTAAAAAACTATGTTTTATTTACATTGTTTATGTTGTTTGCATTATTATGATCATAAAAATTTTTTATTTACATTGTTATGATCATATAAAATTCATGCATAGTGAGCCATATATTATACTGTATATCATTTTCTTTCTGATATAACTTATGTTTTCCCTGAAATAAAACAATTTCCTTTTCTTTTTTAAATTTTCTATGTAGATATCACTAATTCATCACCAATTTTCTGACAGAACTGAAATTATTTTTTTTTAAATTTTTATTTATTTATTTGACAGAGAGATAGAGAGCACAAGTAGGCAGAGCGGCAGGCCAAGGGAAAGGGAGAAGCAGGCTCTCTGCTGAGCAGGGAGCCTGCTGCGGGGCTCAATCCCTAGACACTGGGATTGTGACCTGAGCTGAAGCCAGACGCTTAACCAACTAAGCCACCCAGGTGCCCCCAGAACTGGAATTCTAATACTTTGAGTGAACACTGTATTTACTGTGTGTTAGAGATATATCTACTAGAGATCTGTTATGCTCAAATACATAATGGTTGCTAAATAGACCTGCCCCATAACTGTCATCCTGAGATTTTCACTTACATGCCTGTTACACCTTTTTATTGTTTCCCCACTTAACTCTAGTGCTTTTTCTGACTTTTCTGCTCTTTTATTCTCTTTATGCTTCAGATTGGATTGTTTGTTTTTTTTCCTAATGAATTATTTCCTAATTCATTAATCCTTTCTTTTGTTTGTCTAATCTGTTATACCCATCTACCAATTTCTTAATCTAAGTTGTTTTATCTTTTAATTCTAAATTTTCATTGGATTCTTTTTAATATATTCAGTTCTGATGAAATTCTTCATCTTGCCACTTATTTTCTTGAAGGTTATTATAGCTATTTTGAAGTCCATATTGATAACTGTAATACCTAGACTACCTGTGTGTCTCTTTCTGTTTTCTTTTTTTTCCCTTTGTTTTTAGTCATTTTTGTCTTCCTTGTGTGCCTGGGGATTTTTTACTTAATGCTGTACATTGAAAATTAAAACTTATACAGGTTCTGGATGATTTTCATCTTTTGCCAGAGAGAATTTTCTCTTCTTTAGCAGACAGAGGAGGGATAGATCACTTTGGTACATTTGCAGATAGTCTATTTCCAGTCTGTTCTTGATTCTAGAGGATTTCCTTTTGGGGATCTTTGTTGAGAATCTGGAAGTGTTTATCAAGACCTCTAATCCTTGTTGGGCTTTGAACTCCAATTTTCAATTTAACTGTGGTCAGTTAAAGATTTTTCTTCATTTTTTACAGATTTCTGCTTGGTTTCTTGGCCTGAAAAATTTAAGAATCTGCAAATACCTTGAGGAAAAAAAGTTCCAAGAAATGTCAAGTTTACTTCCTCCTGTGGTCCCCTTTACTTTAGGATATTGGGTCCTCAAATTTTGGAAGCCTGGGTATCCCTGATGAACTTGAATTTGAGTCTCCCCAACTGACAACAAATTCTAGACCAACCCTTTTTGTTCAGTTTCAAAACCCCACAATACAAATGAACAAATGCTTTGAGGACCATCAGTGAGTATAAGACCCATTTCAGTATATTTCCCTTTCTCTGTGATCTTGGCTCTTCAAATCTTGGTTGCCTTAGTTGTTTTCAATGCCTTAAAAGAACTGTTTTGGGCACCTGGGTGGCTCAGTTGGTTAAGGTCCAACTCTTTATTTTGGCTTCAGTCATGATCTCAGGATTGTGGGATTGAGCCCTGCATTGGGCTCTGAACTCAGTGGGAAGTATGCTTGAGATTCTCTCTCTTCCTCTCCCTCTTCTCCCCTGCCCTACCCCATCCCTCCCTCTCTCTCAAATAAATAAATAAATAAATAACATCTTTATTAAAAAAAAAAAAAAAAGCTGTTTTCACCCAGATTTTCATTTGGAAATCCTGACTTTCAGGAATTGAAAAATTTTTTTACATTAATTCTGTAATAATTTATCTCTTTCCATTTTAGTTTTTTCTTTCAGCAATTCCTGATATTTTGATATTGAATCTCTTTGATGGTTTAACTTCTTTCTCTCACATTTCTATTTCTATATCTTTTCCCTTGGGTCAATTCAGAGAAGAATCTTTAATCTTATGTCTTGGGGTATGGAGTAGGTATGGTTGCTAGTGTCTGAGAGCCAAGTATGGGATGTGGTTGTGGGAAAAGGTTGTTGCTAATGTAAACTTCCACCCAATTCCCATCTTTTCAACTTCATATCTTTCCCATTCCTTCAGCTGTAACCTGACCCTTGATTCAGAACTTCCCTAGTTTGTCCTCTCCATAGAGTAAACTTCAGTCTTCAGAACAAATGGATGAGAGAGATATGTCTATAATTTTGTTTGCAGTCCCACTATATACCCCGCTTCAGAAATGCTTGGTGCTGCTAGTTCTTGAGGCTCTCCAAGCTCTGTGGCACAATTAGATTGTAGACTTAGTTTTTGGCTTACTCTGATATTTGAGACACTTACCTTTCATCCATTTGTTTTTCAGCTTCTAAAATCATCTTATCATCTCTTGTCTCCTGCATTCTTCTCTCTCATTTTTTTGTCCTTACAGATTTAGACTTAAAAGGGTTTTTTTTGTTTTTGTTTTTGTTTTTTCTTATGCACATGTGTGTGTGTGTTTTTAATCCAGAGCTTTGGGGATGGACCAGAGAACAGGTGTGTTTAATCCACCATACTCACAGGAAGTTTTAGGTGCTTTGTATATATCACAACAAACTTCCATTGTAGATATTAATATATACAAAGAAAATACTGGATGGCTCAGCCAGTTGAGTGTCAACTCTTGATTTTGGCTCAGGTCATGGTATCAGAGTCCTGGGATTGTGCCCTGTGTTGGGCTCCATTCTCAGCGGGGAGTCTGTTTGAGATGCTCTCCTCTCCCTCCTCCTCCTGCCCCATTCCATCTCTCTCTCTCTCTAAGAATATATACATCTTAAAAAGGAGAGAGAAAATACTGATGGAACACAGTAAATGATAAAGTTAGAACTAAAACTGTCATGAAAACCCTCATTTTAGAATGAGGTGGTTTTTTTTTTATTTTGTTTTTACTTGAAATTTTAGGTTTTACTCACAATCATGAAGAAATCCAATTCTTTTCAAAACTAAATGATTTGTGAAATAGGAATTTTTGCAACACTCTTTTACTGCTCTATTTAGCAATAAATTCTTATATTCTTATCACCCTCTAATGAATTATAAATTTTCAAAATCTGATGTAATTTTACTAATATATTTTTCATTATACTTGAAATTACTAATACTACATTTTGGAGAAATTATTTTCTTTTCCTTTTTTAAAGGATTTTATTTATTTATTTATTTGTCAGAGAGAGAGAGAGAGAGTGCAAGCAGTGGGAGCAGCAGGCAGAGGGAGAAGCGAGATCCCCCTGAGCAAGGAACACAACATGGGACTTGACCCCAGGACCTTGGGATCATGACCTGATCCGAAGGCAGAGGCTTAACCAGCTGAGCCACCCAGTGTCCCTGGAGAAATCACTTTCTAATTGAGACTTCTCTAAGTCAAGATTATTCTCCCCAATAGACTATCTCCATTTTCTTTCATAGAGAATAAAATTTCTTATTTAACCCTCATTTTATGTTTTTACCTAAAGCCCCCAAAATTTTGAGAAATTTCTTATTTTGTTTTATTTTGGGCTGTTCTAGAATTTCCTTTTACTTCCTCTCAATTTATCTTTGACCCTGGTGATCCTTAGTAAAAATTTCCCTCTGTATTCACCACATAATGATTTTCTTTTTCTTTTTTTAATTGGAAACAAGTAAGATCTTTTTCAGAAGACAATTTAAACATTTTGTAGCAAATGTAACATATAATGCTTGGAGAGTTTCTGTAAGAAAACCCCTAAAAGTCATTCCAGCTTCACTTTCATATTTCTAGTAAAGAATGGAGAAATCCCTGCCTATGGGGCAATTTCACATGAGGAAATGGAGATATGATGTTATCACTTCTAAACCTTTTTGTTCATGAGAGTTATAAAGGAACATATTTCCCCTTTGAAGTTGTCACCTACTTTCAGAAAAACCTTTGTCTCCACTTCCTTCCCTATTTTTAAGAGGGAGGGCAGTTATATCTGCTAAACATTTGCAGGAAAAATATCCAAATAATCAGAGAACTGAAACCAACATGAAAGCATCTGATGTTATATAATATTATTTGAATTCCAAACGAAGTTGGTCTCAAATGATTTCACTGTCTCTGTATCTCTTGGCACTTGGAAGCCTCCACTTTATTGCCTTTTCTGAGAGAATCAAAATTACTTTCTTTTGTTAAATGCCTAACAGATTTTTTAACTTATTTTTAAAAAATTTCTACTCCCTGGGAACCTCTTTCCCCTATGAGATCAGAAACAGTCACTTGCTTGGTATCTCCTTTGAGTGACGTGTGTATTCAGTTTATCTACTTTTCCTTCAAATTTGCACTTCTTCCTTTTTTTTTTTTTTTTTTTTTTTTTTTGAGGTGATCCCTGAACTGTTCCATGGTGTTTTTTCTCTCCCAACTGGATTACAAGCTCTTAGAGTTAACAAAGGAGTGCCATGCTGACACATACACTATGCTCAGTAAATGTGGTTCCCTTAAATGCAGGAAATATATGCTTGCATTTTAATTCTGGAGTGTGTGTTCTTTAGTGAAGGAACTGATGAGAGCTCTCCATTTCCACATGGGATCCTGGGTGGTCTGCTAGGGGCAAAGAAACAACAGGAGGCTCTGACATGAGAGTCTTTTTAGAAGAGCGTAGTGATATTTAGGATATTTTCCTTGGTGTCCTACTGGCATACACAGACTACAGGAAGATAAAAATGAAATAAATAAGAGGAAACAGTTTTAAAGTAAAGTAGTACAATTCTAGCTGAATAAGTGATCAATTAGCAGTTAGAGGCAGATTGTAGAATTTTCCAAAACAAGTCAGTAAAGGGACATCTAGAAACCACAGAAGAATATATTCCTGTATCTATTATAAGTCATGGTGACCTTTTCTATAACAAGGGCAGCTTCCAACAGGCAACTCTGGGTAAGATTTAAAAACTAGTATTAGAGCCAAGTAGAGAAAAATAAAAGCATGAGCAAGAACAGCTTCAAAATGACTTTGTTTCAAAGCCTCTTAATGATAACAAAATATTAGCAAAGAGGAATAAATCCCTGAAGGAAGAAAGGTACAAGTAGGTATTAAAATTACAAATGTTAGAAAAAAGAATCACAGATTGATTCAATTTCCCCCCAAGAGTAGCAGAAAAAGAGATATAAATCATTTTGATGAACTCACTCTCTCTGATGTTGAAATTACGTCTTCTCTCTCTCTCTTTTTTAAGATCTTATTTGTTTATTTGAGAGAGAGAGAGAGAGTGCAACAGAGATAGAGAGAGCACAAGCAGGGTGGAGAAGAAGAAGCAGGCTCCTTGCTGAGCAGGGAGTCCCATGCGGCCTCGATCGCGAGACCCTGGGATCATGACCTGAGTTGAAGGCAGACGCTTAACTGACTGAGCCACCCAGGTGCTCCTACTTTTCTCTTTTAATATCTAACTCATGCAGAAATAGAAATTCTTGGTTCAAACTTGCATTCTCTCTGCCTTGAATTGTGTCTGTCTCCTTCTATCCTTTAATTTGGTCTTTTAGGAAGAAAATTTATATGACTCTGTGCTGACATGCATGTGAGGTCTTGCTGATATTTTAGCCCAGACTGGAAGGTGAAACATCAAAGACTATAGGGAACATAGAAAAAATTGAGGAATAACAGCCAGTAACTCAAATGATTAGAATAAGGGATGAGAGATATGGTAGAAGCAGATGGTTACCAGTATCTCCCACATAGCAGGGTCCAATACATATTTGAAGTAAGAATGACAAAAATAAATACTGTTATTGACACTGAACAAAATTGTCCCACACCAAAACAGATAATAAAAATAGCTACAATTTATCAAATGCTTTACACATGCCACACACTGTTCTAAGTATTTTTGTATCTTGTTTAATTTGTAAAACACCTTTAGAATTAAATATTATCCTCCGTGTACCACTGAGGAAACCAAGGCTCAGAGATGTCAAATGTCTAGCCCAAGTACTCTTACCCAGTAGCCATTGGAGACAAGACTGGCTTCAAGTCCATTTAAATGTAGAGCTTGAACTCCAAGATATTGTGATGATTCCTCTTCTTGAACAAAATGGGTAAGGTCAGGATGTCCCCAATGTTGTTTGTAAGATAAACTAGGTTCCAATATAGCCTGTTATAGAGTTTTTGTTTTTGTTTGAACTGTAAAATTGCCTGGTAGACATCTTCGTCTGGATGTTCTATAGGCTAGAGTCAATTACTGAAGGGCTTTCCTATGACAGAACTCATTGTCTTCCATGTAAGTTTCTTCCTTCTTTTTTCCGATTATGGGTAATGACACTATGCTACCCAGGAACCTATGAAGAGTCCTGCTTTTGCGGCCTCCACAGCCAATTTAGTCACTAAGTCTTAGGTCTTCACCTTTGCAATATCCGTGCAGTCTGAACCCTCTTTCTTTTCTGCTGCTAATGCCTTTGTCAGGCCCTCATTTCTTTCTCTTGAATTATGTCAGGAAAATTTTGATTTGTTTTACTCTCTCCCATCATGGTCCTTTCCAGCTAAAACTCAGAAATGTAGCTGGAGTCATGGCCCCTGGTTAAAAACTGCTGCTCTAGAAAAAGAAGTCTCTTTGCTCCCATGGCTGCATTCATGATCTATATGCTGATAAATCACAGATTTATACCTCTAGGCCAAATTTTACTTCATAGCACCCATACTAATGTTTCCAGTTCAATAGACAATCCACCCAGTGCCTTCGACTTTCTCACTCCAATACTCAGTAGTTACAAGTTCTTACAGCTCTACTTCCTGAATAGCTTTCCTTCTTTCACTTTTCTCTAACCTAACTGGCACTATTATGGTCCAATCTTACACTTCTACAATAGCCTGAGTCACTGAAGCAGCCATGATAAGACCCTTCCGACTTGCTCTATACCCATGGTTTCCCACTTTTAGTCTATTCTCCACACATTATATTTCAAGTGCAACACACACTGTTTATTCTTTTTTTTTTTACATTTGGATTTCCTTGAAATTGAGATAAGTCTTACAATTTAGTTTGTATCTGTAGTTTAATTAGAAGCATTTGTTGTTTTAAATAAGTCATATATAAAATGATACATTATATTTTCAGTGATATCTTAGAGTTGGTGAAATATGATAATATTTCTGGATATGCTACTTTCTAGATATGCTACTACCCTGCACAGGAGCTTCTGTGATTTCCCAATTTTAGGATAAAATTAAACATTCTTCTTCTGCTGCTGCTGCTGCTGCTGCTGCTACTTCTGCTTCTGCTTCTTCTTTGTCTTTTTTTTTTTTTATTTTAAGATTATATGTTTTTATCTGACAGAGAGAGAGAGCATAGGCAGGGGAGCAGTAGGTAGAGGGAGAAACAGGCTCCCCACTGAGCAGAGAGCCCAAAGCAGGGCTCCATCCCAGGGCAGTGAGATCATGACCTGAGCTAAAGGTAGATGCTTAACTGACTGAGTCATCCATGTGCCCCTTATTCCTTTTTTTTTTTTTTTTTTTTTTTAAAGTAGGCTGCACACTGAGTGCAGAGACAAATGTGGGGCTTAAACCCAGGACTCTGAGATCAAGACCTAAGCCAAAATCAAGAGTGAGTTGCCTAACTTACTGAGCCACCCAAGTGTCCTCAATGAAACATTCTTAACATTTCTATGAGGTCCTGCATGTCTGGCCCTTATTTATCTCTAGAGAATCATTTTGTGCTGATCTTCTCTAGTTATCTGTCCTTCAACCAAATATTATTTAGCAAATATTAATTGACTGACTACTATGTGCTAGGCACAAGAATGATATATCAATGAACCGAGAAAACAACATGGCTACTGCCCATATGGTGCTGACTATGCATTTGAAGACTCCTGGCTTATCCTGATTTGTCATGCTATTTCTTGCCTCAGAATCCTTAGTCCCTCTCTCAGGAAGGGCCCTTACTCCTCCCCTTTCTCTATGTCCTTCTACTTTGCTAAGCCCTACCTCTTACTTATATTTCATGGCTTCCGTTACACAGGTCTGCCCCACGGTCATCCTGTTCAGTACTCTCATGACTCCTGCACTTCTTTTTATGGCTCTCACAGCACTTGCTTTCTTGGGATCTGTCTTTCCTTCTGGACTGTTAGGCCCATGAAGGCAGCGACTTCATCTGCCTGACTCATGGCTTTCTCCTCAGCCCTTAGTCCAGTGCCTGGGTCATAATAAGTCCTCTTTAAATATTTATTGAATGTATAAGTAATGGAATTGGAAACAGGAATTCAATTTTAAACCATCCTAAGATATTCCGAGTTTCTACCACTTGAATATGTTATTAAAACAAAACAAAACAACAAAAATAGAATCATCTACACGTGGGCTTAGATGAGAAGTTTTAGGCTGACAGGCAAGAAAAGAAGAAAATATACTATCAGTTTCAATCTGAGATGCAAAGAAGTTGATATTAAATATCACAAATATTTTCTTTAAGTATTATAATACTTTAGCTTCATTATTTTCATTACACATGAATGTACTTACAACATATGCATAGTAGTTTTTGTGTCTTGACAGATTAGGTCATATTCTTCCTCTGCTAGTCTTAAAAGCCTCCTTCTCTTTGGACTACTCTTTGTATTAAAGATGAGCTTCCTTTTACATCATGTATTTGCTCAGTGGATTATGTTTATGAGTTAGCTGTACATTGAATTCTGAATGTTGAATTAGCCTAACACTCTAGATTTAGTATGCTGTTTTGCAAACATGGGTCCAGTTATATTCCCAAGAAAGCAATAAAAAAGAAACTCACTAGTGTCATCTTACTTTTAAATATAGCATGTTTTCATTAGTGTTCAAAGCAATTTTTAACTGCCTTTCTTTGCTTTAAATTTTTCTTCAATTATATATATTCTAGTTCATTATGTATATTTCTTATAATTGTCTCTACATTTATATTAGCATAATCTTCCTCAGTGTTACTAAAGAAAAATTTGAAAAATAGTAAAAAAAAAACTTACTTTTTTGTAAGAAAAATTATTCCACAATAAGTAGAGAAAGAAACACAACTTTAGGTTTGCTAGTTATTGAATTTTAGCTCTCCTATTTTTAGCAACATCTCCCAAATCCTTGGATGAAAAGGCTATAAAATGTGAAGTATTATTACCATAACCTATAGCAACAAACTACCTCAATATAGGTATAATCAAAAGGAAAATTCTTATAACCACATTCATATTCAAAGATCTTGTGATAGAAGCCAACCCCTGTGGGGGTATTATTTTCAAACATAACAGGCTGACATTATATAATTACACACTGCTGGATATTGAAATATCAAAAAAGGAAAAAGTGCTTATAGTAGTACTCACAGCACACTATTATGAGTATTCACATTTATCCACACATCTTTAGAAAATTATTTCTAGTTACATATTATAGACTTTAGCAAAGATTTAGTGATTTATTTAATATCAATATTAGGTTTTGACATTAATGTCTTAGCAAGCATAGGGAGGTGTGGTCCTAAAACTGACTTCCACTCAATAAAGGGGCCCCAAAGTGAACCTCTTCTCTATTGTTCCTCATTCAGTTTGTTAAATATACATTTCATTTATGTATGTGTAAGTAAATATTCAAAATCCCATTCAATTATTTTTATGATTTGTATTCACACTTTACTTAATTTTTCCCATTATTAACTTTTCCACTTTTGTTGATAACATCTCTTTTCTAAGATGAACTATTTTTTTTTTCTGGTCTCACTTTACTATCTACTTTTTTCTTTTTGCATATACTACAGACATGATGCAGATTTGTCAGCATTTCCAATTTCTCAGATTTCTTTCTCATTCTTCTCAGTGCCACTTTCCTCCCATTTAATCTCTGGATTGTAACCGACTTGTACCTTTCTCCTTTTCATATGTCAGGTTTCTGATATTTCCAGTTCTCTTCACTTAACATGAGCTTTTTGGTCTGTGTGGTGCACTGTGAAATGTAGTTTCACAGATATTTAGGTTCCAAACACCATCATTCTTAGAACTTTACCTAGTCTCTCAAGTTGGTCAGCTTGATAGTCTTATCTCTTCTTTCTACTCTGTTATATAGGTACGATCTATTGATTGCTTTTGAATTTCTCTCCTATCCAGTCTTCTTTTCTAAAAGAGGATGCCTATAATCATAGGGTGTATAATTTCATATTTAATATTCTTAACTATTTTTTTTTCCAAAGTGACTTACCAATGGGAGAGTAGGATTGGAGAAGAGGAATGAGATAGAGAGGGAAAAGTGTGAGACTGAGACACATATATAATATATTTGGGGGTAATATTAATGTGACATATAAGAACAGTCACTACCTAAGAGTAAATTCTAGTAAAGCAACAGTCTAATAATACAAATGTAGTCTAGGAAATAGTGTACTTCTTTCTTCAGCAACAAAAATCAACCAGTCAACCAACCATGTAATAACAGAATAGCTTGTCCCAATTAACAAACCTGGATTTAAGTGGCTACATGCTCAAGACGCTTCCTGGGTTATAAGAGGCCCAAAGGGGCCTTGGCCTTTACTAAACTAGCTTCCACCACTGACTCTGTGCTCTGTCCCTACACCTCTTGCTCTTTCTTTCTATTGGTGCAAGGCAAGGATCTAGATGCTAGGATGAAACATGAAAGTCTTTTAAATACCACTTCTCCAACTCCCTACCCCTCACCCATGCAGGAGCTGAGTAATAACTACAATAGTTTTTCAGGAAATATTTATGGATAGAAATAACAACTTACAAGAAAAATTCAATTAGGTTAGTTAGTTTGCTTGCTTTTAATAAATTATACATGGAGAATCCATATTAGGGGTACCTTAAAGCTTCTGTAGGTGTCATCTTGAGGTATGCAACTAAAATCATTATCTTTCAACAGAAATAAAATTGGAAAGTCTTGTTATCACTATAAAATTAGACGTACATATAAATAGGCATCAAATAAAAACCAAATGCAAATACTTTGAAGATACAGTATTACTATTCTGCTTTATCTCCCATAAAATCTGCTCTTCACACCCTTTATGGCCTCTTTGGGGTGTTGCTGTGATGAATAAAAATATTACCTTAAAAACAAAACAAATTTCTTTGCTCTAATTAGACAAAATGAAAGCCTTCTGTTACAATTTATATTATTAAAATTTTGACATTTTCTAATGGCATAAAACAAGTTTTATTTTTAACAAAATCTTATATTGGAAAAGTGCTTTGAGGAGATTTCCAAGTTTTAGTGAAGCTTGAGTTTTTGTAATTATTTGATCCCCCAAATGGTGTAATAAAATAATTTTAGTAGTCCTTTATCCATTTTAAATAGTAATTGACCTCAAGAATTATATGCACCCAGAGTAATGTTACTAGTGATTAAAATGTAAAAAGATAATAATTATTAAAAGCTTCATACATAGTAGAAATCATCATTTCTGGACAGCAAAGTCTTTAGGGTAAAACAGTCAAGTAGGATTTGCCTATATCAGAACAATTTGAAAGGATTCTTTAATCTGGACCTTTATTTATGAACCCTACAAGATTTTGAAAATAACTGAACTGTATAACTGTATTTAGGAACAACAAACTACAAAGGACATAGAATGAGTCCTAGTCTCCATATTTAGTCCCTCTCATTAAGGAAGTGGTGATAGCTCTATACAATGTGGATAAAGGCATTTTCTCTGCTGTAAACCCAGACTTCTCTTTCTTCCATATTTTATGTTTTTTTAATATATAAATATATATCTTATAGCATAAGATGTATCTTTTTCTTACATCATGACCTTTATTAATTTTGAAATATGCAATTATAAATGCTCAAAATGTACCTTAAAGTCTTTTTTGGAAATTTTACTTTTTCCAAAATATTTCCTGTTTAATTTTCTTTTTCTTTTCAGATTTTATTTTTGGGGCACCTGGGTGGCTCAGTCAGTTAAGCGACCGACTCTTGGCTTCAATGCAGGTCATGATCAAGCCATGAGATCAAGCCCTGCGATGACAGCTCCATGCTCAGCAGGGAGTTTGCTGGAGATTCTCTCTCCTCTCCCTTGTCCTCTGTCCCTCCCCCTGTCTAAATAAATAAATAAATCCTTTTGAAAAAAAAGATTTTATTTTTAACTTATCTCTACACCAAACACAGGGCTTGAACTCACAAACCTGAGATCAAAAGTCTCCTGCTCTACCGTCTAAGGCAGCCAAGTGCCACATCTTATGTACTTTTAAAAGGAGTGGCTATTTTATGCTGTAACTCTCCATCTTATTCTATTCAAAGCATTCTGGGCCTGTGCTCATTCTGCAAATATTTATCAAGCACCTGGGATGTGTAGGCATTGAGCTAGGTACTATGGACATAATAGTCAATTAGATACCATCCTAGTCTTAGGGGTTCTTACATGCTAGTGGAGAGTACAAATAAACAAATAGGTACTGTCATATAATAGAGAGCTGGGACTGGGCTCAATTGAGAATGCTACGGGAACATGGAAGAAGGAAGAAGAAGTTTGGTCTTCATGGGTCCAGAAGAGCTTCCCAGGAGAAGAGCTGGTGAAATTGAAACCTGAAGAGTGAGGACTCAGCTAGATCAGGTAGAGTGGAAGAATGAAAAGACTTCCCTGAGGAAATAGCATGTATACTCTTAAACTGATGAAGTTTTCTTTGCATAGATACTTTTTGTACACCTGTGATGGGAATGCTGTTGTAAATTACTCTTAGCAGGGAAGAGTCACTCTTTGCTTTGTATAAGTGCTAAAATGGATACCTTCATATGGAGACCTATGAAACTTTTTCACTGTTGACTAAGCACCCCCACTCCAACCCCCAGTAACAGCAACCAGCTGGACTACTTACTTGCGTACAATACAATGAGTGCAGATTTACATGTTTGACCTTGCTTGTCCCACCTAACAGGTGTACTCATTAAGGAGCTGAACAAAATAAAAGAATATTTAAAAGGAATAGTTACAATGTGTTTAGCTGCAGGCAACAACAACAACAACAAAATCCCACCTAAATTGCTTAAACAGTTATGAAATTTATTTTATGAAATTGGCAAGTCAGGAGTAGGACAGGCTTTTGTCAGACAATTGCAGGTGTCGGGTCATTGAGGATCCAGGTTCTTTCTGCCCATATGTTCTGGCATGCGCAGCATGAGACTCATCTTACTCCTCCTTCTCCCTTGTCATTACTGTCAGGGGCATCAGGAATGGGTGATTTATTGTTCACATTGAACAGGAGAGAGTGAAATTTGCCTCAAGTATGGAACCAAGTCATTCTCTTTACTCTGGTGTAACTGGGGACACGTCCTACACTGGACGCAAAGCGGTTTTGAGAGTTACACAGTTTTCAATTGCTCAGTGGAGAAGTACCCAGAAAGTGGGTGAGGAATCAGGAGATCCTCCCCTGAGTCATGGAGAGGAGGCATGGATACCTAAGAAAAATCATCTTTTTGTTAGGATGGAGGAAGGGAGAATGGATGTGGGATAGACAAACAGCAGTGTGTCCAACCACGTGGTTTGGTGCGCCTTCATATTTGTTCAATTCAAATTTGGTCTTCTGACCAGAGGAAAAATATACTTCCATATCGATGGGAAAAAAAGGTCATAATTCTAATGGATTCTAACTCTTTGAACCACGTGTAGTTTGGTAATTAGGGGGAGATGAAGTAAACGTTGAGTTGTGGAGACCACTGTTTTATCTTTCCTTTCCTTTGCTTCCTGAATTGTACTTTTGAATTTCTATATTGGTTTTTGTGGTCCACGTTTACCATAGAGTAGAAAGAAATTGCAGGCATTTATTTTGCTGTGAAAGTATTTTTAGTTGTTTTGTGGGCTCTGTATCAATTACTGTATAACATAGAGTTAGGAAGGAATGTGCAAAATATATTTAGCAACCTTTGATAATATTTTAAGAGCATTTGATTCTGACACATGCTATATAATTTATAGAGATGCAGGTTACATCATTATAAGGTTACATATTGGGAAATCTACAAAAAAAAAAAAAAATCCTTAACAAAAATACCTTCTTGAAACACAGACTGAGGAATGTTCCCTCAAAGGAAAAATATGCCATGATTGCTCAGGTTTTTCTTTTTCTTTTTTCTTAATTTTCTTTTTGAACTTCCTATGCAAGTGTAGTTTTGTTGCTTCCCATCATGAAAAACAGGTGCCTGAACCAGAAGAAATTTATGTCAGTTGAATGATTGACCCTTATTTTTTATTCAGGACTATTCTTTCCCTCTGGCTACACAGGTTGGAGTGAGGTACTTGCCAGAGGCTGCACAAACAGAAACATATTCTCCAATGGAAGGGGCGGAGTGGGACTACATATGCAAACACAAAAGGTTTCTTTTTGCAAGTTTGTTCAGGGCAACCTTTGATGGACAGAAGAGAGCATAAAATGAATAGTCGACAAGAAAAATAATTATTTCCACCTAATATTTGCATAGTGACATATTTTTCAGAGTCAGAGTGCTTTTGTCTATATTATCTCCCATGATGAACTAGCTCTGTGATAAGAGAAGGATAGTAATATTATAACCATTTTACAGATTAGGAAATCAATATATATGAACGTTAAATGAATTTCCCCTGATCGCAAGTTCAAGAATGAGGTTCAGAAATTCAAACTTTTTGGTTTTTCTTTTTCAGAGTGTGTGTGTGTATACTCTAGTAAAACATTTTACTTTCCTCCTTTTTTTTTTTTTAAGAAAGACAACAAAACAGAAATACAAAGAAAACAAAAGAAAAAAGAGAGTGTAACAACAACAAAACCTGCTATGTTAAACATTCATAATGATCAATTTCTAGAGAGTACACATTTGCTGGATTAGGCACTCTTGCCAGGTAGCAACTGTGAATGTGTAGAAGTTGAATGACTTAAGATACTTTATAAATACCCTTTGGAATACAGTATTTTCATTTTTGCTTCTCATTTTCCTCTCAGGCAGAGGTCTTACATATGCAGTTCAATGTCCCTCATGTATATGTCTTCCACTTTTGCTTTTATCCTCTTATTCCCCCTCCTCAAAATCTAAACTCATCCCTCTTTTGGGGATGTTTGGGCCTCACATTTTTTGTGAACCTTCCGCTCAAGGCCTGGAGACTGTTAGTGGGCCCTCTCACATTATATAGAGTATAATTGTTTAGGAAAATATGTGAAGGGGAAAAATTATTGTTGGGTGTCTTTGAAATCATATATATCATGGGCTGGTTACCCATTCCTGGGCATGCCCCCAGACACAATCTTAAGAAGTTAGTGATTGACACATAATTGGCCCTCAATAAACAGCAATAGATAACTATCGAATTTGCTGCTGGAGTGGCTGTGTTGTGTGATTTCATGCTTTCTGAATACATAATAGCTTTTTGAGTAAGGTATGCTTTTTGACAGCTGCTGATAACATCTGAGAGACAATTTAATTCATCTGCAACCTAGAGCAGCAGCAAAAAAAAAAAAAAAAAAAAAGCCAACAGGCTACATCACTACTCCTGCTTAGTTGATGAATACCAATAAATATGGATGAAACACCTGAAGGAGCACACAAATTCAGTTAGCAAATTTGCCAAGTATGCAGACAATGGGTGTACTGCATGATTATGTTTGTTGAAAATAAAGGAGAGAGACACATAAATAGGGCCAGTGAGAATGAAGACTCAGTGACAGCATTGCATAATGCTTCTAAAGTATCTTTCATCTTGGGTAGTTTAAAGCATTTAAAAATGTCCTCATGACACCCTTCTGGTACTAGTAGACGGTAAAGAAATACCAACTCCATTTGAATGAGAAAGGGTACTGAAATGGGAGTCGAAAAGTTAAGCAAACTGCTTAGTGTCTTGGTCTCAGAGACGGCGGCTGTATCTATCTGTGGCAAGAATATTGTGTCATTTGCCCCTAAGCAATCTTTTTCTAGCTCTGTATAAATTATCTACCTGGCAAAAAGAAGACTGAAGCTGGGAGCAAAAATATACTTCTGTGGGTGTAATTGTATTCGTGGCCAAATAGAATTTGGACTTCTTCCATTAGCAGGAATGCCTGGTGGTAGTACTAACTTTAAAACCCTGAATTGTCAACAAACAGAAGGAGCCTAGTTGAACAGGATTAGAGAGGAAGAAATGAAAAGATGGGATAAATACACGGGCACATCCAAGTATTTAACCTGAAACTTCCTTGAGGAAGATGAATTTGTGGGAGGAATCTTTTACCCCGGGGCTGGGCTCATTTCTTTCTCTCCACTTCCTCAACTATTCTTGTCCCTTTCTGCTCCTTGGTTTCCCCAGAAGTCCCACAAGTGAAAACTGGAACAGCCAGGATCCAGGGCAGGCTTCTTCCTGGTAAGGAGTAGTAGTACTGACAAAATTCCTTCATCCTTCTGAGGAAGCTGAACATTTCCCTGAAGCACCTCGATGGGTCATAGTTTCATCTCCTCTTTGACTCCTCTCACAACTTGCTTACACCACCTCCCACCACACGGGTCCCTGCGGTTGCTGCGATAAGCCAGACCTGCTCCTGCCTCAGCCTTTGCATTTTCCGTTTCTTCCACTGGAATGTTCTGTTTAGTCAAATAATATCTTCATAGTATGCCTCCTCTGGCCCCTCGCTGTAGATTTCTTTATTTATTTTAAAGATTTTTTTTTATTTGAGAGAGAGAGAGAGAAGGTGAACACATGTGTACTTGCACTCGTGAGGAGGGAAGGGAAGGGGAGAGGAAGAGAATCCCAAGCCGACTTCCTGCTGAGTGGGGAGCTCGACATGGGGCTCTATTCTATGACCCCAAGATCATGACCTGAACCAAAATCAGGCCCGACTGAGCCACCCAAGTGCTCCCACTCACTGTAGATTTACAGTGACAAATGTCCTGTTTTGCCTGAGACTGAAGAGTCTCAGGACATGTGATCTTTAGTTTTGAAACTCAGTCACATGGAAACTAGGATGCATTGGTCACCCTATTTCAATTGCAGCTTCTTCTATCTGTTTTTTTTTTTTTTTAACTGTTTTTCTTAGTATTTGTCACCATCTAATACCCTATAAATTTTACTTACTTATTTATGATCCTTTGGCTTGCTTCCTCACCCAGTGCTATCTCCAAGAGGGCAAGGATTTTTTTTTTTTAATTTGTTTTTGTCACTGTTGTATCCCCAGTGTCGAGCATAGTTCAGAACAGGTACTTGGTGATGGCTTTTGAATGAATAAATAAATGAATGAGTGAGAACTTTAGAAAGTGTTTTTCATATACAAAGAAACTATGTTGGGGATGTATTTCCTAAAGTGAATTATTTGGATCCATAAAATCTTGGTCAAATGTATCTTGATTCTCAAAATAAATGCACGATTTCCTAATGAGCGACACATTTCTTGGGACGTTTAAACAATGTTTTTGTTCATAATTTAGAAAGAAAGGGTTATTTAATTCATTTTTAAAACAAGCTTTTGTAAAAATAGACTATTAGTAGAATGTAGTGTTATACCTAAACATCATATTGGTGGATCATTTGTGTTGGTTTAGGACAACTAATTTTAATCTATTGTGAAGTACTTATAGTGGAAATTCAGTTAGTTTTAACACATAGGAGTCTCCCGTTTGCCCCCAGGAAAACTTAGGTATATGTTTGGTTAACAAACTTAACATTTCTCTTAATACCCAGTTATTATTGACTGTATGAATGGATGGATGACTTCAAAAGGCAAATGCACAGAAACCCAAGTGAATCATAAGCTCTCTTTGCTGGACAAGAAATCAGAAGTGTTGAGCTGCCATGTTTATAGGGTGGCACTCTAAGGTGTCTGACTTTTACTGATGTTAGGATCTAACCTGGGAAGCCTGGCCAAGTTGTCCCCTTGTTCTGTTATTTGCAAGCACCTGGGTTGTCACTCACATGTCCATGTCAATGATGTACTGGGGGGAAAACATTGCATCTGGGGTCAGAAGTGCTATGTCTTCATTCTTTCTCACTGCTTCACTTTTTATGTGGCCTTACACTATCACTTAACCTCTGGGAACCGGCATCACGTAATCTGGAAATGTGGATGAAAAAGCCCACCTATTCTAGTGGTTTGACATAAGCTCAAAATAGGAGTAGACAGGCTTTGAAAATCATGAGGTGCTATGGAACGATGTAAGGTAAGGTGAATAGAGATGAGGCATTTCCTGGGTGTATGTGTTGCAGGTGATTGAGCAGCCACTGCCAGAGGGGTCTGACTTTGTTTCTTGCTCATATCTATTTCCCACCTCACAGGGGAAGGTTCTCTCTCTCATCAATAATATCCAGAGAATATCAGGGATGGAGCCTACTTTTTTTTTCCCCCCCTTCAGGGCTACAGTCACTTTGATTTTATTCTCAAAATACATGATTAAAGAACTATTCTTCTAGTGGCTTCTTACCATTTTTAATCAATCACCTTTATAGAAGCAGATGACTCACTGAGAGTAGGGTTTTGTTCTCTTCTTTAAAATAGGCATCAGGAGTGCTCCGCCAGCTCAGTCAGTGGAGCATGCGACTCTTGGTCTCCGGGTTGTGAGTTCAAGCCCCATGCTGCGTGCAGAACTTACTCAAAAACAAAACAGAACAGGCTCTCCGTTTTCAGACTGGTGAATAGCTACAAAAAAGCCAAATAACATAGTGGTTAAAACAGACTCTGGACCTGCACTGATCCAATCCTACCTCTGCCATTTACTGGGTATGTGGCATTGAACAGGTGACTACTCCCACATGTGTCTCTCTCTTCCTTGCCTCATAGAGTGTATGAGAATCAAAAGAATAAATAATGGGAAGTGCTTAAAACAGCTCCCGAAGTGTAGCAAATGCCATGATATTGTTATTGCATGTTACTATGATTATGTTACTCTAACTGACCCCCACTCAAACGGGGTGATTTGGCTCTTACTCCACACCCGGCTTCTGGTATACTTTTTTAAAAGCATCTACCAAGAGCACAATGACTCTGCTTCATTTCCCTTCCACGAGCTTTAGGGCACTTAATGCAAATTACATATTATGTCTAGAGACTAGTACCTACCTGCCAAGCTCTTCTCTCCCCTGGAAAAATCCACCATGGACTTCAGGTGTAATTTTTGGATTATTACAACCTACAGGACAGGGCAATCACAATTCTTTTTTTTTTTAAATTTTTCAAAGATTTTGTTTATTTATTTGACAGAGAGAGATCACAAGTAGGCAGAGAGAGAGAGAGAGAAAGAGGAGGAAGCAGGCTCCCTGCCAAGCAAAGAGCTGATGTGGGACTCGATCCCAGGATCCTGAGATCATGACCCAAGCCGAAGGCAGAGGCTTAACCCACTGAGCCACCCAGGCGCCTGGCAATCACAATTCTTACCAATTATTGCAACATCTAAGGGAGATTGCTCTGCTTGTAGGAAGCCCTCTGTTGAGGAAAAAGCTATATATAGTTTCTTACCTATATCTTGCTATGATGCTATTTCCTATCTCATTTTTATGTCAAGCTGGTTGACCCAAGGAAGGACAACTGGCTCAGTGCAACTCAGTGCAACTCAGATGCTATTTCCTATCTCATTTTTATGTCAAGCTGGTTGACCCAAGGAAGGACAACTGGCTCAGTGCAACTGGCTGTCCAGTGAATGACCCATGAGGTGACTTCGCTTGGAAGCTCTGTTGAAACATGAGTGATTATTTAGGCCAACTCAGATGTTCTATTTGGGTACATCCTACCGAAGATGTATGGAGAAAGCAAGAGTTATTTTATTAGGAGCTGTAGAGCTGAGTGAGCTGAAGTAAGCAGTTGTCACTTAGAGAGTAAGCTGTGAGCAAGCAGAAATCATGCGTCGTAAGCAGGAGGCAAAAGACCTACTACAGATCAGAGTGAGATAGTTAGCTTGGTAGTAGCTACCGCAGAAGAAGCACAAGTTGTAAACATACATCTGTACCCATACAAGTGAATGACAGAAGGAGATCGACAAATCCTTCTGTTGAAGGGGTGATAAGCTAACTGTCTCCCATACCTGGTTTAAGTCTTTCAGTTTTTGAACTGTTCCAAATTCCAGAGGTCCATGGTTGTGTCTGTATTTTCTAGAGATTCTGTGAGTCTGCCTGTTCACAGTATATATTCTTATTATTTCAAGTAATCTGAATGAGGCTCTGTTCCTTACCAGCCAAAAAACTTAAGGATCACTCCAGATACTTCTTTCTTTCTTTCTTTCTTTCTTAATAGAAGGAAATAATAATGAACTTTAAGATCCTTGTTGGCAGGAAATACATTACATTTATTATTACAAGCCTAAATTCTAAAATTGCATGTATTTATGATACTTTTAGTCAAGAAATGGCTTTGAAGAGATAAATGAAAAATAACCACTGTTATTTCCCCCCTTTTTTGGTTGAGATATATTTCTCATACAAAAAATGTAGAATAAAAAGTAAAATAAAGTTTAATGTAAATGTTTAGTATTCTGTTTGTTGAGTTTGATAATTGGATTCACCATGTACAAATAACACCACAATCAGGGTTAAAAAAATATTCCCATTATCCCAAACAATCCCTATGCTCCTTCTAGTCACTCTCTGAACCCTCAAGAGGTGATAACTTTCTGATATCTTTCACCACAGACCACGTATTCTTGGACTTCAGAAAAAAGGAATCACACAATAGAAATTCTTTTTTTTTTTTTAAGATTTTATTTATTTATTTAACAGGCAGAGATCACAAGTAGGCAGAGAGGCAGGCAGAGAGAGAGGAAGGGAAGCAGGCTCCCTGCTGAGCAGAGAGCCCTGTGAGGGGCTTGATCCCAGGACCCTGGGATCATGACCCAAGCCGAAGGCAGAGGCTTTAACCCACTGAGCTACCCAGGCACCTCACACAATAAAAATTCTTATGTATCCTGTTTCATTTACTCAACATCATGTTTTTGAGATTCATCCGTGCTGTGTGTGTTTCAGAAGTCATTCTTTTTTTTTTTTTTAAGATTTTTTTTTTTTTAATTTATTGATTTGACAGAGAGAGATCACAAGTAGACAGAGAGGCAGGCAGAGAGAGAGAGAGAGAGAGAGAGAGAGGGAAGCAGGCTCTCCGCCGAGCAGAGAGCCCAAAGCGGGACTCGATCCCAGGACCCTGAGATCATGACCTGAGCCGAAGGCAGCGGCTTAACCCACTGAGCCACCCAGGCGCCCAGAAGTCATTCTTTTTTATTAATGAAGAGTATTCCTTTGTATGAACAGAACGTAGTTTTTTCTTTCTCCTGTTGGTGGATATAGGATTGTTTCCCAGTTTTTGGCTATAAATATTTCTTTTTGTGGACATTTGTTTTAATTTCTTGAGTAAGCACCTAGGGTGAAATCACTGTATGACAGTATAGATGTATGTTTGCTTTCGTAAGTAACTGTTGACTCATTTTTCAAGGTAGTTGTACCATTTATATTCCTATGAGCAGAGTATTTTGCCAACATTTTGTATTGTCATTTAAAAAATTTTTTGGCTATCATAGTATATTTGGAATGATACCTTATTGTTTTTCATTTGCATTTCTCTAAAAATCAACAATGTTAATCATTTAAAAACATTTTTTTTAATTGACCATTTGCAAATTTTCTGTGTAATATTTGCATCTTTTGGCCATTTTTATTAGGTTATTTATTTTTTCTCTGTTTATTTACAAGAGTTTATATATATCCCAAGTCATTTTTCAGATATATGTATTGTAAATACTTTTTTCCTGGCCATTGACTTACCATTTACTTCATGGTGTTTTCCTGATGAGTAGAAATTTTTAATTCTGAGACTGTGAGCCTCCTCAAAAAAATTTTAGGACATTTTGTTATATGAACAAAAGTAACCATTTTTTGCATTTTTGATAAAATATTTCAGGATATTGGAGGGAAAACAGCTTTCCTGAAAAAAATATACCTATATATTTTTTCAGAAAGATCAGTAGTTTGTGATCAAGAACACGAATTGTCCATGAGAGGGCTATACTTTCCAATGATTATGAGATTAATAAGTCAGTGGTGGTTGTTCCATACTGGTGATTGTTAGAAAATAAATTTTTTTTTTTAATGATTTACCTATTTATTTAAGAGAGAAAGAGAGAACGTGCAAGGGGGGAGGGGCAGATGGAGAGGGAAAGAGAGAGAAGCAGATTCCCCACTGAGTGTGGAGCCCATGAGGGAGGTGGGAGGTGGGGGGGTACTCAGTCTCATAACCTTGAGATCATGACCTGAACTGAAATCAAGAGTCAGACGCTTAACCAACTGAACCACCAAGGCAACCCCCAAAATTAATTGGGTTTTCTGTTTAAAATATGGACCACATCAACTTATTGCCATCTTGAAGTAAACCATTTACTTTTGCAATTAAATGACTATCTTCCCGATTTGAATTTTTACCTACTGAGTTATAAAGTACCAGAGTAGTATTTGTTCTTAATATATAGGTGCAAAGTGAAGTTTCTCTGACCTATTGGTTTGTGGCTCACTTGCAGTCACAATAACATTGCTACTGGGAAGTGGCTTTGGATATGCATCCGAGTAAGTGCTCAGTACAGTACTTGGCACATAGCAGGTACTCTGTATTAGTTGTTATTGCTATAATTATTATTATTCTCCTCCATAAGAACTTGCAGGGGTGCCTGAGTTTGCCTACTAGCAAACTATTTCTTTTTTTTTTTAAGATTTTATTTATTTATTTGACAGACAGAGATCACAAGTAGGCAGAGAGGCAGGCAGAGAGAGAGGAGGAAGCAGGCTCCCCGCTGAGCAGAGAGCCCGATGTGGGCTCGATCCCAGGACTCTGGGATCATGACCTGAACCAAAGGCAGAGGCTTTAACCCACTGAGCCACCCAGGTGCCCACAAACTATTTTTTATCATGAATAATAATATAAGTAATAATAACACATCATATATTATTTTGGCTGTCTCACATTGCAGGTAAACTCTCTGACTCTAGCATTCTTCTACTCAGAATGCTTTCTCTAGTCTATCTGATACCATACATGAGTGCAGATGCTTCTCTTAGTATTCTACAGTCTGTCAGATACCTGGTTATTAGTTTTATCAAAATTAACTGAAGGTTCCTGGATAACACAAGGTAGGAATAGAGATAATAACTTGACATTTATACTAGAGGAATTCTGGATTCCGGTAAAAACAACAAAAAGCCACAACAAAAAATACAAACCCACACCCTACTCCTTCAGTGAAACGAGGAGAGTTAGGAAGGTCTATAAACTCCAAACAAAATATAAGTTGGGGGAAGAACATATGAAACCAGAACAGCATGGGATACCAAATGGTGTTGCAGGGTGGCAGGTGCTGCGGGAAAGAATTGAGAGTGAGATTTTTATAGCAGAAACAGAACACAAAAAATAATGGCAAACAGTCATCCCCCCAAAGAGGGAGCCCTACCTGAGTGAGAACTCCTGGGGGGGTGTTTGGGCTAGAAGAAATGAGGAGAACAAGTGTGGAAAGGTGCCCTGGAAGACATTAAAGAAAATACCTGTCACCTTAACAACACAGGGCAGGTCCCTTGAGCCAAGAAGCTGGGAAAGCCACATTTACCTCTCTTCTCCCATCCACTAGGTTCCTCTGATACTAGGGAAGCCAGGATAAAGAAACTCATTCAGTTATGAGTAAAAAAGTAAAAATGCTACATCCATGCATAGATGTCATAAGGAAAGACAGAAAAGTCAGAGCTTAGCAATGGAAGAAGAACACTAGCAAAATTAGATGAAAGTTGCAAACAATGTTCTTATAAAGAAAAGCTATATGTAATCACAAAATAGAAATAAAGGTCAAACAATAGGAAGGTTAAAATGGGAATTGACAGGAAAGAAACTGGAGAAAAAGTTATTTCAGAAACACAAATTAAATTACAAAAAGCACAAGAAACACTAAATGTCTTAAAAACATAAGGATATGGGGAGAAAATTAAGAAAAAAGAAAAAAGACAAAAATAAAAGACCAGAAAGAAAAATAGTAGAAAAGACAAGGAAGATCTACAAACATGTAACACATTTTTGAGGAAGAAAAACAAAAACTGTATCATAAATATTTAAAATTGCAATTCATGGGAACATCCTTAATATTATATAAAATTTGAATCTACATATTGAAAGGGCATATCATATACCTCAGAAAATTAATCCAGAATGACTAATATTAAGACTTAAGAAAATAAACTAATAAAAGATTATTGGACTTCAAAGAATGGAAAATAATCCTCTGGTGGCACATGGCTGGTTCAGTCGGTGGAATGTACCACTGTTCATCTTGAGGCTGTGAGTTTGAACACCGTGTCAGGTGAGAGATTTCTTAAAAATAAATAAATAAAATACTAATACTACTATAATCAATCCTCTGGATAACTAGGCACGAAGTCCAAGTCAAATCAAGTTATGTCAGACTTTTCCATAGGAATATTCAATGTTGAGAGAACATTATAGAGCTTGGTACTCAAGAAACTGGGAGCCAAGGAATATACATCTACCCAAACTCTCTTCACATGTAGAAGTTGCGGATAAAAAGTGTAAAACATATAAGAACTTGCAGTTGCTTTTTTTCCAACCAGGCAACAATGGCAGAAGGACTGGTAGTAAGCAATACATAGATATAAATATAGTACCAGGAGCAGAAAAAACATATAGAAGGATGTGGGTGATATAACACTGTACATATGTTGCATGCCTTAATGATGTAAGATCTGAACACCTGAGGAAAAATGGGAGAAGGGGTACAGATAGTAGAAAATAGAATAAGCTCAATAGTGCTCCATAAGTTGTAACTGGGAAGTAAAGTAATATTTTAAGGTGACAAATCAAGTAGTAGAATTATAAACATATGTAAGAGTCTGAAAATAAGCATTATGAAAAATAATTACTGGCTTAAATTGGATGATGGAAGAATGGAAGATGGGGTAGGAAGAGTTTAGGAGAAATAGAAAAATTAGTCAAACTATTATCCCTTAAAATATTACTATGGCTAGTTGTTTTCTATGCTATTTAAGCTGTTCTAGTTTAATGAAGAAAAACATAGGAATGTGTCCAAATTCATTTATGAAGAGAGTATATCACGCAGACCGAAACTACTAAAGTTGCACAAGATAAAAACACCCCACAGAACAATAGTACTTCTAAATATTGATGCAACTATATTCGATAAAATATAAGCAAACAGTATTCAAAAATACATTTTAAAAAACCCTTCATGACCAAATGGGGGTTCACTCCAGAAAAGTGAGGTTAACTTGATGTTAGTAATTTAAAAGAATTAAGGCCAAAAAATCATTATGTCTATAAATGTTGATAAAAGCATTTGACAAAATTCAGTCTCCAGTTCTGCTTTATAAAAAAAATAAAATTGCAAGCAATAGATTAACTATATGTGGAAATTTAGAAACATATATGTATGGATATCAAAATATACACCTATGTACATATTTGTGTGTCGTTCCCAACATAACTTCTTACATAATAAGGAAGCATTGGAGGTGTTCTCAGTAGTCAGGAATAAGACAATGACATTAGTTTTTAGCACAAGTATTTGAAACTTTACTGGCAATGTTAACTAGCACAATTAGATAAGAGAAGAAAATTAAAATAAGAATAGGAAAGGAAAAGACAATCTATAAATGAATAACTGGAAAATTGCAAGAGAATCCATTAAAAAACAATTACAAACAAAGCTCAGAAAGATAACAGGATATGAAATTAACATACACAAATAAATAGCCTTAACAGACACAAAAAAATGAGTGAAATGATAGTATCAAAGACAAGGCCCCATTTACAACAGGAAGAAAAAAACATATAGTACCTAGTTAAAACTTAACAAGAAATATGCAAATTTTGTAAGTTGTTCTGTATGTTTATAGAAACCCAAGTTGTTTCTCAAGTTTATAGAGAAAAATAAGCAAGATGTACCCCCAAAAACCAGCACTTGTCTATTTCAGAAAAGAAGACAAATGTATTGCCATTTTTATTGGACTTGTATTAAATTCGTAAACTAATTTAGGGAGTGTTTAAATTCTTAGAAATTGAGAAGCAGAAGACCACCAATAGAAAAATAAGCAAAGGGCCTGAAAAGAGACAATACAGAAAAAAATTCCATGTGATCCCTAGACCTGTGAGAAGATACTAAATAAATCTTAGTCATAATAAGTGAGACACAGGTTAAAATGACACCAAGGTACGTGTGTCACCTATCAGATTATCAACACATGAAAGTTTGGTGATACACTCTGTTGGTAAGCCTGTGGGAATAGGCACTTTCTTACACTGCCGGGGGAAGTGGTTATAAAATGGTACAACTTCTTTGGAAGGAATTTGACAGTATCAAACAAGGTAATAGGTGGCTTTTTCCTTTTTACCCATCCGTAGGAATCTTATGGATGAATCTGTGCAAATTGTTAAAGAGTCTATCTAAAGCCATGGGAAAATTCACCATATTGGCACAATTAGTGATGAGATCCATCAGTCAAAAAAGAAGGGTCCAAAGTACTTTGTGCATTATATGGCACAAAATCATTAAATATTGTGGATCCTGAACATGTTTCATTGCAACATGATAGTTTTCAGGGTATACATGCGGATATTATGGTGATGCATTTCTTGTTTACATGAAATGTAGCCTCATCGCTGAATCTGAGCCTACCTGCAAAGCTCTCTCTACTGTCCATGTGAATCTGAACATTGTAGCAGTGGTTGCTGGTTTCTACATTTGCTTTTGTCTGGGGCTGGAGCACTAGCAAGCCCCTGTGTTTCATCTTGAGCTGTTGATGGAGAAGGTGTCAAATGCAAGGAGATGCCAGATAAACCTTTTCTGCTCTGTTTGTTTGTACTGGGTGTAAAGGGTATTTGGAACTTAATGATTTGTAGTATCTTGAGTGATCTTTGTACTAAGCCAGAATAAAGTTTAGCGAACTCCAACACACACACAAAAATGAGATATAGAAGGGTAACTGGATGGTATTGCGTAAACTCTACACACACGTGACTTCGTACCTGAATGGAGGTGAAGTTGCCAGTGCCCTATCCATTCCCATGTGCTTTCTAGTCCAGCTCCTGGTCTGCTTTCATGAAATGAAGTTCAGCCTGTCCCATAGCCGAGAGCACCTTCTACTCTTAATGCTCCAAGGTCCTGTACTCTGAACTGTAAGGCCCAACATGAACAGAGACATTTTTCACTATCCCAGTTGCACACTTGTCTCAGGTGGCCTCTCCTGTTCCTGGATCTTCCCACTTCCACTTCTTTCTAGGGAAAACCTGATCTTCAAAAATTTCTCGTGTGCTTTTGCTCCAAACAGTCACATGAGAACATAACGGCCCCACTTTGAGTATTTTCAAAGTCTGAGTTAATTTAAACTGTGAGGGAGTTACCTCCAATCCATTATAGTAGAAGGCTTTTCAAACCTGGTTGTGCTTCAGAAGTATGCTTGGAACTTTCTGTGATATAGAGGTGCATAACTCCACCCCCAGAGATTCTAGACTCCAGTTCATTCTTATATCCTTGAAACTAGTATAACATCAGGTATCTTTCCAACAGTTCTAAGTCTTAGTTCCTCCTATTCTATGAGCAATAATTAGATGTATCATGCTTCTTCGTCTATAAGGAAAGCAAGAGCTTGCAGATATGCTGCAGTGAAAATGGAGATTTAAAGTTTTTTTTTCTTTAAAGAAAAGAATCTGCAGAGGTCACACTGAACTTTTTCCATGATCTCAGTGTATAATTCAGCTCTTTGTCACAGCTTCCCAAATATTGATATTTAATATTTGCATAACGAAGGACCTCATTGTGATATTTTTTTCAAGGACAAAGGAAAAAGTGGTACATGATTTCCACATCTTAGAGAACATAAAGTTGCTCACAGTTTTCAAATGGCAGGTTTTCTAGCTTCAAGTTTTCTAGCTTCAAGTTTCCAAAGAATTTAGAATCAGTGTGCCTCAACTTACCCAGGCACCTCTCCTCTTCCTAGCCATTCCTGGACAACAAAGTATCAAACTGAGCTCATGTCAGGAGCGCAGCTAAGCCAAGAAGAAACCTCTCTCTATTACACAATTAACATCCTGCAACTTTGCCCAAAATGAAACAAATGGGAATAAAAATTTTTAATGCTAATGATCTTTAAGAAGAGGAAAGAGGAACAAATAATTTTGCCATTCAATTTTCTAGTTGGCAAAACAGCACAAATTTAAAAAAAAAACAACAAATGACTTTCTTAATAAAGATGAAGAAAAGAATGCAGATTAATGAGAAATCTAATAAAATAAACCTACTAAAAAATTGAGAGTATTCCTTTAAACTTTTGGATTGCCTTGGGATGCCTAGGTGGCTCAGTCAGTGGAGCATGCAACTCTTGATCTTGGGATTGTGAGTTTGAGTCCCACCTTGGGTGTAGAAATTCCTTAAAAAATAAAATCTTAAAATAAATAAATAATTGTATTTAAAAATTTTGGATTGGGGCACCTGGGTGGCTCAGAAGCCTCTGCCTTCGGCTCAGGTCATGATCTCAGGGTCCTGGGATCCAGCCTCACATCGGGCTCTCTGCTCAGCAGGGAGCCTGCTTCCCTTCCTCTCTCTCTGCCTGCCTCTCTGCCTACTTGTGATCTCTCTCTCTGCCAAATAAATAAATAAAATCTTTTAAAAAAATTTGGATTGCCTTATAACCTATAGTAGAAATTTTAATGAAGACCAGAGTAGTTTTGTGGTATCAAGTTCTCTTTACCTACAAAACATGTGGCATTTTAGACCAGTTAATCTCTACGTAGAGTACTTGTACTATAATTAATGTTTTCTTATATGGTTACATGAACTCAATTATTTTTTTCTAGAAATCTACTCAGTTCAAGTTTATTTTTTCTCTTGGGAAAATAAGTGTCTTATGTTAAAATTTTTATGAAAAGAATGTTTTTTAAAAATAATAGAAGAAATAATTTATATCATCCTTATAATTTTAATTAAGACTTCCAAAATGTTGCATGTAGATAGACTGCTATCTTAACTGACTTGTGATGTTCCTGTATTAGTCCACAGACTGGATTTCAAGGGGTTTATTATATCTCATTATTAAAAATTAAATACTATTTTAGAATAAGTTAGCCAATTCTCTCCAAGAACTTGTGTGACAGATTTGGGTGGTACTGTCTCAAGGCATGAGTGTGCCTCTTTCTCATTGCCTCTGTGCCCCTCTCCTTAGTGAACTGACTTTCCCACTATAAGCCAATTAAGGAGAGCATTTATACCCTAATAAAGAGAGCTACCAGACCAATTTGTTAATAAACAAAATTCTCACCTCCCTCCCCCTACCTTTCTCTTATTTATTAGTTCATTCATTTGCTCAGCATAGATACTATCATAACTAAGAAAGAGTGCTTTGTGGCTAGACTCTTCCTCTGTTTGCCAAGAAGATAAAAAGTGTTGACAGAAGGAGAGCCACTTAAACACACACACACACACACACACACACACACACACACACACGTAGCTTTGGATAACATTAGTAAGATTTATGTTTGAAAGAAGCCTATCTTCTCCAGAATAACTTATGTTGTTACTACACTAGAGATAGAACTGGATAGAAGATGTCCAGACATAACTGGAGCTGTGTAATCAATCTACCAGAATCCTGTTTCTTCCTTTGACCACTCTTGGCAATTTCATTAATGTTAAGGTGTTTAAAAATCGCGCACCTCAAAACAGTCGAATTCCAAATTCTAAGGTCATATGTGTAGATACATATATTTTTTTTTTTGGTTAAGAAATAATTTTGTACATGATACATAGAAATGTGAAATATAATCTCTGGGTGGCAGCATGTATTCACCAGCAAAAAGTCCTTCCTAAGTTATGCCATTTTCATTTCTCTTAGGGATTGCTAAATTGTTGGGTCAACAATATTCCGTGGTAGAGTGTGGCTTGGTCACTTGACAGTCCCTCATTATGTACTTTTTGAGCAGATGCTGAAATATAGAATTAGTGATAATGCAAGTAACTGAAATTGTATATAAGTGTGCAACTAAATGCAAAGAAATTTAATTAATGCACCAATATCACTTTTTAAGACTCTCTGGAGTGGAGTTTCATAATGCTCTGGTTTCCCTATTAAGAATTTTTTTTTTATTGCTTTGGAAACAGTATCCAAGCTTATAAAAATTGCAATTAATATAAACTTTGAGGTATAGTAAGTATATTAGATAACAGGATTAATACTCACTGGAAAGATGGAATAAAACCAATCATATAAAATTTTGCAGATATTAATATTAAGTCCTATGATTATTAAAGTAATATAAATAGCCAGAAAGTATAATATTGTCAAGACCTTATTAGCATTGTGGTTAATCCTAAATGCAGTAGGAGACAAAGAAAATATGTTTTGACTGTTAAGGCATATAATTACAGGCTGCATTAGCTGAGACATGGCATGATCCCCATCGAGAGAGACTTTTCCTGGGGCACTGTTTGCTAGTTAGACCAAACTTGTGTTATATTCAGTTCTAGGTGTCACAATCTACGAGGGACATTGACATACTAGAGTATCAGAGAGAAAGGGGGAAGGTAGAAGGTAGAGTGTCTGGAAAGTGTAAGAAAACAGTTGAATGATGTGAAGGTGTTTGGTTTGGAACCAATAACAACCTGGGTACATGGCAGCAATGTTTGAATATTTGAAAGTCTTCCATGTTGGGGAAAGAGAATTTTTTTTGTTGTTTTCTTTGGAATAATTGGTATAAGGTATGGGGGCTAGATATTGGAACCAGGAAAGTCCTTCCAGTAAGAATTAGAACTATTTAGCAAGAAACCATTGGCTGTTAATTTCCCATCATTGAGAGCACTCACCCAATTATCCAGTGTGAATGATCATCTGTCAAGGATTGTTGTATTACCAAAACCTCTATTACCAAAGCCTTCCAGTGTTCAAGAGTTTTTACTTCTACTTTCAGATACTTAGTGACATACAGGCAGAATATCAAGATGAGTGACTGCACTTGTACTTTTGCATTTCGATTTTTGTTTGTTTGTTTTGTTCACAGGATGGCATACCCAAATTGTTAGAGTTTTGTTTTTTTTAATAATTTTTTGAGTTGCAACTACTGATAGCCACTTGAATATAAATTTTAATGATATTAGACAAATGAAATAATGTAATCTATGATATACTGTGGTCTGGATCTTAGGAAATATTACTGATTTAAAACAAACCTCAAAATCATATGTAAAAATAAAATATCTTATAATAATAATAATATGTTGAGACATGTTTTCCCGTTGCTTTTTGCCATAGTTGCCCATGCATCTGATACCTCACAAATGCTGAATTGAAGTGATGCTCAGATTATTAACTCATGTTTATGCTTCTAGGGGTCATTTGGAGAGGCTCTAATCTTCCCAAGTGTATTTTCCCTGATTTGAAAAAGTGCTTTCATTTTTAAATGAAAGATTTTTATGTGAATCACAATGTAGAATAATATTATCACTTTAAGAAAATATTATGTCTACATTATCCTGATTTAAATTTAAAATTAATATCTTATAAATTAAATAGCAAATATGATGTTAGCTGGTTTATCATTTATGTTCTTTGCATTTTGAAGTGTAATATTGTCTTATTTCTTATTTATTCAACATTAAAAAGCATTGGTGATTTTCTTAAATACTTTTTTAAATAAGAAAAGAGTGAAATGAAGGCAACAGTAGTACTAGAATTTTTTGTTTTGTTTTGTTTTGTGTTATTATTGAGGGAGAAGGATCCATATTACCTTGACAGAGAACACAATACACTTTTATTTCCCCTACTACTATAGGTAGTTATTTTCAAAACAATTGAGAACTAACAGAAAATAAAGATACAACAAAAAGGTTTCAGGAATTAAGTTAAAACTTTTAACAAAGGCCTTTAGGCATTTATTCTTTGACTAGGTTGTATCTTCAACGATTTATTTTTACCAGGGACAAGGGACAGAGTTGCCCTTTATCCCACACTTTTATTTTCTATGGTAATAGGGCCTTTGGGTGAGGCCATCTATATATTCCATAAATATAACTGTTATTGACATAAATGGAGTGGAGCATATAAACTAGCATTCATTGTTGAAGATCTTATAATGTTTGTCACTCACCTAGACTTCTTGTTTACAGTCTCTGTGGACACAATTGAGGGTTTAGCATTAGTCTGACTATATGTATTTTTCTTCCTCTAAATTGTAGTCATTCCCTTGTGAATTCAGTTCTACCCCTGAGGTTACATCTTTCATTTTACATTAGCAACTCACCATTTCAAATATTTATATATTCAGGTTATCAGCTGTCTAGGGAAAAATAGTGTATTGTACATTTAAATCCTTTTACCTGTTCCAATTTTTTATTTTTTTTTATTTTTTTTTTGAGGCAATCAGGAGAGACAGCATGGCCTTCTTTTTGTAGTACTTGGAAGAATACATTTTTAAAAAACCATCCTAAAGAAGATATCTGACCTGTAATTGATTTTATGTCTTAATAAATGTTCAAAAGAAAATTCATTAAGAATATTTTTAAAAGCTGTGTGATTCAAAATGAGAAACTATGAAAAACCACAGGATGAAAAACAGCCCTCCAATTCTTACCTTGCACATGCTCCGTTCCTATTCTCTGCCAGGTAGTTATTGTGAAGTTTCTAAAAGTGCCCTTACAGAGTTTGTTTATACATATACTTGCTACAAATCTAGATATTTATCACTTTTTATCATAAAACCGGCATTATATTACACACATTAGTCTGTATTTTTCTTAAAACTTAGCCATGTAGCACTCAGATCTTTTCATAACTATGTAGAGTCCCTTTTCATTCCTTTTTTATAGCTACATAGTATCCTACTGTATTGATGTTCTATAGGAATGACTCAGCTGGTCCCCTATTGGTGGATGTATCTGTTGTCTCCAGGATTTCACTGTTACAGTGCGTAATGACTTACCTTATTTTTATATCTGTTTCACACTTGTGCAATAATATCTGTAGGATAAATCCAAATGGGATTTTAAATATTTTGATTTTCTTTTTAAGGAACAGGTTACTAATACTTCTTAAAGATTTGACAAAGATTGATCCCAATCTATTCTCCCTTTTGTAACTTGGGCATGTGGAATCAAAAGTTTTTTGTCCCTTTTATAAATGCCTGGCCAAAGATTGCACACTTTTTTTCTATAGCTACTCTAGAGAGTGTGGGTCTCTAAGCAGAACCCCTGGCTGGGCCCAAGTGAGCTTCTGCATTCCACAACCACGTTTCTTGTTCAGAGAACTACTTTTACAAACTGGCGCACTGCTGCTACATGTCTCCTTGAATTACCATTTCATTGTTTAAGAACAGGTCTCTTCTAAGCATGAGAGGAGGAGTTCTTTATTCTTTTACTAAATTGGTCAGCCAAAGAACAGCTTTTGGTGAATAAAAGATATTCTCATTTTAGCAAATGAAGGGGAAGTTCTATTCCCTCCAGCCCAATGCAAAATGTTGTTATTCCTTAAAAATGTTCTAAGTGCTCAAAGTGCTGGAAACTGTTCAGAACATACCACAGAACCCAGTTCCTCCCTACATTCAAAATGTTTACATTCTAAAAATGACAAGAGAGGGAAGGTTGGGAAGGTAGCTAGATCCGGAACAGATGGGCACATATGCCCTCTCTCCTTACCAAATGCAGTCCTATGGATGGCTCAACAGTTAATGTAGATTTCTCTTTACTAAGTTTTATAAGTAACTCTGCTGTGCACAGCCAAATGACTTGAAATGTGAAGATGTAATGCCTCTTTGCTGTGCCCTGCTGTTCAAATGTTCTCAGCTTTGACAATTTATCTTGCTGGAAAATGTCTTCAGAATGTCAGTCACTTCAGTTTCCGTGCTTGCCATTTGCATGTTGCACACCTGCCGGTATCGTTGGTTGTGTCCTATTGTTATTTTTCTGTGGGGACGGAGAAGGTACAATATTGCATTTTCAGACTTGGAATTCAGTTTGTGTGCAGTTTGGAAATAATTCTTATAAGCCCAGCTATTCTTCTTTACACCAGCATCATCTATAAACAACTGTTTACTGGTGAAATTTTAGCACTCCATTAGCCACTCGGGGAGATAATTATAGGTGAATGACAAGATAAGTTCTTTGTGCCAAAAGGATTAGGTCCCACATGAGGATATACATAGATATACAGACACACAAAAAGGGACTCACAAAGGAGTACTCACAAGTGGTATTATCTAGGCGAATGTAGGTGCAGATATTCCAATAATATTTAAATCAAAATATGTTAGTGGTGGTTGCCTCTGATAAGGAGCAAAAGATTGGAGGAGAGTATGAAAAGGAATAATTATTCTGTGTCCTAGGTTCTTTTCTGTTGTCTGTTTTCCTTTTCAGAGAGTGTGTAGTCACTTGTTTCAGTGAACATGGAGTTCCTTGTATAATTAAAAAGGAGTAATTTTCAAAACAGCAATACAATAATTTTATGTAACATTTAAGATAACATAGGATATTTTTGGCTGCAAGTAATAGGAAACTCATCTTACAGTTATCTGAGATAATAGAGCGTTTGTTACTTGACACAGTCAAATCACAGAATAGGATAGTTTCAGGGCTGGTTAATCCTTGGCTCAATGACATCACCAGTGAATGAATTTCTTTCCCTTTCTGTGCTCTGCCATAAATAGAGTTGTCCTGTCCAGATTATAGTAATGTTCAGAAGCTGGAAACAGGAAGAGGGTGCGTCCTTTCTTATGTCAAATTTTTCCGACATCTCTAAAATCTTTCATTTTTAGAAAATTTCAAGTATACCCCCTTTACCCAGCTTTCATAATTATTGACATTTTGCCAATCTGTTTTCTTTTATTTATCTCCTCTCCTTTTTTTGTTTGAGTTTATTAAAGTAAGAGTGATATATTTTGCCCATAAACATTTCAGCATGCAATTAGCAAGTATGGACATTTTTATTCAACCATAATATCATTATCACATATAAAATTCATAGTAATTCCTTAAAATCATTTTGACACTAATCTGTGTTCAATTTTCCCCAACTATGTAAAGAAAAAAAATATTTCAAATAAGACCCATATACAGCATTTGTTTGTTATATTTCTCTGAGTCTACTTAGTCTTTAGCCATCTCTCTCCATTCCTTTTATTGAAGAAACTGTGTCATTTATCCTGTAGACTACCCACATTCTGGATTTGACTGATTGCTTCCTTGTGATCCATTTAACTTGAACTTCTTTGTTTTATTTCCAAACTAGAGATTCAAATATAAAGACTTGAATAGATTGATATTTATTTTTGTTTTGTTTTTGCAAGAGCGGTTCATAAGTGCTATTGTACACTTCCTAACAGTACAGGTCAGAGCACAGAGAAAGTCTGGTTGTTCTACTTTTAGTAATATTACGATTCATCAGTAAATTCAGAAGCTGTCGATAAATTTATATTATTTATAAAATAAATAATAAAAAATAAATAAAAATAAATTTTTATTATTTATAAAATCCCACATCAAATTTTACATAGTATTTTGGCATCTCCTGATACTTGTTGCCTAGCTTCATTATCTCTTAATGGTTGTATTTATTAATTGAATTCTTGAATAAAGAAGAATTTTCCTCATCAACTATTTGGTTACTCAAAATTCAGGAGAGAGAGAATAAATGCTGTATACTTTCTTTTCCTTATTATTATTATCATTTTTTTTACTTTTTCAAGATGACAAAACATCAAAAGTTTCTCCTTACTTCTTATTTGCCACTTGTGCAACACATGACCAGTTTTAAAGTAATCATTTGCCAGGGAAATGGAATTACCACAATTGACTTAAAGCAAACAAGCCCAGTCTCTTGAGAACATGGCTGACTTAAAATTTGAATGAATTGTGTGGTTTTAGGAAAAAAAAGACAGAAAAATTGCTAGTAGGTAGGCAACAACAATGCACAGTGGAACACTACCATCTATGTGCATGTGATTGTGATCTCCTTGTTTTTTGATCACCAGCAAGTTGACTGAATTTACTAAAGTAAACCTCATACTTTACTTGTGTACCCTGAGTACTCTTCAGTTTCTTTGACTCTTCATTTTTATATGTTAACTAAGTCTTGCAACTTAGTTATTTTTTTTAAGATTTTATTTATTTATTTGACAGAGATAGAATGAGCACAAGCAGGGGGAGCGGCAGGTGGAGGGGAGAGGGAGAAGCAGGCTCCCCACTGAACAGGGAGCCCGATGTGGGGGTTCGATCCCGGACCCTGAGGTCATGATCTGAGCCAAAGGCTGACGCTTAACTGACTGAGCCACCCAGGCAGCCTTCCATTGCAACTTGTAATGGTAAATTTACCTCACTGTGTTAATTCCTTCTCCTTCAATGGCCTGACATTACTTTAAGATTCCATGGTCTGAAAACTTTCCTGGGGCTGATCTTAATACCATTGAGTTCTTGCTACCCAAGTCACCTGATGAGTATTTGAAACCTCTGTGTGAGACTGAAGCATAGAAGAACACTGGGAAGAACATTTTTAGCAGAGATGATTCAGATTTCCACAATACAGGATTTTATCCCAAGTTAGCTGTATTCTATCCTCAGAGAGCTGGTGGTTTCACTATCCACATTGATACCCCTAATTACTATGATCTTTCCTATACAACATGAGGGTGATGTCTTGAATACATGGAGTCAGATTCTTCATTGGTTTGTTCACTTCTGTGAAGTTATAAGAGACCAGATTAAGAGATTGATTATGGGATAATATGTGAACAGGAAGAAAATGAAGTCTAACTGAAAGGACTGTTGTTTGTTGGTTTTCTGAGATATGAGGGGAAAAAAGTACACACACACACACACACACACACACACACACACAGTTCAGAGGAAAGCCAAGATCATAGTCCAGAGAGATCGGTATAAATATAAGTTGAAAGGCTGAGGGTTAACTGTAATGGTAGAATTAATAACAGGAGATTTTGGAGAATATTATGCAGCTAATTTTTATTGAGCATGTGATGCTGTAAGCCATGTTCTAAGCACAATTCTGTGAGGTAGGAAAATTATTCCTTTTTTTTTTTCTTCTTCCAGGTGAGTTCTAGGAAAAATACTGTAAATTTCAACCTTACGGCTTTCTGGAAAAGGCAAAACCAAGGATACAGTAAAAAGACCATTGGCTGCCTGGGATTGGGGGAAGGAGAGATAAATAGGTGGAAAACAGAGGATTTGTTAGGGAAATTAAACTACTCTGTATGATACTAGAATGGTGGATACATGTCATTGTACATCTGTTAAAACTCATAGAATGTACAACACCAAGAGTGAACCCTCATGTAAACTCTGCATTCTGGGTAAAAACGATGTGTTGATTGTAACAAATGTACCATCCTGGTGGGGGACATTGATAATGGGAGAGTTATGCATAGATAGGTACAGGGGGATATGGGAAATCTCTGTACCTTTTGTTCAATTTTGCCATGAACTTAAAACTTCCCTGAAAAATAGTCTATCAGGGCATCTAGGTGGTGCAGTCAGTTAAGGTCCAACTCTTGGTTTCGGCTCTGGTCATGATGTTAAGGTCATGATATTGAGCCCTGTGTCTGTCTCCAGGCTCAGTGAAGAGTTTGCTTAAGACTCTCTCTCCCTCCTCTGGAAAATAATATGGAGTTCCTCAAAAAAGTTAAAAACAGAACTACCCTATGACCTAGCAATTGCACCACTAGGTATTCATCCAGAGGATAGAAAAATAGTGATTTGAAGGGGCACAGGCACCCCACTGTTTATACCAGCGATGTCCACAATAGCCAAACTACAGAAAGATTCCAGCTGTCCATCAATGGATGAATGGATAAAGAAGATACGGTGTGTATATATGCACACACAAACACTCACAAACACACACACACACTACAATGGAATATTACTCAGCCATCAAAAGAACAATATCTCCTCATTTGCAATGACATAGATGGATTTAGAATGTGTTATGCAAAGAGAAATAGAGAAAGACAAAATGTGATTAAACTCATATGTGGAATTTAAGAAACAAAACTGATGAACATAGTGGGAGGAAAGGAAAAATAAAATGGGATAGAAACAGAGAGGGAGACAAACCATAAGAGACGCTTAAAAAATAGAGAACAAACTGAAGGTTGTTGGAGGAGAAGTGGGTCGGGGGATGGGGTAACTGGGTGATGGGCATTAAGGAGGGAACTTGATGTAAGACCTGGGTTTTTTTTTTTTTTTTCCAATAAAGATTTTATTTATTTATTTGACAGAGAGAGATCACAAGTTGGCAGAGAGGCAGGCAGAGAGAGAGGGGGAAGCAGGCTCCCTGCTGAGCAGAGAGTCCGATGCGGGGCTCGATCCCAGGACCCTGGGACCATGACCTGAGCGGAAGGCAGAGGCTTTAACCCACTGAGCCACCCAGGCATTCTAAAACCTGGGTTTTATATGCAACTGATGAATCACTAAATTCTGCCTGAAAATTAATAATACACTATATGTTAACTAACTTGAATTTAAATAAAACAAAAAAACCAAAAAACTCCACTGATTTCAGATTTAATACATCTAAACATTTCATTAAAATCCTAAGCCTAATATTTAAGATTATATTAAATGTTTTAAATACCTTAAGAAACAGGTAAGATGTACCCAGAATATTAATGACACCAAAACCATAAAATGTTAAAAAAAAAAAAGTTTCTCTCTCTCTCCCCCTGCCCCTCCCTCTGCACTCTCATGTCTGTGAGCATGTGCACACTCTTTCTCTCAAATAAATAAATCTTTTAAAAAATATTTTATTTATTTATCTGACAGAGAGAGAGAGAGAGGGAGAGCACAAGCAGGGGGAGGGGCAGAGGGAGGAAGAGAAGCAGGCTCTTCATTGAGTAGGGAACTTGATGTGGGGCTCGATCCCAGGACTCTGAGATCATGCCTTGAGCTGCAAGAAAGAATCTTAACTGATTGAGTCATCCAGGCACCCTTCAAATAAATAAATATTTTAAAAAATAAAGTTATTATTGGGGCACCTGGGTGGCTCAGTCGTTAAACATCTGCCAATGCAGATGTCTGCATTGGGCTGCCTGCTCAGTGGGAAGCCTGCTTCTTCCTCTCCCACTCCCCCTGCTTGTGTTCCCTCTCTTGCTGTGTCTCTCTCTGTCAAATAAATAAATAAAATCTTTTTAAAATTTTTAAAAAACAAAGTTATTATTTTTTTAAATGGAACTTTGTCATTCTTTGGGAGCTTCCTAAGGATTCTAAACATGAATTTCTGTTCCTGAGATCCCATGGTTGGCATTCTCTTTTTACCAAGAAATGATTGTTCAGATTTTTAAAAATTCTGTGAACTATCCTTACCTTTCATTAAATACTTTTTATGTGTAAATTAGCCAGAGTTGCCTTTTGTTGCTTAAAACCAAAGAACACTAACTGCATATCCACACATACTCATCCATATTTTATGGCCTGTTTTTCTGAAAAAAAAAAAAAAAAAATTGGCTTACAAATTGTAGTCACATCTTGGCCAAATGCAAGGAAACTTTAAGGTTATTCAAAACCAGCTGAGATTTCAACACACTTTGAACCTGACTTCGCAATGTTACCAAAGTGAGGTTACCTTCATTTTTCACAAACTCAAAATAGTAAGAGCATTGTCGTATTCGTAGGTAGATATACTGTTATAAACATACTATATATATTTTTATATTTTATCTACAAAATGACAATTGCATGTGGTTCAACTTACTACATGCATGAAAAGGAATTAATACTTTGCTTTTTCTTTTTGCATTTCTGTGTTCTCAGGAGCAATATGTTTAGGCAATAGAGTGGATGAAAAGAAACTTAGAGGAGAGGAGAGGGTGAGAGTAGGAGAAGTAGGATAAGGTCAACAATTCTTAAAAAAAAAAAAAAAGTCAACAATTCTTGGCGAAACAATGAAAAGAAAAGGAAGTGAACTGCAAAATAGAGAGAAAAGAGATGTGAGGAAAGTTTACGGTCTGCCAGGCTCTCTTGGCTTCTCTCTGTGCTCCCAGCACATTACATGGGTCTCTGGTCTAGTTAATGCCTGTGATTGTGCTCAGTTCTTATAACTTGCCTATGGATATACTAATGTCTAAGACAAAACATATTTTCAACAAGGAATAAATTACACTTTTCTTCTTTTAAAAAATTAATAGTTAAAATTTCAAAGCCTGTTACTGATAATAGCATGGTTACATTTACTCCATTTCCTGAGAATCAAGGATAGGCTAAGCACCTACTTAATCCTCCCAATACCCCAGTGTGCTAGGTTTTTTTGTTTGTTTTTTTTTTTTAATATATATTTTTAAAGATTTTATTTATTTATTTGACAGACAAGTAGGCAAAGAGGCAGGCAGAGACAGAGAGAGGAGGAAGCAGGCTCCCCACTGAGCAGAGAGCCCGATGCGGGGCTCGATCCCAGGACCCTGGGATCATGACCTGAGCTGAAGGCAGAGTCTTTAACCCACTGAGCCACTCAGGCGCCCCAGTGTGCTAGGTTTTATTGCTCTGATTTTACAGACCTCAAGTCTGTAATTTAAAGAGTTTAAATAAGTTTTCCGGAATCTTTCTGTTCGGTAGTAGCTGACTAGAACTGGGACCCAGGTCTTTGTTTTCACTCCTACCTCTTTCATGGGCAGCTTCCCCAGTTGCTTTTTTCTTGATTCTTTCTTTCTCTTTATAAAAGATTGATTTATTTATTTTAGAAACAGACAGTGGATGAAAGGGTAAAGTGGGGGAGGGGCAAGGGGAGAGGGAGAGAATGTCAAGCAGTAAAGCGGAGTAGCCCGGAGCCCCATGCAGTGCAGGATCTCACAGACCTGAGATCATGACCTGAGCCAAAACCAAGAGTTGGATGCTTTACTGACTGAGCCACCTAGGTGCCCCACTCTTGATCCTCTCTTTAATTCTTTCCCTGAGTTACTCCTTCATGCATCCCGTGTAGATTCTTTGCTTCAGCCTCTGTGTCCTGGTCTCATGATCTCTACTAATCTACTGAGTAAATCTTAACTTTTCCAATGTAAGAAAAGAGGAAGCCCAGGAAGCAATGCTAGAAGTTTTAGAGTAGGGCAAAGAAGCTATGAATTCTCATACATTAAAATTTGTTCCTGTTATGTTTGTTTGTGAATTTTTTCACAAATCCAATCTTTACTGTTTTAAACTGCTGACCTATTTAAATGCTTACCACCATATTATTTGCACCTCAAAGTCTGAGATTTCTATATATATTGACAACTGTTTTTACTTCTTACTTCAAAGTGGTGAATAAATACATGTTTCTATTCTGTAGTTCTCAACTTTTTTGTAACCTCATGAAGCCTTTTGGTAACAGGCCATCCTAGAACCAAATTCTCAGACATTCATTAAGTGCCTGTAAAAATGTGTTCACTCCTATAATAAGTATTGTGGGGAGGCAGACGTTATAGTTGCAGTTTAGTTAGGATTATAAAAGCTACCCAGGGGGAACAATAGCAAGCAGTATAGGACATCATTTGCTGAAGTATAAGGTGGAGATTGGGAAAAGTATTACAAATTCACAGAAGTGAGGGTTGCTGGGGTTTGGAGTTGCCACATAGGGAAGTGGGATTTTAGCTGGCTCTTTAAAGAGAACAGTCCCTAGGATGGATGAGAGGAGGGAAAACATCCCAGACCAAGGGAGCATGAATAAAGGTAAAGAAACAGAAATGCATGGATGTCAGGCAAAAAGACCAAAGTGACAGAAAGCTTTCTACTTTCATGGTTGTTGGTTGAATATTCAATCTGTGCCAACAGTTGTCTTTCTATGCCATGCACTTTTTAGTAGCTGTCAGTCACAGTTCTGTTGCTTTTCAATATTTCTAACTTGCTTTGTTGTTGTGTGGGCTACACTCTTTGGAGTTTATTATTTTACTTCATGGTAATGAAAGAGCAATTTTTTTTTTTTTTTTGTATATCCCAGCGTTTAGCACAAAACCAGGCATATGCCTGGTGCCCAGTTAATGTTATTAGTGGGATGATTGATTACACACCGGTATATAAGGCTTAATTAGATTTAAAAAAAATTATTCTCTGAAGTCACCTCTTTTACATAATCGGAATGGTGTAAGAAGGGACAGACTCAGGTATATGTCACCATCCCAGGGATTTGTAAGAGTGGACCGAAACGCTGTCTTTTCTTCTCTGTCTGTGAAGAAGAGGGAAGGCGAGGGCAAGGAAAACATTGTCACTTCAGAGAAAAACACCAGTAAGGCTGTAAGTGTGAGAAGCTTTCCAAGTGACAGGAGGATTGCTCGGCTTTGCTTCCCGTTTGCTAACACTGCATTTTTGTGACAAGATCCTAGATACCCTGGCAGACCTGTGGGTGGCCTCCCTTGTAAGCACCTCAGAAATGTGTTCTCCTTGTAACGAAGCCATGAAATCAAATTTTGTTTGGAAACTGACTGGCTTATACTTCTCTTTGAAAGTAAGCATGTCCTAGGTATTTATTTCCGGCACAACAGCTTCATCGCCATAACCAATAAATTCTTTACACCGAGACCATCTGTACTAAGCACTGGCATGGATAGGAAGTGCTCCTGGAGTGAAGACATTTCAAAGACATTTTAATACAGTGGCACCATGCGGAGGGCATTAATCTTTCTTGTGATTTCCTCTTATTGTAACAATGGAAAAGGCTTCTAATGTGCAAACCTCGTTAAATCAATCATCTTGGGAATTTAGATGCACAGTGTGATAAAGGCAACAACTTTCTCTACCTTAAGGCAATTTTCCATATGTTTTGGAAGTTGGGATTTAGGGAAAATAAACTCTTTGATGGATTTATGATTCAGCTTCAAATGTAATATTTGAATTATTCACTTGATTAGCCAAAAGAAATAGTCCTAAAGAGCTAATAAAGTGAGTTTCACTTTTAGATAATATTTATTGTTTACACAGCTGCTTTGGACAATCCTTTTATATCTTTTAAGCTGTAACTACGCTGACAGAATATAATAGGAAATGTATTAATTTGGAGCAAGGAACTATTTAACTGTTCTTTATTTATTTACAATCCTTGCTATTTTTGTTAAGAATTTAACAGCTCTTATTTGACAAAGCAATTTTATGAAGAAGATTAAGAAGTGTGAGGAAAATGCTTTAGACAAAATGTCCTATGTTAATTATACTTCAAAAAAACAAAAAAAGACAGATGTCTTAAGAGATACAGATTTTTGTCTAGGCTTCACTTCTTCCTGTTTGTATATAGAAATATACATTGAAAAGGAACACTAACTTCCATAATATTTTAAATTTGGACCTAAATGCACATGGGTTATGCCTAAATAACTACAACATTAGTACTGGCAGGTGGGAGTGACAAAGTTGTAGGAGGCACTGTTTTAATGTTAGAATGAGATCGGCCAGAGGAAATGCACAATTAAAGCATTTGCTTTAAATTTCTGCTGCTATATTAGGGAAGGAACTGAATTCAAAATGTTAAGCTTGATTTGCTTTTATTAAATGCCATCTATTATTTACCTCGCTGCTGGGGTATTTCTGGATTTCACAGCAAGATGGTTAGTGTGGGAAGGTCTAAGGGTTTACAGGAACACATTGGCCCCATCGTTTGTGCATCTGTATCTAAACTATCCAGCAATTAAGTTGGTCCAAGTTTAGAGATTGCTGGATCTTTAGTGAGCTCTGTCTGAACTGTGGATATTGGTTCCAGGAATACCTAGATCTATAGAGCAAGTGGGAAACTCTTGCTCTGAACTCAAGAATTCCACAAATCAATATCATATTGAACCAGTTTTCTCACTGCTTTCCTATAGTCCCTGGTTTGGTATTTTTGGAAGTTATATTAACTCTTTCGGAGACATTGATGTTATATCCTAAGGGACAAGTGTTTTCTAATTATATCATACTGTGTTATCTAGCTCTATTTCAGTTTGAATTGCATTTATTATGTGGCAATAAGGTGTTAAAAACAGACCAAAGAATTAGCTGAAACAAAGGAACTCTAGTATTTGAAATTAATTCATGCTTAGTATTAGGGAATTTAAAATATCAACTATTAATCAAATATTTGGTATCAAAATACCAAATATCAAACAATATCAATTACATATCAAAAGTTTTATATATATATACATATATAAATATATATACATACATACATATACTATAAACATTTTGCAGAACTGAGATTATATTCTGTAGTCTCAGAAAGAGGAGTGTGGCACCATTTAAAAAATCCTAATTGTATTACTTCGCATCCTGAAAGATCACTGAGTCTATAATCTTCAAACATTTATTAAACTGTGGTTTTCCTCAGAAAACCAAGGTTTGATTAAGCACTACAGCCTTGGAAGAGAAGTAGACATTGCAAGTATTTATACATGGCCAAAAGCTTACGAGGCATATAGGTAAGCTTACACTATCTTCTAATTGACAACCTATATTTCTATGGCTTGCTCAGAGGAAAATGACAACTGTGGGAATGAAATAAGCCATCAAGGTAAATGGTTATCTATGTTCTAACTGAGCAGTGGTCATTTTCTAAATATAGTTCGTTTCATAAAGTTGATTTACATATGGGTGGCATCAGACGTATTTTCAAATAAGAACACCATCATTTTCTTCCTTCTCCTCCTCTTCACCCCTTCTTGTCCATTATCACCTCCTACATCTTCATACTTACCTGCATTCCAAAGGATTTGAACCTAAAGATACCTCTAGTAGGCTTTTTGGTGGCCTTTGCTTGCCATTAGCCTTTAACAAAATTTTCCACTGTGATGATCTATTTACCTTCACAGTTAAATGAAGTTGCCTACAATGCGGCCGGTCTTTCTTTGCTGTACTTCTCTGGGAAAGCTGGAATGAGCAGGTCCCTATTCTCTATCTACCTGATCTTTGTATAATTTTTGAGGTTTGAAAATGTGAATTAATGTTTACCTCGTTGCCTTCAGGAGATTGTGCAATGGAAGTTTTGCTTCTATTAGGAAAGCTATGAGAATGGATGAGATAAATGAGTAGAATATGTCCCTGAACACTAGTGCTTGGATAATAACAGGGCTAGAGAAGTAAAAGGCAGCAGTACCCTCAGTGGCTAAAGGACTGGCTTCCTTTTTCAGCAGTGCAAAGAGCAACCACAAAGCAAAGTCTTCACTAGATAGAAGGGAGACAGTACTCTTACAATCCAATCACACACAAGAAGTGTGTGAGGAACTTAGGACCCAGCCAGAAGTGAGGCAAAGATGGTAGGTCTTTTAGTGGAAGGCTTGGAGACAAATATCATTTTATAGTATTGGTTCTTATACTCTATATAGAGATACATATATACTATATATATACCATATGTAGATACATATATACTATATATATAGAGAGAGATACATATATACTATATATAGATACACATATCTATATTACATATATACTATATATAGATACACATATCTGTATTACATATATACTATATATAGATACACATATCTATATATAGTATATATATACTATATATGGTATATATATCTCTCTATATACATATATGCATATACATATGTAGAAAGAGTATATATATACATATGTATATGTAGAGAGAGTATATATATGTGTGTGTACATATATATATGCAGCATAGTCTCTGTAATTATACTATGTAATAATAAAATACTATACATTATATACTATTCATTATTTAAAAATTAATTGTTTTGTCCAATACTATATAGTTACAAAGGTAGTGTTATTATTGTACTCTTATGCCTTCCATCTGTTGCCAGATACGCCCATATCTTTCATATATAATATAGAACATAGTTGCTCCAGGCATGTAATTGTGTTTAGAATAAGAATGAATTGTGAAAGAGTATGTGTCAATCTATAACAATGGAATTCCAGGTTTATTTTGAGAGGAGCACAATTTGTTAATAATGTGGTCTTAGGAGTGCCTTGGGTGGCTCAGTCAGTTAAGCATCTGCCTTCGACTCAGATCGTGATCCCTGGGTCCAAAGCCCCACATCGGTCTCCCTGCTTAGCAGGAGGCCCGCTTCTCCCTCTTCCTCTGCCTGCTGGTCCCCCTGTTTGTGCTTTCTCTTTCTCTCTGTCAAATAGATAAAAAATCTTAAAAAAAAATGTGGTCTTATTTCCTCTCTTTCCCTCTGCTGTGAGTGCAGAGGCCTTGACAATCCAGAGGCTTAATCAGTCCTAATCGAGGCTAATCCAGAGGCTTAGTCAATCCTATTCATTCTACCCTTGTCATTGCCCTGCATTGCTGTCACCTACAGCTCAGCCGCACCCAAGGAGAGGTACGCTTTTGCTCCCACCCTGCTCTGTTTGTGCACTCATCCCCGTATACCAAGTTCTGCTCACCACTGCTTGTTCACTCTGATACTTTTCCTAGAGACTGACTGATTCTGGCTTTCACACCTTGTTTGATGAGTACTTAAAAATGTTTTCCAAGATCCTCATGAGCTCAATTTGATATCAGTAACCTTTCTTCCTCCTTTGTGCCTTTGATATTTTATACCCTATCTTTGATTAGGTTTTTCCATCCATTTCAAACAAAACCAATTTGGCCAGCAGAACTTAGGTTTGGAGACCACTTTGGAGACCTTGCAAGGATGCTGCAAGTGGCATGGAGTGTTAGGGCTACAGATGGACATTCCAACCTCAGAGCATTTCCAAACTCAGCTCTTGAGAAAGTGATTCTTGCCCCTAGAATGTTAAGAAAGTGAGAGCCTTAATACTGTTGAATGACTTTGGCATGATTAATAGAGTAGGATGTCTATTGCAAAGAGGGGGTAGAGTGTTTGGTAGCTTTCTGGAGAATGGTAGAAGCTGGGAAGAACACAGAAGAAAACACGATAAAATTAAACCAGGAATGGGAAAAGGATTATCAAATAGTGTTGAGGCCTGAATAAGGTTGAAAAATATTTGGAATGGATCCCTACCTAGAAGGAGGCAAGATGGAGTACCAGGTTAGGTAGGAAACTTTTGGGTAGGTGATTGGGACAGGACACCATTCAGTGGCTGCAATGGTATCTTTGTATGTGGGAATCAAAGGTGACTAAGACCTATCCTCAAAGAGTAAATAGTGTATTTGGCACTGAATGTGCCTTGTCAAAAAGCAAAGCCAAGTACAAATAACTACAGTTCAAAACCCAGTTTGTGGGTGCCTGGGTGGTGGAGTCAGTGAAGCATCCAACTCTTGCTTTCGGCTCAGGTCCTGAATTCAGTGTTGTGGGATTGAGCCCTGACTCGGGCTCTGCTCTCAGCGCAGAGTTGGCTTACGACTCTCTCTCCCCCTCTCTCCCTGTCCCTCCTCTCTCCCCTGCACTCTCTCTCTCTTTCTAAAAATAGAAATAAATAAATCTTTAAAAAATGGTGAAAAACCAAAACCTAGTTTAAATCCAAGTGGCCAGTCAAGAGTGAAATCTATGTAAGGAGTCAAGGTTATTAACAAATACAATCATCTTGAAGAAGGCTGGGATGGGGTTAGAAAAAAGATGGGCCAGGAATGACTCCAGAGCTTATTAGTGGACAACTGCTGCTGCTTATTGTCATGGTGTTAATCTTGGAATTTAAAAGCAATCGAAGAAAAAAGACATGGTAGGTGTTTGTAGAAGCTGGTCCATGTTGCTATCTGACCTCTTTTAGAAATGGTTTACAGTTTCACAGCAGAAGAGAACAGTTAGGAATTTTAGGCTTTGGAATTGGCCAGGCAGATAATTGGAAGGGTTTGAGGTAGAGTGATTAAAGAGATTAGTAGACTAGATACAATGAGGTTCTGATTTTCTGGGAGAGACTAATTGCTAGGAAATAATTGTCATGATGAGGTTAAGTAATGTTGACTGTCATGGTATAAATTTTTTTTTTATTGTTTAAAATTTTTAATATTATTTTATGTTAGTCATCATACAGTACATCATTAGTTTTTGATGTGTTCCATGGTTCACTGTTTACATATAACACCCAGTGCTCCATGCAATACATGCCCTCCTTAATACCCATCACTGGGCTAAACCCATCCCCCACCCCCCTCACATCTAAAACCCTCAGTTTCTTTCCTGGAGCCCATAGTCTGTCATGGTTTGTCTCCCCTTCTGATTTCAGCCCCCTTCATTTCCCCCTTCCTTTTCATAATGTCCTCCATGCTGTTATGTCATGGTATAAATTTCTTAAATAAGTTCTAACAAGATACTATCTTTCTCTCAAGTGTAATCAACTCTCCAAAAATCACATTCAAAATAATTTGACCCTTCTCTCTGTTTATATTTCAAGTTTTCTGTAAAGGAAGTTTGCACCATTAACTTTCATTTACCTTTACAATGTAATGTCTGTGAGAGGTTTAAAGATGTGGCACATGTGAGAAATGTACCCTCTACATTATTCATGTATCAGTCATGAGCTAGAAGAAATCTTACATTCTTGAGACACAGAGCTGTATAACTATAGCACAAATGACTGGTCAGTCCAATTTGGTGCCTGTTCAGGGACATCCCTGGGGCAGTGCATGAGTGAGAACCTGGAGCTTTAAACTGATCACCACTAGGGTATTAAGGTGAATCATAGCAAATCATATCTTATGGTTTCATGTTCAATTCAACCACAGTGTATAGACATGGATTATTTTAAGTATTAAAAAAGAAAATATGTAGAAAATATGTAGTCTGTGTATTCATTGTATCTAGCCCATCTACGTAATTCAGAAACAAGATTTTGGGCTGAACTTGCTAGAATTTGGCTCATTTAAACTGAGTAATTCCCTGATTCCTTCTCTTCTTATTCCTCACAATCTAAACTACCAGTCTACACAAGGAGCATGATTATATTTGAATCATAATGCCCGGTACTCCTCGTTGTTTACCAGAAAGTTTTACAGTGAAATTGGGAGTATGACGCTATCTCCTTGCTGTTGTCAAAACAAGTGTGATTCATAGATAGATGGACAAATTGCCTGTGTAAAATGCCTTTTATTAACAAGTTTTAAAATTTACTGTCTACAGATTGTATCTGCAGGACATATAGTGGTTATGGAAATAATCATTGATCTTTAAGAGGTCATTTTCAGTTTCTACACATAGTGAAAATTAGTAAAGATGTCAACAACTTAGGACAGTCTTACGTGGCAAAGGACAAATTTGGAGTAATGTCTATTTGTGGCTACTAAGAAACTTATGAGTTTTCTCCATCACCCACACAGGTACGCAGTTCCTGTCACCCAACTAAGAATGACTACTCTTGTATGACCAGCTAAATTCCCCTGGCTGCTAGGACTATATTTTTCACTTGATGCAGATATCTGCTAGTTCCTTCCCAGGTGCCTGCTCTTTGTGTTTTCTATAGACTTTTCATCCTCAGTGGCCACCTGGTTTGTATTCCTTTTGTTTGATTCTAGCTCCCATCTTCTTTGGTTCTGAATAGTTTTGCAGAGATCAGCATATTCTATTTCTTGCTGAATGCCTCCCTTTCTGTGAGTTACATTTTGTTGTTTTTGTACTCTCGTTTAATCTTTTTCTTGCCTGTTTTCTAATTAACTCCATCGTTGCCTCCTTCATTATGCTTGTAATGAGGTCACAAAGGTGTTCTGAAATTTTGCTTTTCCCATCTGCTTCAGGGTTCCAATTAGTTTTCTTTGGAATTCTAAAGTTTTTTGCTTAGTAGAAGCTTCCAATAAGGCTAACTCTAGGATGGCCTCTTTTCCTTCATCAGTTCATATGAAAACTTTCAAGATTATTCAGGCTTTCAATGGTGTAAAAGGCATCATTTTCTTTAGCTTAGAAATGGAGTTTGAGACAACAACAGTTGAGCTACACAGAAAATTTAAATATCTTTTGAAAGAGTGTGAAGTCTGTTCTTCCAGATTGCAAGTAGATGCAGGTGAGAAATTTCAGAAAGACACTTTTATCCACACTTGGACGTGAAGGGTATGTAGCTAACACAACAAAATGAATTTTAAAGGAAATTTGCAAATAATATATTTTAAGGGAAAAAGTTTCTTAACTTTAGTATCTTGCTCCTGGAGCATTATTTTCATATAGAATTTTTCAGTAGGCTATTGTTTAGCCATTGCTAAATTCATTGGACTGAATTGTGTTCCCTGAAATCCGTATGTTGAAGCCCTAACCCCCAGTGTGAATTTATTTGAAGACAGGGCCTGTAAGGAGGTAATAAAGGTTAAATAAGGTCATAATGGTGGGGGCCCTAATCTGATAGGATTGGTATACTTATAAGAAGAGGAAGAGAGACCAGATGTCTCTCTTTTCTCACATATGCTCTGGGGAAAGGCCATTTGAGGATAAAGCAGAAAGGTGGCCCTTTGCAGGCTAGGAAAAGAGTTCTTACAAAAACCAAACCTTACCGGACCTTGATCTTAAACTTTTTAGCCTCTAGAACTGTAAGAAAATAAATTTATGTTGTTTAAGCCACCTAGTCTATGATATTTTGCTATGGGAGCCTGAGCAGACTAATAGAGCCATTTAAAGAAATTATTTTTAGGGGGCACCTGGGGAGCTCAGCTGGTTAAGCATCTGACTCTTGAATTTGGCTCAGGTCATGATCTTAGGGTCGGGAGATCGGGCTCTGCCTCAGGCTCAGTCAGGAGTCTTCTTAAGATTCTCTTTTCTTCTCCCCCACCACTTCCCCAGTGCTCTCTCAACAAGTAAATAAATAAATCTTAAGAAAAAATTTTTTTAGAGAAGCATTTATATAGTTTGTAAAGTAGGACATAAAACTGTATGTGTAACCCAACTAATGTGAGTTTGCTCCTTGGTGAGTTAGAGACTACACCAGGTGGAGTTGTCACACAAAGAAAACTATTTGCAGTGAATAAAGAGATCATGGGGACTAACTTCTAAAGTCCTGACTCCCTCCCTGAGCAGGGGTAAGATGGTTTCTGTTTGTCAGGGTTAGGATAAATATTCAGAAAGGGGAGTTTTGTTGTCACATGTAGAGGTGGGTATAAGTTGTGTGGGTAGCTTAGGAAACATGCCTGTACACGTATCCATGTTATGTTAATGAAGCTCGGGCTTCAACTAGGGTAGAGAGTTTAACATTACAATGAGGTAGAGGTAACTGCGGGACACTTCATGGTCCTTCTGTGCAGGTGTGAGTGAGTGGTTGAGCTCAAACTGGCCTAGGCCAGCAGGAGCTCCTCCGGTTGTTTGCATCTGAAAGATAAAGGTAACATTCCTGTGGAGAGGGATGGGGTCAGTGGAGGTCTTGCTGGTGTCAATTTTAATCTCATTAACTCTGTGGGGTACAATTTTCATATGCACTAAAATCTTAAAAAGCGTAGAAGAAACTGAAACTCTTTTATGTTGCTGGTGGGAATGTAAAATAGTGTAAGCCACTTTGAAAACAGCTCAGCGGTCGCTCCAAGTGTTAATGATAGAGTTAGCACATAGCTCAGGAATTCTGCTCCTCAGTATATGTCCAAAAGGAAAGGCAACATACATCCACACAAGACTTGTACACAAATGCTCATAGCAGCATTATTTCTGATAGTCAAAAAGTAGAAAAAAACCCAAATGTCCTTTAATTGATGGGTAAGTAAAATATGGTATAACCGTACAATAAAGTACTTTTCAAGTATAAAAAAGAATGAAATAGTGATACATGCTACACCAGTGATGAACTTTGAAAACATTATGCTAAGTGAGAAGCAAGTCATAAAAGCTACATACTGCATGATTCAATTTGCCTGGAATAGGCAAATTCATAGATACAGAAAGTAGCCAGTGGTTGCGTGGGGCTGGGTGTGGGCCACTGGAGGGAGTAGGGAGTGTTTGTTAATGAAATGGTATCGGGGTTTCTTTTTTATTTTTATTTTTTTAAGATTTTATTTATTTATTTGAGAGACAGTGAGAGAGAGAGAGCATAAGTGGGGAGGGTCAGAGGGAGAAGCAGACTCCCTGCTGTGCAGGAAGCCCAGTGCAGGACTTGATCCCAGGACCCTGAGATCACTACCTGAGCTGAAGGCAGATGCTTAATGACTGAGTCCCTGAGCCATCCAGGAGTACCCCCCGCCCCCACCTTTTAAAAAGATTTTATTTATTTATTTGACAGACAGAGAGAGCTGTGGGGGAGGAAGTAAATGTTCTAAAATTGATTGTGGTAATGGTTGCTCAACCCTATGAACTTACTAAACAACATGCTTTGTACATTTTAAAAGGGCAAAGGAAACAGTATATGAATTAGATGTCAATAAAGCTATTAAAAGTATACATACCTATACATAAACACATATACAGAATCATACTGTAAGGAAATACATAGAAATATTAATAAAGGCTTCATGTGTGTTTTAGCTGGTTTTCTACTTCTTCTTAATACTTTGTAATATAATATATATATTTTTCAAATTCCCAATACTGAATATCCTTTTCAAAAACTAGAAAATAAATAAATATTGCAAACAAAGTGAATGTTCGCAACTCACATGCTCCAAGCAATGTTTTTCTCAGAGGTTTCCCAATCAGTAACAATGACAGGAACTACTGCTATCCACCCAAACTCTCCCGTCTGCCTACTTATTGAGTGTTTACCATATACTAGGTTCTCTGCTACATGTTTAAAAGACAAGCTGTATGACGTCTGTAAGCTTCTTGAGGACAGGGACTCTGTTCAATGCTGTAAAGAAAGCCAGTTTGGTGTATGGGTGCAGCATAATAAGCATAGGAAAAAGGATGCTGGTTTTTGAGTGTTTTTTGTTTTTTGTTTTGTTTTGTTTTTGTTTTTGTTATTTTGTGTGTGTGTGGTTTTTTTTGTTTTTTTTTTTAGATGGGGCATTTAAGTGGGACACAAAACCCAGGATAAGATATCTAGGACAGTCTTCTTATAGAAGGTGGTTGCTAATCTGAGCCCTAAAGAAGTTGTGGGAAGGAGAGAACAAATTCTAGGCAAAGAGAGCAGCACATCTGTACCAAGACTAAAGGTGAGCTGGAGTGTTGTCCCTTCAAGAAACTCTGAAAGCTATTGTTAAGATTGTTTGGAGGACCAAGAGTGGAGTTGTAATGAGAGGTGAAGTTGGAAACACCAGAGGGCACAGATCATAAGAGGCCCTGCATGGAGTGCTGAGAGGTTTGGATTTTATCTTGAGGCAATGGTGAATCATAAGAAGGGTTTAGATCAGGAGAGTACTCAATTATATTGGTTCTTCTCTTGGTTTTGAAGAGTCCTCTGTTCAGTTTCCTTATTATAGGTGGTATTTACCTGGAGTTTAGCAAGGGGTAATTTGAAAGTAGAGGAGGAGAAGGCTTGGGGGTCTTCAAGTGGTCATTTACTGTGTATTTACCATGTGCTAAGTTCTCTATTATATTATTTTTGTTATTCCCAATGACTACCCTGAGATAATGATGTTGAAAGGCAAAAAAAAAAAAAAAAAAAGATAGAAATTTTCTTCAGGTCTTGTACCTTGTGAGAGGTGGAGTTGGGATCTGAGCCCTGCTGATCTGACTCCAAGCTTAATTTTGATCAGTTGTCCTATTTTGTTTCCTTTTAGAGTCACTTGAGACAAGGTCTTAAAAGACTTTCCAAATTCCCTGATACTATTGAAAGTATTTCTTCCTCTGCTGCTTTGTTATAATTAATTATTTCAATAGTTATTTATTAAACATTTGCTATATGCCCATGATTGTTCTGGTTTCTGGCTGAGCAAAGGTGAACATAATGGACAAGGTCCTTACTCTAAGGCTACTCTAGTAGAAGAAAGATAATAAACTTTAAAAATAACAAACAAGAAAACTATGAGATCATATAGTAAGTGATATGTAGGGAATGAATGTTGTTATCTGTTAGTAACTAATTACTGGACCCCAGAAGCTTGAACTAATGTGAAGACCTCTCTGAGGAAGAAGCAAACATTGTAGCTGAGATCCGAACAACAAGGATGTTATCAGCAAAGGAACACATTTTTACAAAGGCCTATCATGGTTACATTTAAGTTGTGGAAAGAGAAGAACAGTGTTGCTAGAGCATAAGTGATGGGGAGGCATGTGGTTGGGGAGGAAGCATGTAGCTGGGTCATGTAGTGATCTATAAGCCAGAGTAAGGGAAATGGATTTTAGTTTAATGGACATAGGAGGTCCTTGGAAGATTTCAAATAAAATAATGTGATTTCTGTTGCTGTGAGGATAGTGGATGGTAGAGGAACAAGCAGAGAAGCAGAGAGATGACACTGAAAGCTGTTATGATATTCCCAACCACTGACACCGGAAGCTGACAGGGGTTTTGTTGGGCACAGAGGTTTGCAGGCCAGAGTGTTTATCAGAATTCCCTGGAGGGCCTACTGAAACACAGACTGATGCCTCTTCCTCTCCTTGCCTCCACCAGTTGTCTGATTCAGTGTTTCTGGGATGGAGCCTAAGAATTGTCCCCACAAGTTCCCAGATGTTCCTGGTGCTGACTCTCCAGTGGACAAAGATAAAAGGGGGAAAAATAATACAGATAAAAGGGGAACAATTCAGAATGTATCTTACAGTGGCAGTGGTAGAACTTGCCAATGAATTGAATTTAGGGAGGAGAAAGAGAGAGGAACCAACCCCTAGAATTTTGGGGAACTTGGGAGGGCTTTTCACTGAAATGAGGATTCTCAGGAAGGAACAGTATTTGATGGAATTGAAGTAAGGGAAGAGTCAAGATTCAATTAAATTAGGGAAAAATATGAGGACATAATATTTTATACAATTATACTGGATTATTTAAATATGACTTTATATGATTAGTTACAGTAGTCTAAATCCTTTCACTGAGCCGGGAAGGTTGGTGTAGGTGGCTTGGGTGGATTCCAATTAAGTTTTGGGGGTTCAAAATAAAGGCTATAGCAAAAGAGGGTACAGTGAGGCTGTTGGAAGCCAGAGTTAGAGTCAAGCCAGGTGAAGTGAATGAACAAAAATTATGTCAGAAAAAAAAAAAAAAAAGACTATCAGAAATAAGTTTGGCAGACTCTATATGATAGGCTGGCTGGTGTTTTTGTCTAGGGCATATGGGCTGCAAAGTGCTTTATCAGCCAGACCAGTTTAGAGAATGAGTGGCAAGACAGGAACATATTTCTTAATAAGTAGATATGATAATAGTAACAGCTAAACTTTATTGAGTGCATAGTGTTTGTTAGACATTGCTCGGTGCTCTGCATAGATTATTTAACTATTATAATACTCCTGCTAAAAAACAAAAATTTAACTGACTAAATTTGGAAAGTGTAATTGTCTTTATCCAACAATTGGGTTGCATCCCATGTAGCAAGTAGAAAGGATCTCTGAGGAGCTGTAGAAAATAGAAGGTTTTTATAAGCAGAAGCAGGTAGGAACAAGGAAGTCATAAAACAGAAGATAGGATTATTTCAAGCAAGATCACTTTTCTTTGGGGAAAGGAGGTGGGCAGGGGTCTATCAGGCCAGTTACCTCTCTAACATTGATCAGGAAATTCCTGACTATAGGTTTAAAATTCCAGTCTTGGGAGAGGTCGAAACTGCAATTAAGTTAGGTTTTAAGTCTTGGTTGCTGATGTAGGGGTTAGCACAAGTGACTCCATCTTGGACTTTCTTTTTTTAATACTGTATAGAAGGAAAACTCCTCTATTCTCACAACACTTCTGACACCAAATGTGTGCATTTTTATAAACTAAGCAATTCTCCATTTCTTGGAGGACACCAACCAGGTGTCCTACAATTTAACCCAAGTCTGATACTGACTGATATTTGTGCAGACCCTATGGGTTAAGGGCTCAGTCCCAGGAGAGTGCTCTCCACTTGAGATACCAATTGCATGTCCCAGGTTGTCACCTGTAGTTCTGCATGACCTGCTATAAATCAGGGGTCCCCACAAACCCCCTCTTTGGGTTTGGTAATTTGCTAGTTCAGCTCACAGAACTCCAGAAAGTGCTTTACTTACTATTACTGGTTTATTATAAAAGATGCAACTCAGGAACAGCCAAATGGCATTAGCCAATATATGTGGCAAGTGGTGTGGAACTTCTATAACTTTTCTGGGTAGGTCGGCCGCCTAGCACCTGATGGTTCACCAACCTGGAGTTCTCTGAACCTGTTTAGTCAGTGGTTTTAGAGAGTCTTTATTAGAGAAATATAACTAGTTAAATCATGGGCAATTAATGATTAACTTAATGTTCCCCCATTCCCCCCACCCCCCACCTCGGGATGTTGGGGGAATGGGGCTGAAATTTCTAAACTCTAGTCACATTCTTTGTTCCCCTGGCAACAAGCCTTCCCATTCTTAGGGGCTTTCCAAAAATCACCTCATTAACATAAACTCAGGTGTGGCTGAAAAAGTTTTGTTATAAATAACAAAAGATACTACTTTCACTTCTGTCACTCTTTTTTTTAAATTATTTATTTTCTCACCATAGCACATACCCTCCCCAATGTCCAGCACCCAGCCACCTCCTTCCCCTCCAGCAACCCTCAGTTTGTTTCCTGAGATTAAGTGTCTCATAGTTTTTCTCCCTCTCTGGTTTCATCTTGTTTCATTTTTCCCTCTCTTCCCCTATGATCCTCTGTCTTGTTTCTCAAATTCCTCATATCAATGAGATCATATAACTTGTATCACTCTTGCTATATCAGTATTCAGAGCCAAAAAGCAAATATTACAACAAGAGATACCCCTTTCACCTTTTTCAGTTGAGAAATTGTAAGGGGTTTAGAAGTTCTGGCCAGAAGCTAGGGAAAGAAGACCAAAATATATATTGCTTATTTTGTCACAAATCCATGCCCTTTAACATAGGTATCATTATAATCCGATTTTATAGATGAGAAAACTGGGTCTGAGAGGATTGATGTAGGCAGACTTGGTCTGGGGACCCAGAGAGATCCTAACAGGACCAGCTAAGAAGTCCTTGACTTTGGGCAGGGCAGATATCAAGCTCCAGCCAAAAGGAAGTGAAGATACAGAGAGAGTGCAGGTATGAACAGAGCAACTGGGAAACTCTGAAAGCAAAGTTAAGTGAGTCTCGTCTTTGCTTGGGGTCCGGGGTTTTTATTGAGGATTGTGGTCTGGTGTACATTTCCTCTCAGGCATCTAGGAACTGGCCAAAACAAGGACGAGTGCTCAAGTGTCGTCCATAAAAGTCACTTATGCCCTAGAGCCAGGGGTCTTGGTGAGCCAGGGTCTTGGTAAATTCATGAGGACCCTCCCCAGTCACTCCTTAAAAATTATCTGTTGTGCTGAAAGACTCCAAAGAAATAATTAACTTCTTGACCTTTAAAAGGAGGACATACATTATCAGTTGTATAAAGCATATGTGATGTGGAGTTGTAGGTCCTAGCAAAAACAGAACCAGGAAAAGGAGCTTTAAAAAAAGCAGTTTTTCATGTGGGTCCCTTTAGGATAGTATAACTTACCTGTATAATTTACCTGAGGTAATATAGTTTGATACTGATAGAGCTAGAATTCAAAACTGGGTACTGTTCAATTTCAGTATAGTTTAAGAAAGTTTTACTCTGTACAGTTTATTTTTATTTTTTTAAAGATTTTATTTTATTTATTTGACATACAGAGATCACAAGTAGGCAGAGAGGCAGGCAGAGAGAGAGGGGAAAGCAGGCTCTTGGCTGAGCAGAGAGCCCGACGCGGGGCTCGATCCCAGGACCCTGAGATCATGACCTGAGCCAAAGGCAGAGGCTTAACCCACTGAGCCACCCAGGTGCCCCCTCTGTACAGTTTTAAAATGAGCATTTTACTGGGGAGAATACTGAGGTATTCATTTATACAACTTGAGAACCCGAGTTAGGGTGGAAATGCCAAGGAACCCATGCACTGAATATAGGCTCTTCAAAGGCAGGGAGATAACTTTTATAAAAGAAATAGATTACTTTGCACCACTATATTATGCTAGGTTGTCATTTGATAAATATTTTTTCAATTTTTAAAAATTTCATAGAAACTACTTTACAGACTGTGCAATAGTGTGTGTATCTGTGCATACAGATACACAGTATGTTTAATCCATTGCTGGTTGGTCTTCATTTCTGCAGAAAGGACTTTCAAATGCACCTTGTATTTATAACTGAAGAATACTTTCAAAAATAGGACTTTATTTATTGTATGAATTTTTGTGCCTTGAACAATTATGGAATGATAAACATAAAGCGAAATGTGTATTGATTGGGTATTGATTTGAATTAAATGGAAAAGCAAGAAAATCCTGAGTTGGTCAGGTACATAGAGAGAAATATGATATGATTGGGGGCTGGGAAGGTGTTTGGCAGAAGTACTTGTTTCTAAATATTTCTCTAATAGTACAGATAGGTTCTCAATATGTTGCCATTAGGTGTGAGGAGTCGCTAATTTAAAAGTAGTCTCCTGAGGGCAGCATCAAGTTGTCGTTAACAATTGATACTGGAAGCATTTGATATCTAATTAAGAGTTGGAGTTAATGAGAATGGAGTCCAGGTAGGTTTTTCAGAAGTGAAGTTAAAGCATTTTCCCAGAGCTAGCTTTTCATGGAGATGGGCTGGAAGGAGTGAAAGGAAAACACAGAGAAAAGCTGCCCCAGCTGGGCATATGGAGTCTCCCATTCTGAGGGAGACTGTCTTGCCTAAAAACCCTGCTGACAGGGAAGTGGTGAGGATTTTAACTATACTACATGACTCAGCCTTTCTTCTCTGGCCAAAACAGTTTATCTTGCTTTGGGGGGCTAGTAAGAGGGTAAGACATCTGAAATAGTGCAGCTGTTTTATAGAGCAGCCAATGACCGATGCCATAGTCCAATACAACAAGGTGAGTTGGACCAATTAGAGTCTCCCTTTCAGTTTGAGCTACATTAATGGGAAGAAGTAAAAGCTAGAGCTGAGAGGATGCTGTGGTGTGAAGTTGGCATGAGAGTGGACCATAATGAAACCAGAGTTTTTAGGGAGCTCACATTTTGAAGAAGCAAAGGCAGGCAGTAATTATGACCACCTAGCCCAGGGGAGGCAGACACAGAGAGTTACTGGTTCTTCAAGCCTGTGGTTAATCTCATAATAAACGTGCCTGCTCTTATGATGGCCTAAGCCAATCTCCCTTGTAGTCAAAGGACTCCAACTAAAATACTGCCTGGTTAATTTTTGTTTAGGATGATCTTGATAGAAAATACTGAAGTGTGTGATCACTATGCCACTAAATTTCTAGAAGAAGGCAGGCAGTCTTATTTAAGAGGAAGGCATTAAATTTTATATACTCAGTGGTAATCTAACTTCACAATCAGTCTTCTCAGCCCACCTACTTCTCTGATCTAATCTTGTATAAACACAGGTTCTGAGACTCTGCATAGGTTAAAACAAACAAACAAAAAAGGATGACTACTAAAGGGAGGTTAGTAAGCATAGGGAGACAAATATGAAATTATCTATAGCTCTTGATTCTATCAAATAGATGTGAGCAAAATTTCATCCAGATTTAGTATAGAAACACCAGGGGCTACCCAAACTGAGTTTATTAAGACTTTTTTTTTTTTTTTGCTTAATCCACTTAAAAAAGGATATCCTATAGGAAAGTTTGTTGTGGCATCATTCCTAACATTTTGGTTCCCACAAATGATTAGCTCTACCATAGGATGTATATATAAAAAAAAATAATAAGAGCAAAAGATCATGAAATGAGACCATATTGTCCAAACAGGCTATGTATGCCTTGGCAAACAGAACGCATATATTAAGACAAATCACATTTAATTTGCCAGAGAACTGGATCAAAGCTGGCACAGAAAAAGACTCCTGTTGGGCAGATCAGGCAGGGAAGCTTAACAGTGGTCCTGTGAAGTAGGGAGACCATTTAATGTATCTTCCAGACTGGGACATTTTTGAGAGTGGTAGGGATGTTACTATTAATTACTTGGTCAAGAGATGTAAACTAGAAGTCTTCCAGGAAACTGGATGTATGGTTGTCCTATAAGGAAGCCAATTCATCATTTCCTCTGAAAAACTGCATTTATCTAATGGTGAAAGAACTGAAAGGCAGGAAGTCCCAAATTTGAAAAGAGGAAGAAAAAATCCAAAATCTAGGTCTTTTGAAACTGCCTATTGTTAAAATGATTAACAAAAGTCAACATATCAGGGTTTTTATTTTAAGGCCACATTTTTTTTTTCCCAAAGATTTTACTTATTTATTTGACAGAGATCACAGGTAGGCAGAGAGGCAGGCAGGGAGAGGGGGAAGCAGGCTCCCTGCTGAGCAAGAGCCCAATGCGGGGCTCAATCCCAGGACCCTAGGACCATGACATGAGCCGATAGCAGAGGCTTTAACCCACTGAGCCACCCAGGCGCCCCACGGCCACATTTTAAGAAAGTTTATTTAGGCTTTGGGGGTAGGGAGCTTTACTCTTAAAAACAGCATCTCTGCTACTGCTGTGAGGATTCTTGGCTCCCCGGGGGCCCAGCTCACTTGTGCCAGGCGCACCAGCGCTGAGGACTTTCTGGACCAGGTCACATGCACTGGAATTTAGTTTAGTTTTTTTTTGTTTGTTTGTTTGTTTTAATCAAGGTAAAATTCACATAACATAAAATTTACCATTTTCACCGTGTAGAGTTGAGTCTTTTAGCAAGTTTAGTACTGTTGTGCACCCATCACCATGATCCTAGTTACAGGACCTTTCTATGACGCTTAGAGGAAGCCACATGCACATTATGGAGTCAGTCTGCATTCCCCACTCTCCTTGGCCCTTGGCAGTCAGTAAACTCTGTTCTGTCACGGTGCATTTGCCTTTTCTGGGTACTTGATATAAATGAATTCACACAATATAGGGCCCTCTATGTCTGACTTCTTTCCTTTACCATCATATTTTCAAGGTTCATCCATGTAGTAGCATGTATCAGTACTTCATTACCTTCCATGGCTAAGTAATGCTCCATTGTGTAGATGTACCATATTTTGTTTATCCATTCATCTAGTGATGGACATTTGGGTATTTCTACCTTTTGGCTATTTAGAACAGTGCTGTTATGAACATTCTTACACAAGACTTTGAACACCTGTTTTCAGTTTTGAGGGGTATATACACCTAGGAGTAGGACTGTTGGATTATACAATAATTTTATTTTATACTTTTTGAGAAACCACAGACTTAGTTTTATAGGCAGGGCAGCCATAAGAGTGTTCTCACAGAGGTCACCCAGGAGAGGGATTCAGGGGTGGCCATCTAAGTATAGGATCATTTCCTCAAAGGATTGAGGCCCAAAGATATATATCACTTTTTTTTTAAAGATTTTATTTATTTATTTGAGAGAGAGTGAACATGAGTGGGGGAGGTGCAGAAGGAGAGGGAGAAAGAGAGAGAAGCTGACTCCCCACTGAGCAGGGAAGCCCAGTGGGCAGGACTCAATCCAGGACTCAATCCGGGACTCAATCATGACCTGAGGTGAAGGCAACCAGTTAACCAACTGAGCCACCCAGGCACCTTGTATATCACTTTCTAACACATAATAGAAGTATATTTGTTTGGTTATTTCTAAACCAGACAGACTTAGGAAGGAAGCCTTAATACCCAACACTTTACTTCACCAATTGATTTATTTATTCAATAAAATGAGGTCAGAAATTTGGCAGGGATTTTTGGTGGCTGGGTTATGGACATTGGGGAGGGTATGTGCTATGAGGCGTGCTGTAAATTGTGTAAGACTGATGATTCACAGACCTGTACCCTTGGGGCAAATAATACATTATGTGTTAATAAAAAAAAGAATTTTCTCTGCATCCAACACTTGTCTTGGTGCTACCGAGTTCCTCATATTTCTTAGATTTATTTTGAATTTACCAACCTTCACAAATTATAAAAGGAGACATTGCTATGTTTTTTACTTTGTATTTGTCAAGCACCACTATCCTTCAGAGGCTGATCTTTTAATATCTTCAGAACAGATTATTTCCTTGTTTTGTTAAGAAATTGCTAATATAAAAAATGAATATATAATGGAAGCACACTGGGTTTTTTTTTCCCTTACTGTTTTTAAAAGTATTATTCTTATCTTTACGGAATAATTTTTTCCAGTGAAAGAGTTTATTTACTAGAAATAAACCCTTTCTTTGTATAAGAACAGAAGGAACACATGTCTTTGGAAAGCTAACAGATAGGAGTCTGTGTTTTTGAGTATTTTACCAATATTATTTAAGAAGTTTAAACAGAGGGTTGACTAGCTTCCAAAATCAAGTTGGGAATACTGTAATGTACTTTGATTTCTTTTGGATGGAGGGTCCAAGAAACAAGTTTTATCCTGGGTTTTCTTGTTTTCAACTAATGAACAGGCATAGGATATCTAGGGGAGTTACACATGTAATCACTACCTATTATGATTAGACAGTGGTTTCAAGTTGTTTCCTAGCTTCATAAAAGCTCTGACTTTCAGAATGTTTACTCAACCGATTATATATGTGCAAAAGACTTATCCTATAGATGTGAATACATTTCATCTCATATGTGATAATTTCTTTGCTTTTAAATAGATTTTGGGGGATGTACACACATACACATATTTATAATTATATAATTATATGATTATACAAGGGTCAATTGATTATATTTTTGTTCTCCTTTATTCCAAGATAGCAGATGAAAATATTCTCCATTCTGTCCTTTATTAAGAGAATTTTGAATATCTTTGTCTTTCCACTATTGTGGCATTTATTTTGCCAAACAAATTAACTTCCCATTTATGCTCCCAAGCAATACACCTTTATTGATTAAATAAGACAATTATAATTTTGCTTTATTAAATTTCACATTTCCTCTATTATAAAACTAGCACAGACTACAAATAATAATAAAAATTCAAGATCATAATTAATAAAATGATCAGAGGCAATGACAATGAGAGGACTGAATGGATGAGCAAGACTAGCAAAGGTAAAGTTTCACCTAGACAGAAAATGTGTACCACGCACTGGAACCCTGGCAAAGATGTTGGAGGTCAGCACGTTGGTCAGAAAACTGATTTTTATCATTTCAAAGATGCAGGCTAGTCATGGATCTTTGTGTGTGTGTGTGTGTGTGTGTGTGTGTATATACACTAAATATATATATATATATTCTACAGAATCAACAGTGGAATGAAGATTGTAATTTGTTAGGGTTCCCCCCCTGTATTGTTCAGACACTATGATTGCAAACCTTGAGGTCTGAACATGATACTTTGGTGTTCAGTGTTGGAAAGGATAGTTAGCAAAGGAAAATCACCCTGAAATACCAGATTCTTTTGACTGGCAAAGGAATAAAAATAACCAGGAAGAGAGAACAGCAGCAGAGGGACAGCATCTGTTTCACTTTTTTAAGAACCGCATCTCATGGACCCATTCATTAAAATTCCAGTGAGCCGATGCTTGCTTTCTGTGAAACTGCATTTTAGCCCTGTTAGATTTGGAGGAGAGAGAGGGAGAGAAAGAAAGAGAGGAAGAGCAAGAGGGAGAGCCGGAGCGAGAGCGTCCTCATTTTAAGTGTTTCTCATCTACTACATTGGATAATACCTACTATGGGGATTGTAAACTTTCAGGCACAGTGATATATTTTCGAACATCTGAGATACTACACACTGAAAACACCATGAAATAAAAAATCTCTTCACACTTCCCAACTGGCTGTTTATCAACTTTTTCCTTTCCCACATTTATGCATGAAGTGTCCCTTTGCAGCCAGAAACCCTGTGGTGTTTTTGGCTCTGATTTGGACAGTAACTTGCTTATTTTCAGAGTTAATGGCAAAAAGCAAAGAAAAATGTAGTCCATTAGTGTGTTACGTTATGTAAAGAAAACAAGATTGCTAAATACTGCCATCCAGTATACTTTCCAAGCATCTATTTCAGCCTTTTAATTTCAAATCAAACATCAAATCGAACAGTCTTAAATAATAGAGTTGGAAAAAAGTTAAGTCTCTGCCTGCCTAACAGCGATTGACCCACTTATTTCAAGTTTCTGTAAGCCCATCCTCTATCAAGAAACCTCCAAGGGGAAACAAACAAATGTGTATATACTTACAGAACCACAGCAAATATTGAATATTGACTTGCCTGTTTTTCTTTCCTTCCCTTCCCCCAAGCTGGGGGGACAGTGTATGCGTATCCATGCGTATCCACGTATCCATGGCTGCGTGCTTGTGCGTTTGCGCATTTCAGACTTAACAAGCCATGACGATAAAAGATGAGTAAAGTGGGTTGTTGGACCAGAAGGGTATGTGATCCAGAAACTTGCTTTGAGGTTCTTCAGGTGCGATTTTTTTTTTTTTTTTTTTAATGGATACGGAGTACGAATAACGTCGCTAGTTTGTAGGTGAGCCTGAAACTAAGTAGATGCTGTCTGTTGGAGGGCTGCCAAGGACACCATAGGGCTACTAAAGCAGCTCCCTCTTCTTTAGGCAGGGAATGCTCCTGAAATAGGCTATTTCAGAAGCAAAATGCAATTCTACCGTCCAGGCCAGTAGTTCCAGGAAAATGTTTTAATTTGCTCAGAACAATTACTGAAATTACGGTATCCTAGAATTAAAGGGTATCTTCTCTCTGTTCATGTAAAAGCAAAAAAAAAAAAAAAAAAAAAAGAATATATCCCATGCACTAATTGTATGAATAAGGGCAGTTACTCACTTATTCTTTCTATCTTTATAAGTGTGTAAGAAAATGTTCAGAGGGTTACACTTGTAACTGGTAACATTGCTTTCCTCACGGGAGCTGATTTGGATTGGGGTGACGGTCGAGTGGGACTTCAGAGTTGTTTATAAAATTTTTCGTTTAGTGTGCGTGCATAAAAGTGTTGCTTGAGACATTAAAAATTAAAATAATTTCAAGAGGTATCTTTTCTAGGTGCTTGCCCTTAAACAGAATATCTAAGCTGTTCAAGACAGTCTCTTACTTTTCCACTTAAAAGTTTTTATCTATGGAAAGCTGCATTCCTAGCCATTCTAGTATTTTTTAGACTCCACAGTTAATTTTTTTTTTCCTTTATCTTTAAGTTAAATTAAGAGGATGTAAATATCTCTACGCATTTCTTTTGGTTCTGTTTTCTTCTTCAGAGGTGAATGTAAGTGAAGAATGCTGAGCAACATTTCATGAAACAACAGGGCGTTGCTGAAAATGGCAGCATTCAGGACAATTTGACTATCAGCATCCCTAATAACATGCAAGTACTTCTAGAGCAAAGTATAAGAGCAAGAGTAGGAACAACGATACATTTGGTGCATAGTCTTTGTTTGTAAATATCTTAATCCAACGCCTTAGGTTTGCAGGTGAAAAATGCAAAACCCATTGAGTCATTGAGTGGAGTTTTCAGTTTCATCTGCGTATCTGGCAGGTATCTTCATGGTGGTGTTTTTAAAATAGAAAAGAATGCAGCAAAGTATAGTACTTATTTAATTTGGGTAAATCAGTCCCCAGGTTCTTGAGGCATAGCTTTTCCCTTGCTAGGTTCAGTTCAGACTGGCTCAAGCCTCCATGTGCCAGACTGGCTAGAAATGTAGATGTGCAATTGCTGGGGCCAACCAGTTACAAGTTTGTCTAAGAAGTTCAGGGCTTATGCAGACAGAAAGGAAGCCCTTCTCCAGCAGCACTCAGGCATGCAGATGGGCCCTGCATCAGCTTTGTGTCCTTGACTGGCACCAGTTTGCTTCCCACTGACATGTCCCGCCGCTGCTGAGCCCGACTTTCTCCATCTGCTAGGCCATGCAGCAGCAAACTTGGCTGGGGCTCGCCCATGTGGTCTTTCAAAGGAAGAGGACTCTGGGTGTTCTTCAGCAGATTCTCAGTGCCCAGTCTTTTTAATCCCAAACACAACTCTTCTCTTTTGAGGCCCCACTGCTGGGCACAGAGTTGCTTCAATGAGTTGCTTCACAGAGTGACTGCCCATTGGGAATCCCACAGTCTCCCAGCCCTCCTTCCCTCCCCTTCCCAAAAGGGTATTATCTTTTGCCTCAGAAGTTTACTCTCTAGGCCAGGCTTTTCTTTCATTTATTAGGCTATATCTGTTTCTGTTCTCCTAATTTCTTTCTTTCTCTCTTTCTTTTTAAAAGATTTTATTTATGGATGCCTGGGTGGCTCAGTTGGTTAAGCAACTGCCTTCAGCTCAGGCCATGATCCCTGAGGTCCTGGGATCGAGTCCCACATCAGGATCCCTCTGCTCTACGGGGAGTCTGCTTCTCCCTTTGTCTGCCACTGCCCCCTGCTTGTGCTCTCTCTCTTTGACAAATATTCATTTAAGACACAGAGAGACAGAGAGAGCACAAGCAGGGGGAACAGAAGAGGGAGAGAGACTCAATCCCAGGACTCTGGGATCAGGACCTGAGCAAAAGGCAGATGCTTAACTGACTGAGCCACCCAGGCACCCCACTGTTCTCTTAATTTCTTACCTGGCTATTCCTCTTCTTTGCTGACAACTCTTATTGCGCCCCTGATCACCTGTTTACCTAACTGCCTTCCTTGCATACTATCCAGGCTTCCTATTACTGCACTTTGTCTGGTATGACCTGAAAAGATCATTCTACTATATTAGCAAACTATTTAACAAGATAAACATCTTAAGTTTCTAGTGATTGAGAATTCTAGGGATTGTGTCCCATAAAACAACTAATTACTAAGAAGAATGAGATAATGTATTATTTAAGCTGCATAATCAAACTTATGAAGGATTGATTTATATCGAAAAGGGTTTATGGGGCACACGGTGGCTCAGTCATTAAGCATCTGACTTCCACTCAGGTCATGATCTCAGGGTCCTGGGATTGAGCCCCATATGGGGTTCCCTCCTCAGCGGGGAGCCTGCTTCTCTCCCACTCTCCCTGCCTGTTTTGTTCCCTCTCTCACTCTCTCTCTCTGTCTCTGTCTCTCTCTCTGTTAAATGAATACATAAATAAAATCTTAAAAAAAAAACATTTATGTATAAAAGCACAATGTAGCTACCTTTAGCTTTTTTTGTTTTAAATCTTTGTCACCATTAGTGGGGGGAAAATCCCATTTGTTGCAAGCCTGGTTTATACCACAATCATAACTAGTTGTGATATTTATGTGGTCACATCATAGTCTGAGCAGACCACCAATTACTTCTTTAGAAAAAAATACAATTAAAAATATGTTGGAAAGCCAAAGGCTATCATTTTGCTTTACATAGTCTAACAATTTAATGTTCAAATGTTCATATCATCTTAGAAACTGTAATATGACAACTGTAAAGTAATTAAACATATCAAGGAGCAACAAATTTATATATTTTTTGTAAGTGAGTTCTTCCAAGATATTGAGAGGATATTAGCATCAATTTAGATTGATAATATTGTTACCACTTTGCTTGTAACTCTGCTTAGCTGGCTAGGGTTTGCTTGTATAACAATTAAGCCTGTCAGTTCAGAATGTCTGATAGGAGTGCCACCATCCTTAATAGCTATATTGTTTGGGCCATTGTTTTTACCTATAGATATATTCCTCTTGTAAGGCTTAAACATTAATCTAGTCTTCCTTTTATGTAACCTCTAGGTCATCTTAGCTTGAATCTATACTTACAATACTTTAGTCATGTTATAATATGCTATGACCCGAATCTTTCTTGGAAGAACTGCTAAAACCAAGAAATGGGGGAAACAGCTATTATTAGTTGGTCATACCATGTATTTTCCTTTTCAGATCTTTGAAATACACTTTTTAAGTAGATCTGTGATAACTCAGGTCAGTGAGACTTGCGTAGTTTGATTTAACCTCAAGTACTTTTGTTAAATTTTATTTTTTATGAAATGTATTTCACTTTTGACATTAGGAAGAGTGCAGCTTTAAAGAATTCAAGTAAACCTTCTGCCAGCACTTTATTTTGCTAATGAACTAGAATTGATCTCTGTAATCGAAAGATAATGATACTGTTTGACTGTAATGACTAAATACCAAATGAAACTCTGCACAAGTAAAATTCTACACAATCCTGGATATAATGTGATTGCTTTAATTAATTGTGAAATCACATTGTATATCTTCTTGAAATTGTTTAATTATTAAAGAAAAAAATCAGAAATGAGCAGTAAAAATCTTGCTGAACTAGTCTTAAGTTTTAACCTGGATTCTTTGCAAAACCTTGGGCAAGTCACCCAATTTTCTTGGGGCTCAGTTTTTCACCTACAGACCTGGTAGAACAAGGTCATTTAAGGTATCTTCCAGCTCTTACCTCTCTAGAATCTGAATCCCACCAAACTGATTTTTCATAGTCAGTAAAAAATCTGAACAAAGCTAAACTGTGAAATATTTGACAAGCATTAACAGGATTGAACATGTTTTAGACGTTCAGTGTTCTGTAGGAGAAAAGAACAGTTAGATCTACTCCCTACACCCCTCTCCCCCATAACTTGTATTTTTAAAATTTTGAAACACTGTACAATTGACAGTTACTCTAAACTGGTTTTATAGTTCTTGTGGTAAGGATGGAGGGAGAATGCGTAAATGTATAATTTCACAGGGCATGTTGTGCTTTATAAATGCAGTGACAAACAGTGGTTTGGGTAGGAGATCTGGGTTAGCTTGGGTGGTATATAGTCCAGACTATACTTTACTGGGTTTATCCTTGATAAACAGGGTCATGAATCTTATTGAGATTTTTTTTTCCCCCCACGGGGGTAAGAAAAAGAGAGAGAGACAGAAAAGCAAAAGTGCCTGCAATACCAGAGCACCTGCTTTATTAAATCTTCCCCAGGGAGGTTCATTATTAAGCTCCGAAATATAAGATCTTACTATAAATGGCAGATAGGAACCTGTACTCTCTTCACTTGTAATATGCATATTTTACTGATTTCTTATTAAAATCAACTTTACCAATCAGCTTATGCACAAAAATATACTTCTTTGTAGAATTTCATGGGTGGATACAGCATATTAAATTGTACGGAGAATGTTCACATATTCATTAATAAAGATTCCTGCATGAGACAAAACGATTCATTTTTATTGCCTTTGCATTTCTAGAGTCTGTGTAATATAACTGTCTTAAAAATATCAGAGAAGATTTTAGAAACAGGTAAAGCAGACTTGCTTAATATACCAGAAAATATCTAGCTTTATTTTTACTGAGGGATAAAAATAGTATATGCGCATATATTTTGAAATGAAAGGGTATAAATAAAAATGCAATTGTAGAGCAGATAACCTGAATTAATAGACTGCTATTTATCTGCCTTAGTATTCACATGAGGCTAGATTTTAGCCATTTACATTAATAGACTTTTAGCCAAATAATCTCTGAGTTACAATACTTGATTTCACTTTATAAATTTTTTTAAAGGACAGATTTTTTTGAAGGAATAAGTATTTTACTGTATTGTAAAGAAGAATCATATTCTCATAGTCTTTTGTCCTGAATAAACAAATTCCATGTTTGCCACTTATGATTTTTTTTACAGTGATGATTGAAACACTAAATAATTCAGTTTAATTTAGACAGAGGAAATTAAAAGTTTTGTTACAATACACAAATTTCATAGCTTTCAAGGATTGTGGTGACAGGAGGTCTATTTTATTTAAACCTGGAAATGCAAAAAGAAGCACTGAGAATGGGGAAGAATTTGGGATTAGGAGTATATCACTGGAAGGTCTGGGTGAAATTATGCTGAACATAAAATATTGCTTTAGACACGTAGTAAGCCCAGCAACACCGTGGGTGCACCTGTAATCATGACAGGCCTATGTTAATTTTTCTGTGATTATTTGGCTTATCTGAAAATTGGGGATGATGGTAGAAAATATAAGGCAAAAACATAGCAAAATTTGCTTAGAAACTATATTTGAAAATTTATTTTAAAATGAAAAGTTTATTTTCTATGGAAGTTTAATATATTAAAGCAGATTTTAATGTCATAACTAACTAAAGAACTCCAGAAAGAGGGATGCTATTTTTTTGGTGGAGGACTCTTAATGTTCAGAAAAATGCAGTATTTAAAGTATGAATTGGAATAAAATCTATTCCATGAATTCAACATTTTCTAAAAACTGATAAAAGGTAATTGTAAAAAATCTTATGAAAAAAAGTGGTAGTTATACCCCAATAAAAAAGGCAGAGAGAGCACAAAAACTTCAAGGCTTGTATATGTATAATGAAGATCTTTTTCTACCATCAGTCACTTTCATTTTCCAAACTGACGCTATTTTAAAGACTACATATATATGTGTGTGTGTATATATATATATATATATATACACACACGTATATATATATACACATATATACGTATATACATACACACACACACACATTATATATATATATATAAAGTTGATGATTAACTTCATCATAGTCATTCTCCAAACCAGGAAAAAGGCAATGATATTACAACTGTGAGACCAGAGTGCTGAGCAGGTTTGTTGAATTCTGGGCAGTAGGCTAGGGAACCGGCGTATGTCTGGGCGAAATTCCTCTTGAATATGCCCCTGTTCTTCTGAGCTGGTTCTTCAGGGACAGGCAATTTCAAGTTTCCTTACCCAGGAGCTCTTTCTTTCTGGTTGTTGTGACCTAAATTTGTTAATACTATATAGACAATGATAAGTTGTACTTTGATTCATTAGGTCTGTAAATGCTATTTTATTTTAGAGACTGAAAAGGAGGCAAACTTCTGTGTTTGCCTAAGTACTGATAGCTGGTGAGGGAAGGCAACAGAGATAAGGCCATCTTGCCTCTATTTGGCTTCTAGGTAAACTCTGTTATGATTTAAGAAAACTGCAGCTCAGACATCATTTTACACTCACAAAATAGACAAGTGATCATGGTAAGGCATAATGAAAAAGGGTAGCTTAGAAATGGAGAAGCAGAGCTGCCTTTAGAATAACCTGATAGATACCCTAGGAAATGCTAAGGTGTAAGTAACATAGAGGCCTTTGAGCCTGGGGTGGTGGGGGGAGACGGAGAGAGGGGGAGAACCTTAAGGCTTTAAGGTTCTTTTGGCTCTTTAATACTGTATATGGTTTAATACTGGTTTTTACCTTGCGATTTAGATGGGTTGGATAGGGATAGCAATTCAACTCAGTTGGCCAGAATCTTTTCAGTCTTCAGTATCCTAACTGCCTTAATCTGGCTCTGGTTATCTTGCCTTCCCCCACCCTGTGCCCTTCTAGACTTTTTATACCATAGGTATTACTCCTGTCCTCTATTAGAGAGATGACAGGAAATTAATGTAGTATTATTAACTTGAGTGCGCTTTGCTCATCACGATTAGAGAAGTTAGTAAAAATAACAGCAGTTCACAAAAAAACTGGTTTAGAGAGCAGTAGTTCTTAAGATTTCAAGATGTGGTCACTGGGCCAGCAAGAGCAGTATTCCCTGGAACTTGCTAGAAATGAGGGACTCTCCCTATTTCCCCCCAATACTGAATCAGAAACTCTGGGAGGGGGTCCAGCAATCTGTTTTGACAGTTTCTGTAGGTGACTCTTTTGTGTGCTAAAGTTTGAGAAGGAAATCTAGAGACCAGAACTCTTTTCTCAGTTCTACCACTTTCTAGCTGTTAGATCTTGGTTAAATTTTGCTGAACTTTTCTGAGTCCGCTTCTTGTGTCTGTAAAATAAGAGGTGATCAACAATAGCCCTTCTAGCTTCCATTCTGTGAGGCTGGGATTCTGATTACCTGGTAAAAGAGAATGTAGTGGGGGAAACAGTGCCTGGACACCCAGCTACAGAGATAAGTTTGATACTGCTGAGTTATGTGCTCCTTCCACATGTTTAATGTACAGCGATCCTTCTCAATCCTCATTAGCTCTGTGTCTTCCATGTAGCAGACACTGTAAAACAAAATGAGCCTGCTAAATAACTCAAGACCAATTCAATTTCAAGTAAGTAGAATAGATTACAATGATCTGACTTTTAATTGTTGAAGATGACACAAAGCATCAATGATATTATAAAATGTAATTTAAAAATACACAGCTTTTAGTGGAATGGCTTTCCCCAAATTCACCATAAATCGAGTGCTCAGAGAGTACGTAATTAAGTCTAGAAGCAATAATAGGGTGACATAGCCCTCTTTTTACGTGATATAATGTATTTAAAGTTTAGAGACCGATAAACATAAATTTTCATAAGGATCTGCTGAAGCACACTTTCGATAGCCTAGTGAAGATTAGTTGGAACGGCCAAAGGGCAAATCTTTTACTTGTAGATTTCCTACTATCCTCAAAGCAGTTTTCAAATGGTAACCTGCTTTTCAACTTATGCAGAGGTATGACACATGATTTGGAAAGCTATAGCTTCTACTGAAAAGGTATAAATACATGTCTTTATAAGTATTAGCTATGAATGTGAGTATTTGTATAATACACAGGGACTTAGGGCTGCTTTAAGACACTGAATTCTGGATACTGAGAAGTGCAGGTATTGACATTTCCTATATTTGGGTTATGTCAATACTGCAGAAAAAGTTAACCTCCTTCATCCCTTTATTGTACTAATCTGAGTCATTATTTATGTATATATGAGATACCAGTTTTTAAAAGGTGCAACAGTGATAAATTTGCTTTGACTAACTTATGTTAAAAAAAAAAATTAGCCCACCAGACACAAGTGGCACACGTATGATTTGGCTTTCCTTGTCTGTGTCTGTTCATAATCTCATTCAATCAAGTTGGGTACAATATACACTTGGTAGCTTTGTTTAACAGCCTCTGTCTATGTATATGCATGCTTTTTTCTTTATACAATTGAATGCTTAGTAATTGAAGCTTGTTTATGATATCATGGAAGCAATATGATTACAACAATTTTTAATTTTTTTGTTTATATTCTTGGTATACATAAATCAGGAAATTATTTTTAAAAAGTTGCTTGTAAATGAGGTCTTGCAGTAGCTTCAGGAAAATTATGTAAGACCAACTTCAATTGAGGGTTCCTCTTCAGCACTTTGTAGGAAGTTATCATATCCTCTCCTTTACAATACATGATACCAAATTATTTTCTGTTGGCTTTAGGTGGTCCCTGAAATTCTTTGCATTAAAACCTGTTGTTAAATATATAAAAAGAAGACAATACAGGGTCGCGTATTCTTTTAGAGTGGCAATGTCATTTGTCCAGAAGGGGGCGCTCTCAGTCCGCATGCAGCGGAGCAGAGCAGACAGTCTAGTATCTTCTCCGCTGCTTGGAAATTGTCTGACAGGAAAATATCAACACAAACCATGCGATTTGCCGCTGGAGCACGCTGGACCTCATCTGCTTAAAAAGATGCACAGATATAGTCATCACAGTTCATAATTTAATAAACTGCTAAAAAACCCACACATTTTCATTTTAGCGACTTTGGTCTCACAACTAAATTCACATTGCTACAAAGACATTTGAATTTTGCACTAATATGTCATGAGCACTGCACCCATTGCAAATTAATGAGTCTCTGAATAGCACTGTGCATTTGTCATTTGAATTTATGCTAATGCAATGAGGTCTCCTGGTGATGCTGATAGTCCATAGCAGCTGCTCGAACCAGAGAATGTACCAGCCCCTTGCTTCTACTTTATATCGCTACCTCCTTTCTTGGCTTTTCTGGCCTGTCACTTAGGCGGCAGTTCTGTAGCTGGTTATTGATAGGGCTGCTAATTATCTCTGACATTACACTATTGGCCTGACCCCCAACACTGAGCAGAAGTAATGGATCAGTGTTGAGAGAATTATGTACATCATATGGTGACAGCCTCAGACCAGGAGGTCAGAAGGAGTTCATTGAGAACCAATGGTATTTACAAAGGATGTTGGTATGGAAATTCGTAATATTTTTCAGTGATCTTGTGTAATTTATATCAATAGGTCAATCTGAGAAAGTGACTGTGACCTTTGCAATCATAATGAACAGCATATGTATGCGTGTGCAAAAAGAGAGGGTGGTCCTTTTCAATCTATTCTATTGCAATCTAAGAAAATGGTCATGGCAATACTTCTGGGGAATCAAGGCATTTGAGTCCTCCTTATGGTTGTACAAATTGCTTACTGGTCAAAGAGATGTGGTGACACATTTGGATCTAGTGGAGGGATTGTTAGCATATTGTGTGTGGGAGGGAGATGCACAAATAACCATTTTCATGGGATACAAATTGATGATGAAAGGTTCTCACTGTTATCTTCTTAGGCCAAGTCTTAATTACAAAATTAAAATTTTTCCTTAGACTAGTGTTTCCATTTGACCTGCTTCTAGAACGAAAAATGAAAAGTATGTAGAATTTATTCTAATAGATTCAGGAAATTAGATTTGGTGTTTAGTAATGTCATGGAAAAATTAAGCAGAAAATTAAAAGCTAAGAACAAAAGTATCCATTAGATTATGTACCTTCTGAAAATTGTTACTGAATTTAAGAAATATTCTTTTTTCTTCCCGGGGCCAAAGAAAAGCGTGAAAGCTTTTCCTTTCAAATTAAAAAAAAAAAAAATTTTTTTTTTTTTTTTAAAGGGACAAACAAACAAATGTATACCCTGATTAAAATGTGGCATTGTTAGCATTCATTTCCTCAATTGTAAGACAGGCTGAGATAAGTAAGAGCCAGTTCCTGAATTTATCTCCAGAGGGGGAAAACATTCCAAAGCAGGTATGTATAATTGTTTGTTGGGTGATGACAGGAGGTGTGGAGTATAGAAGTAAAAATGACCTATTAATTTCAAGTAGTGCCCAAGAGCAATTATTTAGGAATTTTTTCTTAGGAAACTCATAATAGCAGGAGGATTTTTATCCTGATTCCACAGGCTGGTACGCTGTTCAGAGCCCAAGCCCCAGAAGATGCACACCCCACTATTTCTCTCTACCTGGAGGTAGCAACCTGAGGTTTAAAGGGCCACCCTGGAGAAAGCAACCTGCCTGAGAAGGCTGCAGAGATGCTTCACTATAGGCGCCTCTGTTTCCCATCAAGGCAGGGAGACGTTTTTCACTCTTCTTGGAAAAACTTTGAAATGTAAACTGTTTCGATTGATGGCTCCTTCTGGCCTTGGCAACTCTTTTTGGTAGCTGGTGCTCTTTCTGTAATACTTGTTAAAAACGTCTCCGAAGCAAAGATGTTGTTTTTTTATGTGATTTTTTTCCCCCCTAAGTCAGTACATGTGTGAGTACAGACAGGCTCTCATCTCGCACGGCGGAGACTGGCAGGTGAACACCTACTCCTGTTGCCCTTCTTCATTTGCAATACTTTATAAGATTAGTCTCTTTGAAAGCTGTTTTCAGTCTAAACTGTCAATCCTCTTCGAATGTGGTCCCTCTCCCTGGGAATGACTTCTTAGAACTCACGAGAATGTTGTGGCCTGAAAGCCCCTTTCTTCTGCTGGAGATGCTTCCTTCAGTGAGTCTCTGCTACCTTGTCCATAAACCTCCTACAGCGAGGCTGCCTGGGGGCAGCTTCACAAAACTGGGATGCACATCGGAGGGATCATATGTTTTCAAGCTTGAAACTACAGACACAATTTCCCCTGCCACCCACGTCATTGTTACTCTTTTATCCAGTGTTGGAAATTTCATTTTTGGTCAATCATCTATGAAATGACTATGCATATGTGCGTTCTTCAAGTCTTGTCACATTCTTAAACTATCTCCATGTGGAAAGAATTTAGGTGGTGACATAGATCAATCTGCTTAAACCAATTGATTTAGAAAGCGAAATTGTCAAATTGCATAAACCAGTGTGAAAAGTGCCCATTTGAGTCTAAACATTGACTGCTTTTATTGATCTGTTGGACTTAGAATGGTTAAATGATTTCTTTATCCTGGGCTATATCAAGTCAAGCTCATGAATTACATATTTTTATTTGTTGGGGAGAGATTTTTCTTTGTCTGATCATATTGGATGCATTGTACTGCTCCGTTTTGCAGCTGTTGCTTTTCTTTTGCATGCATCATGAAGAGGAAAGCCCTATGGCCTGTTTCAGAGTGGAACAGCCCTCTCCCCCAGTGTCTTGCACCCTGGGTTCTCTCTCTTGCCAGCCACTCTCTCCACCAGTAGCGCAGTTTGAGGCAGAGAGGCTGTGAATCAATAGCTTTTTGATTTGCAAGTGTTAAGGCAGGCACTGATTAAATGTGTGATTGGAAGGGCAAGAAGCCAGGCTGGTCTTAGTCCTCATCAGCCAAGTGGCCGCCCAGGTGCTCAGAAATGCTTCTTTCCTTCCATGGTCTCGTATATTTGTACACACATTATACACACACACACACACACACACATACACATGACCTCATACGTAGGCATACACACAAGGTTAGGCTGGGATTATCACACTCTGCTATTTTTAGTTTTTACAATTACAGATAAACAACAAACACTTGTATGAAGTTATCAACAATATTCCTTAAACTCATTTTTGTATTATTTGCCAAAATACAGAGGAAGTTAATCTCTCCTAAATCAATATGAAACATTACATCCCCTTCTTATGAACGTCTTACGAACCAATGTTTTAAGTTGCAACTGATTCTATTTCATTTTAGCAGTCAAGGGCATATGTATTCGGTGTGTTATGATTCTTAAGCTGTGTGTACAAGCCCTGTGTCAGGTTCCTTGCCTTCGAGATGCTTGTAATCTTGTATGAAAACAGAATTAGAGGCAATATAATATGAATAAATGTAGAAGATATAAGCAATATGACATTGTTCTTTTGTATTAAAGAGAAAAGTGTTAGGTTAATACTTTTCTGAACAATGTTCTTGATTTCTTACATATCATTCTTATATTCTTTGTTTTTAAAAAAATGTGAAAAAATGCAAACCAGCAACTAAATGACAAAATGGTTTATGAAGTCAGTGCTTAGCTCGCTTTTCTTTCCCCCACAACCTCTTTTTCTTCTCCTTGGTCCTATTAGGGACCTCAGAGCTACACTGAGACCCTATTCTCCCTGCCCGGAGGGGAGATATGTAAGCCAAGTAGAAATCAAACAAAGGATGAGACCCCTCTGCAGGCCCAGGTAGAAGTCCTGGGACCATTGGACCATTGGACCAACAGATTTAGTTTTCAATAAACTCCTGCCTTAAAATGCTTTCTTTCTTTATCATAATGGCTTAAGTTTTACTGAAGAGAATTATGGCAATTCACTCCCTGGGAGGTCTTAATATTCTCATTTGTAATGTAAGATAAATCTGTAAAAAATTATAAGCAATTAGGTGATACCTAACAAACCTTCTAAAGAAAAAAATTCTCGGGGTGCCTGGGTGGCTCAGTAGGTTAAGCCTCTGTCTTCGGCTCAGGTCATGATCCCAGAGTCCTGGGATCAAACCCCACATCAGGCTTTCTGCTCAGCAAGGAGACTGCTTCCCCCTTTCTCTCTGCCTTCTTGTGATCTCTGTCAAATAAATAAATAAAATCTTTTTAAAAAAAATTCTCCTTTCTATGCTTCCAAATGATAACATCATGGAGTTCCAATTTTGATTACTTTGGGTCCTGGAGACTAATGCATAGTAAAATACCCCCCAAAAACAAAGAAAACAAACCCTAAAAATATTTAAAGACTTTATTTATTTATTTGACAGACAGAGATCACAAGTAGGCAGAGAGGCAGGCAGAGAGAGGGGGGAAACAGGCTCCCTGCTGAGCAGAGAGCCTGCCGCGGGACTCCATCCCAGGACCCTGAGATCATGACCCGAGCCGAAGGTAGAGGCTTAACCCACTGAGCCACCCAGGTGCCCCTACCCTAAAAAGATTTAAACCAAAGTATGTTTTCAGTTTGATTAAAAAGTAGCAGAAAGAAAAAATAATTCATCCCGGTAAGATTTCTATCTTAAAACTGAAGATAGTAAGAAGAAAACAATTATATATATACATATATGTATATATACATATATGTATACATATATGTATATACACACACATACAGTTTTATAAAAAATATTATTATTGTGGTAAGAACACTTAACATGATCTCTGCCCACTTAACAAATTTTTCATTGTATAATACAGTATCATTCACCACAGGCATTATGTTGCGTAGCAGATGTCTAGAACTTACTGTCTTGCCCGAGTGAAACTACGTACCAATTGAACAACTCCCCATTTCCTGGTCCCTCAAGTCCCTGGTAATCACCAGTCCACTCTCTGCTTTTATTACTCAGCTTTAACGAAGAAGGAAATACTGTGTATGTGACAACATGAATGAAACTGGAGGACATTGTGCTCAGTGAAATAAGCCAATCCTAGAAACACAATTACTGCACGGCACGCTTCCACTCACAGGAGGTATGTGAAATAGAGAAGCGAAGGATGAGAGATGTTTCGGGGAGCGGAGGAAAGTGGAAGAATAAAGGGAAGTTGCATATAAATCACTTTGCTCAAGTCCCTCAAAGAATCTCTGGTATCCTTCTCCAACTTCTTCAGCCAGGTTTTCTTTTACTAAATAACTCACCTTTTTTGCTTCTTTCTGCTACAGACACTGGGATATAAAATGATAAAGACTCTTGAGCTCCCAAAGTACAGAAGGAGTCTTCATGATCCCAGCCGTGTACACTATGTAGCGGGGAAGGGCACAGATATTTAAAAACTTACCAGCGCACTGAAAAGAGAAAAATTACTGAAGTGAGGAAATTTGAGACAGTCACCTAACATTTATTTAAGGTCGCTTGAGAGAGCTTTTAAAATCCTAAGCGAGAAAGAGAAATTAAAATGCGAACAATCATTTGAACATCATTTGAACAATGTGTGCATAATATCATGATAGGGCATTTGTGGGGCCTGGTCCAGTTGATGATGTGGGGACATTAGAGTCAATTTTCACCCTCTCTTTTAAAACCAGGAACAGAGCGGTACATGTGAACTAAAGCCCTGTAAGGGGAAGCAGCTGATCCAGAAAATATGATCCGTGGCCCTTAATTTTTGGTTAGATGACTGACAAATTGGAAAATTCGTAAACTTGCAAAGCTATTGTCACACCCCTTGGCCTGCCTGTGTGTCCTGGAGGGCCCAATTTAAGGGGATGGTCTCTGCAGGGCAGGCGTGTAGGAAGTGCTTGCCAAGTGATTTATTTTGCTAAAATATGATAATCGGCTTAGTAGGACTTGGTAGCTTAAAAAAAATCATAAACGGTATGGAAAAGATGTCTACATTTCTAAATCTTTCAAAAAAAAAAAGCCTTCAGAAATTTTATCTGGCACTATGAAAATAGACTCCACAGAAGATTCTTCCCCTTCCTCCTCCCACTCCCCAATTTAAATCAACTAATTAAGAAAGACTATAACTAGAAGGGAATGATTAACTCATTAACTTAATCATTGTCATACTTGTGAATATGGACTTATACCAGAGTTAAGAGGTTAATGAATTCAAATATATTGTCAAAACTGCCTATGGTTTTCAAAGAGGAGGATTTTATGTTCTGTAGTTTACATGCTTAGAAGTTAGAACTCGGCTGTGATAAAGTTTGACATCAAAATAGGTTACTGAAATTGTGCAGAAAATGGTGAGTAGGAAAAATAAGAATTTCTCTTTACCACCATTGCCACCATCATTGCTACCTTCAATACCACAGCCACAAACACTACCATCATCTTCACAAAGACTTCTTTTTTCATCTGGGCAGCTGGGAATTGACTTGCTTGGGCATTGGGCTTGGCCATACATAGGGATGTTTGAGATCCCTAGAATTCAGTCTTTGGCCATATACCCTTATTCTGAATGTTTTGTAGCGATGGGTTGATGGATTAATGGCTAATGAGTCCATTACCTACCCTGTTATCCATCAAATATAGCAGGCACTGAGCTAGGTGCAGTGAGTGGATCCAGTGTTCAGCAGAACAGACACTGCTCTTGTCCCAGCAGTGGTTACCCCCCTCAGTAAGCACTTACCCCCTGGGGAGTTGCATTCAACACAGGATACAAGTAAATATCTAATCATAAATTACACAAGAGAACATGAGAGATTACCTCCTCATGATGGGACTTGGTTTAGGTTAGGAAGCTTTTCTAAGGAAGTGACACTTCTGTTGAAACCTGACGGGTCAGAAGGAGTGGCCTGGTGGAAGGTTGGGAAGAAGAAAACTCCAGACAAAGCTAATAGTAGGTGCATGAGGAGACCATGCAGAGCCTTTGCTGACATGGGATTGAGGATTTTGTTTTAAGAGAAACAGAGAACCACTGAAAAATTTTAAGAAGGGTTGACATGACCCAGAATTTTATTGAAAGAAAATCACCATGGTTATTTGTGAGAAATATACTGGAGGAAGGAAAATGGTAGAAATATAGGAATAGTGGTCTACCCGAGAGAAGATGGTGCCTCAATAAGAAGGTGGAGATGTAGAGAAGGACATGGATTCAAGATATAATTTGAATTGCTTGTTAGATTATGAATATTTAATAGATACTAAATTGATCAGTAGAATTGATAGATCAGGCCTAGTGAACAATGTGTATAAAAGAAGCATTTGCAAGAAAATCTCATTTGTCAGAGATTCCCTACCCCACTAACTACTTACACAATTATATGGTGATCCCACCCTTGGAAGAGAAATACTGTGCAGTGCAGCCATGTGGCATGACTCCAGGGGAACCCTCACAACTTTTCTTTGTGATTGGGTGTCCCCTGGAGTTGTGCAATGCAATGGTCCTGGGGCTGTGGAATATTGATTGTGCTTTGTTGCCTGTAAAGATTATAACATGGGATGTTATTTACACTGAGGGCCTCCATGTATAGTTATGTTCTCCTGAGGGGCTGGCTGGGGATTGGAAAATGCACTCTAGGAAGGGGACACCATTTACTGGTTGGTCCCAACTAGGGAACCTTTGATAATTAATAATTTAATAATAATTCACTGTCCAAAGTGTTGCTCTTGTATAATTTGTGTATTCTAAAGGGTGGTCTTCTCCTAATTATGTGCTAGCTGTAGCCCTGTTTACCTTAGTCAGATACTTTGGTACCACAAATTCACCTCTTCGAAGCATAGAAGATGATGGTAGACAGGGTAGTAGCAAAAATGTTTATAAGTTAGAGATGAAATAGACATCAGAGGAAAATTATCTGTAGTAGTAAGGAGGAGCCATCAGTCAAGACAGGAGATTTGGAATCCAAAGCTTCTGGCTATCATTTTCATATCCCAGTTACATTCTCTTGAGTAGGTAAAATCCTTAAGCAAGCCACCCCTACATCATCACAGCCCACTTTCACCTTGGAATTCCAGGCCCAGCCTTTCTAGTGTTCATTCACATGTTCACAAACGCAGATCACTGGCACCACTTTGAACAGTTTCCTTCCTTTGTCGATAGAAAATAAGCCAATAGAGAGAAACTCAGAATTTGTCCCTCTCCCTCCCCTTTCCCTATGTTCTCCAAATCTTGCACCTTGACATCTCTAAGGGGCTGCAAGTTTAGACATCCAAAGGCTGCTGTTTCTACACTTTTGATTTCTGAATTTGATAGGCCTCTGAATGAAAAGCTGAGGAATCTTGGTTCAATCTGTATTTAAATTTAATTCAACTCTTCAACTATTAGGTCTCAATAATCTAAAACAGAATAGAACATCTATTTTACTCCATAGTTGTTCTATCACTGTCTTCATTATTGCAGCAAAAGCACCACCATCAACCATTTGACAAGTCAGAACCTGGACATTTTTCTAATTCCTCCATTCTCCTTTCTCTTCTTACTCTCATCTGTTTCCTGAACCTATATCTTGAATCCATCTTTCCTCCATATCCATTGACCAATTAAAGCAGGTAGAAGGGGGGACACCTGGGTGGCTCAGTTGGTTAAGTGTCCAACTCATGATCTCAATTCAGGTCTTCTTCTCACGGTGGTGAGTTAAATTCCATGTTGGGCTCCATGCTGGGTGTGGAGTCTACTTGAAAAAAAATTAAAAAAGCAGCAACACCTGGGTGACTCAGTTGGTTGAACATCTGCCTTTGGCTTGGATTGTGATCCCAGGGTCGTGGGTTCGAGTCCCGCGTTGGACTCCTTGCTCAGCGGGCAGCCTGCTTCTCCTTCTGCCCACGACTCCCCCTACCTGTGCACGTGCTTTCTTGCTCTCTCTCTAACAAGTAAATAAATAAAATCTTTTAAAAAAGCAGTTAGAAGGATTTTTCTTAAATGCATATTTGATCACTTCCTTCTTTTGCTTAAAATTCTTCAGTGACTTTTTATTATCTTTAAATACAATTAAAATTTATTGGCAAGTCAGACAAAGTCTTTAATAAACAACTGATGTCTCCCAGCTACCTCTTTGTCTGTTTTCATTTCCTGCCATTCCCATTTAAGTTACACTGAAATGTAGATTCTGACATAGGCCTGGTCTTAAACTCTGTGACTTCAAATTCTTTTCCTCCTTCCTGGCTCTCCCCTTTATTTGCAATTTTCTGGCTAACTCCAAATAATTCTTTAAGACTCAGATCAAAAATAATTTCTGATAAGCACTGACATGCCCCCTGCACCTGACTCAGGAACCTTCTTCCTTGGTGGAATTAGGGGCTTTTTCTTGCATTCTGTACTGGAATCTACCATATGATTTTATTGTATGATCTCTGTTGGATCGTCTTTTTTGTGTAGTTCCAGTATATATATAGAATAGCGACTAGGAATGTGAACTTTGGAGTTATGCAGACCTCCCAATCAAACGTATGACCAGGCAAAGTTTGGTTTCTAAATCTATATTGATAGATTATTGATTGAAAAACATAATGCAAATAAAATGCACAATTGTGCCTGGTGCATACTACGTGTGTAACAAATGTTGTTTGTTGCTATTGTTGGTATTAGTAGGAGTAGAGTCTTTTATCCTTAGTTTCTAACATAGTATGTATCACTTAATAGATACTCAGTAATTTTGACTGATTGAATAAATAAGTCTATACCAAGGGAAATTGCCTTATAAAATCTTGAGGAAAATTTGAATTTCTTATAGGAGAACTATCTGAAGTTCCAAGCAGTTTGGATACCTGACTATTTTCACATTGCATTGTCAAAGACATGAATATGGAATACTCCAGATTTCATAACTGCCTCTTGATTTGCAGGTTTAAGAAACAAAAACTGTAAGTGTTCACTTAATTAAAATTGTTGGTATCACCTGGCAGAATTTAATACGCCATGTAATTATGAGTGATATAAAGAAGACTTCTGGGAACATTTTATGAGGTGTATGGCATAAGGATGTTTCCACCAGATTGTAGATTCCATATCCTGAATTCCCAAATATCTAGTTTCTATACAGAGCTTATTATTTATTTTCCTGTGTGAATCAGCTGATATGTAGATGTTTGAAGGCTGTCCTCTTTTTCCTTAACTCTATACATGTAATTAGCGATCATTAATATACCTAATTAGGTAAGATTATATTTAGAACAAATGTTTTATCTGTAAGTATTATTCATAATAACCAATATAACTAAGTCTTATTTATATATGCCAGTGAAGCAGATTAGTTACGTGAACAACTTTATAAATTTCTTGGTTGAAGTTTATAATATGCTTTGTTATTTTTGTTTGAATTTTATGTACAAATGTTTGGACATAGAAAAGAATTTGAACCAAGTGACAAAGATGCAGTGCAAACCACAGGTGGGACTTCAGGGACTCATGCCCTGACTGGCACTGAAATTAGGCACCTGGACTCTGAGGGTTGGCAGGGATCTCAGAGACTGTGGAGTCCAACTTTCTACATAACGGATGTTTCTCTCCATGCCCCATCCCAGAAGTCTTTATCTAGTGTCCTTCTAATCCTTTCCAGTTTCACAAACCTTTCACTAGTGAGACTTGAAATAACTCTAGGGAGTGTTTTAAATTTTTTGGGGGGGAACCCTATTTTCCTGTAACTTCCATCTATTTGTCTTAATTGTTCTCTGTGAATGTATTCCGAGGATTGATTTTCACTTGACGAAAAGCCACGTAAAACAATACTTTTTTATCAAAAATGCTTATTTTATAGAGGAGACTAGAACATTTCTACTAGAAATTCTGGAGTTTCTAAGATAAAAATCAAGACTTCCCTGATGGGAGAAAATTAGGTCATTCCAAAAGTTTTAACCATACTTCTGCTTTAAGAGAGGTTGTTTTGTTTTGTTTTGTTTTGTGACTGGGCCATTTGAGTGTGAAAAGATAAGTCTCAGGTTGTGGTCTCGAAGGTGAAAAAATGCTTTTCACGGGCTTCCAAAGAAGGAGAGGGTAATAGGCCAGTGATTGGGGGAGAGGGGAACCAGTAGCTATAAAGAGGGGAGGGTGCTGTGAGATGGCCAGAGGCCAGGGCCTGAAGAGAAAATATTGCCTGTGGAAAAAATTTGGTGTGATGGGATTGGCACAAGCACTTAAGAGATAGGGTTATCTGGGGGCACCTGGGTGGCTCAGCGGGTTAAGCCTCTGTCTTCAGCTCAGGTCATGGTCTCAGGGTCTTAGGATCAAGCCCCACATCGGGCTCTCTGCTTAGCAGGGAGCATGCTTCCCTCTCTCCCTCTGCCTGCCTCTCTGCCTACTTGTGATCTCTCTCTCTGTCTGATAAATAAAATCTTAAAAAAAAAGAGGTAGGAATATCTGGAACACATTTTTATTTATTTATTTATTTAAAAGATTTTATTTATTTATTTGACAGACAGAGATCACAAGTAGGCAGAGAAGCAGGCAGAGAGAGAAGAGAGGAAGGGAAGCAGGCTCCCCGCTGAGCAGATAGCCCCATGTGGGGCTTGATCCCAGGACCCTGAGACCATGACCTGAGCCGAAGGCAGAGGCCTAACCCACTGAGCCACCCAGGTGCCTCTGGAACAAATTTTTAATCTTGTGGTTTGCATGCTGCTTCCATGTATTACCCTCCATCTTCAGACACATTTCACTTAATCTGTAGTCAAAAATCTATATGTTACACACCGCCTTTTATTCACTATTCCTTTTATTATTAGTACTCAGGAGAGAATTGATGGAAAAAGGGACCATATTTCATAATTGGGTGAGTGGGAGTATAATAATACAGCAGAGAACCTTGAGGTCGTTTGGGGGTGGGGTTGGATTTGAGACTGGATTTTCTACTCATCATATTTTGAGATAAGATTAATTTCTTAAATAATTCTAAATATAGGGTGCCTGGTGGCTATAAATATAGGTGCTCAGTGGGGAGCCTGCTCCCCCCCCTCTCTGTCTGCCTCTCTGCCTACTTGTGATCTCTGTCAAATAAATAAATAAAATCTTAAAAACAATACTAAATATAGGGGAGATTGAATACAGTTGGAAGAGTTGAGAACACTCAGGTTATTAAGGTAGGGTCTCACTTTAAAAATTTGAAATTTTATGATTGCAGTGGGCTACTCTGGATGTGTCTGGTTATGTTGGGGTATGAACTGGTGGGATCATCTGAACCCCATTTGCTGTTAATATTTTCTGTATTATCTTAGTGGAAATACTGCTTATATTCTGTCAATATAATTCTTGATAAGTGGATAGTTGTCTCCCCTATTTAGTTTTCCATATATTTAATGACATGAAATCATATTATTTCAAGAGAAAATCTAAGTATTATACTTTCTCTTTACTCATGGCCTCATATTTTACATAGTTGTAAATCATTTGCTCAAATTGCCATCTCCCTTGGTTGGTGGTTCTAACTAAAGAGGTCCTGTGGTGTAGGGGAAATACCCTAGACTTAAAGAGTTGGAAGATCCTGCCTTGAATATTAGCTCCGCCAAACATAATATGAATGCTTGGAATGTCACAAATTCTGAGTCTGAATTTCTTTATCTATAGAATTCAAATTTCAGAACAACTTTTCTATCTTCCTTATAGAGTTGTGGTGATTGTCAAATGCCATGATATGAAAACATCTTACATACCAAATACCCCATACAAATTGGAAGTGATATCATTTAAAATGTCTAATAAATACCCTTTAAAGAAATGGTGTGAGGCATAGGGGGTAAGAATAGCACACTAGGGATGCTTTTGAAATCTCTTTGTTAAAAAAAAAAAATCCAATTAGAAGAAATGGAGTTTACTTTCGACTTGTCTATGAAATCATTATTTTGCTTCTATAACTTTGTAACTCTCCATGATTGAGTGAACCATCCAAACGACGAATTTTCTGTATGCTAATTCACATCTTCAGTCAACTAAATTCTTCAAATAAATTGCACATCCTTAAAAAAAATTGATAACTATGCTATATAATTCACTGCTTTAGCAAGGTAGCTACTCAAAGTAGCTACTTTTTTTCCCCCCACAGAGGGCATGTAATCATTAGCAAAAAAAAAAAAAAAAAAAAAAAGAAAAAAAAAGGAAAGAAAAACCCCAAACCCCCAAGCTCAAGCAATTTAATCTTTTTTCCAGTGAGAGGCATAAATATACATTTCACAAGTCATACAAAAATACAATTTTATATCATGGCCAGTTAAGGAATGAGAGACACCATGGGAAAGAGAAAAAGGAAGAGTAAGAAGACAGAATCTTTCATTCATTGTGTTTTGAATTCTTACTTTTCTTTATTTCACTGCCTAAGTCCTGACTTTTCTTTCCAAAGGCTTAGAAAAGCATCCTTCTCCTACCTAATGGCTATTAAAATCCATGACTGTTGCCTGGCACCCAATATCTATTTCTTGGCCACTCTACTGTTATTGTGACCCATGCCTTTGTCTCTCCCCACAAGCCCACCTTTATCTGAAGGCCAGAATCAGTGCCCCTGGTGGGAACATGGGAACAGCACCACTTTAAACCATCACTCTTTTGGTCCTATTGCTTTTGCAGTGTTCAGATTTCCTTCTCATACCCAATTTAACTGTTGAAACGAACTGCTTGGGACATACCTGGCTCTTTTCTGAGAATCTCAGAATCAAGTGTTACACACGATATAGGGACCTCAACCATACAATTAGAATTCTATTTTGCACCTTTGCACAACTGGATGAACTTATCAATCAAGAAAGGGATGTTGGGTAGGCAATTAATAAGGAAGCTTGCCAGGGGCTTAATGAAATGAGGTTCATGACTGATTTCAGCTTATTGTCTGGTTCCCCCTCACCAGTCTAATTAAAGCACGATTTGAAAGCTAAGAGGAAGAATTGAACATTATCCTGATTAATTTTCATACTGGTAAGACCTTAAGCTGATTTCTTACCTTCTCTGGGCTTTAAAGTTCATAGCAATTTGGCATGCACAGAACAACTGCTTAATGGTGAGCCAGTTTTTCCCAAGAGACTGAAGCTTCTGGAAAGCCCAGTGGATGACTTTTCACATCCTATGAACTGGAGCAAACATGTGATGCTGCCAAATTGGAGGGCTTACCCTGCCTTAGTTGGACCAAGACCCCAGTGAATGCCAAGGCCCAGCACAGTGCCTACTTAGTGACTTGCTGACCACCTCACCCATACTGCTGGTGTTGAAACAAATTCCATTTGGAAACAGTCCAGATTCTTCTGTGTCTCCTGGGGGACTCTAGAATTTTATAGTGTATGTTTATATTTGTGTAATCAGCACATTTTTCTAATTAGGTGGAAATTAGTGTGTTTTACTAAGTATAGTTAAAATTATTGCCTTTAAACACCAAACTGCACTGTAAAATATAGCTTACAAAATTGTGTGTAATAATAATAATAATAATATATTATATAGTGCTTACTGTGTGTAAACACGGTTTTAATTGCTTAGCTTGTATTAATTCATTTAATCTTCACAACACTGCCAGATTAATTTTCTCTTATTAACCTCAGTTTACATATCAGGGAGGGTCTTAAGGCCAAAATAGGTTAAGTGATTTGCCTAACTTACACAAAAACTCAAGGTTATACAAAACATCCCACCTTTATTCTTAAATGACAAAAACATTTAATAGAAATCAGTGTGGGCTGATGTTTACAGGTGTTTGTGTAGGAAGAAGCAAAAATCAGGAGATGGGTACCTGATTTAGAGAAGCATTGAGTTAAGATTTAGTGACCAGGAGAGAAGATTTGAAGACTCAGATGGTAGTGTAGATGGTAGTATAGAAAGTGTAAGAGAGATGGAAAATTCAAGATGCAAGAAATATGTCTTTTCAGATTTTATGGGGATAATCTATAGATCAAGCAGTGAGTAAAGATAAAGTGAAATAACTTAAGGAAAAGCAAGAAAGGTTAATTCAGGGAACTTGTGTGGACTGAGTACAGTCCTGATGCTGACTCACATTTGAGTTGTTCAAAGAAGACAATTTCGATATTCAGTAGGAGAATTGATTGAAACCCTGACTGAAAGATTGGGCTGAACTAATGACCAAAGAGAGCCTTTCCTTGGATTTGGGGGAAAATAGGGACAAACTGTTGAGAAATTCACCCAAGCTGTGAGACACATGAATGGTAGTCAGTAACTGTATGCATTAGGACTGGCTGTGAAAAAAAAAAAAAAAAAAAAAAAAAGACTGGCTGTAAACATTGCACATTTAATTCATATCTCAATCCAAAGAAATTGTCTAAGAATGGGATATCAATCAGCTGGATACAAAGATAGTATCTTCTTTTAAAATGCTAACATTTAAAAATGCTTACAAGAATTTGATGGGCTATTTTCCTTTAGAACTTAGTCCTCTGTATTTTTTAAAATTAACATATAATATATTATTTTTTCAAGGGTACAGGTCTGTGATTCATCAGTCTTACACAATTCAGAGTGCTCACCATAGTACATACCCTCCCCAGTGTCCATCACCCAGCCACCCCATCCCTCCCATCCCCCTCACCTCCAGCAACCCTCACTTTGTTTCGGGAGATTAAGAGTCTCTTATAGTTTGTCTCCCTCTCTGGTTTTGTCTTGTTTCATTTTTCCCCTTCCTTCCCCTATGATCCTCTGTCTTGTTTCTCCAATTCCTCATATCATTGAGATCATCTGGTTATTGTCTTTCTCTGATTGACTTATTTTGCTCAGCATAATACCCTCTAGTTCCATCCATGTCATTGCAAATGGCAAGATTTCATTTCTTTTGATGGTTGCATAGTATCCCATTGTATATATATATACCACATCTTCTTTATCCATTCATTTGTTGATGGACATCTAGGTTCTTTCCATAGTTTGGCTATTGTGGACATTACTGCTATAAACATTTGAGTGCACGTACCCTTTTGGATCACTACATTTGTATCTTTGGGGTCAATACACAGTAGTGCAATTGCTGGGTCGTTGGGTAGATCTATTTTCAACTTTTTGAGGAACCTCCATACTGTTTTCCAGAGAGGCTGTAGCAGCTTGCATTCCCACAGCAGTCCTCTGTGTTTTTAAAAGAATTTATTTATTTATTTATTTATTTATTTATGAGAGCGAGAAAGAGAGAGGGAGAGCAAGGAGAGGGGCAGAGGGAGAGAGAGAATCTCAAGCAGACTCCCCACAAAGCCCGGAGTCCAATGTGGGGCTCAATCTTATGGATCCTGAGATCATGACCTGAGCCATAATCAAGAGTTAGATGGTCAACTGACTGAGTCACACAGGTGCCCTAGAGCTCAGTCTCTTTGAGCCAAAGTTCTCTTTTTATAGTATCTATTTGGTAATGTCACCAATACTTTTCTGAGATGAATTCCATAGATAATGTAAAATCAATAATACAACCATTTCTATGTAGAGGAGAAATAGATGAAAAGATTAATATTAAAATAGTATGTATTTCTATATGTAAATGTTCTGGCAAAGTGACTCTAAAAGACATAATGAAGTAGTCAGATGTGTGCTCCTATTTGAAGAATTGCTTAGATTTAATGATATAAATACAAACTGACACAGTTGTATTATACTAGCAGCCCAGATACCATGAGTAGTGGTGTTCTCAGGGATGTGATTTTCCAGAATTATGAACAACTATAGGCATGCTTTCAAACAAAATAAAATGAAGTCTTCTCTCATTTTCCATGGTAGTTACATTCTTCCAGTATGGTAGATCTAAAAACTATATAAAGCATACTTGGTGTTTGTATGTGAAAGGAACATAAGGTGTAGGCTCATGTTTTTCACCTAACTGAATATTGGCATGATATTCTCAAGTCAAGAGAGATGCTGAATAATATCTTGTGGTACAAGGTGTCCAGCATTCCTGGACTCTATCTACTAAATGTTCATAGCACCCCACATCACTGTGGCAACAAAATACTTAAGTGCCCGATCCAATATTGGGCACTCATAGTTTTTAGTCTGCAAAAGCAAAAGAAATCAGACTCTGCTGTCAGTAGTTTCTCAGGATGATCAGAAGGCCATTTTTACTTTCTTAACACTTTATGTAGGTCATGAGAAGACAAAACAACAAAACACCCCGAAACTGAATGGCTTAAAGCAACAATGATATGTTGTTTTTCTTAAGTTGGTTGGTTGGGCAGTTAATTCCTATGAATGCCAACTGAACCTCTTCAGTCATAGAGACTGTCCAAAATACCCTCATACAGTCTTAAATTTTCACTGGGCAAACATATATTTAGTCTCCAAATCTCAGTTAGATATCACTTTGTCTACGAGGTATTTTCTGATTCCATATTCTAGACTGAATTCTCCATGTGGTACTCCCATAGCATTCATTTCCTAACCCTCATCACATTTTTAATAACTTGTGTATTTTCACTGTCATATTATGAATTCTATGAAGGTGAATCCCATGTTTTTTCATCATTGTACCTGGTTATGTTGTCCCAGATAGTTGAAGGGAACGTATTTTTGCATTGTATTGTATTTGAAGTTGATTTGAAATTCAGTGTGTGGATCAATTGCCAAAAAATGTAACCTAATAGTTTTAGAAAATATTGGTAGATTATTTAAAATGTCATTGTATTAACTTAATTTTAAAAATTTCCCTTGGAGATGAAGGGAAACAATGTTTTTGATCAATAGAAAAATATCTGTACAAATAACGTGCATTTACCCTTCAGTGAGGCATTGCATCATTACATTCTCCACTATTCTGCTAGTGGGTGCTTAGAATCTTCTTTGGACATACATCCTTATCCATCTGGATTTCTTACCACATCCTGTCCCATATTTCTTGGGTACATACTCTAAATGTTGAACTTAGTTTGAATTCTTAGTTATTTGTATGCAAACTGTGGATCTCTTTCCTTCCTAGGGATTTATCCACAGTTTTGAGTCACACTTCAGTCTCATTACAGCATACTTATTTATTATGCTTGATGGTTGGCCATACTTTCATGTTGTCACTCACAGGCTGTACCTGATCTGCACAAATGTGAATCTCAGACTTCCCCTGGGAGGGACCATGGAACCCACAAAACTCCCTTTGTGAGCTCTTCAGGCAAATGATGTTGGTTTATTCATTTAATGATCCTTCATTCAAAATACATTCTTATAATTAATCTCTGAGTCCTGTCATGGTTCTAGCATTACAACTTTGGGGAAAAAATCAGATTATAGTTTATAAAAAGTCCACTTCTCAATAGGCTTTACATCTCAGAGGCTTTATTGAACTATTATGTTAGCTTAACCAGTCCAATCTACTTTAACTAAAATTTAAGTTCTCCCTCTGAAAAGCAGGCACTGGTTTAGAGCATTTCTATGGTCCCTCGCAAATGCAGTATCAGAAATTTTGGAATTCCTCTCACATTGCTTCTTTGTGAACACCCCATTAAAAACTCCCAGATTACTGGTTTCTCTCTGCCTCTAGTTGGTGTGATATCCATGCTTAGATAAGAAACTGGAACCTGGGAGAGTGAGGTGGGATGTGAGTAGGTAATTTTTTTATTTGCATGCTGCCTTACACACATGCTTAATCAGCCTTGTAGTTTGAATAAGTAGTAGAAGCAATGCTATGTATTTGAGCTATTTTGAGACATTGAAAACATTGTGTCTCTTTCAAAATTGGCCATGTCTTTTTGATTTTCTTCCCACTCTGAACATAAAACAGGTGCACCAGCAATAGTTGGCACAAAGTGAAAAAGTTTTTGCATTGAAGACTGATCATTTCTTGTAGTTCCCTTTATCTTAGTCATCAGTGTTGATTCAGAGATATTAAGTATGGTAATAACTTGAAGCCAAATTAGTCGAGATTTGGCCAGCGCTAACCAGGGTTTGCTTTTACTGTGGGAGGAACTTGAAAAAGGCAATATTGATTATGTCTGGGATATGCCAATTATAATTTGACATTCTGATTTCTGCTTTTTGTTTAACTTAGAAGCAGATTCTGCTTTGCTCTATTTGTGAAAGACAACCGGATGAGTGAAGATTGCTGCAACTTGCCATAAAACTAGTAGTTTATCTGAAATCATAGGCAGAGAAAACAATATCTACTTTTTCCTTTTTCTGACTCAAAGTATGCGGAGATGAGGAATATTATTGAGCAAGATTATCTAGGTAAAAAGGGAAAGATGAAAAGAGTAAGAAAGCCATGAGTGATAGCTGAGATGAAAATTAAAACAAAATATAATAAAGTACTTAGAAGATTTAAGTATGATATATAGAGTGATGAAAAAAGTTAAAAAAAAATTATGTTGCCATGAAGAAAACAGTTGGGGACAGAAAGAGTGCAGAATAAGTTGATACATAGGAAATAGGTATTTTGTCTGGGTGAGATAATTGCACTTTAACATGTGGAACAGGACGTTAAAATGAGATTCTTCTGTTAGCTTTGGCTGAGGCATGAAGACATCGGTGGCTACATTCAAGAATGAATTATGAGAGTGGACACCTTGCCTGAGAATCAGCGAGATGACTCTGAAATTTATGTTGAAGATCAAGAAAGAGGGGAGAGGACAGGATTTTGTGAAGGGAGTTTTTGGAGAACTCTGTGTGCTGTGGGCGTCACCCCTCCTCTACATAGGAGTAATTGGAGTCTTGAGAGAAGTTCAGCTCAGAGAACTAGATGTGTGTTTTTTACAGTTAGGAACAGAGCAGACTGATGTCTGATTCATGCCCAAGTAAGCTGAAGTGGACTTTAAGGAAAGAAGAGCATGTCTGGAAAGTTTCTGTAAATGCCTCTGTTAAGGGGCCAAAAGTGCATGAATTGTAGCCACGGGGAAAATTCAGTAAAAACATAAGCTTGAAATAATCTAAACATGGGACTCTGCAAAAGAAAATGGTGTATCAGGGTGAGAGGATCCCAGAGTAAGAGGCTAAGGGGTATGCCGCTGCGGTCAGAAGCCACAGAAGGATTAGGGGCAACCAGTCACGGGTGAGGCACTGCCTTGGTCAAGGGAATCCCATTTGCAAGTGCCCAGCATGAAAGTCTCCAAAGAATCTGCAAAAGCAACTATGAGAGAATGATTCTCTGAGGTCTGAAGATAATGGTGCCTTTCTATGACAGCAAAGTCAGTAAGAACCTTTCTATGTCTTTTACCTCTCCTACCTCCCACCATGAATTGGAACATGTAAAGCCAAGAAACAGCAGCTATTGATTAAGGGAGCAAGATAACAGAAGCGAGGGAAAGAAAGAAGAAAGGTATCCCATATCCCTGAAGGCAGGTGGCCCGTCTGCTGCCAGCCTTACAAGGAGAACAGTGGAAGTCTTAGTTGTGAATGAAGTTGGAAGGGTTCATCAATATATTGGATTAAATATTGTGATGTCTGAGTGAAGGGTTAAAGGGACCATAGGAATTTCTATCACCAAGAAGAGATTAGAAAATCGTGAGGCTTGCTTGACTTTTAATCCAATGACAGGGATGAGTTTCCTGTTGTGATCATGTTTAAAAGTACAGAGGAAGACAGAAATCATAGAGATAACTTTTGATTATATGCCATGAGCCCTTTCAAAGTATTGGCTCTGGAGGAAAAAGCATAGGCCCTTTCTTGAAGGAGATGTGCCTTGAGTTAAAAGATCATGAGCTTTAGAATTTGCTTCAAAATCTCTGATCTGCCATTTCTTAGTTATAACCCAGAACAATTTACATAACTTCTTTGAACCTCATCTATAAATGCAACATAATAATTTGTGAAGCTCCAGAGTTATGCTCAAGAAATGTCATTTTTCTCCATCTTCTCACTCGCTTTTCTAGATAAAATCTGAATCTATTATTTTAAAGAATACACTTCATGAAACTTGTGGTAGATGGTGTGGGGTCATTTAAACATGGGATTCTGCAAAAGAAAATGGTGTATCGGGGTGATAGGATTCCAGAGGAAGAGGCTAAAGGGTATTCTACTGAGGTCAGAAGGCACAGAAGGATTAGGGGTAAAAAAACTTCCCATAGGTTAATACATATATATAATTATATATATATAATATATTATCTATTATATCTATATACATATATATATAGATATATACAATTACTGTTACTATATAATTCTCTCTAGAAAACAGATTATATATTCTTTGAATGCAAGAGAGACAGCAACAATAATGAACATAGTAAAATATGATAGACAGGGGAGACAGTTACCGAGGACAGATCACCGACATGGGTTATTAGAGATAGTTATGGTATGAGGTGGTCAAGTTCAGCTGTATGGATAAAATCAGACAAACTGGATTTGATAGGATGATGGCATAACAGGCAAGTATGTGGGATAGAATCTACAAGTATTTCCAGATAGAAAAAGATAGCTTGAGCAAAAGTGGAAATGAGCAAAGCATAACCAGGGGACAATGAACTGATATTTGTGATGGAGTAGAAGACTTGTGTAGGTTTGGGAATCCCTTTATAGGAGAAGGAAATAAGTGAGTTGATAGAAGATTCTTATGAACTGAGCACTTTTGCTTGGCACGTATATCATAATTAAGGTGAAGACCCTGAAAGTTTTGGATGGGTAAAAAGAAATTGAGAAAAATTCATCAACTTTGGTTTATAGAGTGGGAGAGCAGGGGATGAGACCATTTACAGATTATTGCAATAGCCAACTCGTAAGGATCGTGAACTCAGAAAGTAATAGCTGTGAGAATAGAAAGAAGGGATGAAATATAAGGAGTGAAGAGTTGACAGACTTCAGAAAACATTTGCATTTTCAAACATTACACAACGAAGAGTCTCTAGGCCAGCTCTATCCAAGTGAATTTTCGGATTTGAAATTTTCTCTATACTGTGCAATATGGTAATCACATGTGGCTATTGTTCACTTGAAATACAACTAGTGAGAAATCGAATTAATAGTTTTATTTGATGTTAATTACTTTACATTTAAATTTAAAGAGCCCCATGTAGCTCATGGCTACCATGTAAGTGTGGTATCTCTTCCACAACAAACTGCAGCACCCACACATGAGTTGGTTAAGGATATTTTGAGTATTGCATTGCCAGAATTGCCTCCTACCCAGTGATTTGAATTTGGCACCATTGCTGTCTTTGGCAATTAGTGCAACGAGTTGAATATTTTATTATATTTTTCTCTGACTGCCTTATGGAAATAGAAAAATGAAAATGCTATTACTATTCTTAATAAATGTGTGTTTCATCAATTAAGTTCAATTAAGGCACGGGCAGAAATTGTTAAGTGTCCAGAAAGTGGTAAAACTTCTGTCTCAACCAAACCTGGGGAGAAAATAAAGATAAAAATCACATATAAAAATGGTAGAAATAGACTGCCAAGGATAATTTGGGATTTATGTAATTTTATTATTATTATCCTCATCATTATTTAGCAACAGTGCTTATAGGTGCAGTGACATGGAACAGTATCATTTACTTTTCTCACATTCCATTTCTGGTTATAATTTCAACAAGGAATGTAGGCATTTCTTCTATAGATCACTCCTCACAACATTGGAAGTTATTACTATCTTCATTTTTAATGGAGAAAATGTGACTAATTTTTCTATAACTACACATCTGTAAATGACAGATTTTGAACAGATCTAGCTGATGCCCAAATTTCCATTTTTGGAGTAGTTATCAAACTTGGGACAAAAAGTCTTCAAGTTATCACATGGAATAGTCCATGTTTTAACATTTTTATCTTTAGTTGTTCAGATCAGGCTTATTCTCTCAGCATTAAAGCTAGATGTAATCACATATTTGAGTCTTTAGAGATTTGATAATTAAATTCAAAAATAAAATGATTATTTTCATATTAGTAAATAATTTTTAGTATTAGTGAGGTAAAAATTAATTTCTTAAGTCAATATATTTTCTTATATAATGTAATAGGAAAGGTTTATCTGCCAGAAATTCTACTCTGGACCATAACAATCACCCTTCTGATTGAGACCGATATGTTCTTTTTCTTCAAGTTCACGAAAGGAAGTACAAGGAGGATTGTTCTCTGGTTCTAATCTCAAGTTGTCAGCAAGGAACCACAAAACTGGTTGTAGACCTTTCCTAAACAATCAGCAGTCTTGCTCAGGTAACCATGTTTCTGAAAGCCAGCCAATCACTAAACACACTGACAGTTAGCCAGTAACTATATACTTCCATTTTTAAAGTTCAGCCAAATCCCTGGACTCTTTGCTTTCCCCAAACCCAATACAAGATCAGGTTTTTGCTTGTTCAATAGACTGTGTTTTTCCCTGTCTTAGCCTGCAACAAATACATCTCTGTTTCAAATATAGTTGAATGGTGGTCTCCTGCCTCAGTATTTCTTTCCTATTTTACTAGGTAAGTGATGCTTTCCTAGTATTTATGACTAGAAGTGTTTTACTAGAAGTAAAAACTTGGGGAAAATATCTTTTTCTCATAGGTTCTCATGGCCTTCCCAATATTTAAATATTAAAAGATAAATAGAGTGACCAGTTACAACTTGGTCTCATAAACTAACAAATATTAAATGTCCTTCTTTCTCAATCTCCTTTTTCTCTTAGGGTTTCTCCAGTACCTACTGGGAATAACCTGAACTTATATAAAATCCAAGGGAATGAGAATTCTTCCATGACCTGAAAAAAGAATTTGTTAAAAATACGATTTCTTTTAGGGTGCCTGGGTGGGTCAGTCAGTTAAGCTTCCAACTCTTGATTTCAGCTCAGGTCATGATCTCAAGGTTGTGAGATCAAGACCGCTATGGGGCTCTGTGCTGGGCCTACTTAAGATTCTCTCTCTCACAAAAGACAATTATCATATGATATCACTGGTATGAGGAATTTGAGAAACAAGACAGAGGATCATAGGGGGAGGGAGGGAAAAATGAAACAAGATGAAACCAGAGAGGGAAACAAACCATAAGAGAATCTTAATCTTGGGAAACAAGCTGAGAGTTTCTGGGGTGGGGGTGGGAGAGATGGGGTGACTGGCTGATGGACACTGGGGAGGGTATGTACTATGGTGAGTACTGAATTAATTATATAAGACTGATAAATCACAGACTTGTACCCCTGAAAGAAAGAGTGAAAAAAATTCTCTCTTCCCCCTTCCATCCCCCCACTCATGCATTCTCTCTCTCAAATAAATAAATGAATCTTTAAAAATATGATTCTTTTATTATATAAAACACAAAATATAGGGGCACCTGGGTGGCTCAGTCGGTTAAGCATCTACCTTCTCAGTTTATGATCCCAGGGTCTTGGTATCAAGGTTTCTCCCTCTTCTGCTCCCCCAGCTTGTGTTCCCTCTCTAGCTGTCTGTCTCTCTCTCTCTAAAATAAATAAATATAGAGGGTGGTTGGGTTATGGACATTGGGGAGGGTATGTGCTATGGTGAGTGCTGTGAAGTGTGTAAGCCTGACGATTCACAGACCTGTACCCCTGGGGCTAAAATACATTATATGTTAATAAAAAATAAAAAATTAAAAAATAAATAAATAGATAAATAAATAAAATAATTTTAAAAATCTGACAAAATTTATATAAATTTGATTATTGATTGAATGTTAAATTTCATAGGGTTATATAATTGATCTCTTTGTAATTTGTTACAAAGTATCCTTCTGTCATTTGTAACTCCATAAGAGATTCTGAAATGTCATTCCTGCCCTTGTTATTTTAAGAGTAACATTGCCCTTGTTTGATGGAGAGTACCTCCTTCATTAATAGTCGTCTATAAATGATTACGTGGCCATCGTGGTTTTTCCTGCAGGACTACAAGATTCCTGGACCTGCAGAGTTAAGACTAGAAATCTGACAACATTTGGCACAGTATAATACCACCCATTAAAATGACCAAGTTAAAATTTATCTTAAGAATGAGATTGTAAATGTGATTTCCTATGAGGGACTAGAAATGGGGCAAGTGGCATAAAATAAAGGGTATGAGTCTTGATGGGGGGGTTCTCCTTCAAGTCATGTCTTCCCATTGAATATAATAAATAATAAAAAAATAAATAAATAAAAATCATTTGTTAGTAGATAAAGGATTAAATCTGTGGGATTAAGCTTTCAGCATGTATATAACAGGGAATTAGGTAAAATAAACTGGAAACTAGTACACAGTGATGTGCTGGAATCCTCATGTTTTGGGTCACCAGAGCCAATTGTTACATATTTAGGAATTTTGCTAGCTGGTTGACAACACATTGGGAAGCTTGAGCTCTGCAGTGATGAAAGTTTTTATATCTTGGAAACTGACAAATACTATAAATCAAGGTTTCTTCTCCTCCCCACCCCCACCGCTTGTGCCCTTCTGTTTATAGTTATCTTTGTCTGAAGATAGATTCTGACACCAGTTTGTTTTTATGAGCCACATGGACCCCATCATGAAAATACAATATTCTTATTTCTTTGTGGAAAAGGCATAACACCAGACAGATGTGTTTTCTGACTAAATTGAAGTGGAGTTATTTACCAATTCTAAAATGAGGTTTAAAGGATGACGTTTTAAGTCTCCTCTTTTTCTTTCCTTTTTGTGACTACATAGAGAAATTATAGGCTAGTTGGGATCAGGTGTAGGTTTGTTGTCATAGTGGCTACCCTATTTACAGCCTCACTAACAGTATACAAGGACTCCACTTTCTCTTCCACCTCAACAACTCTTGTTCCCTTGCTACCTTCTCTCTCTGTGTGTGGTAATAGTCATTCTACAGGTGTAATGTTATTTTATCATGATTTTGATTTGCATGTCCCTGATAATTACTGATGTTGAGCACCTTTTCATATGCCTGTTGGCCATTTATCTGTCTTCTTTTGAAAATGTCTATCAAAGTCTTTTGCCCATTTTTAATCAGGTCATTTTAAAATTTGTTTACTTTTTTTTTTTGCCATTGAGTTGACTTTTTTTTTTTGCTATTATTTTGGATATTTATCCTTTATCAGATACATGGTTTGCTTCCATTTTATAGATTGCCTTTTTTCCTCAGTTGATTATTTTACTGTGCAGAGGCTTTTTAGTTTTATGTAGTCCCCCAAGTTAAAAACAGAACTACCGTGTGATTCAGGAATCCCACTTATGGTATATGTTCAAGATATGAAATCTCAAAGAGATATCTACACTTCCAAGTTCATCGCAGCATTATTCACAATACCCTAAATAAGGAATTAATTCAAATATGCATTAAAGAATTAATGATTAAAGAAAATATGGGATATACATACAATGGAATAATATCCATTGTATTTCTTAAAAAAGAAGATATATCATTGATATATCATTGTATATCTTAAAGATATATCAAAGATATATCATTGTATATCTTAAAAAAGAAGGAAATTATACCATTTGTGACATGGATAGATCTGGGAGACATTATGCTAAGTGAAATAAGTCAGTCAAAGAAGGACAAATACTCCATGATTCCACTTTAGAAGGAAACTCAAATAGTAAAACTCATAGAAGCAGAGAGTAGAATGATGATTTGCAGGAGGAGTGGAAATGGAGAATTCTTGTTCAAGGGCTATAAAGTTAGTTATGCAAGATGAATCAGTTCTAGAGATCTGCTGTCCAACGTAGTACTTAGAGTTAAACATATGGTATTGTGCAGTTAAAAATGTGCTAAGAGAATAAGTCTCATGTTAAGACTCATGTTTACTCACCATAAAAAAAGCAACTCCCCCAAACAACAACAACAATAACAACAACAACAACAAAGGGACATAAGGAAACTTTTGGAAATGATGCATAGTTTTATTACCTTGATGATGGTGATGGTATCATAGGTGTATACACGTATCTAAACTCATCAATTTGTCTACATCAGATATGTAGTTTTTATATTAGTTATACCTCAATTAAGCTGTGTGGAAAAAAAGAAATGAAAATCTAATGGCTACATCTTGATTAATTCATTCTTTCCTATCTTCAAATCTTGGTGACTTAAAAAAATGAGAAATTCTGGATCTTTTGGGAAAACAAAGGAGTCCTTTACCTCAAGTAACTGAAAAAAAGGTAACAGAGTTTCAGCAAAGACAACCTTTTTCTTTTGTAGGCTAATCTCCTAGGAAGGGCTTCGAAGGCTGTACCAGCATCATCATAATAAGTAAGTGTGGAATGATCATTTCCTTTGTATCCTGCGTGATCTCTGGGTATTTTGAAGCCAGCTTCATTCTAGATAGAACAGCAATGAAAAAAGAGAAACATTCCTTAGTACTCTGTGGGAGGGGGTTTATGGGATTGTGGCGGGGCTGGAGGGTATATGGATTGCCTGCTCTTTAGAAGACTCACCTTTACTGGAATCTGATTAGTTGGTGATCAGTGTTAAGCAAAGTTAAATGATGATTTGGATGAACAGGGTTAGATTTTTAAAGCTCTTTTTATTTGCCTTTTTGCTTTCTTGCTATATTCTGAGAAATAATTTGAAGTTAGATTCCATTTCCTATTTTAGTTTTTCTTGTTAATATATTGATTCCCATCTTTGTCTGTACGGAGTAAAAAAAAAAAAAAAAAAATCCTGATACCTGGCCCCTATCCCAGAACAATGAAATTCAGAGCAATTGAGAATCACCACTGCCCTGGAATGTAAACTTTTAATGGGTTCAAGATAATTTTAATTTAATTTTGTTTTATCACTTAAGGAGTTAATTTCCAAGTCGGTTGTTCTCCTGGCTATCACATTTTCATATGGCTCTCTTAACTTTCTTTTTTTGTATATATGAAATATTTTTGATCGGATGACACCTACTGAATAGGTGGCTGTTTTGTCCAGGACATCAGTTCTACAGGCTGTTAATTTGATAAGCAGTTTGTGTGCTTTGTTTTCCTTGATATAAAAAAGAACCTATTGAGACATCAGCACATCTGGGGGAAAACAGGCTTTTAATATTTAGGTTGTTATTATTCACTTCAAATAAAAAGCTATCAAACTTGACATGTATCTTTAAAAAAATAGAAATGAATCCTTATGGGTAATAATGAATCTGATTTTGAGAAGAAAGCCAACTGGGCAGAGAGCCTTAAGCAGTTTTTCTTCATTGTTATTTTATCGTAGGACAGGACCTTTGAGGATATTAAAATATGACTCTTGTCTATTGACCTTATAAGAGATGCAGCTCCTGTTCAACACGGTCGCTTTGTTTTTTGCTTTTGTTCTGCTGGTTTACACAGTGGTTTGTTGATTAATTAAAAAAATCCTCAAGACATGATGTAAAATGAATACTGTGTTCTGGTGACTGGTATATACCAAACTAGAAGCAAATTCACATGAGAAAAGTGCTCGACAAAAATATTTCATCTAAGATATTTTCCAGCTGAGTTGCCTTCGAATTCTGTTCCCACCACATTCTCTGAATTGCACGGTGGAAAAGCTGAAACTTTTAACTTATGCTCTACAGAGTACTGGGAACTTGGGCACAGAAACCAGGTCATTTCTTTTTTTTTTTTTTTTATTGCTGTCTTTCTGCAAGGATTTAATTATTTTTTATATTGTTTATGTAAGGGAAAAACAAATTTAGGAAGAATTTACTTTAAGAACTGTCAGCTATCCCAGTTATATATTCCCATGTATTTTGTTATTATTTTGTAACAGTATATTTTGTTATTATTGACAAATGATATGGATCAAATGATAATGGCCTTTGTAGCCCCAGTTTGGGTTTATATGTGTTGTAAGTATAACAGTATAAGAAGCCTAATATTGTTTGTAAACAGAGATCAATCAACAGAGATCAATGTGTTTTACTGAGAGCATATTACCTAAATTTGGGCTGTTATCAGTATTGATTATTTCATGCCAAAGGTGTTTTCAGGTCTCTACAGTAAACGTAAAGTTTCTTCCTTAAGTGTTTACTGTCCAAATTACACATTATTCAGCAGGACTATCCAGGCATGAAATAAACATGTTACTGGATTCCTCTGCTTTTATGTTCTTTCTTTGTTTCTAATTTATATCATGAATCATTTGGCAAGAACCGTGTTTAATCCTATCAGCACTTATAGAATAGTAAGTGAAGTAGATCCCTATCAGTTTATTGAAGAATTCCAGTAGGAGAGACAAAATGACTTTACTGAAGAGATGGTGTAGGATTTGAAGAAATCTGGGGGATTTTGAAAAATGGCTGACTTAGAAGAATATTTGTTCATTTGTGAAATATTAATTGACTACCAGTTGTATGAAGGGCACCCTGCTAGACCATAAACACATACATCCATATATATGTGTATATACACATGTATATGTATGTATTTGTATGCATACATACCCACACATTTTTTTCTTTATTCCTAGGAACCTCAGAGTCTATTGAGGAAATGAGATGGATACAAATAACTACAAGGCAAGAGAAATTGTGAAGAATGTGGCTAAGATTTACACTTACTCCTTGTTCTGCTATTAACTAGTTTGTGATAGTAGGCATACCATAGAGCCTTTCAGGGACTTAGTTTCCACGCCTGTAATATGAGAATACAAACTACTTTGTCTCCAAGATCCTTTCCAGGCTTTAAATAAACATTATTAAAAAGGGCACATTTATGTGATGTACATTTTAATGCACTTGAAAACATAGTCATTCTTTAGTAAGGAATTATCATCAAAAAGCTGATAAAAATTGGATGCATCAGTAAGAGCTAGAGAAGGCTGGCATGCGTATCAGATGTGAGTAATCAGGAGAAAATCACTACCTTGGTTTTCTTCTTTCCTGTTCCTGGAATGATCTTCCCTCAGAACCCCTGCCTCCCTCTTTGGCACTCTCCCTATCCTCCAGGTCTTTGCAGATAGGTCACTTCTTCTGAGAAGACTTCCCCGACCAACCTACTCACAAAAGTCTCCCTGCCCACATCTCTCTATCACACGCCGTGCTTATTTTTCGTCATAGCTCTTATTACTCCCTATCATTGCATTTTATATTGGTTCGTATTGTTAATTAGCTGCCTCTCCCACTAGGATACAAGCTCTATTATGAGAGAAATTTTATTTATGTGGTTCATTGCTGTTTCACCAGCTTCTAGAACAGTGTCTGGCACATTGAAGCCATTATATAAAAACACTTATTGACAAAGAAAGTAAACTTCCTTAAAATGACTCCAATTTTGAACACAATAGCCCTTCCTCTTTTTCTACGAAATCTATTTTCTCTCACAAGTATTACAATACCTAAATAGCTTACTAATTTGTGCTAGCTTTTATAGATCAGATTTCAGTTTTGCTTCCTTCTTTCCTTCCTTACTTTTGAAATGTGGAAAGGAATTTTCAGTAAAGTAGTCAAGAATGTGGAGCCTTTACTTACTCCTTTCCTAAGTGTCAACTAGAAACCTGATGAGATTGAACTTTCTCATGAGCTTAGTGTTATTTACAAGCTTTATCAAAACAGATAGAAGAAATAATTCTTGCAGTTGTTTTCCATCTTATTTTTAAGACAACCTGAATGTACATGAAGACTAAATATATACAGGTATGTATATTTATTGTTAATATTGAAATGAGCTTTTTGAACTTATAAATGATTTGTGTCTGCTCAGTTCAGAAAAACAGATTGTACTTTTATTTTTGATTCAAAATGAAGTGTCATAACAGTGAAAATCTGAACTGTAGCTAAATTGGGCTCCCATCATAAATCATTAGAATACTTAGATAGTCACATTGTCATTGGCTACAAAGTCGATGGGGGCAATTGCATAGGATGAGCTCGCTCTATAAGGAGAATCCTCTTGGAATTCTGTAGGTGAAAAATGGTTTCATTATTTGGGGCAAAAATGGAATGAAATTACTTACATCAAACTTGTTTTCCCTTTAAACAGAGACTCTAAAATTCCAAACAAAATGAAATAAATTAATTGGTTGCTTATATGAAGTTAAATTATGAATTTATATAACAAAAGCTTAAATTATTTGAATGAGATAAGAAAAAAGGAGAGATAATCATAGGTTTTTCATAAACCCTGTATTCTAGCATAACTGACATTGATTTATAGCTTATATTTTAAGTTTTTAAATTTTTAATTTTTTAAATGCTTTTTAAATTTATTTTGACAGAGAGGGGGAGAGAGAGCACAACCAGGAGGGACAGAGGGAGAGGGAGAAAGAATATCCCAAGCAGACTCCTTGCTGAGTGAGGAGCCTGACATGGGGCTTGATCCCAGGACCCTGAGATCTTTACTTGAGCTGAAACCAAGAGTTGGACACTTAACCAACTCTGCCTTATAGCTTATATTTTTATTATATGCAATCGTATTTGTGAGTTCTTGCTTTTATTATCACGAGTATATTAAATATGTTTCTAATTATCATAGATACAGACATAAATTTGGGTATTTGCATTTTGATTTCATGAATTAATATAATTGTGAAAAAATACCTTAAGCAGATTAGAATATCAGTTTTCACCTTGGGATATAGGCTTATTCTAACCTCTGATACCTTATGTACGTGTTGCTGGTCTCTGCTCAAGAAAGAAGCCATGGTCAAAAACACCTTATGTAATTTGCTTCTGTTTGCAGCTTGACCCACTATTGCTTTAATATGGCCCCTGGCAATGGAAAGCTTTGATGAACTGTGTTTGCTACAACTGTCTGCTATTGATAGTAGAGAAAATGAAGGACTCTACTTCTAAATATTATGGGCCCCTTGATATTCACAAGCACAGAAAAGTCAATCAAAATATCATACTTGTTCACCATTAGTATTAAGTCTGTATTTCATCCTTTCCAAAGCTGAGCAAAATGGGTATGAAGATGGGTATGAATTTAAGTACTTGGGTTTATACAACCGAAGCAGTCATGTTTGTGCCAGGCAGTGATTGCATTTGTAGTTCTGTTCATTTTAAAACCTGACTCATGGCTGAATTATGAATGGGGCACTGGCCTGTAATTTACAAACGGAAAATTTTGGATCAGTGCCTCCCGGTTTTAGCAAAGTCAGATTTTATCAGTTTTGAACTATTGGCAAGTGCAGTATAGCATGAATATTAAATAAATCATTCATTTTACTAGTTAACAACATTGAGAGTTTGTACTTGATGTGACTGAGGCTGATGATCCCGATGACTCTTCCTTCCTCCTTTCTCCTGGCCATGGCTGATGTCTACGGTAGAGGCAGTGGTAGGATGGCAATAGTTAAGTGGGTAGAATCCTCTCATCTGACTCTTAGTAAGCCTTGGGGAAGGTGTCTGTCTCAACTCATTGGTAAACCTCTTTAACATTTGGAGTTATTAAGCGTCTCTTTTTATTTTTTTTTATTTTTTAGGAGTACAAAAAGGTTTGTTATCATGAGACTTCCTGGGGAGAGAAGGGCAGGCCTCTCTAGATTGTCCAAAAATGGCTTGAAAGAGCAGGGAAAGGAGACTGATTTGGAATTTTTATGGTGGTTAGGGCGTAGGAAGTGATGAGAGCTCCTGTGCATGAATAGGGGTTTGCATATTTCGAACATCCCACTGTTGTCAAAGAAGAGAGCACCTGGGTTTTCTTTTCTTATTTATTTATTTATTTGTATTTTATTATTTTTGTTTTTTAGCTTTCAGCCCTATTTGTTAATTTTGTAATTATTTGCTTAAAATATTAATAAGGTCTCACTTTATGTTCAAAATTTGAAGCAACTCTTCTTGATTTAAAAAATTCTAATAATTCCACAATTCAAACCTGGTGCATCAAGTAGACCAAGTATTGAAACGGTATTTTCTTTGTTTCTGCCTAAAGTTGATACTTAAGCTATAAACAGTAATAATCCCATCCTTTGTAACGTGTGAATTTTGTGAGTACTGAATTGGGCAAAGTTTTCATTAGTTCTATAACCAATGTATATTTCTCAAACATCATAAATATCAGGGTACAATGATACAATGTTGTTTTTAGAAACAAGTTCCCTGAAATATTTTATATAACCAGATTCTAATGAAAACGCATTTCAAATGGAGTCATTCCCAGGTTGTATGATCCTAAGACTTCTCTGGGTCTAGCTTCAAAATCAGTACTGTTACTGGTATGAATGGCAATTATTATTCACATACTTATTCAGACATTAATTTAGAAGAGAGTTTATTAGTAATACCTGCTTACATGTAGTCTTTGGGTCATTTTATGACTCTGAATAAAAAAAGAGAGGTAATTTCAAATTTCAAAGAAAATTTGATGTACTTCAATGAAATTTATAAGGGAAAAATTATATGGCTATTATTTCTTATCCATGGGCAGGCTATTTAAAGAAAGTGATAAAATACTGGTGTGTGAAGAGGCAAGGAACTGGTTTAAGAAGGAGAAAGGTGAATCAGTGAGGCATTGGCCAGTGATAGAACAGGGTGGGAGACGGAACAGTCAAGAGCTGTAATTTGGCTGTCGAGTGGCATGTGGGAAGGGAACAGAAGTCAGGTAAATCATGAGTGCTGTGAGGGAATATACAGAGGGGTATATATGTTGTAAAGAGGTGGAGAACATGAGAATGTCTTCTCTGATAAGAGAAGTTCCAGTCTGTGATAGATCTAATGCATCGCCATTATGTATGTATATCATCACAGCATAGACATACATGTATATGACTATAGCATGTGCATACAGACATGCACATATGTATGTATTTACATATTTGAATGTTCCTGTATTTTATATGCTTAATCATACTATGATTACATTATAAGAATGGAATAGCGAAAGTATACAACTTAAAAAACAGTGGGTAGGTTGTATTATCTTGCTTTGTCAGTGTGACAGTGTGGCTTCTTGTCTTAAACTCTGTATACAAGAGAGAGGGGCCTTGCAGTCTCACTTGTTACCTATAAACTAGGCCCTCACCCATTCCTGTCTGCCAAGCCGTTTTCCTTCCCCCATCCTAACTCTCTGTGATGCTGCAGTGGAGATAATCTGGTGGTCAGCAAAATATCAACAGCCACTGCATCATAGTTTCCCCTCTGTTATCAAAAAAACTGTTCTGGGGGCACCTGGGTGGCTCAGTGGGTTAAAGCCTCTGCCTTCGGCTCAGGTCATGGTCTCAGGGTCCTGGGATCGAGCCCCGCATCGGGTTCTCTCTGCTCAGCGGGGAGCCTGCTTCCCCCTCTCTCTCTGCCTGCCTCTCTACTTGTGATCTCTCACTGTCAAATAAATAAATAAAATCTTAAAAACAAAAAAACAAAAAACTGTTCTGGTTACAACTTTGGTTTTCCTCCCCTCCACCCCCTGGCTCCCAACGCCCAACTGTTTGGAACCTCAGAGATTCCTAGAGACTTTTGTTCTTTTATACCTCCCTAAGAATGGAAAATGGTCACTTCTGACTTTGGTACCACTTGAACCCGTGAGTCTTACTCAGAGTCATGTGGGCCCTCTGGAGGGCAGTGGTAGGGGTGGCTGTTGGGAGGGACTAGAGTTTCATTTGCCTAGTACTTGGCTGTAGGGCCAATCTAAAGGAAGGTTTGCAGAGTTCAATCGGTGTCCTAGGGACTCTGCCCGCTGGGCCTGATCTGGGTTGGCAACAGTGTTTCAGAGTGCTCACACGAATTTTTATCACCAAGTTGGGGCACTCTGTTTCCAAGGAGGTCTGGCCCAATTCAAGCAGTCTGGCTAGTTACTCAGGAAGGAAGATGGATGAGAGCGACACTGCAGTCAGGATCCTAATCCAACAGGACTGAAATGGCCCCAGGAAACCAAGCCCGGTCATCAGAAAGAGAGGGGAAAATGGTCAGTACTGGGGGACTGTAGTTTAAGGGGAGCACAGGTGTTTGGGACTTCTCCCAGGAGCCCTTCACACCAAATTTAGGTCAGAAAAACTAGTGTTTTTAGTACCTCCTGGCTGAGAAAGTCACACCCAAAACAAGCTTAGCTGCAACAGTCATAGGGTCATATGACCTGTAGCAGGTGGGGTGTTGGGGGGGCGATGAAGGTCATCAGTACATCTCTGGGAAAGGCTAGGGAAAGCTGGAACCAACTGTGCTCTTTGTTTCTGTTCTCATTCTGACCAGAGACATCTTTAGAGGATATAGTCTAATTGTGTGTGTGTGTGTGTGTGTGTGTGTGTGTGTGTGCATGCACGTGTTCTTCTTTTCATCTGATTGAAAAGCTAAGTTTTTAAGGTTTGGATGTGGGTTTTCTAACAACATGTACAGTGTTTCTAAGAAGGAGTTTGGTTATATAGGGAAGGTCTATGGCACAGAAGCTAGCAAAGATAAGAGATTTCACTTAAGATTAGGACTAGTATCTTTAAACAAAAAGTGGGAGTGGATTCAGTGGCATCCTCTGATGGTTTCTTTATTCTTTTTAAAGGATGGTTTATTCTTGCCGGAGAAATCTTAAAAAAAGTTCTAGGGGTTTAGATCTGTATTTTATTTATAGTTAATATCTACAGTTTTACTCCGAGATACTCTGGTTTAGAGCTTGGAAGGAGGAGGATTTGCGATAAAAAATGTACAGAAGTGAAAGACTATAAAGAACACTCATGACAAAGGCACAAGCATTTGCATTTCATGTTTGTAAATGACTCATAAAGTAATGAAATCCTATATGGTATTTCCCCACATGAAACTGAAGTCAAAAGCTTTTAATCAGGTTTTCCTCAAATGTATCCTCCAATAATTTTGTAAGGAATTTTTGATTTTCCCTAAAAGAGAGATGGGAGTATCTATTTGGATTAACTGTAATGGGAGGGAAAAATTAGTTAATTCTCTCTATAGTGGGTGAAAATTGGAGGTTGCTGTAAGGACAAATGCACAGGAATGACATGCCAGGACTGCTTGCACAGAAGCTCATGTGCTTGGGTTCAGTGTTTGGCCTCAGGCCAAAGGCTGCAACTAACAGGAAAGTGTCAGCATCTCAATATAATTGCATGTCCTGGAGCCTATTATTGCACTAATAAAAATGCTTTTCAATAAATCTGAGAAAGGAAGTGGGGGAAAAAAACACCAGAAAGAAAGGAATTGCCTGAAATATTTTATTATATTTAATAAAATTCTCATTAATGGAAAGAGTAGCTTTCTGCTAAATAAATGTACCTTAATTTTATTTTCTGATTAATTTGATTTGGGGGAAAATGCAAGTACTTTTTTTTTTTTTTCCCAGCGTACTTTCTTAAGAGAAGAGTAAAAGGCAAGTAGGCATCCCTGTAGGCGAATATTTTCTCAAGGAGAGGAAAGAGGAAGGGGGACCAGGACACCAGAAGCCTAGAGTTTAGCTAGTAATTATGTCACTGATGTACTGAGTGACCTTGGGCAAATGATTTAACCTCTCCATCCCCATACATAAAATGTAAATGTTTCAAGCTTACAAAAGTCTTTGAAATAGTAAGGATATCAAAGGTACTTGACGTGTGTGCTATTACTTATAATGGGTGCAATACAGAGTGTATATAATCACTAATAATGATCTTAATTACACACGGTACTCACCTGCGTGTTCTTATAGGCACTAGCCCTACTAATGTTAGTATAGGAAGGTAACCTATAAAGATTTTTCTATTCTGTTTCCTATAAAACAAAGAAGCACAAATAAGAGGAACAATGATAACCAAATTGTGTAGCTCATTTGCCATGGCTGATGTTCACAGGAATAAAGGGAAGGAAAAGGAAAAGAAATTCTTTTGCATCGAGTTTCTACCAAGAGCCAGATGTTTACATATGCTACCTTTTCTCTTTGTGTTTAGCAAAATTTCTGGCACATAGTAGGTATTTGACGAGTATTTGTTGGGTGAATAAATGCTTCTTGTTTCTCTTTTAGTTTTCAAAATAACCTTATAAGGCAAACCTTGTCTCCCTGTTATAGAAGAGAGTGAGATTCAAACTAAAAATTTGATCAAGAGTGCATGGCAACAAATGGTAGAGGCAGAATTTGACCACTGACTTGTCTGACTCCCAGAGGAATGTTCTTAGCAGCAAGAGTTTGGTGGTATTTTGATTAATAGAGGTTAACAGTCCGAAGTTTGACAGTTATTATGATGGCTTTATTGAGTGCAAAAGAAGTTGATGTGATGAGATCACCTACTCATTTTGGACTTAACGGGATTTGGTTAGTGCTTTCCATGTGAGAACTATATCTGAATGGAAGTGTGAGAGAAAGGGAGGTGCTGACTGCCTCTGCCTGGCAGAGAAGCTGGCATGGCCTGTGTGGGATCTTGTGGTCAAAGGTGAGCTGCAAGAACACTTCTCACACACAGTCATGGGTATGAGGAGCTATGAGTGGAAGATGTAAGTCATGAGAGTGAGGAGGGCTCAGGTACTATTTTGATCTGGGAAACAGGGAGGATCAAAGGAAAGAACAGCAGGTGAGTGGGTCCTAGCGAGAAACTGCTGCTCATGCTTGAGCTCTCCTGTTCCAACTACTTTGGTAAACGGCTAGGGGGAAAGACATGTTTTGACCATCGTTGGTCAAAAGCTGTCTTTGCCTTGTGTGCTAGTTGTGACTTACTGCCTCTCTGTTCCCAATCTACCCTTCTTTGCCCTGGCTTTGTGCTACTGGAGCTAGAACCTGTAGCCAGGTTGGCTAGCTCCAGTAGCACAAAGTTGTTAGCCAGCTGGCACAGTGTTAACTTTGCTGGTAGAAAGAACTAGAAGGACACTGCAGGAAGAAAGGGTTTCTCTTCATCTTTTCAGTGTATTTGTTTGTCTTTGCTCCCAGTAGTGAACACTCTTCTATTAGTTTTACTGATGCCCAGGGGTTGTTTCTCAGAGATGGTCACCAATACTCCCAAGGGTAGCTTTCTGGCTAGTTTCGCCAGCAGCAGTGATGGCTTCTTGAAGGATCTCACCAGAGCCTTGGAGGGGGGCAGCTTCCCAGAGAGCCTTCCTGGCGTTCCAGGGGATGGTTTTCTCTTTGGCACCCCAGCAGGCAGTTTGCTGCAGGCCAGCCCTGACCAGTGGTGGTCAAGCTAACTCCTCAGCTTTCTAAGGGCCACAGCCACACCTTCCCTAATGAGGTTCAACTCTCAGCCTTGGGGAGAGCTCTCTGCCAGATTCATTCTTTCTCTGAATACTTCATCTTCGCCCTAGAAGTAGGGGCTGCTTCCTTTATCTGCTCTTCTCATGTTCTTCACTATTCTTTTACTTCTCTGTAGTTACTCCTCTGGTATAAGTTAATATTTTTTTATATTACATTTTCCCTGTTTAAATTTCTGGTTTGGTTTCTGATTCTCTGCTGGTCCCTGATCAGTATGCCAACTTACCCTCAAAAGCAGAGCTTGAGACAGAAACCTATGTGAGAATGTAGTCTTAAGGTGCTGGAGACAAGGACAAGGGAGTGAAACAAGAAGAAGGAAGGGGCAATACAACAATGCATTATCAAATTGTTCATGCCAACAGGCAACCAGTTTTTCAATCCCGTGGAACTTTCTGAGAAACCATGTGAAATATATCTCAGAACCGATGGTGGAAAGAGTGGAGAAAGTATTTATCCTTTGGCTCCCCTGTCCCGTTGTTCAGAGTGAAGACCTGCCAGACTGTATCAACTTGAAAGTGGTTGAAGCCTGAAGAGAGGTGGTTGCCTTAGCAGTAGGTAAAGCCAACAGAATGTGTAAACTGATACATAGGGATGTTTGGTAGGATTACCAAAATAAGAAATGAATATATAAAAATCTTCTCTCAAATATTTTATAAAAATTCGGCTAAATTTCAGGGTGAGAAGATTAGGTTAGTAACTGAAAAATGTATGAACTGCAACTTGGTTCCTTCATTTAGGGTGTCTAGATCCAGTTAGGGCAAGAGTAGGTAGAAGCTCAGCCCTGCATAGAATACGCACTGAGCAGGGCAATGTGCAGTTGGTGTTAAATTATGGTCCTATAGGAATTTACTAGGAGACATTGCATCTTACTGGAGCAAGAGGCCAACCAGTCCAAGAAATGACATTATCTCTGCCAAAGCTAAGAGGTCATAGATAACTATGGCAAGGAAGAGGAGACCTTGTCAGAAATTCAGGAAATAACAAGAGAGAAGTCAACTTGCTAATAGTTAATGCAGCAACTAAAAGCAAAGGCTAGAAACCAAGTGTCTTAGGATTTTGTTATTTTTAGGGCTGTGGATGTGATTAGAGAGAGAAAACTGTGAATCCAGGAAACTTCTGATGCCAAAAGGAGAAAGTCTTGGAGGAATAGTGATACCCTCCATTCTGCTGCCCTCTTCGATAGACATCTCCTGATCTCCTTCCATCCACTTTCCATCTTGACTCAGTGCGAGATGGGAGAAGTCTGTGTCCTCCTTCCTCTTCCACCAGGCCACTTCCTGATCTCAGGGTGGAACTCTCTCCCATCCTCATTATCTGAGGCCCATAGCATTTGTTTCTGGCTGGTTTCCACTTACTGTTTCCATTTTCTAATCTGTGAGCAAAAATTACAGAGCTTGACATTTATTTTGCGAATATTTATACTTTTTGACTTGGAAATCCTCAAACATATTGTTGAACTTTAATTTCAGAAAAATTTTTTTAAAGATTTAGCATTTTTTAATTCAGGAAGCTAGCAATTTATGTGAATCATGCAGAAAGGATATACAGTTTTCTGCAAAATGATTGATTCTCCAAGTAATATAAAGGTTAGGGGTGGAAGGAAATCAGGAACAAATTTTGAAGGTGGCCGTGAGAACCAACATCGACTGAGAAGTCAGGCTTTGTGTAAAAGCTTTCATTTTTCTGGTTAGAAATGCGACCAGAAAGACATTATCTTAGATTTGTAGCTGAAGAAACTGTGGAGGGGCATGACTAATGTGCTGTAGGTCAGATAGACCAGCCTTTCCTGGACTTCTATGTCCACAGTCATTTCTTCCTTTTCTGAAATCCTCTTGCACATTTTATAGATAGTGTGATTTGGGCCCTTCTAGTATCCAGACCTACACTGTCAAAGTATTTTTAAGCTCAGCCTCTTCAGTTAGATTAGAGACAAGGAATATTTCCTTAATATTACTAGTGCCTAGTGATGCTAAAAGGATGAGGAGCTCTATGTGGTTCAGGGAGAAGACATTAGAGTTGGTGGATTGATGCCAATTCTGTCACTTACCAGCTGGTGACCATAGGAAAGTCACTTAAACTTCCTGTGTCTCAGATTCATTATTTTATGAAATGGGCATAATTAGGATGATTAAATTAGGTTCTGTAGCTAAGCAGTTCCTAAAGTGTGTTCTTTGGAATACTGATTGCAAAAGGTACTCCTCTGGGGGAAAACTCCTTGCTTAAATTAATTTGTGAAATGTACCGTACCTTTTAAACTTTTTGAGTCACTATGCAAACTAACATATTCAGGAATCTGGAAAGTTCAGCACGAAAGAAGGCTGTTTACCTTTTTTAAGTGTTACATTTTCATTTAAGTGTTTCTCATAGATGTCTGACCAACCATTCTTTCAATTAACATATATAGGTAGAATAACATTTGGAGCTTGTGTTATGGTATTCAGATTTTAGGATTTGATTCTTAGATTGAAGGATTATAGGATCTGAAGGCAGTTTATCCAAAAATGTTATTAAGTAAAAAAAAAAAAAAAGAAAGTGTAGAAGATCAGAAGATGTTCCCATTTGGGTTTAAAAAAAAATTGCTATATTGTATTAAAATTTTGGGAAGGATGCAATAAACTATTAGTACTAGTTTCCTCTGTGATGGTGTCTGTGGTACAAGGAAGTCACATATATAGATATATTTACCTTTTTGTACTGTTTCCACTTTTTACTATAAGCAAGAATTACTTGCCTAAAAAAATGGAGGACAAACCAAGAATGCACCTTCATTTTTAATGAGCTTTAATAGATTAACATTTTAAGAAAGCTTTCATTGCATTATTTCTGAATCATTAATCATTATTTTTTAATTGTTACTTTTGTAAGAAGGAATTTTATGATCAGCAGGCCAGTTTCTACATTTGTTATATGAGCTTACCGGTATGGTTATATAAGTGTTTAACAGTTTTTTTGCCTTGTTATGTGCAAGCTTCAGCAAAGATGCTGTTCTCCCAGCTAGGAATCCTACTTCTAGGTTTCTTACAGCATGGAAACCAATGCTAGAGATTTTTAGTAATATCAATCTGTAGATTTATGTTTCCAGTTGATTCTTTTATCCAGAATCAACTTACTAAATGGTGTTATCATTGAGAGCGCCAAATAATTTGTGAAGAATTTAGTAGTTGTATAAGACTTTGTATTTGCTGGCTTACGAAGTTGGAACTACATTTAGGCTAATAAACTCATTCAGAAAGGTCATACTGTTTGATATCTTACAGGTTCAAATCCAAAAAGTACAGTGTTATAAAGTACATCCTAGACATCAATTTCTTACAAGGCAGATGAGGTGGATTTGAATATGCAGTGATCGATAATATAAACAGGAAAGGAAGAAAAAGCTTCTTTTCCTATTCACAACATAAGGAAGGTAATTTGCAGTGTATTTCCAGTATATGAGGTACTTAAAGCACATTTGGCAACACTTAGCAGTAAGTGGCAAATCATCGTTATGTCTCTCAGTACCCTACACACCCTCATCCATCCGGTGTTGGGGCATTAGAACAGTTCTGTGGCTACAACTGGTCTGTAGGTCTTGCCAGTCTTTCGATTTTTGAATTTTGCCTTAAATCAACTGGTCTGTTTTGTTTTTTTTTTTTTAACTTGTTCTTTAGGCATAGATGGAAGCTACTGGTTTTTCCCTAGTAGGAGATAAAAGAAACAGAGATGGCCTCTTGTTTTACCACTATCTGTCCATTCTTCCTCCTCCCAAAGCCCTGGGCTGCTCTCCATTACTGATTTCCCAGTGGGCTCCACCCGCCGCTCTCTAGCTAGAAAATTCACCATTTCCTTGTGGACTGGAATTTCCTGTTTGATAGCCATCTAAAAATAAAGTCAGAGGGAAAGAAAGGAGAGGAAGTTAAGAAAGGTCAAAAGGAATGCTGTGAGGGAAATTTCTTGTTTTCAGAAGTGGCAGATTAGCATTTAAACCAATGAAGGAGAAAGCAGAATAGCAATTTCTTCAGGTACCTTTTCAGTCTTCTTTCTTCTTCCTTTCCCAATGCCCATAATTTGAGAATCAATAAGCAACAAAGTATTTTTTGTACCAACCCCAAACCATCACTACCCAAGGGCAATGTGTTAAAAGCATGAATGAGGATATCAGTGATCAGCTAGGGAAAGTTTGTAGTGTTGGGTACAATCTGCTTTTTATTCCCCACAGTTGTGAACATCTGTTGAACAATTACATGTCTCTACCAACATTAGGATGAATCTTGATTGGTATTTTAACATTTTAGAAAATTATAAAGCAGAGATGTGATAAAGATAACCTTTGTTGATTTGTTTTGCCATGTGTTAGGCACAATCTGGAATACTTTACGTATAACAACTCATTTAATCATGGCAACCCAATGAGGTAGGTGCTATGAATATTATTTCCAACTTAGATAAGGAAAATGAGGCACAGACAGGATAAATATATTCCCCGCAGTCTCATAGCTAGTGTATAATCAGGATTGGGCCTCAGCCACTCTAGTTCTACAGCTAGTCCCCTTAACCGCTATAGAGTACAACACAATCTCCTGATAGATATAGAGCATTATAGATGTGAGGAAATATGATTTTAAATAACATAGTATCACTTGATGGTTTTATGTATTGTATCACAGAACCTTAGAAAATGGAGAATTTAGCACGACAGTGGTAGGTGAGAACAAATACTAATTGAGTTTGCGAAGCACCGGGCCATTTGCATGCATGAAGAGGTGGAGACAGTATCTGGACGCTTCATTTGGCTTGGGGGTCAGGAAACTTTTGCTGTAGAGAGTAAATATTTTAGGTTTTATGAGCCCTACATGCCAGTTTCTTTCTCTTCCTTCTCCTTACTGTCTTCTTCCTCCTCTTCTTTTTCTTCTTCCTCCTTCTCTTTCCTCTTCCTCCTCTTCTTCTTCCCCCTTCCTATGCCTTTTTATTTTTTATCTTTCTCAGAATTTATTAGGTATTTATAATTCATTTCTTTAAAATTTTTGTTTTATTTAAATTCAATTTAATTAACATATCGGGTATTATTAATTTCAGAGATCCTTCCTACACCTTTTTAAAATGCAAAAATCATTCTGAGTTTGGAGCAATACCAACCAGGTTTGGCTCTAGGTCATGGTTTCCCACCCATGGGGAATGGGTGGTGAATTTCCACCCTGGGAAATGAAGGTGAATTTGCTTAATTATGTGTTGAAAGGGCAGTTCATCAGAGGTCTGGTTCCACTCCACTCACACTCACTGAGACCCTCTTTGTGTTGGATCAGTCCTCTGGCTTTTTCCTTCATCATTGCAAGCTGGTAGCAAGATGGTAGCACAGAGCAGTTGCCTTTCCATGCTTCCTTATTCGTGTTCAAGGGATGGTTTCGTAGGGTAGATAAAGCCTCTGCTGATGAATTCAAAGCAGAGATCCTGAGCATCACTCTAATTGGACAGTCTTGCATTATCCACAATCTAGACTGGTTTTTGAAACCAGGAATTTATGGCATTTATTGGCTTAGACATGGGTTGCATGAACTCTCAAGGAATGTGTGGCAAGAGAGATGGAGTTACCTGTAAGTCCAACTCATTAGTCTGGAGTGGTTCTTGAGATTTTGCATTTTGAATGAGCTCCCAGGTGATACTGACAGTTTCTGGTCCATGGGCCACACTTTGAGTAGCAAGATTTATCTAAATCTAACCAATATAACTATTAAATAATGAGAGACTGATGGGATAAATGTGGAGATAATCACAATGCCTAGAATTGTTTACAAGTATATTTTTGGTAACTGTTGAAAGTAATGCATGTACAATATATGGACTAGAATCAGGACATGAATAATAGTTATTGCCAAAGTTTTATAGTAAGAGAAGATTTTTTTCATAATAGAGAGAGAAAAATTCAGAACCACCAGGCCATTTCTGGAGGGAGTCATGAGAAGGTAGAGATAGATGGGTGAGAGAAGCCAGGAAGAGAGAGAGAAATATATGAGCAATGTTATATGATCATGATTTTATTTTAAAATCTTGTGAAAACTGAAAGAATGTGACTGATTTTTCTGTGGAATGAGGCAGAGGTAAAATTTAAGGAAGCCAAAGCCTCAGAATCAAAGGACACTGATGTGTATAATTGCCTCATGGATTATCAGAAGTCTTGGAGGTGCCCGCTTGAAGGACTGGGGAGTCTCACGGCCCAGTGAAAGCCACCCAGTTTTTAACATCCCAATTATATGCAGTATTTTATTAATCACTCCAGCAACTTTGTGAATTGGGTATTATTATTCTTGGTTTTAAAATGAGGAAACTGAAGCTCTAAGATACTAAAGAACCTGCCCAGTGTTTCACATAAAGTAGAACAGGAATTTGTGTCCAAACTGGACTAACTGTAAGATCCATGATTATTTGATTACGCTAGTCATTTTCAAAAAAAGAAAGAAAGAAAAAGAATAAGGAAAAGAACAAACCCTCCCCCATAAAGCCCCTTAAAAATGAAATGCGAGGGGCACCTGGGTGGCTCAGTGGGTTAAGCCTCTGCCTTCAGCTCAGGTCATGATCTCAGGGTCTTGGGATCGAGCCCCACATTGGGCTCTCTGCTCAGCATGGAGCCTGCTTCCCCCTCTCTCTCTGCCTACTGCTCTGCCTACATGTGATTTCTCTCTCTGTCAAATAAATAAATAAAATCTTAAAAAAAAAAATAAAGGAAATGCAAGTGGGTCCAGTGGTGGCTTAAGAATTCTTATATGGAAGGATTTGAGGGTATGTTATGGCTATGTGTATGTAAGCTATTCTTACGCAGGCTAGGATGCTATTTTTACTTAGGTAGTATGTTTATTGGAGATGGTTCCTTGGGAGTCAGTTAAATACCCTACAACCCATTTTTCAAGGTGTCCCCATGTGGGACCTGAGTACATGATAGAGACAAAATTGAGCTTCTCGCTTACGGTCTCTCAAGCATCTCTAAGGAAACTTAAAGTGAAAACCACTGAGGTATGTACTTCCTATTACTCCTAATTCTGTAAGTGGAACTGAAACCCAGAGATCTAAAGTAAATTGTCCAGGGTAACATAGGAAGTTAGCTGCTGAATGACTCTGAGGATTATTAAACCCAGGTGCTTAGAGATTGATTTCTTCAAATTGTATTTAAAGTACAATAAAAATTAAGATGATTGCCTAAAGTGTTAGAGTATTTTGAGGCTTGTGGAAAGTAGACTATTTTAGAATTAAGATTTGCTTTCTCTATAGAAGCAGTATCAGGTGAGGCATAATAAGATATACTTTCAGAGTTTCTCTTAGTGTAGTATAATAGAGTTTTATTATTTATGTTTGTTTTATAATATTTTTGTTTGTTATATTATAATTTTGGAGGTTCAGTTAATGTTTTACCAGAACAATGTTTCTTTTCTTTTAAATACTCGATTTTGTGTAAGTAGCCATATTCTTAGTTGCTACTACCACATACAGAGGGCAAATTTTTACCAGCAGGATGTGTATCTGAAATTAAATTAAAATCAATGACAGGTTAAAAGCAATTCACTTTACATAAGAATGTTTTTTTTTTCTTTTAAAGCATTACTTAAATTAAGTGACACATGTGTCTATGTTATTTTGATTTTATAACTGTCAATTATATTGCTGTTAATTGCTAGTAGGGCCTTGTTATAAAAGTGTCTTTTAAAAAATATTGAAGAATAAATTCATCTGAATTCAGTATTGACTCTGCCTTCTATTAGGCTTTTGGCCAAAATGTGACTCAGTAGGGTGAATACAGTAGCTGAAGCAATATAATAGCTCACCCTTGGAAATCCTTTGGAGTAAAATGGTAACCACAAGGGCAAAGGGGCATGCCTTAACAACAGTGCCTTTCATTGGTGCAGACGGTCAACTAAAGGACAACGCACAAAGTTTCAGGCTCGACCTATCATTCTAATGGCTCAGCTATTTGGCAGGAAGCATCATATACATAAAAACTCATGAGACTAAAATAAAAAAAAAATATTCATGTTACCCTAAATCTTAGTTTCCTGGGTAGGAAAATAAAAAAGACTAAAGACTGATTACAAGGAGAGGGAGAGAGAGAAGAAGAGTGGAGGGGAGGGGAGGAGGCTGGAAGCTGTTACAGTTGGTTTGGACTTCTGTAAGGTTATCCTTGAGTATTATTGCTCCTCATTTCTTCCCTATACTCATCACCAGAATAAGCATAGTTCCTGTGCTTTAAGTGAAAAATCACATAAGTTCTCCTTTTATATTCGCTTTGAAAAACATCCTTTTTTTTCAATCTTGAATAGAGATTCTTACTTTTTTAAATTGGGAAAAAGCTACTAATTCACCTTTTTCAAGTATATTAGCAGCTATAAAAAAGTGAGAGGACCACCTTGTCAGTAATAAGGTATTTATGTATAAAGCATAAACATTTTTTTACTTGGAAGTTTTCAGGTCCCAAACACTCATATGTACATTTGTGTAACTCCCTAGTGAGGAAGATAAAATAGTAAGTTGTCCAGATATGCTATGGATAGACAATTTAGAGATTATTCATATTTTTAAATCTCTCAATTTATAGTTTCAGGTCTTCCTACTTTCTGTAGAATCAAATATGGTTCATATGATATGAATCAAATACCAGTTTGCACAATGTGAAATAAAGAGCCATCACTTTAAAATACTTTTTCATAGGTCAAAGCTTGGTTGTGTTTTATCTCTACAGTTCCAAATGCATATAGCCTTTCTTTTCATTTCATTTTATGCTGAAGGGAATCAGAATATGCCATCTCAAAATATGCCACTTTGAGCTGAAGACAATTAAGAAACAGCTAACACAAAAGGAACTCTCTTCCCTTCCTCTTCCTATCTAAAAGCGGGCATATATTTCCCTTTGTGAAGGTATGTTTCCCTCCCCTCTCTTGTACCAGGAAGAGAACTACCCTTATCATAGGAGGCAGAAAGTTAGCACTGAGATGAGTCTTAATAAACAAACCTTACTCATATAACTTTTATCTTCTATTATTTTTCCCTCATATGTTTACCTTCCCACAATTTACCATCCCTAGAAGCCCAAATCCTTTCTCTTTGTCTTGCCATTTATCCATAATTTATTACCCTTTGTTAAGATGGTATATAAGCGCCCAATTTTAACCACTCCTTTGAACTACTCATCACTGTGTTCACCTATGTGTATGCTCACAATATATGTAAATAAACTCTTTTTTCTCTTGTTACTCTGTCTTTTCTCACTTTAATTCACAGACCCTGGCACTAAAACTAAGAGGGTAGAGGAAAAGTTTTTTTCCTTTCCTACAATGCCTATCTGGAAAACTCGGATTTCCATTCCACAAGAAATTTTATTACTTATACTGGATAATTCGATATGATCATCCTGGTCAGTGTAAACTCAAGTTGTGATAAATTGGTGGCTAATTATACAGTTTTTAATTAAAAACTAAAGTAAAAGCTTAGTTCAAAGACCATATATAGGGAAATAATATTTTTTGCTATGTTAAACCATTTGCATACTCCCCACTTCACTGTCCCAACTAGAAACATGCCATCTTGACTACCCTTTTGAATAAGATAAATGAGAGCATTTACTGAAGAGATAGTGAGTCGGAATCTAACATGAAGAATGCTGTGTAGATTAGTAGATTGAAGATCTGGATTCTGGTTGATTCCTTCAGACAGATCCGGGGAACTGATGGATCCAGGGTAGTGTGTGGATCTGGAAGTCAGGGACAGGATTTGTATCCAAAAGTAGGGTGGTGGTGGTAGTAGCTGAAGTGTGAAGGAGAGAAGCAGTCCACAACCAGGGTACTATTTAGGAAAGAGAGATAGGAAGGGGAAGAGGGAGTAGATAAAGAAATCAGGAGTTCTGAAATTGCAGAATAGTTGAGCAGATGGGTGGGAGGAAGACTTGGATAATGCCAGAGAGAAAAAGTAGCTCTGTGGCTTGGACAACTGTGTTAAGTTAATATAACGGGTTATAGGCAGGGACATATGCTGGTCCTGGTCTTACATCTGGTGTGATTTTGGCCACATTACCCTTTTCATGGCCATTTATCATTTCAGTTCAGGCTTCCTCTCTTTAAAAAAACAGATTACTAAACCTCTTTATAATTTTATTCAGCAATTCAAGTTGATTTTTGATAGAAGTTCTCCTTTTTCTTTTTAAATTCAACTTGAATCACTAAGATATACTAGAAAGATAAAGGAAACTCTAAGCAGACAGAAATCTAGCAGGCAAATACCAGGTCTAATGTTTTTTAAAGGAAATTTCATATCATTTTTTATTGCTCAGGGCAATTTTTCCCAAAGTTTGTCCAGAGGAATACCTGTATGCAATGAAAAGTACTTATACAGAGTTCTTTGGTCAGGACTACTCAAAACCATTATTATGCTAAGTAAGATCATGCTTGGTATTAAAGCAATTTATTTCTGGAGGTCCTTCCCATCTTGAAGTTTAATAGAGCTATTAGAATCATGTAAATTCAATCTGGGATCAAGAGAAGATAAGAAATTATTTTCCAAATAATTTTTGTTCCCCCTTTTCCAATTTATTATTTCAGCAGGAAGCATCACAAGGATAATTCCAAGCATTCAGTGGTAAATCACCTCGGCTTCTACTGAGGTCGTAGTGATCTCAGATCACTACATGGAGGAGAGATTATTACATTCTGATTGGACATCTGTAGAACTCCAAAGGCTGTTGTAGCCAAAAAGCTCTTGGGAATTCTGACTCCTAGGGTTCCCAAGGTCCCACCACCTTGGGCCAACATTTTTTCTTTCATTTTAGTTCAGTCACTGGAGCTATTGGAAATTAGCACCTTACTGCAGTTGCAGATTTCCTTTTCTATTCTACTTCAGAAAGGCTCTTTGATTTTCATCCTGATGGGTTTCATCCTGATGGTTTTCTAACCAAGTGAGAGGCTGATACTAAAGCAGGAATGAAAAAGGAATCACTGTCTGTTCAAACTTGCACTGCTAGTTGACTGATAAATTGTCCGCTACTTGGGGATTTCCTCCAGAAGGGCCAAGCCACTGTGAATTCCAAATACATTTTGCTCTGTGAAGTAACACTGTTAAAAAGAACCTCATGAAAGGTTTGGTTTTTCTTCTTTGTCCCCTGAGAATAACAAAGTAACATTGACTGAATAAACTGGACATTTTTGTATTTAAAATATGATAAAATAAATTCTGTTTTATGCCCAATTTAGTGGAGGTCTAAATGTTGTTTTTTGGTAAAAATTTAATCTACAAATTATAAATATGTGTTTATTGACATGTCTAAGAAAATATAATCACATATTTCTTTTAAAAATTACATTTATGAGTGGAAAAAAGGGGAACCTTCCACTTTCCCTTATTCCTTTAAGAAGTAAAGAATACCTTTAAAACCCTCTAACAGCTTTTCTTTTATTAGTAGCTAAAAGAAATCTCAAGGAGAGGTGGATACTTTAAAAATAAAAGGAGAAACATGAAAAGGTGCTCCTCTTTCTGAAACCTCTATTGTTCAGTAATGCTTAATGTTAGACATTAAAGGTTTACATGTTCATCATCATATTTTATTGAAGTTGGTAATAATTTACTTATTATCTGCAATGGGTTTCTGAAAAATATTTCTCTTTCCATTAAGGATTTCATTTTCAGCATTTACTTGTCAGTTAAATCCTCACATCATTAATGTAACTTCTCATCATAGGCAAAATTGAATATTCATGCCTAGCTCAAATCACTGTTATTTTGGCCTCTTACATTTTTTTTCCCCCTGAAAGTGTAGATTGTTAACCCATCACTTTACAGCTAAGATTGTTCGATTTCCTGAGACTGCTTTGGTTTGTCAGTGTAACTTGAAGTTTACATTTGGTCATTTTTCCATGGACGATAATTTCTGCTTTTAACCTTGACCAGGTCCAAGCATGTCATTTAACCCCTTGCTCTTTGCTAGCTACTTTATTAACTTTTTGGTAATATTCTTTGTCCCAGAGCCATGCTGTTTCAACCCTTCATACAACGCCTTGCCTGCATGGCAAATACAATCCTTTAATGACGATCATTCTCTTAAATGCTTGACCTTCACCCAAAGAATTAATTTCCTTGTCTGAAAGACATTTGAAGGGTATTTTTAGAGGGTCAGACTTAGAGGAGATGATTTCTCAAACACCTTAAAACCATAAGATTCTAGAATTCTATCTGATTTATCTCACTTTTGGTGAATCAACATTAATGAGGCTAGCTTTCAAATACATTTTTTTGAAGTTAAGGACCACACTTTCCTTAATCTGTATTATAGCAGGATAGAGTTTATTCTCCCTGCCAATCCCCCCCCTACACACACACACAACACACCATACTGGTTCCTTGCACATAACCATCTGCCTTCTAAGGCCAGGTTCTAATTGATCTAAGGTAACAGTAAGAGGACTTTTGTAATGCACCACAGGGAAAAGAAGAGACAAAGACTCTTTTCACATAATAACTCACAGGAATTGTGATATTCTGAGAGTAGATAACTTTGGCATTTTAAAATTCTGATTGTTTTGTAGCTACTTTATTCTAACTTGTAGTCACTGAAAGACGCTTTTCCTCATCTCCTTCAGAAGGAAAAGAAAACAAAAACAAAAACAAAAACACCTAATCCTGAAGAACAAACAGATAAACAAAACTTTCTTAAATTGAATGAAACATTGGCAACTAGTCCAAAGTTGAATAGGAGATACGAGGGTAGGCTGAGGGGTAGGGTGGTTTTTGGTGGGAAGCAAATGGATTTTAATGAGCTATAAGACCTGTCATGAAGGAGAGAGGGAAGAGGTACTGGGGATATAAGAAAGCAGAGAGGGTGCAAGGTTGCTGTATCTGTTTAGGAGGGTCTGTGGCCAGAATAAGATGACTATAATGTAGAAGCATCTAGAATGGATGCTGTATGGAATACAGTATATGACTTAAGCCTGAATATGCTTAGGCATTTTATGCTTGTTATTGCTTACTTAACAATAAAATATTATTTTGGTAATGAATTGTACAGTTCTGGGCTTTCTATAAGGGCATTATAAGAGGATTACATTGTTAATATGCAACTAATATTCATTTAGGAAGTGTTTATGCTAAAATATGTATGATGGCAATGATGAATGTCAGACTTCAGAATGTAAGCTCCTAGAAAGTAAGTATATTTCTGTGGAACACACTGTGAGACTCAGTTAATCCAATTCTACTTTTGCATTACTCCCTTAATGGCACACATATTGTTTCAGGTCATGCTTAGCCATTTAATAGTTGACTTACTATCAGAGAGTTATTTGGGAAAGCCACAGGGCAAGAGAGAGCCTAATTAATATTAAACCTCAACAATAATTTGGGCTTGTTTTCATAAGTTGCGTGGTAAAGGAACATGCCAGCCCTGGGTTATCAGTATGAATTAATGGTGACTTCTTGTGCTGCTGGCCAGAATCATTATACACTGTTTAGCATACAAATTATTATGGATAATATTTTTGATATAGTAGAACTTGACTCATTCATTTCACTAATCTGCAGATCCAATAATTCTCAGACCAACCTCAGCCATCTCTCTTTACTCTCCGTGGAGTTTATTAATGGCAGGAGCTGTCATGAAATCTCATATTACAAAGAATTCATTACTTCTACAAAAGATGCTGGAGTACATTTATTGGTCTATTACCAAATAATCTAATAAAAAATTAAATTGCAAGTCTATTTATCAGGTAGAAAGAGCAGTACTCTTTTTTGTGATATGACATCATAGCAGTTCATCCTGTCCATATGCATAGAAAGTACTTACACTGGTTAGTTTGCCCTGATCTTTAATAAGTTTCTTCATTAGTATGATGATAAAACTTTAGAAGAATACTTCAGGGGTGGGAGAATTCGGCTATGTGCAGGAATATTCAGCAAAAGTAGGAAGAATGGTAAGTGTCTCAATAGGTGAAACAAATACAAGATTATTACTTATGTGTCTAATTTTTATGATCCCCACCCTCCATAACAATCCAATCCAATCCAATTTCTTAGCAAATTTACAGTTCATGTAACAGAACAGACTGAAAGAGAGTCTGTAAATGGCAAACTGTAATAAATTTTCCATACAAATGATGGGTTAACTATCTGGGGGGAAAAAAAAAAGCAACAGGCCAGAGTAACAGTGATTTGAGCTAGGCATGAATATTCAATTCTGCCTGTGATGAGAAGTTACATTAGTGATGTGAGGATTTAACTGACAAGCAAATGCTGAAAATGAAATCCTTAATGGAAAGAGAAATATTTTTCAGAAACCCATTGCAGATAACAAGCAAATTATCACCAAATTCAATAACACATGATTACTGCATGCCAGCTAATTCATTATATGCTACTTGACCTTTGGTTGAACAACAGTATTTCTGTGCAACTCAATTCAGCAATTTACAATTTGAGCACCTACTATGTGTATCCTATGTATAGCTATCTTGGTTAAGATTGAGAAGAAATTCAGTTCCTTTCTAAGAGCCCTTCATTTTATTTTAATCAATTGAGGGAAGTGCTAAATAAATGCAGTAATATCACATGCATTCACCAAATATTTATGAAATGCCTGCTGAATTTGCCCTTCTTATAACTGTGTAACAAGATGTTAAATGGGAAAATTCAACTTGGATACCAAGTATGACAATATAAGCCGGGAAGAGGTACCACGTGATTATGCATATTTTCAATGCAAATGATAGAAAACTGGTTTAGGATTCACGAGCCTTTGCTTATTTTGAGCATATAAAAAGGTGGAGAGCCGAAAATTCAAGATGATTTGATGAATGGGATTTCTTTGGAAAAAGCTGAGATATGATCCCTTCTTTCTCTTTTCCCTCTAAGCCCTGCAAGGAAGGGTAGGGAAGTGCTTTATCCATTTTTCCTAAATAAAAGGACATAGTAGACTAGCCTTACTTACATTTGAGAAAAAATTTAAAACCCTTTGGCAGCTATATAAATGCCATGTCTAGGGATCTTGACACAGTACTTCTCTTCCCTCCAACATAGGCAAAAGAACTTAAATTTTAAGAAACAGATGTGGAACTCTCAGTAGAGCTGTTTCCCGGGGACTTTTTTTGGTGATGGTGGTTGGGGGCTTTTAAATAGAAAGCTTGCCAAAGGAGAGCGCTCTAAGCAAGTGGCTATGTAGAGTACATGGAATCTGCAGCTGGGGTGTGATGGGTAGCACCTGGCCAAAGAGGAGGTACTTCCCATGACGAGGGACTGGCATTCCACGGAGCTTGGCTAGAGAGATTCTTGAGAACCTGAGAAAGTATCTATAAGAGAAAGCGTCATCTTTAAATAGTCATCTGTTTAAAGGAGTATGATGCCATTTTACCCTTCTTTCTTTGAATTCCTTCAACCACAGAGGGGCTAGAATCTTTTGATTATCCAGTTGGTGGAAGTATAAAAACTCCAAGATGGAGAAAAAAAGAAAGGAAAGAAGGGAGGACAGAAGGAAGGAAGGCAGGAAGGCAGGCAAAGGCAAAGAAAGGGAGGGAGGAAGGGAAGGAAGAATGGAAAGAAAAGAAGTCAGCCGCTCTTCCTTTCCTAAGGTAGAGGTCTCCGCAGGGAAAATGAAAAATTAAATAATTTAATTGAGACAGATAGTATTTGTGATTTGGAGGACTTACTTTTCCAAAGATATGGAGTAGATACTCTTTCCCATATTCCTCTCATTAAGTAGAGCTAAAATCCCTGGACATTATATGTAAAATAAACATTGACAGTGAACATTGAAAGAAGACAGGAAAGCTAGGGAATTTGGGACCCAAGGGACAACATGGCGGAGAGTTTCCTGGGTTTTGTTTTTGCTTCATAGATCTCAGACTGGGTACTACAGAAGTCAGTAATCCAGAAATGTCTCAATGGGTGTGGAAACAAAAACAAAGCAAAAACATACACACAACAAATTCTTGCTCTTTCTCATCAAAGGACCAGTCTAGCAGAAAATTTTAAGACAGTGAAATTTTTACCTAGGCAAACATGGCAGAAAAAATTATTGCCCTTCCACCACTTGAAAAGATGAAGTAGAAAATCCCAAGGAATTTTTAAAAACCTCCTAGAACTAGTAAATGTGTTCAACAAGGTCACAGGATACAAAATCACAAAATCAACATAAAAAATAAATTATATTTCCATACAGTAGAAATGAACAAATGAAAACTGAAAATAAGAATACAGTATCATTTAAAATCATTTTAAAAAGAGATACATACTTAGTTGTAAATGTAACAAAATATGTTTAGGATTTTAATAAACTGCAAAATACTGATGAAAGAAATCAAAAAAGATATAAATAAAGAAATGGATATGCTGTGTTTCTGGACTGGAAACTTAAATATAGCAAAAGTGTCAATTCTTCTCAAATTTATACAGGTTGAATTCAGTTTCTATGAAAACCCCAGCAAGATTTTTTGTAGATATGGACAAGTTTTTTTCTGAAATGTTTATGAAAAAGCAAAGGTTCTATTTTTTAAGATACTTTTTAAAAATTATTATTTTATTCCCATTTTTTAAAAAATTTCTTTCAAGTGTAACAGTATTCATTGTTTTTGCACCACACCCAGTGCTCCATGCAATACGTGCCCTCCTTAATACCCACCACCTGGCTCCCCCAACCTCTCATCCCTGGCCCCTTCAAAACCCTCAGGTTGTTTTTCAGAGTCCATAGTCTCTCATGGTTCACCTCTCCTTCCAATTTCCCTCAACTCCCTTCTCCTCTCCATCTCCCCATGTCCTCCATGTTATTTGTTATGCTCTACAAATAAGTGAAACCATATGATAATTGACTCTCTCTGCTTGACTTATTTCACTCAGCATAATCTCTTCCAGTCCCGTCCATGTTGCTACAAAAGTTGGGTATTCATCCTTTCTGATAGAGGCATAGTAATCCATAGTGTATATGGACCACATCTTCCTTATCCATGCGTCCGTTGAAGGACATCTTGGTTCTTTCCACAGTTTGGCGACCGTGGCCATTGCTGCTATAAACATTGGGGTACAGATGGCCCTTCTTTTCACTACATCTATATCTTTGGGGGTAAATACCCAGTAGTGCAATTGCAGGGTCATAGGGAAGCTCTATTTTTAATTTCCTGAGGAATCTCCACACTGTTCTCCAAAGTGGCTGCACCAACTTGCATTCCCACCAACAGTGTAAGAGGGTTCCCCTTTCTCCTCATCCTCTCCAACACATGTTGTTTCCTGTCTTGCTAATTTTGGCCATTCTAACTGGTGTAAGGTGGTATCTCAATGTGGTTTTAATTTGAATCTCCCGGATGGCTAGTGATGATGAACATTTTTTCATGTGTCTGATAGCCATTTGTATGTCTTCATTGGAGAAGTGTCTGTTTATATCTTCTGCCCATTTTTTGATATGATTATCTGTTTTGTGTGTGTTGAGTTTGAAGAGTTCTTTATAGATCCTGGATGTCAACCTTTTGTCTGTACTGTCATTTGTAAATATCTTCTCCCATTCCGTGGGTTGCCTTTGTTTTGTTGAGTGTTTAAGCAAAGGTACTATTATAGCTAAAACAACTTTGGAAAAAGTAGTATATATGAGAGGAATCATTTTACTTAATATTAAGAATTAATGTACAGCTACATTACTCAAGACTATATTCTGTAGGTCGGGGGATAAACTTCTGGACCAACAGAACAGAATGGAAAGCTCCAAAATAGCCCCACAAAAATCGTAAGACTCAGTGATATTTGACAAAGGCACAGAAGATACTTAATGGAGGAAGGATAGTCCGTCCCTCCCCCCTTTCTTTCTTTCTGGATTGTACTTATTTGTTTGACAGAAAAAGAGCACAAGTAGGAGGAGCAGGAGGCAGAAGGAGAGGGAGAAGCAGGCTTTCCGCTGAGCAGGGAGCCTAGTGCAGGGCTTGATCCCAGGATCCTGAGACCATGACCCAAGCCAAAGGTGATGCTTAACTGACTGAGCCACACAGGCTCCCCAAAGATAGTCTTTTCAACAAATGATGCTATCCATAGACCAACTGGCTATCCATAGGTAAAAATATGAACATTGACCTAAACCTTACTTGTACAAAAATTTAGTCAAAATGGGTCATAGAGTTAAATGTAACAATACAAAACTATAAAATGTTAGATGATAAAGTAGAAGAAAAGCTTAAGAATTCCTAGATATGACACTACAAGTATGATCCATAAAAGAAGAGAATAATAGTTTGTACTTCATCAAATTTAAAAATATTTTGTTTTGTGAAGGTCTCTGTTAAGAGGAAAGTATTTCCAAACCATATAGCTGAAGTTCATATCTGGAATATATAAAGAACTTTCAAATATCAATAGTAAAACAAAACAAAACAAAACAAAACAAAACCCCCCAAACAGTTCAACCAGAAAATGGATAAAAGACATGAAGAGACATTTCATTGAAGTGATAAGTGGGTTGGTATTGAACATAACTGGACATTAAGGAAATGCAAATTAAAACCATGATGAGATACCACCACTACCTATTAAAACAGTAAAAAGAAAACATGGTGACAACATGAAAAGCTGTCTGTGATCTCTCATACATTCCTGTTGGGATTGTAAAATGGTAAAGCCATTCTAAAAAAATTTGTCAGTTTAAAGAAAAATAGACATGCATTTACTATATGATCCAGCAATCCCAGAGAAATGAAAACTTAACGTCCACACAAAAACTTGTATGTGACCATTCCTAGCACCCTTATTTGTCATAGTCAAAAACTGGAAACAACCAAAATGGTTCTCAATTGGTGAATGATTAAAACTGGTACATCCATACTACAGACTATGGCTCAGAAATAAAAAGGAATAAAGAATCAATGCATACAATTCTTCAGTGGATCTCAAGGACATTATGCTGAGTGAAAAAAAAAAGCCAATCTCAAGAGGTTACATGAAACATAATTCTTGAATTTACAAAATTATGGAGTTAGAAAGCAGATTGGTGGTTGCCAGGGGTTTGGAGGTGGTGGTTGAAGGAAATAGGGGTGATGTTTAACAGGCAGTTTGGGATCTTTGCGATAATAGAAGAATTGGATATTGTGATTGCAGGGGAGGCTACACAAATCTACACATGTGATAAAAGGATGTAGAACTATACACACTTTGTACCAATGTCAGTTTCTTGGCTTTGATACCATACTATAGTTATCTAAAATGTAACCACTGGGGAGAACTAAGTGAAAGGTACATGGGGTCCCTCTGCAGATTTCCTGTGAATATATAATTCTTTCAAAATAAATTTAAAAATGTGTTTGTGACTTAAAGTGTTTGTTATAGTTTCTATTACCTGAAGATAAGCAGAAAAGTCATAGGACTTCTGAATTTTTTCCCAGAGGGGAAGAATTGCTGTGATCAGAGAACAAATTTAAAGGGACAAACTTAAAGAGACAAGATCAAGTTGTTTGTATGATTGCACTCCGTGAGGACTCCTTGTTAAATCTACCCATTACCTGTAATACTCTTTCTCTTAAAATAGTTTATTCCCTGGTTTTGCTTGACATGACACCCTCCTCATTTTGCCCATCCTTCTCACAAAATCTTTTTGTTTGTTTTTGCTTTTAGTATTTTCACTTTTGTTTGGTGGAGACACTAACCAGCTAGTCACCCAAGCTTTGACTCATTAATCTTTGCTTCTTTGCTACTCCAGTTCCCTCTCTTCCCCAGATAATTATTCACCAAATCCTGTTGACTTCACTTTCTGACACGTTCTTTGCTACCACTTCCCTTGTTTTCACCTTCATTTACTCCCACCTGAATTACCGGGACATTTCCAACCTTCACTTCAATACTTGCTGGTTTGTTTTCCTTACCTCTATCTTCCAACAACCAACCAAAATGCTATATCTAAACTGCATTTGAGGGGCGCCTGTGTGGCTCAGTTGCTAAGCACCTGCCTTGGGCATCTGCCTTGGGCTCAGGTAGTGATCCCAGAGTCCTGGGATTGAGCCCCGCATCAAGCTCTCTGCTCAGCAGAGAGCCTGCTTCTCCCTCTCCCCCTCCCCCTGCTTGTGTTCCCTCTCTCTGTGTGTCTCTCTCTGTCAAATAAGAAATAAAGTCTTTAAAAAAAATAATAATAAACTGCATTTGACCCTGTCATGTCTAGCCAGAAGTGTTTTAGTGGTTGCCCATTGCTGACAGGAAACTTTGAAGCCCCTTAACTTGCCAGCTAAGGTTCCCGATGATCTCTCCTCTGCCATGCTCTCTGCAGCCTGACTCCTATTTGCTACACAGATTTGTATCTCTATGCTGTTGTTCATGCTTCTACCTCTAGCTTGAATGTTGTCTTTGCTTGAAGTACTAATACACACACATACACACCCTCTCCTTATTTTCAAGATTCAAGGATTCCACGAAACCCTCTATCACCCTCTTAGGCTAGGTCAGGTTTCCACCTCTGTGCTCCCTAAATCGTTCTCTCATGTAGACTATGCGTATGGTATAAGTGTAGTCTTACTCTCTAGGCAGAGAAATGGATTAAATTATCTCTAGGTCTTTCAAAGTTTGTTTTTTATGAACCTATAAGGTAGCTCGTGATCATCTGGTGTCTCTCATTCATTATTCGTTCAAATTCAAGAGACATTAGTTAATTGCTTCTGTGTTGGAATTACATTCGGGGCAGAGATGCAAAAGTAAGTGAGGCACAACTGTTGCCCTTGCTAACCTTGAAGTACATGACATGGATTTTATGTTTGTGGTCAAATGGGAAGAGGACAACACTCTCTTGAATAAATTAGCAACCTGACGATGCTGTGTTGGCACCCAGATGAGCTTGGGGGAAGTGCTTCGTTGCTGAGGCTTGCTGTGGGAGGACCAGCGCTGGTGCGGAGGCTTCCTGTGGTCAGCATCTGCACACCACTTGCCTCTTTCAGGATGGATAGAGCCACAGACTGTTAGAGTCAGTTTATGCCTGTTAATTCACTCTGAGCGTTTTAGCAGTGAGGTTGGCTATATGGTGGGGCATTTGGAAACCTCATCTTTCTCAATGACATTATCCAACAAAAGAGCTTTCTGAAGAGTGAGAAGGATTTATGGCAGTGGTCAGTTGGTAAAGTCGGAAATTAAAATTTTTCTATCATCGAAGCAATCACACTGACTGCTAGTTTTCTACCATCTTTTCCTCCTTCTCCCAATCTTGATTCTAAACATTACTCTGTTTTTTATTGCTATTTTGGTTGTAAAGGATTAGAGAATGCTATAGTAAAATGTTGTAGGAATTATAGAAGACTGAAAATGCTTGGTGTAATGCCTGGTCCTTTGTAATATTAAACAATCTGTGTAGAGAAACAAAAAAGGGTGTCTTTGCAATTTTGTTAGATATCAAAAGAACTCTTAGAAGACAAATTGGAGGAGCAATGCAGCCTCTCTTTTTATAATATGACAAAGAGCTAATTCAGCTTCTTTAACAGAAACTCACATAAGCCCAACCCTTTCAAAAAGCCTTTATATTCAATGTAAAGGAAAAATGTGTCTTCAAATCCTCGGAGTTCAGCTTCCACTGGTTTCAATGGGAGCTGTACATTCAGAGCCAAGGGCTAATTTTGGTCTATGTGTTTCCCCAATAAGTCCTCTTGGGTGATCATTTTAGTTTCAGCAAAGTGTTTCCTCTAGCTATAAGAGCCAGTGTTTAAAAGTTTAAAGTAATGCGAATAGGCCAAAATCTAAATCAATATTCTGTAGAACAAATAAAGAGAACAGAGATTTAGAAAGCAGCCACATGGTATGTGCTCCAATTCCCTGGTAGGCAGATCAAGGAGGTTTCAACAAGAACTTAAAAATAAAGAAGCCTAAAAAACAGATGTTAACAAAGCTAATCTTTCCCCCTTGCTGAGAAATGACTGGTTATATTTTCAGATCAAGACACTGGGGTCCTGAAGGGAAATACCATCGTGTCATGTCAAGTGAGTTCTAACACACAAAGAGGATACAGATCAATAGTGGCTTATTTATCTTCCTCGATGCCGGTGATCTGAACGGAGTTTGTAAGGACTTTGTTTAGCTTTAAGGCATGCTACTTTGGTTCACGTAGTAGCTTATGTGGAAATTACATGGTATGAATGCCACGTTTTCTCCTTTTCTCCACTGCCCATTCCTGCTTTCAGTCCCCCCCTGACAAGTCCCCTGACTTAATAATTTTGTGGGGAGGATGACTTGCCCACTGATCTCTAGGGCCCTGAAGATTACTTATTATCTTTTACCTTTTGAGAACCTTGAGAGATGCTAGCTCAAAGCCGATGACCGGAAAGAAATACTGCAGTGAAAGAACATCCAAAAGCAAGTTCATCACAAACCATAGATCATAACATTTGACTTCCCTATAACAGTAATTTGAGATGTCATGGTAGGGAAAACGGACCACTGGAATGCATAGGACCTTCAATATGCTTTAGAAGAGGGTTCAGTATAAGACAGTTTAATTGCTGAGATGCATTTTATTATGAGGAAAATTTACTTTTTAAGAATATTCCATAAATGTAGCAATAATAAAAATAAATGGAACTTGTAGAGTGACTTATGTTCCAGAGCATATTTTTACATTTATGATCTCATGAACCTCTCACGCAGTTTTTAAAAGGATTCCCTGTATGGTATGTTCCTAATAGGTAAATACAAAACTTCGAAGAAATAACTGTTTTAAAAAGTTGAAAAGGTGGGCGCCTGGGTGGCTCGGTCAGTTAAACCTCTGCCTTCAGCTCAGGTCATGATCCCAGGGTCCTGAGATCGCGCCCAAAGTGGGGCTCCCCGCTCAGCAAGGAGCCTTCTTCTCCCTCTCCTTCTGCCCCCCTCCACTGTGCTCTCCCTCTAGCTTGTGCTCCCTTTCTTGAGTAAATAAATTATAAAAGTCTTTTTTAAAAAAGTGAAAAAGGGATAGTCAGTGGGGAAATACTAGGGAGGTCTGAGTTACAAGGTACCACCCTTTTTTCTTTTTTAAAGATTTTATTTATTTATTTGACAGACAGAGATCACAAGTAGAAAGAGAGGGAGGCAGAGAGAGAGAAGAGGAAGCAGGCTCCCTGCTGAGCAGAGAGCCCGATTCAGGGCTTGATCCCAGGACCCTGAGATAATGACCTGAGCTGAAGGCAGAGGCTTTAACCCACTGAGCCACCGAGGCACTCCACAAAGTACCACTCTTAATATGCAGCAATTATATATCTGTTTTGCCACAATAAAAGAAATGAAAGAAAAGTACAGTGATGAGACTACAAGTTATGGAAAATATACCACGGCAATATTTCAGGAGATGGATCCTCCTTAAATAAGGGTTACTGAGTCACTGAAAAGGTGTTATAGGTACCCCACATTCTGATTCCACTGCCTTTTTTATTTTCTTCTCCTGTGGAAGCTATGAGAGTTCCCTGAATTTCTTGGCTCTATTTTAAGATACTAATACTTTACTCAGTGAGCAAATGCTTGTGAAAGTGCTTAAACATGAGTTATTTTTTATTCTAGATGTTATTTCATATGATTCTCAGAGTGTAATTCTGGCAATTTTGAAGCTTTTTACTTTTTTCCCCCCTTCACCCCTTGATTTGTGTTTGGAATTACAGAGGCTATATATACGAAAGTGTAAAAAGTTCCACCCCTATTCTGGAGGAGTTTGATGCCACATTGGGAAGAAGGAGGATATGCAGAGTAAAAAATAAGTTACAAGGTAGAATATATCCGGAGGAGTAGAAACTTAATAGGGAAATCAGAGGAGTTCTTCATGTGCGGCTGGAGTAACTGTTGAGGTCTATATAGAGGTTTCCAGAAGAAGCCTAGAGGGAATGGTGAAAGCACTGATGCAGGGGTGGGTGAGGGGGTAGAAGCAATAATGATAGAGCAAAGAGGCAACAAACACCACCACTTAGGACATGACATGGAGGCGATGTTAATGAACGTGTGCACAAGAGACAGAGGCTGATTAACTCGCAGGTTGGCTTGACAGGGAAGGAAGGTTTGTGTTAAAGGGCTAGTGAAAAAAACCAGGACTGAAAAGATGACTGAAAAACAGCACACATTAAGCTGTAGAGTTTGAAGAATCTTCAGCAAGATGAGCAACTAAGGTTTCTGAGAAGGGACATGACTTGGTAAAAGTAGTATTTTAGACAAATCTGGCAGGAATGTTCAGAAAGGGTAAGTCTGGTATTAATGGGTGCAATTAGGAGGTGGCCCTATGAAGCCAGGCATCAAGTGTTGAAGGGCAAGACTTATTCCAGCTCTGTTCAAAACCCACATATTTCTGTGCTTTGGGAGAACAGAATTCCCTAATGTTCCCTAAGAGGACATCCATCTCAGCAGCTTTAAGCCAAATGGGATACTTAAAAATTTGCTGTAGGGATTATGAAAGTATCCACATTGGTAATTAAAGAAATGAAACTGTTTTGGACTCCAAATTAACTGAAATGTAGAATTGCAGACCAGGAGCAGCAGATGCTCAATTTATGTAATTCTGGAACACTGTAAGGAAGAATCACTACCTTATCTAGGAGGGAAAGGGTTTTCATTTCAGGGTTTTGGAGACTGACCAGACTTGCCTTGGTTAGCTCTTCTTTATTTTCCCTTAGGTCTTGCCTGTGGCCCTCATCCTAAATTCTTTCAGTGGACCACTTGACAATGAACTCTATGTCAGCCTTTCCTGAAAAAGCAGAGGGGCAGCCAGTCAATGTATCCTAGCTTACAATTTGGTTAGCTAGCAGCATGTGGGTCCTTGTTTACTTTTCTGGGGCTGGTTTTTTTTTCTAGAAATTTTTAAAGAACAGAAGAATTTAACAGGAGCTGTGACTTCCCTAAATATCAGTGAGGTCAGATTCTACTGAACTTCAGGATTAGTAGTGATCTGGGTGTAGTTTCCTTTTGGTGCTTGTTATACTCTCTGCAGCTCTATGTGGTTCTTATTGTTCCCGAATGTCTCTTTAAGATGTTTAGGAGTTGGTAGAACTGGCAGACTACGACATTACATGCTGTATTATTCATTGTTTGGTGACTAGACTTCATATCTGTGGTAAAAATAAACATGATGCCTCTCAGCTTACTTCAATCCATTCAGTACTCTCTTGAATGGCTTCCTCTAACTGTGTAGACTCCCTTTAAAGAATGCATGAAGAAGAGAGGTGGAGGAGGCAGAGGAGGAGGAGGAAGAGGAGGAGGGGGAGGAAGAAAAGCAGGGGTAAGGGAGGAGGACAGGGAGAGGGAAGGGGGGAAGGAGCTCCATCTCGAACATGAACTGTGTGACGTCATTTTTAGAAGCAGGCTGAATGGCAACTTCAGTTTACAGAGAAGCGCAACAATCTCCTTTGTCGCACTCTCAACATGGAGTTTATTTTTCTTCAACCGCTATAGTTTTCCTTTCCATTCTTTAATGTAGAAGTAGTCATTCTTATGTGTCAATATCACAGGTAAAAAGCAGGTTATAATTTTTCTTATTAAGATGGAAGAACCGATTTCTGGCCATGTTGGTTTCAACTTTACTTCAGAAACGTACCAGTAGGTGTTGCTATGCTAGCACTAATGCAGACTCTTAAAATTAACTGGTCACTCTGTGGCGAGTGGGTCCCCAAATAATTCTAATTTGTGTATTCTTTCTCAAAGATCAGAACACTGCTACCAAACACTGCCACCAAATACTGAAGGCTTCATGGGATTGTTTTGACTGCAAAATGAGTTTTTAAATGAAGGAGATCTTCTATTCTGCTGTGTCAATTCATAAGCCTGGAAAATAATTTCATTGACTTCCCAATAGTTAAAGTATTTTGGCCTTTGGAGGAGTAAGCGAGAACCAATTTGTGTTAACTGGAAAAAAAGATCATTTTTCTCCTTTGCTCTTCTTAATTTCTACACTTCATTCATAATACATACTACCATCACCGCTGTGTCCCAAATGCACATAAAAAAGGGGTGGGGGGATGTCTCTCTGCCTGGTATAGCTTCCAGGCATAGATAACCTTTGAAACATGCTCTGGCTTGTCAGACAAGTGAATTTACACAAGACCCACAGTTTAACTCTTCATAATATACCTCGACATCTCAAGTATGTTTATACTGCAAAGTGTTTTCATATTCCTATGTGTAGGCAGAAACAAATGATTTCCTTGAGTTAAACTCTGTAACCCTGCCGCCCGTACTAATTATTAAGCAGAAACAACAGACGCCACTACTTCTGTTTTTGACTTAAGTTTGTTAAGCAAAAACTAAAAACTCGAAAGAGATTTTTTTTTATTTCTATATTCAAAGATGAGGTTCTTAAATTTTTTTTTTTAATTCTGTTAATTGACTCTTAGGCAATAAGCCAACCATTTCAGTATGTGTTTTGATGAAAAAAGAATATACAGTTCGTGTGTATTATACTGCTTCTACATTTGACATTTCCTCAGTTGTACCAAGTGTGTGAAATTGAACAGTAAAAATCTGAACCTGTCAGGCTGCTTTTTTCTTTTTTAATTGCTAAACACATATACTTCAGATGAAAACTTGTGCTTTGATCTAAAAACACTGTGTAAAGAATGTGAATGTTGTACACACTGAAGGTAAAAACATTGGTGAGGGAAGGAAAGAATAAAGCTTTAGAAGGAGACAAGATACAAAGAATGACTGGGGATATGAAGCTGTTATTTTTCTGTTTTCATAGTTGCAACTATTCAATAATATGAGGCAATAACAGTTTATTGAGCCTTTAACAGGTAGGGCTGAATCACATAATCCAAAGAGAACATGGATTTTTCTATAAATTGCTCAGTGCTCATTTTAAAATAATCTTTAATAAAACAGTGAAGTGCTTCTGTTGTAGAAATCTCTTAGCACTTTCTAAACAGCAAAACAATAAAAACATTTTGAAGAGTAGGGTTCAGAGCAAAGTAAACAAATCTGAACATTTTTTCCCTGTATTTTTTATAATGAATTTCCATTGATTTTTATAGTCATATGCTTTGTGATGTGTGATCTTTTCCCCTGCCTCCTTCCTTCTCTCATTCCTTCCCTTCTTGCTCCCTTTTTCCCATCTTTCTCAGTGGTGTCATTTGGGGGCAATGCTACTATGTTAGATAGCTGAGTGAGATTATACAACGTAGAGGAAAAACATTCAAAGTTTTTCTCCCTGTAGAGTTTCATTATTGAAATGTTCTGAAGTCATGGGTGGTGAATGTGAAAATGTAGAGATGCAGATTGGTTGGTAATCGACTCAGTGTTTGTAGGAACTGGAGATGTAGCGTTCTAATCATTCTCTGTACCATCCCATGGAAGCTGGGTTTAATTCAGCTAAATGGCCCATGATACAGACTTCACTCCCCTTCAATTTGGTTTCTCCCCTCTGGCGAATTCTTAATCAGAATTTCCTACTATTTAGTAACTAAATTAAAATCTGTAAATTGTAGGCAACTTCATATAAATGCAATGATATATCCATAAGCATTGAAATTACTTAGAACATTACATGTAACGAACATTCTAACATAATAATAACATAGTTAAGCTTTGGTATGGGGAAATAATCTGGTTAGATGTGGCAATAAAGCATAAAGAAGCACTTGTCTTTATTTCTGAAGAAAATACTTAAAAGGTGGATGGTTCTTATCAAGAAAGTACAGATTTAAAAGGAGGTAGGTATGAAATTTTCACACAAATAATAATTATCTTTATGAACTGATTGCTTAATATGTGACAGACATTTTGCTAAGCATTCTACTTGCCACATTTCATTTATTCTTTGCAACAATTTAATGAAGTATTACAAACTTTTTACATATCAGAAAACTGAGACTCAGAAATGTTAATTTGCCCAAGTTCACACAGCTAGCCAGTGTTGGAGCTTGGATTCAAATCCAGGTTTGCCTACCTGTAGAGTTTGGGCTTTTAACAGTATGTTATAGAAATACAATTGGAATATATTTATACATTCAGTTTTTATTATTTTTATTTATTTTGTATGGAGTGTTTATCTTAAAATGTGATCAAATCAAAGAGATAATTGGAAGTGTGGCATATTTAACAAATTTAAATCAGATTTCCTGCCCTGAAGGTATTTGTAATGGAGAGTCAAACACTAATCCATGAACCTGTGAAATAGTAAGTCAATAAATGTGAAACTCTAGAAGATTAGAGTCGATAGGGATAGTGGGGGAGAAAGCTACCTGAAGGAGGTGAGACTACATACTGAATCCTATACAAATAGAGAGGTGTCTGAAAGTTACCAAGAGAGATTGGCAGAAGAACATGAAAACATTACTAAAAGTGAGTGAATTGCTATCAGAAACAAGTGAGGCAAATACACTAACTCATTTCTTAATTATGATTGTACATTAGAATATTCTAGAGTGCTATTTAAAATTCAAAGAACTGGGGCATCTGGGTGGCTCAGTCTGTTAAGTCACTGACTCTTAATTTCAGTTCAGGTCATGATCCTGGGGTCCTGGGATTGAGCCTCATGTGGAGCCCTGCATTGGGGTGCTCAGGGGGGCTGTCTGCTTAAGGATTCTCTCCTTCTCCCTCCTTTCTCTCTCTCTCTCAAATAAATAAATCTTTAAAAATAAAATTACATTCAGAGACCTAGGCCCTACCCTTGACCAGTTTAAAAAATCTTTGGTAGAGAGGTTTGGGGACTTGGGGATGGAATTTTTAAAAGCTTTCTGGGAATCCTAATGTCCAGCCTGTGCTGAGAGTCACTGATAATGCCATGTTGGTATTTTTGTGTTGGGGTCAAGTAGGGAATAAAATTAATTGGGCACTATGTGGCCACAAAGATGGCAAGATTATGTGGTTGGACTTGATGATATAGATACATGGGTATAACTGGAGATTTCTGGGCAAGAGGTCAATTCAGTGCAGTTCAATTAACAGGAACTGAAAACTTTTGTATAAGGAACTCTGGAGAACCATAATAAGATGAACAGAATATGCTCTCTGCTCTTTAAAATTTTGTAAATGTAGTAGGAGGTATACTCGTAGCTGTATGAAAGCATGCACATGTTAAGGACTATAGTGTAAATGCAGAAATGCTCTGAGATTACTTAGGAATACCCTATTTCTGGTTGGGAATATCTGAAAATTGCAAAAAGAAGATAACATTTGAATTTTAACCCAAAAGTAAAATGTAAGTTTTAGAAGACACGAGGAGAAGGGCATTCTTAGTGTAGAAAGTCCTGGAGCTCAAAGGCCTAGAGTTGATGTGGATGAGGGCAAGATGGTAGAAGTAGAAAGGAGCTGGATGAGAAAAGGAGAGGAGGACACGAAGAGAAGGAAGGCCATGGGGCCAGAGTGCTGCAATGCCCAGCTGAAGGTTCAGGCGTGCCCCTGACACGCCTCGTAATGGACTCCACATTTGTCCTCAAAAGACTGCCTGTGCTGCTCATGAGGGAGGTGAGATGTAGCTTAAGATCAGCTGGAGGAGGAAATAGTAAGAAAAAGAGGGTTCTGCCAGTGCAGGACATTAAATATGCTGGAAGGAATTATGTTCAACAGGCCACACATTCTTGTGACTGTCAGCATGACTCTCGTCGTCCCCTTTTCTAGTTGCTGATACCCTGCCAGTCTTTCAGTCTCGCCTTCTCCCTTAAGCTGTTCTTGAGTCATTTTAAGGAAGACTTAATTTGAAATTTCTCTTTATTCTAATCGCATTTTGTTTAAATGCGAGTTTCAGCATTTATTACATTTTATTAATGTGTGACTATGTGTATTTCTCCATTACACTGTGAGTTTCTTCAGGGAAAAACCACTTTACCGACATTTATTACAATGTGGACACAGGTGTACAAAATGGTAAGTAGCTTGTCTGGACCATAGAGAATATAAAAGTGTAGAGTTTATAGTTCATAGTCTATATAGTATATAGTTTTTAAAAACCCTAATTTTTAAAAATAATTTATTGAGCTTTTATACACTAAACTCATTATTCAAATTAATCTTTTTCGTAAACCTGTTAGGTAGACATTATCTTCACTTTTCTTTTTGTAGGAGGAAATCAAGGCTTAGAGAGGCCAAGCAACTTGCTCAGCATCATAATGCTGATGCTAGTTGCCTGACCCCATAGCCTCAACCAGAACCAGTCAGTATACCATACAGCAATGGTTCTTAGTTAGCAAGTATCAGAATCACCTGGAGGGCCCAGCTTGCCTCAGTATTATGGGATGGGACCCAGCAGGTGACAATAATGCTATTAGTCCGGGCACCTTATTTTGAAAACCCATTACCCAGAAAGTCTGGTTTGAGATGTTGCCCAGAATTGATTTTTTTTTTTTAAAGTATTCCTAGATGATACTAGTGAGAAACTGGTATCGAGAACCACTGATCTTGATCATGAAAAGCCCTGAATCCTAATTGGATTTTATTATGGCACCTGTTGACAAAAGAGAGTCATGCATGATGGTATTGCTTTCTGATTATGAGAGGAAAATGAATTGGCAGACATACTCTACCAGAAGTATGAGACAGAGGGTGGGGTGGGGGGAGACACTGAAAGTGGAATCTTTCCCTCTTCTCTGTCATCTCGCACACTAGAACCAACCGGATCTTCCTAAACGTTGCTTTCAACCAGCTGTTATTCAGACGGGTAAGTCTGAAAGCCCCCCCAACAAGCTACTGACGTCACCTTTCCTTTCAGGCTGTGTTTTGTGGCACAGTAACACTTCAATTCTGATCAACAAGGCTTTTCACCAAACCTAAGATTAACACTGTGCTTTTGTGTCTTCAGTTTTCCTTGATGATTTTGATGTGCCTTCCCCACCCCATTCTGCCAAATCCTATTCACACCCCTAATCTCACTACTTAAAAAACAAAACAAAGCAAACAAACAAACAAACAAAAAAGTACATTTAAATTTAACCGGTGGTAAAAAGCAAATAGCATGGACAGGCTGAAAAAGAAGACCTAACTCTCTCTTGCCCCCTCATCCCCTAGACTACATCCCAGAGGAAAGAATCTTTAACCCTTTTCACTATTTAACTCTTTATATTGGTATTTTGTGATGAACAGTATTAGAAACTATTTACTTCCTGTCCTGAACATAGGATAAAGGTCTCTTAAAGTCCTCATTTCCCCTTCCTATACTCTTTACACAGTAATATGATATTTAGTCAAGTCAGTTTTCAGTGCTATGACTGTGATCTTGTTCTCTCCAGATTAAAGTAAATCGCTATTCTTTTTTTATTTTCTAAGTGTTTGTTTTTTCTGAAGTTTTGATTGTTCCCTTTTTCCTTGCCATGATTTCTTTCTAAGAACTTTTCACTTACATTTCATACCCTTTATCATATCGGTATTTTTTTCAAGTTTTTAAAATATTTTTCTTTGTGCCCTTATGACTCTTTTTTTGCCATGTGGGATGGTTATCACCACCTGCTATAAAGCAGTAATCTTAGAGCTTCCCTCAATACCGTTCTGGTCTGAATCAACTGATTTTTTTGGATTTACTTTTTCAGCTTATATCTTTTGGTTTACTCCTTCCTTCAGCTGGAGCACATTCCCAAATAACTTCCCAAGAAAGGGCATGTGAGAGGAAAATTGAATGAGTTCTTACATGTCTGATAGTGTTCCTTATCCATAGATACTTTATTTATAGTTTGGCTAATTCTTCAGAAATCAATGGGGAAAGCCATATTCCCTCAGAAATTTGAAAGCATTGCTCCATTTTCTCCCCCTAATGTTCAGTGTTGTTGAGAAGTGGCATTCTAAATTCCTTCATAAGAGAATTAGATATTTCTTCTTATAGGAAAATTTTAGAATCTCCTCTTTTTAAAGAAAGAGCTAGTGCAAACTAGGGGAGGGGCAGAGGGTGAGGAGAGAGAGAGGGTGAGAAAGAATCTCAAGCAGACTCCCCACTGAGTATGGAGCCCAATGTGAGGCTCCATCCCACAACCATGAGATCATGACCTGAATTAGTTAAGAGTTGGACACTTAGCCAACTGAGCCAGCCAGGTGCCCTGGAGAACTCCTCTTTTTAAATAGTGTTCTGAAACATAGTTAGGACATCTGGTATGATGATTTCCATTTACTTATTAATATTTCTGTTCTTTTAGTAGAGTATTTAAAAGTAAAAACCAATCCCATAAGCTTTGGAAATTTTATTTTATACTTTTTTTTTATATAATTTCCTTCTCTCCATATGTTCTGTTCTCTTTTTGTCACTTGTTGAATCTCTTAATTTACAACCTTTTATTTTACATAGTTTCTGTCAGACTTTCCATCTTTTTTTTATGTTTTGGTTTATCTTTCAGTCTATCTATATTTTATCTTTCAACCCATCATTTACATTTTTATTTCATTAGCACTTTTAAGTGTTCTTTCTTGTTCTCTGACTCTTGCTTTTGTTTTTTTTAATAGCACCTTATTTATGAGTTATAGGCACAACATAATGTAAGGGGTGTAAAATTGTTTTCACTATTTATTTAGTGATATATTTGGGCTCATATTTTACTCCTTTCTTACAACTTGAACATTTTTTTTTCAAATCTGATGGTCATGTTTATATTTAAAAGAAAGACCAAAAAAAAAAATTGAGTGGGAATTCTGTGTTTTTGGATGCAGCTCATAGACTACAAGGGATTGTTTTGAAGTTATTGTTTGGGGAGCTGACAATTATGGCTAGAGAAGTGCTATGTGTCAGAATTTGGTAGTCTTTCTCCAGACTCATTCAGTTTTTTCCAGAGGTGAAACATTCATTGTCCTTCTAGAGTATAGAGACCAGTCACTAGTGTTTTCTATAGTACATGGCAAATGAGTCTAGAGTTAATGGGGACTAATCGACCTTTTTATTAACTATAACCTTCTGTGAAAGCTTTTTAATATGTGGTTTTGTTCACATCAGTTATTATATCTCTCTCTGCTTAACATCTTCCAAAATTTTGTTGAAACCTATTGTCTGCCAGTGAATCTTCTCCCGATTCTATGCTGAAAGCCTGGGCTTTCAGGACTGGAGGATCTTCCCTGGACATTACCTCATCTTGGTTTGATCATTGTTCCTGAGTAAGTAGCACTTGCTATAGGTTCATAATTTTCTATTTTGTGGCTCTTATTTTAGTGAAGTCCTGGGAAGAACACAAGTGAGTTTGTGTGTACAGTCCTGATTTTTAGCCCTAACTGAAGGCCCAATGGAGTACTAAGTTCTTCTATAAAATTGTCCTTTCTTGACTTCTTTCTCTACTCTGATAGATCTCTCCTCAAAATTCTGTTATAGTAAATCAATTTATTTATTTTACCATTTATAATACTTTATTTTTTCTATATGTTAATTCTGGATTTTAGACTTTATGTCTATACTTCTTTTTTTTTTTTTTTTTTTTTTGGTCTATACTTCTTTTGAACCCTCTGGCACCAATACATATATACTGGACATGTAGTGAATGACTTGAAAATAATTGTGCATTGGTAGAATCCAGGAACTGAAGGAAAAAAAAGATACACCCATGACTGATAGTAGAAGCCTTGGTTATCTGGTAAAATATAGCAATATTGACAAAGAACGAAGTTGGGAAGGGAAGCCAGTGAATGTAGTAGACATTTGTCAGAACTTTTTATTTCCACAGATTCTTTGAATACCCTTTCTAGTTTGATGCTATAACTTACCTTATTAATCCCTCTCTAAAGCTGAGGGCAGTAATTCACTTTCACAACTTCTTATAGATACGATGTAGTCATGTAATTGAGGTATCTTTAATCAGACAGTCATCAGTGAGACTTCAGTTCAGAAGTGAGCAGGGGAAAAAGTAGGCACAATGAGTAAGTAATTTCAGGTGAAGATGGTGGCAGAGACATCTGCCTTCCAGAGCCACAGTAGAGTGATTTCTGGTATCCTGTCCTGGGTGCCCTAGGCTGTAGGTGTGGTCTTTCCTGGGTGGTCCTTCAGTTCGTTTAGGACTGCTTCTGACTAAGTAGCCTCCAAACCTGATCTTTAGGTGATCTTGGACACTCTATGTACATTCTTTAAGAATCCCTCTGTATTTGCTTGCATCTAAGAACTCTAAATGGTATATCAAACAAGAAATATGTGTGTGTGAAATGAAGTATAAAAGACAAAAATAGATCTCATAGTTGTTTTTTTTTTTATGTGTACATGTAACACAGTTGAAGAAAAACTGGTTTCTGACAAAAAGTGGAACCAAAAGTAAGAGGACAATAAGTTAACATCAACCACAGTCAAGGAAAGGAAAGGAAACTTGTTTCCTGTTATATAATAATACAAAAATGGAGGGAATAAGGAGTACTCATCTAATTGGTTCTGCAGTAAAATGCTTTTATAAATGTATTCATCGAAGTCTAAGTATTTGCGAACTCTTTGGGGATTGAGCATATTACCTCTCCCACTAATTCTTGTCAGGTTAATGTTGGTAGTAAATTATGTAATTGCTTATTGACATTCCTTCATTTGTTCTCCCAACTACTTGGCCCTGCATGGAAGAAACCATGCTCCGAGAAAAAACAAACGCTTGCTCTCCAGTAACCATGAGTGAGTTGCTTGAATTAAAGCAGCCAAGGAAATAATTTGCTTCAAAATGAAGCTTCCATTCCTATTTTTGTATGGGAAGGCTTGGCTAACGTATGAAGAAAGAGGGAAAGATAAGGAAGTTAGTGTACATGTCAGTAGGGGAATATATTAGAGTGTGGGCATAGGAGTATGTGTAAGAAAACTGAATTTAGGTTAGTTTTGAACATATTGGGATATCAAGGGAAGCATGGTAATGAGGTATAATTGGGAGTCTGTAAATGAAATTAGGGTAAAAATTTATGCCTAGAGACTGATGAGAACCATTCATAAGAGGTAATGATTGAAGCTGGAGAGCTGATGTTATTTCCAAAGGAAGACAGTAGAGAGACACAACAGAGGACCTACTACTGAGCATGGGAGGAAACCCCTATTAAGGGCTATTGGAAGAGGAAGAATAGCCAAGGAAGATAATGGAATAGTCAGAGCTAAAGTATGAGAAGCAGAATAGTGTTTCCATCCTAATGCAGGCAAATCCAAGGAGATTCTTTAAAACAGCCCAGTGCTACAAAATGGTGAGATCCTCAAGAACTTTGCTTTGTATCCCAATCCCTTTATTTCATGATACAGAGGAGAAGCTCAACAAATGTTTTTTGCATGTACAAATTTGGACAGAGAAAGGAATATATAAAATAAAATTATCTAAGGGGCAGAAGAATCCAATAAAAAGATTTTATAAATTGAAATAGATCTTTATGTGACTAAAGATACAGGGATTGAGCAGTAGAAAGAGAAGAATTAAAAATATTGCAAAAAAAAGTATTAAATGAGGGAAATGCATGTATCAAAAGTCTTTTTATTTAGAAAATTATTAAAATAGAATTTATAGATATATCTCTTTTTATATAATGCATGAAAAAGAATTGAGATCTGATCTTTTTCAAGTCACAGTGCAGTACAGAACCTTAGACCATAGGATTTTGAAACTCCAACAACACTCATCCATCTCATTTTACAGAAAAGATCCCATGAATTATGTTTGATCTTAAAGATTGGTTTAGGTTCAAGGATTAGCAAGGATTAGCCTAAAATCACTTTTTCTCTGATTTACTAATGAACTGAACAATTTAAGATACACACAAAGTCAAAGGCACAATGAGAAGGTGCAGCTTCTTGATGCATTCATTTTATCAGCTGAGGTGCAGGCTAACCTGCTATGACAAAGTGTACCTGATCCATGAATCCAGCAAAGCTGGAGGATACATAGTTGACTTACCTGTAGAATTTCTACACACCAGCAAGGAAGCAGCAGAAAGAGAAATCAAGGAATTGATCCCATTCGCAACTGAACCCAAAACCATGTTACCTAGGAATAAACCTAATGAAAGAGGTAAAAGATCTGTACTCTGAAAACTACAGAACACTTATGAAAGAAATTGAATATGATACAAAGAAATGGAAAAACATCCCATGCTCATGGATTGGCAAAACAAATATTGTTAAAATGTTTACATACCCAAAGAAATCTATACATTCATGCAATCCCTATCAAAATACCGGAAAAATGAAAGTGGACCACCTTCTTACACCATACACAAAAATAAATTCAAAATGGGTGAAAGACCTAAACATGAGACAGGAAACCATTAAAATCCTAGAGGAGAACACAAGCAGCTCCCTCTTTTACAGCAGCCATAGCAACTTCTTGCTGGACATGTCTCTGGAGGCAAGGGAAACAAAAGCAAAAATGAACTATTGGGACTTCATCAAGATATAAATCTTCTGCACAGTGAAGGAAACAGTCAACAAAACTAAAAGACAACCTTTGGAATGGGAGAAGATATTAGTAAACGACATATCTGATAAAGGATTAGTATCCAAAATATATAAAGAACTTATCAAACTCAACACCCAAAAACCAAATAATCCAGTTAAAAAAGGGGCAGAAGACATGAATAAACATATTTCCAAAGAGGATGTACAGATGGCTAACAGACACATGAAAAGATGCTCAACATCACTCATCATAAGGGAAATGCAAATCAAAACCTCACACCTGTCTGAATGGCTGAAATTAACAACATAGGAAACAACAGATGGTGAGGATGCCCAGAAAAGGGAACATTCTTACACTGTTAGTGGGAATGCAAACTGGTACAGCCACTCTGGAAAACAGTCAAGAAGTTAAAAATGGACCTACCCTATGATCCAGCAATTGCACTACTAGGTATTTCCCAAAGGATACAAAAATACTGCCCTGAAGGAATACATGCACTGGGACGTTAATAGCAGCATTATCAACAATAGCCAAATTATGGAAAGAGCCCAAATGTCCATCAACTGATGAATGGATAAAGAAGAATATTTCTCAGCCATCAGAAAGAATGAAATTTGCCATTTGCAACCATGTGGGTGGAGCTTGATTGTATTATACTAAGCGAAATAAGTCAGAGAAAGACAAACACCATCTGCTTTCACTCATATGTGGAATTTAGGAAATGAAATATGTGGGAACACCTGGGTGGCTCAGTCAGTCTGACTTGATTTCGGCTCAGGTCATAATCTCAGGGTCCTGGGATCAAGCCCTGAGTTGTGGGGGGTTCCCTGCTCAGTAGAGGGTCTGATTGTCTCACTCTCTCTCGGCCCCTACCCCTGCTCACACTCTCTCTCTCTCTTCAAATAAATAATCCTTTTAAAAAAGAAATGAAACAGATGAACATAGAGGGGGAAAAAAGAGAGGGAACCAGGGTTCCTAGTGAGGAGGTGAGTGGGAGGATGGGCTAAATTTGTAATGGGTATTGTAATGAGCGCTGGGTGTTAGATGTAAGAAATGAATCACTAAATTCTACTCCTGAAACTAAGATTGCACTATATGTTAAGTACTGGAATTTAAAAACATGAAACTACAAAAATAAATAAATAAATAAAAGATGTGTGTGGGTTCAAAAAAAAACAAACCTCAAAGTGTACCTGCTCTATAGTCTTAAGAGTGATAGCGGTTCATTTTTCTCTCATGGAGAAGTGTATAGGTGATGCCTAGTGTGGGGCTGTCAGAACAGCTCCGTCACCCACCCTGGCTCTAGTTATCACCACTCCACAGCCAATGACAGGGGGACAGAGAATTCAAGGTAAACAGTCTGTACTAATGAAGGTGACTCAGAAGTTGTAGTCATCCCTTCCATTCGTGTCCGATAGGCCCAAATTTAGTCATATGACCACACTTAGCTGCAAGAGAGGTTGGGAAAAATAGTTCATAGCTGGGCACCCATTATTGTCACTGCATCTTAAATTCTTTAGAGTCTAGGATAAACGTTCTTCCTCCTAGCATGAGGTAGGTGTTTCAGTTGGGAGAACTGAGGCAATGAAACAGACAAGCAAAATGAATACTTAATGAAACATCACAACATATTGAATAAATATGAGAGAGATTAAATACAAATTTACAGAGGCATCTATTTAAAACGACAATTCTATTTGGGTGCCTGTGTGAGTTCCTACCACGTGGCATTTTCAGCCAGTGTGTGTCTATTGTCTCTGGGCAATTAAAATTATTCAGCATCAAAATCTTAGCTCTGGGACCAGAAAAAAGAATCTAAGAAGCATTCACTGATAGTCTGATTTGAAACAACTGCCTTTCCCTTTGCTCTATTCATACATATTTCAGTTGGCATTAATGTAAAGTACCTTGTGGGCTCTCTTCTACATGAAATCCTTGTTCTCAGCTTGGCAGCAGTCCTGGCACTAGGTTCTAAATGGTCATTCTGGGATGGTAAATCAGCAGCCCTCAGCTGATGGGTCTCGCAATGAGGAGATTGCTGGAGGCAGGTGGTGTTGTGAGGCGTAATTCTGTTGGCATTAAGTGACAATTCATATTTGCTACAGGAGCAGTAAATTGCACTATTTTAAAACAGGAAGTCTGAGTTAAAAGCTGTGTAAAACCATTATACTGTAGCCAGCACTCCAGGCTTTTCTAATTAGGTCATTTGGAAAAAGATGACCTTTTAGTTTCTGTGCCTCTTTGCTGGGGACACATGTTTCTAATTATCATTTGTATTTTACTCCGCCAAAGCTGTTGACAAGCTGAGCTTTTTTTGTGTGTGTGCATGCCCGTGTGTGTGTGTGTGTGTGTGTGTGTGTGTGTGTAGGCACATGTGCACGGGTACTTACTCTATGAGTTAATAACATTTCTGTGTTCTAGCACTGGGCAAACAGAAGAAGATGGAAAGAATATGTGCAGTAATTCTAATGTCAGAGCAACTAAAAATCATATGGATTTGTGTGAAAAACACACTAAAGGAAGTTTCTGATTTCCTAGTGTTTTAGGACAACTTGATTGGAACTTTCTCTAAACTCACCGTATTGATATTTCTTCTGTTTGGGCTGGCAGGTGTGAACACACCATGTAAGATACAAAGAAGAAATAAACTTAGGTCCACACTGTTACCTGAAACATAACTGCTAGTCATGCTTCAAGTTCTGTCCAGCACTGAAACCAAAGATCTCATGATGGTATCTTAAGGCTCACTTGTCCTTTTGCATGCTGTTCTTGGAATGTTTACAAATGCAGACACATACTATCTCTGACTAACCCCTTCTTTGACAAGAAGTTCTGAAGAAAGGGACAACATGATTATCTGTGGTTCAAAAATATATTTCATGTTTTAGGAGATAACTGAAGAAGCCAGGCATTCTCTAATGCTGGCTTTTCCACTGATTTCCTTTTCTGTTGTGGGGAAATTTTCTCAGTGTTGTATTGGGTTCTCCATCTGAAATCATAAAATTGTAAAATCACAGAGCTGGCAAACCTTTGAGAAGTCTTCCAGGTCACAGTCTGCCTTGAGGCCTTTCTGAATGAACTTACTCTCTCCTGGAATATAATGGTCTCCTATTTGCTTAGCAATCTCTCACCAGGGAGACTTGACAAGGAAGGATGGTACTATCTAAATGTTTAATATACAAATTACTCTGGCAGTTTGAGGAAAATGTATGGAAGATGATTTGAAGTTTATTATGAAATTGCTAATAATTTATTCAACTCAATTTTCTCTTAGAAGTCCTATAGTAGATAATGATGGGTCTCTAATGGAGTGGTTCCAAGTCTGGAAAGGGAGCTGGCAGTCACTGTATGATAGAGGTTGGTGACCTGCTAAGGATACTGAGCTGGAGTTCTCAGCAGCACAGCCTGGGTCCGTCCCAGGTAAAAGCATCGTATTGGGGAAGGATTTCTTGATTTGGGCACTCTGAAGTCTGCTAGTTTTCTCTTACTGCTCTGGTGATCCTAGAGGATGTGGCTTTTATTTCTTTCAACTCTCAGTTGAATAGAAACTACTACTGAGTTGTTTATCAATGATTAAAACATCAGTGCAGGTGGCTGAAAGGAGGGCATTTGAACAGATGATGGAGCTGAAAGTTGGTGTCTGAAGACCCAGTCAAATAGCTGGTGATGGTAGTATTTATGAGATGACCATGAGAATGTACCTAGTGGACCTCCCAGTGCAGTGACTATAATTGACCAAAGTTCCCCAGCTGGTGCACTCTGAAATCTATTGCCACGTTCACACTGAGGCCACACTTTGTAGCCAGTAACTGAACTGGGCAGGCATACTAGGGCAGATTCATTCCAGGGAGACACATGACTCTTCTGGCAGCCACCTTTGGCTCATAGACTTACCCACCACCTTGCAGAACTTCCCTCAGGCTGTTGGGTGAGTGCTTTTCCTCTTCGGCTCCTCAGGGAATGGCTTACACGTGGATATCACCACTTTTCCATTTTCCCCTGGCTCTCTCCTTACTTTTATCTATACTTGCCCTAATGAAATTCTGGGCGTGGTAATCTTTATGCCCTACACACAACAAACACTAGGCTGTGGTACTTTATAACACTTCTTTTGAAGGCTTGGGGGTACTATAAGAGAATACTAAGATGAGAAATGAAAACTTATCACCGGTTCAGATCTCACCTGTTCCAGATGCCATCTGGCAGGCTCATGACAGGAAGCATCGTTTTCACTGACTCTGCTTACCCCTCTGCCTATGATGACATTACTCAGGGTCGTTTTATCTCCCTTAAAAGGGAGTTCTCTCAAATCAGTTCTTCCTGGAAATCTGGGACATTTGTTCTTGCCTCCTTCTTCATTTCTCATCCTAGCCAAAGAATTTAAAATGAAGTTAACAACATCCTGGTTTCCACAGAGATGCTGTTCATAAAAGCTATCATTCAAACTTAGTCTAAAATTCCCTATTTCAGAATAAGACTTTGGTTTTTCTTGTGCATTAAACAAAGGCAATTAAGGCGATTTCCTAAAATCGCATATTGCTTTGACCCCTAGATCAGTGTTTCTGAAACTTGGCACTATTGACATTATGGACGTAATACTTCCTTTCTGGGGGAGTCTACCCTGTGCATTATAAGGTGTTTAGCATCACTGCCCCAGTCATGACAACCCAAAATGTCACACACATTGCTGAATGTATCCTGGGGGCAGAATCACCCCTGGTTGAGAACTGCTGCCCTAGAACAACAGGAACAAACTGAAAACAACTTTCAAAATAGCATTTTGCTTCTGTATGGATGACCACCTGTGCTGCATATTTGACTATAATGTTAACCCAAAAAAGTAAAGTATAAGAAAGAGTGTGTGTGTGTGTGTGTGTGTGTGTGCACATACATGCAGTAGCTTACATCTGTGTTGCTGGGAAAAGTGAACTGATTTGTCATTTTACAATGTTATTGACTAATACAGAAAAAAACCACCAAAAATTCTCCAATACTAAACCCACCACACAGCGGAACATTGCAATGGGAATAGAACTACATGGTATTTTTCAAAGGCAATAGAAATCTACTTCCAGCTTTATATTTATTTACCATGAAAAACTTGCTAAAAAAACATGACTTTTTGAGATCATACATCTGCTGTGTCAAGGATGCTCTGTTGCCATCTTTGTGACACATACTATTTCTGGAAGTAGATTATACCTGGAGGAATGAGGGCAGAGTCCTCAGCTGGCAGTGATTGGGCATTGATTTTCTCTGGTGAGGACACATCATCATCGTCTGCTGCTTTGTAAAATCCCCGCCACCAATGCTTCATTGGTGAAATAGTCCATTTGCCGGAGTGGCTTACTGGGGTCATCCAAGTTTTGGCCTTTATTTTAGTCTGACTCCAAAGTGCAAACCATTGGGGGTGGCTGTTGTGATGGGTGGGTAGAGGTAAAGCTCTGTCTCCCTCCTTGACACATTATACATGAGATATGAAATATTTCTGAAAGTGGATGAACTAAGAATTGGGCAAGATATAAAGATCTTATTTGCCATGTAGGCTTTTCCTGATGTATTTCATTTTTTGGTTTACTCCTCTCCATGACCTTTTGATCAAATCAAAGAACCAGGCTATGTGCAATGAAGCAGTTACATGATGATGCTATATTTTAATAGTTCATTATATTTAATGACCCCAAAGCATAAGCAATTGACTAGATCATAAAGATCAAAAGCCAAAAGTTGGGGGGTGCCTAGGAGCCTCCGTTAGTTGAACATTTGACTCTTGGTTTTAGCTCAGCTCATGATCTCAGGGTCCTGGGATCTAGCGCCTTGTCTGGCTCTATGCTCAGTCTGCTTAAGATTCTCCCTTTCCCTTTGCCACTCCTCCATTCACATGACGGCACTTTCTCTCTCTCTCCCTCTTTCCCTCTGTCTTTCAAATGAATAAATAAGTCTTTAAAAAAATAAAGGTCAGAAGCTGGAAAAATTTGTAGGAATATGGTAGGGGAAAGGCAACTCTGCCTGTTTTTTAAATCTTTCCACCTAGGTAAAGCGAGGAGTGGCTATTTAATAGTGGGTCACCTCCGGGCCATTCCATAGGTATCTTATTACCACCAGCCCCAGGAATCACCTGCAAGTGAACAGTGAAGACAAAATGCCTAGTTTTTGCATAAGAATCTCTTTCTTCCCTTGTATTGTTGAGAACACTAGGAGAATCATTATCTTACATACTCAAGGTGTGGCAAAATAATACTGAATTGGAATCAGCCTACTTGGACTCCGTTAAATGGCTGGGGACTTTGGATGAGTCACGTAGAATCTCTGCATCTCAGTTTCCTCTTCTGTTCCCTGAAGCTGCTCCTTTCAAAGGTCCCTTTTCTGCTCTAATTCCTTGTGTCACCCTCTAAACTTATGCTTCCAAAATTCTTTAATGTTTTCTAATTTATCTTAAAAATTTATGAGACTTTTGCACTTGTCTGTGTATGTTTGTCTTAATATAAAAATAACAAGTTATTTCTTTTTCCACAAGAGACCTGCTTTATTTTTTTCCAGCTTTATTGGGATATACTTGACGTGTAACATTGTATAAGTTTTAGGTGTACAGTGTGTTGATTTGATACATTTTTACATTGTAAAATGATTACTACCCTACCATTAGTTTAACACCTCCATCACCACACATAATTACTTTTTTTTTTTTTTTTTGTAGTGAGAACATTTAAGATCTTACTCTCTTAGGAGCTTTCAAATATAAAAATAACATTTAAAATTAACGAGTCCAGTGGATGCTATGACAAGATGAGCCTCTTTTATTTGGAGGCTTCTGCAAACCCCTGGCATGTAATACTGTAACTTACTTCGATTTGGGGAGGCAGGCGAATAACTGTTTTAGCTCATCCCTGCTCTTATCAATCAGAATAGGGTAGGTTATAATCTCAAGATTTCAGTGGCTTGAAATAGTAAAGGTTTCTCTTTTTTCCTCATAGCAAATAGTCCCTGTTGGTCAGCGGGGAAGTTCTGCTCATTCTCCCTCAGGGCCCAGGCAGAGGGAGGCTCCTTCTCTACACTTTATGCTCCATGTTAGTCAAGGCAGGGCAATGGAGATGTGGTGAATTGTTCACTGGCTCTTATATCACTTACATTTCATTCACTGAAACAAGTTACAAGACCATGCCTAGCTGCAAAGAAGGAGGGAATGCCATTCTACAAAGTTCCAGAAGGCAGAGAGCCGGAATGAGTTGGCAAACAGGACTAATGCTTACCACATCAGCTAAAATCAAGAATGGGACAGAAAGAGGTGCCTAAGAGAGCCAACAGTGGTTTTGGACATGTCACCAGAAGATTACCAGCTGCCCAGGAATCTCTTTACACATGAACTCACACAATGAACTCATGACTAATGTTTATTTCCCTTTACTATTTACACGTTTGCTTCACAGCATCTTTCTTCAAAGAATATATGAGATTTTTGAAGACTACAATCACATTCTAATCCTGCTTCCCTGAGATTACTTCTAGAGACTACCTTGACTGGAGTTCTTGGATTTTTAGATCCCTCTGTCCATGCATGACAGTTTTCTGTATGACTAACTCCCACAGTTGGTTAAGCAAGCAGAGCCATTGTCTCTGGATCCTGCTGGTTTAAATTTCAAAGGGCCACCTTATCTCCAAGTTTTTAAAGGGTATCTCATTAGCAAAAGAAAAGGGCATCCTCCCTCTTTTGAGTAATGTTTTGCTCCCCACAGAAGGAGGAAAGACATTGAAGACTGTGGAGATGGACTCCAGCCAGTCTACCTAGGGTCCTTTTCAGTAGCCCTGGGTCTAGAAAGTGACACGCCAGGTTTGCACTTTCTCCTTCCAGCCACGGACTGTCTGTTGACCAGTAGGAAATATTTTCTGAGCATATTCTTTGTAACATGGTGCCAGGAAATATAGAAAATCTGAGGCAAACTGAACCACCTCTCTCGCTCTTGCTCTATCTCTCTCTCTGAGGCTCCTGGGATATTAAAAAATAAAGTAAAGCCAAAAAAGGATCATAGAAACTGTGATGAATTTAAAGTTGTTGGATGGAGTGCTTCTTTTTTAAAACTCTTGCCAGTATGTCTATGAAAGTCTAGGTATAATCTCATTTGGAGATATCAAAAATCTAAATTTGAGTCTTGTTTTTGAATATGAGGCTTATGCCAAATGGTTCTCTTGGATTCTCCCATCCCCACTAACTCCATGATAGGTCCTGGTAGTAAGTGTAAGACATTTTGTCTGCCCTTGAGACACTCAAAATCAATTTAGGGAGTCTGTATTAAAAATATAATACAGACACTAATACAGGTGGGTATATAATAAAGTGCTTAGTTGGCAGCAGAGGCCACATGTGTTTTTAAGAGTTTAGAGAACAGAGGGATCAGCGTGGGCTAGAGTAGTGAGGAGTGTTTTCATGTAAGGCTTGGGATAAAAGGACAAGAGGATTTTAGGAAAAACAACAATGACAACAAGGTATTGACATCCTTCTATAAATCTATATTCAATTAAAACTGTCTCTGCTCTATCAGTTTCACTGTTGGTCCATTCTCTGCCAAAACCCCCCCAGATCTGAGCCCTTCCGAAATCCTGTATAATTTAAGCCCTGTGTTTCTCTCTCTTTGAAGTAGGTTGATAGGTGAACCAACCACCACCAGTGATGCAGATCTGAGGGCAAACAAGGGACTTTGTTCACATTTCCCTTTAAGTCAAGGAGGGAGCTAATAACTTTCCTTCCTGGTTCACCAAAACATGGCAGGGGATGAGCAGTATGGATGGCAGCAGAGTCGACGCAGGTAAGCCTTCTGGAGGGATTTCTTAAGCTCTCCGCTCTTTGAAGCAAATCAGGATACCGCATGTGAAACTATCCTGAGTGTGGTGAGAACAGACCCGCAAAACCTTCTTGCTCTAGTGGGGCTGCGAGCATCCCCTACGGCCTCCCTTTTGGACAGCAGGAGCCCAGGAAGCACGCTCCATGGAGTCACCAACTCTGCAAGAGGTGGGAGAACCGTTTCTACTCATTGAATCCTGCTCTCTTCTGTGGTGCTGACTGGAGGGGGGAGGATCATCAGACTGAACTCCCTTCCCTTCTAAGGAGGGATAGTCCCCCCCCCAAAAACCAAAGTTAGAATTTTTCTTTGAAAATGAATTCTTAGACTCTGGTTTTAGTTAGAAATTTCCATAGGGAACAATAGAACTATAGTACATTTCTAATTTAAAACTTTGCATTGTTGATGAAGTCTTGAAAATAACAAGACCAGGCAACCCAAACATCTGTTACTTTCAATCTTTTCTCTCTCCACTTGCAGCAAGTTTGTGGCACAGTTTTGGAATGTGGGAACTGTCTCTGATCAGTATTTTGGGGGGGTTTTGAAATGCATAAGAAAATATAGATAAGATTCTGTGCTCAAAATTTATAATGCATTGCAGATTGCACTGTGGGTTTCTGAAACAACAAAAATAAATCGTGGTGGGTTTTAAAGCAGTTTGGAGAAATAGCACAGCCCTTTGATGTAGGGTATTTAAATTAAGGTTAGTCACAACATAAAGCTCAAATTTAAAATGTGTCTCCTTTCGATTACCACACATCAAACTACTTGTAATAGAGACAAAATTGCATTTCTCTAGGGGGAAATGCAATGATATTTTGATGATCAAATGTACTGGGAACAAAGGTTCTTGTTCGCCCTACTGAGTATGGTATAGACAAGTTTCAGTCAACTTGGCTGTGGTCCAGTTGTAATGGCTGAGCAGGGTGGTTTTTGCTATCAGCAGTTTCTGGTGGGGAAAGTGAGGCTGGGGTCTGGTGGAGGCAAAGGCCAAACTCTCAGCACTCTATGATTTGAGGCCTAGAACGCTCCAGCTCCCTGATCTCTGGCTTCTGAGTCAAGAACTGGCAGCTCACTGTGCAGAGGCTCAGGAGAGCCCGAGCCACACAGCTTACCTTTGGTAAAGGATTCCTGTTTTTGGTAATGGAACAAATCCCTATATGCCACATTATTATGATAATCATGATGATGACCCCAATGATTTTCTGGCAAAGGCTTTTTTAAAATGAATGTGACATTGAGATGCTTACTATTTAACAAAAGTGCTATTACAGTGCAACCCACCAGGAAGTTATCATCTTGCACAAAATATTAAAGGCCATTTTCTTCCTCTTAAAATTTCCTTCTGAAGGGCCTATGTCAGGCAGCCTGCAGCCTGGCAGAGATGAGGCGGTGCTGAGAGGAAATAATGTATGGGGACGAAGTTTTTCCTTCCACCCTCTGAGGTTTGATAGCAGGGTCTATGGAATAAAAGAACACTGGGCAGATTAATAAGAGGAAAGTTTACTGTCTTTATTAATTTTTAACATTACATACATAGGGATATCATAGGGAAAAATAGATACCCTCCCCAAAATAGTGAAATTTGACAGCTTATGTACTGTCTTAACAGAGGAAGGGGAGTAGGATTGCAGGCCACTTAACAAAGATGAATGGGCCCTTAGAATAGACAGGAGGCATGACAGTTTGTGACAAAGCTTGTCAGGGGGTGGTGTCAACTTCTAGTCTCTTCTGTGACCAGAATCAATCTTCCCTGGTTGATTAAACTCCCAGGGTGTGGATTTATAACAACTGAGTTCCTTTTGGAGGATCTGTCTTTAGGCAATGAAGGGAAGTTCAGGGAAAGCCTCTCTGCATTTGCTGTTTTCGAGTGTCTTCAGTTCACGATAAATCAATATACTGAAGTGGTGTATTTTACGGACGGATGGTGTGTCCTGAACCATCCTTCCTTCGGTGCTCAGAAGGTAGCCTTATCTGGCCATCAGCAGTGAGGTCCTGAGCTGAACTAGGTGGGAATAAAGGATAACCAGGTGAGCAGGCTTAGTCTGGAGCTATCTCTAAAGGATGGGGTAGAGAGATCTCAGTGTCACATATTACAAGGAAGCTTGGAGCTAAGGGTGGTAAAGCAATTGCTTCTAAGCCTGTGTGCTCCTCTCTGATGCTTTTCTGGACTTCCTGGGTTTCCTTCTTCTTAGTGCTCTGTCTTTTGGGGAGACTTTTGGGTCTTAGGTACTCAGGTCTTCTTGGTTCTTCAGTTTCATCGTTGGCTCTGTTTTTTCACAGTGGGCCATTACCTGTTATTACAGGGAGTGTTGGTCTCCTTGGGAGCAGCAATGGAGGGATTGTTCTGTTTTCCCCTTGTATCCCCCCATGCATTCTATAAGGTATCATTCTTGACACCTTAAAAACTAAGCTGTTCCTTCCTGATTCCTGTGACCCAGAGGATTTGTTTTCCTGCTTGCTTCTCTTATGAAATAATAACTTCTGAAATGTATGCATCGTAGATCTAAATCAGAATTAAGACTGGATCTCTATTAATTTGGAAATCTAGGGTCTGCCTTTTATAATTACTAGGTTGTTTTTATCTCTGCAGAAGTTTCTGCTTAGTATTCTACCATGTTGGATTTTTCCTAGTTGCATTCTTATGATGGCTGTATCCACCTGCTAACTCAAAACAAATATGGTGGCCTGTTAGGCTAGAAGATTGCTGGGTCGTTCCAACAAGAGCAGTCCTTATCTCTAGTGTCAGTGTGAATTGCTTCCCACAATCGCAGGATCTCACCCTTAGCACCCTAATTTGGTACCTCTTTTCATGAATCTGAAAGGCTGTTGAAGTAGAAGTTTTCAGAGTTTAAGGAAAAAAGAGAATATCCAGTCCGCTGTCTCTTTCTTTGTAAGTGAAAATAGTGGTGCAGTTGCCCTGTAAATTGCAACCTGAAAATCCACCAATTTTAGCAGTCTTCCATGCAACTTCAGAAATATTTTTAAGTAATTTCACTTTGAATTGTTGAATTGAGTGACGCCTGGGCGGCTTAGTCAGTTAAGTATCTGACTCATGATTTCGGCTCAGTTCATGATCTCATGGGTAGTGGGGCTCTGTGCTCAGCGGGGAGTCTGCTTGAGGTTCTCTCCTTCTCCCCCTCTTCCCACTCATGCTATCTCTCTCTCTTTCTCTTAAATAAATAAGTCTTTAAAAAATGTTGAATTGAAAGGTTTTGAGAAGAATGGTGTATGTATAGCCTGCTTCAGAGGATAATATCTGGTGCCCTCTCATAGTTGGGTGTCATCTTACCTGTGTATGCCCTCTTTGCCCTTAGGCCTTTCTCTTGGCTTTGTGATCCAAGATATATTCACACGTAAGGTTATATTCACATAACATACACATGTTCATACATGTATATCATATATAAATTAATGTACATGGCACACAATAAAATTGTGTTGAATCAGTTAATAAACATATGCTGTAGAGTGTGTGTGTGTGTGTGTGTGTGTGTGTGTGTAGGGTTGGTTTGTTTAGCCTGTGCTCTGTAGATGGAGATACCAGGAGGAGTTTTCTTCTGTCTCTGAAGTTTTTATTTGTAGCTTCAGAGATTTTACTTTCCAGATAATTCCTTTTCAAGAAGTTTGAAGAAAATTTACAGAGCAGTTTTAACTTACCTGTAGGTGGAAAAAAGGATAATTTTTACACTTTACAGCAATTTTTGATTTTTCACATGTGGATAATTCTGAGTTTACAAAGCAAATGCTTCAAAATTTCCTATTCTTTAAGTTGAAATGGTTGAAAGTAATATTATGTTTGTATTTTGCTTTTCATAATTATTACTATATATACACACACTTATATATTTATGTAATTAACATGACTATGAATTTGTGGTTGATTAGTTGCTTACTTTATCAATGCATTTTTTAATCTTTCTGAAATCTACATACATCTTAGACACAAAAGAAATACTCTTTTTCTTTTTGAAACTCTGGAAAATCCACTTATTTGCTTTTAGCTTTGGAAGAAATTATATGTATTTTTTGTTCAAGGAGGCATTTACTTTAAGCTGAAAAATAAACCATACTTCCCCTCTCCAAAAAAGTCTATTTTAATATCACCTTCAACTAAGTTTGATGGAGACTGGGTTACTGTCTTCCTCACCTTATCCACTTTATCTCAGAGTGGTTTGCAGTTAGACAGCATTGGTCCTTTTTATATAGGTGACAACATGTCCAGGAAATTTATGATGGTGTAAAGTCCTATGGAAGATAGAAATTCTCTCCTTTGAAAGTGGAATGTCCTCTACTACTGGTAAGAATAAGCCTTTTTTTTTTTTTTTTTGGTATTGAGAGAACTTCAAGGTTTCTGCAAATTAGGAGGAAAAATCTCACACAATCTGAGAATACAGCATTTGGGAAAGTTTGGCTATTGACGTCTAGATGGTCTTCTTTCATTTCTTGGAGAAATAAATCTGTAAAAAAGTAAGACTTTCAAGTGGTAGTAATAAAGACTGAAATTTAACTTCTAAGGTCTTTCAGTAATACTAACTCAACTCTAATTCAATAGTATGCCCAGACTGGATATTAAGTATTATTTTAAAGTATAGGGAACAGAACATGTAGTACATAGGCAAAATTTGTTTTTCCATGAACATCATGTTTGACAATGCCCTACTTCTCTGGGTAGAATTTGTAAGTACAATCTTACTATAAGCAGCAGCATCACATTCCTGAGCATTTATATTCCCCAAATTATCTGAGACAGGTTGGCAAACTAGGGCTGCAGGCTCACTCTAGCCCACCACTTGTTTTTGCAAAGAAAATCTTTCTGGACACAGTCATGCCCATTTATTTGAACCTTGTCTATGGCTGCTTTTGTGTTAAAAAGCAGAGTAGGGTATTCATGATACACACTGTCCAGTTTGCAAAGCAAAAAGTATTCTGACCCTTAGAGAAAAAGTTTGCTGACCCCCTAGTCCAAGATATTAGTTTTTTGTTTTTTAAGATTTTATTTAATTTGACAGAGAGAGATCACAAGTAAGCAAAGAGGCAGCCAGAGACAGAAGGGGAAGCAGTCTCCCCATTGAGCAGAAAGCCCGATACGGAGTTCGATCCCAGGACCCTGGGATCATGACCTGAGCCAAAGGCAGAGGCTTAACCCACTAAGCCAACCAGGCACCCGCAAGATATTAGTTTTATTCTCTTTTCCTCACTGATGGTACCACAGAAAACCTTAAATAATATATATTTAGCCTCTTGTGAATAGCATTGCTCTGTTCTTCGAACACAAAATTAAAGTAAAACAAAAGTATGAAAACAACAGTCTTTGCTCCCCCCCCAAAAGAAAAAGCTCTTAGAAAATTTAAGAGGTACTGATATGAATTAAACTCATAGGATCCTGAAATAAACTCATTAAAATATGCTGATGTTGATGAAAAATTGTCGGGCAGCATATGAGAAAAAAATATTGGTCCAACAATCAGAGGACTTATGTTCCTATTTCAATTTTGCCATTCTCTAACTCCAGCATTGGCATCTTCTCTGGAGAAGGGCAAGCCAGAAAACACTGTAGGCATTGTGGACCATACTTATTTTATTTCATACAAAAGAGGAGGTGGGCTGCACTTGGTATGAGTCCTGTGATTTGACCACCCTGCTCTCAGGGTGATAAGCCTGATAAGCCACAACCTTCATGGGCTCCGTTTTTAGGAGACCCAAAATCAACAACACTTTCCAGTTTTAATATTTTTCTATCTTGTTACATGAATCAAAGTCAATGTTTACACATGGCTAAGTTTTACATGGATCATTTTCTTACCACATGGCAAATAGAGTCAGAACAATACAGGTGAAAATAGTATGTGACAAGAAACTCAATTTTGACATTTCCTTGTATAAGAGCCTCTATCGCCTTGTAATACAATGATTCCAAACTTAAAAGTGTGACTCAACAACTATTTGATCTTACTCTCAGTTTTGTGGGTCAGAAATTTTGGCAGGGCTTGTTTGGATGGTTTTCTCTTAGTGTTGCTTTTGCAGCTTTTGTTAGATGTCAGCCAGGGCTGTGGTCATCTGCAGGTTTGACTGGGCTGGGGATCCGTGACACCTGACGGTTAATGCTGGTTATCAGCGCAAACTTAGCTGTTAATGAGAGCACCTACATGTGTCCTCTTCCCCTTGGAGATCTTGGGTTGGCTAAACTTTTCGCATGGTGCTTAGCTTGCTCCACAGTGAATTTTCCTAGAGAATGGGGTGGAAGCTGCATGACCCATTCTGACCCAGCTCCATAGATACATAGAAGTCACAAGTTTGCACAGATTCAAGTGGAGGAGAGGTAAACCTGCCCAATGTGAGAAGTATCAAAGAATCTGGGACCATATTATAAAATCACCACTCCTAGCTTTTGTGAAGTTTAAGTTTATAACTCTTAACACCAAGTTAGTAGAACTTCTGTATCAGCTATTATATAATTAACCACATTCATTAAGGGCAAGATATCATGATTAGGATCTTCTTAGGTCTCAAATGAAGCTGACAGATATATGTGTGTGTATGTGTGTATCCATTTCTTATCCAGTCATCATCCATCAGTGAACATTTAGGAGATACCCACACACACTGGAATATTATTCACCCTTAATAAAAAAGGAAATCCTGTCATTAGTGACAATATGGATGAAATTGGAGAACATTAATCTAAGTGAATTAATCTACAAAAGTAAAAGTCAGGGCAGAATGGCTGTTAGTTACTAGGGGCTGTAGGGCCGGGGAAATGGAGAGATGTTGGTCAAAGGGTATAAACAGATATAAGACGAGTAAGTTCTGGAGACCTAATGTACAGCCTAGGGACTACAGTTAATAATGCGGTGTGGTATGTCAAAACATGCTAAAAAAGGAGACCTTAAGTGTTCATCATACACACACATGAAGAAAAGAGGTAACTGTGTGAGGTGATAGATTTTTAAATTAGCTTCATTAATCATTTCAAAGTGTAATCACCTCGAAATGTATATCTATATGAAAACATCACCTTATACATCTTAAATATGTGCAATTTTTGTTAGTCATATTTCACTAAGCTGGAAAAAAAAAGGTGATTGGAGAAGTGGTGTGGGAGGGGAGTTCAGATAGGACTTGTCAGCCATGGGAAGGAGTGTGGATTTCACTGAGGAAAGTGAGAAGTCCTTACAGTGTTTTAAGCAAAGGCATAATACTCTCTGACTTAGATTATTGATATCCCTATGGCCCCCGTATATATAATAGCCTATTTTTTTGGTAAGTGGGCAAGAATGGAGGCAGAAGGCTCTAATTGAAGGCTTTTGTGTAATTTTGTGTGCAAGGTGTTCATGGATTGCAGTAATTGTTAACAGTATGGATGATTAGCAAAAGTAAAAACAGATAAGAAACTATTCCCATTTTCCAGATAAGTAAGTAGAGAGAGATTAGCCAATTTTTACTGAAGTGGTAAACTGGTATTTGAATCTACATCTAATTTCACAGAGCAACTTCAACCAAATGTCACATAGATTTGTCACATTTAAATTAGTGAAGTCCAGTTAAATGAGATTTTATTATAATTTAGGTGGATTAGGCCAAATTAAGTCATTAACCATGGTCCTATTTTTAGACAATTTTTACAATCATGCCTCTTCATTATCTCCATATTCAAAATATTTAAAATATAATAAATTGGATGAACTGTAAATTATATCACCACCTTTTTATATGATTTTTATGGCAAATGGGGAACTTTCTGCAGATACAAAACCCAGAGCCTCATAGACACATCCTGCATTATCCTGAGGATCAAGGCCTAATCTTGTCAACCTGAGAAAGTTTGTTATTATCAGTCCTGGGAATTGATAAATGATCAGTAATGTATATGAAATTTGTTTTTCTTCAGGTTCAATAGGTGGAAGAGAGTACTGATCGTAATCTGGAAGCAAATCTAAGGAATGTCTCCTTTTCCTGAGAAGCTGGATGTTACCGGCGATTCCTCATGGTACCTAAAGAGCCTGGAGAGGTTCCCTTAACTGGGTCTTTCTTCCTTTCTGCAAGGGATGAGAGGGAGACTCTTCAGTTCTATTCTTGCTGCAGCACTTTAAAAAATGTTTATTGGAGAAGAAATTGACTCCTTTGTCATTAAGTTCGCGGAATCTTTCTGTATTTTCTTCACTACGTTACCTCCCCTGTGATCTCTTTGAGTTACTGGCAAGGTGATTTACTTGTAGCTCTAAAACCTCTCTGTTCCTTGATTTATAGGTTATACCGTGCTTCCTCTCTTGCACATGATCGAGATCTTCAAAGTGAGCATCTTTCAAAGGAGCGACAAGCAAAATACAGCTGCAGGAGCAGTAACTCCCTGTTCAGCAGCTTTGCCTGCTGTCACTGTTGACTGCTGGAGGTGGTGATCCATGTCAGTCACTAAAACGACACCTTGGCAAGACTGCAATCTGTTCCCAGAGTTTCTGTGTATGGCAACACTTTTAGTAATGAGATTTTCATATATTCTCAGCATCTCACACAGTGCCTGGAACATAGTTGGTACCTGGTAAATGTTTATTAATATTAACTAGAAAATCACATTTTGAAGGCTTTGCTGACCTGCTAGAGGTAGATTTGTTGCAGAATGGAGCAAGGCAAGAGTTTCCTCTTCCATCTTGGATACATTTTATTAACATCAGAATAAATAACTCTCCAAGCAGGCAGAGACTTTTAACGAGACTCAATGGATTGATATAAACTTATATTTTTAAGCCATCAAACTAAGAAGAGGTTAAGACTAACGTTTACTTATTAAGATAATTTCCTAATCATTCTTATAAGAACTTAATGAGTGACAAACTGACGCTGGATATAAATTTATGATTTCCCAAAATAACATTTGATTGGTTTGAGTGATGTCTTACATCAAGTAATCATAGTTAATTTTTGCTTCTGGAGAGATTTGACTTTACCAGTCTATCATGTCATCAGATGTATTTCAAGAATGATTTCTTTGTCTGTTGATACAGACTTAAAGAATTCCTATGGAGATTCTTGAATCTATAACTTGTATTTTTATCAGGGCAGATGGGAGAAGTTCAGAATAGTGGCAAAAAAACTACATCTTCATCTGAAATATACTGCAAACACATAAAGAATGATTTCACATCGAAAAATATTTTTAGTCATATAAATCAAGGACAATTTTAGGATTTTTCTTATATCTGAGTTACGGTGCAGAAACCAGCGGGTCACTTAAGTTTAAAGGAAGGTCAATAAACACTGAGACCTTAATTATAGTGTAAACGTCAACAGTTCCAACAATGAGAGGATAGGAGTTGTAAATTAAACATACTATAAAACAAAAGTGAAATGCATTTTTCTTGTTATATTTATTTCTCTAACATTTGATATCTATCATTAAGAGTGATGTTTGCTTTTACCTCACAAAAACCACCCAGGTCTGAAAGAAATTTCAGAGAGTAAAATGTGGGGACAAAAATGTTAGGTTTTACATTTCTGGATTCTTTTCTAAAGGATGAATTTTGAATTATTATCATTTTTTGTAATGAACAATTACCTTAACAACAACAACAAAAACCCCCTAACATTAATATCACAGTCATAGAAGGCACCATGAAAACTGGAAATAGGGTAATCTTTCTGTGTAGAAAGAACTCAGGCAACATGTAGGAATGGAGACTTAACCTTGGGTGAGGCAAAAATATTCCCCCTATTATTCTAGCACTTACTTCCAGAGCTGATACATTGAGTCTGCATCTGGCTGTCTTTTTACCCAGATTCCAGTTCTTCCACAGACCAGGCACAACTGTTCTTTCATGGTCTTTGCCCTTTTCCATAACAGTGGTGAGCGCTCACTCCAATTGCCACTGCTGTTTCCCACTGTGCCCTTGCCCTTGTGATATGGAATTTAGCCCGCTGCCCTGGTTCTCAAACCCTGGCTGCACATTGGAAGCCCCTGTAAGCTATTACAAACTCTTTATAGGCTGGCCTCTCCTCCAGAGATTCTGATTTCATTGGCCTGGGTGGGGCTCAGGCTTTGGGAATTTTGGACAGCTCCTCAGGTAGTTCTGAGTTAAGAACCTATATTCGAGAAGGAAGAAGGAATAGATCACAATTTGAAGTTCTGCCTTTTAGCTCTCATCCTCAATTTAATGTTTCTCTGGTCCCCCAAGAGCCTCACAAAACCCAGGGCAGCCAGTCTCAGGTGAACCAGGGTGGTGGTCCATGGTTCCTGACTCTTGCCTAAACTGCTTTCCAGATTCTTGTTGTCCACAATCCTTCTCAGGTGAAAAACTCAAAAGAGAGGTCAGAAAAGGGTAAGGAATCCTGATGGTATCTGGTATCATATTGGAATACATGGTGGAATGGATTCTTTTTATATGTGCAGTAAGTGTATTTGGGAAGAATGGGAGGGTAGTCGATTGGCACACCAAAATACATATGTAGCAGAATTAATCAAAGCAAACATTTTTAACCAACAGTACCACAGTAAGCAGCATTTCTATAGGATTTGGAAAATCGCAGATTCAAGTGGTGGCTTCACCATTGCCAGCTGGGTAACTAGTACACATTACTTAGCCCTCTCTGAGCTTTAGTTTCTTTATCTATAACACAGGCACAGTATCTGCTGTGCTCTCCTTACATGTTTGTTTTGAGGATTAAATTAAATTACAGAAGTGAAATAACATTTTATATTATTAGGTGATATATAAATGTTATTACTATGGGTTGAGCTGCTTTAATATGTATTTATATGAGCACATTTTGTGGTTCACTTTTTCAACAAGGGAATAATTCTGGGGAACAATGGTTATAAAACTGTAATGATATCAATGTGTCACAGTCCTCAACTAATCTGCCTGTGTGGCAAGTTTATAAAAAATGAAGAATGCATCTTTTATAAACCTGATGGTTTAACCTTATATAGGGTACAATTGGTTATTGGTTTTGAAAAACAAAGTGCTATATGATTTTCTCATAATTTAAGAGATTTTATTTCAATAGCTATTGAGTACATAGTAAACATTAAAAGGGGGGAAAGCCCTATGGGAATAGGAACATTTATGATTCTGATAGGTTATAGAACAGGTCTTAGTTTTGTCTTAAACAGTAGTGTCTTAGCGAATTTGGGCGGCTGTAACAAAGTACCATAGGCTGAGTGGCTTAAATGACATTTATTTCTCACAGTTCTGGAGACTGGGAAGTTTGAAATGGGTTGCCAGCCTGGTTGGATTCTAGCAAGAGCCCTCTTCCAGGTTGTAGTCTGCCAATTTGTGTCCTCATGCAGTGGAAAGAGGGGGAGCTAGTTCTCTGGTATCTTCTTAGAAAGGGACTAATCTCATTCATGAGGGTATGAGGGTTGTGTCCTCATGACCTAATTATGTCCCAAAGCCCCCACCTCTAAATACCAACACACTGGGAATTAGATTTCAAAAATTAAAAAAAAAATTGTTTCAGAGAGAAAGAGAGATTGAGAATGAGCCCCCAAGGCGGGGGAAGGGGCAGAGGGAGAGAGAAAGAATCTTTTTTTTTTTTTTAAGAGTGTATTTATTTATTTGTCAGAGAGAGAGAGCACAAATAGGGGAAGTGACAGATAGAGGGAGAAGCAGGCTCCCTGCTGAGCAAGGAGCCAGATGCAGGACATGATCCCAGAACCCTGGGATGATAACCTGAGATGAAGGCAAATGCTTAACTGCCAGGCGTCCCAGAGAGAGAGAGAATCTTAAGAAGGTTCCATGTCCATCACAGAGCCCAACAGGGGGCTTGATCTCATGACCCTGGGACCATAATCTGAGCCGAATTGAAGAGTCAGATGCTTAACCAACTGAGCCACCTAGATTTCAGTTTTAATTCTGAGGGGACACAGACATTCTGTCCATAACATGTGACTACCAGAAATGGAATAATAGGTAATGTCCATTTATACCATTTGCTGAGCCAATGCTGTGTATGAGGTACCATACTAAAATCTTTGGATGCTTCATCTCATTTAGCCCCCCAGATTTCTATGTTAATTAGGCTCTAGTATATATTTTTTTAAAATCAATTTTATTGCTGAAAAGGAAAATAAAAAAATGCCAAGGCACACAGGGTCTGTCATTTCCCTCTTTAGCCCAAGTAGTCTGACTCCAATTCCTTAATTTTTTTTTGAAGATTTTATTTATTTATTTGACAGACAGAGATCACAAGTAGGCAGAGAGGCAGGCAGAAAGAGAGGGAGAAGCAGGCTCCCTGCTGAGCAGAGAGCCCCATGTGGGGCTTGATTCCAGGACCCTGGGATCAGACCTGAGCCGAAGGCAGAGGCTTTAACCCACTGAGCCACCCAGGTGCCTCCAATTCCTTAATTTTAACAACTGACCTGTACTGTCTTCCAGAAATCACTGTTATCAAGGTTTATTGGCATATTTATTTGTGGGAAATTGGCAAAAAGAACTTAGATTGAGGAAGAAGGATATCTTAAGGTTTCTTTCAGAAATAGTTACCTTGGCTCAGTGCGCAGAGCTACAGTTGAACTCTGTGGAGGGTTGAGCTGCACATACTAGTTGAAAAAATTGTTCTCATGAGAAACTGTGGGTGGCTGGTACTCAATCACCCTGCTTCAGGTGATGGAGTATGACATCATTGGGTCTTCAGTGAACTGGGGTTTTGAGAATATCAGCAGACAGCATTGTAGGTTGCAGTTACAGTGGTCTCAAGTCATGGACCTACGGCATTACTCAGGACACCAACCAGGAGAGGAAGAACATGATAGAGACCATACTGTAGTAGACTGCCCTCGGTTATGAGTAGAGGCAACATTCCCTTAGGTGTTCCCAGAGGAAGTCTGTGGGACACTTTGTATAATCAAGAGGAGACATGTCCCAGTCAAACACAGGTGATTCCTGTGGAAGTGACTTCAAAGTACCTGGAGGCTGGGGTGGCCTCAATAATAATAGGAACAAGAATGATAACAATTACCTTATCATGTGCTCTTCTGAATGCTTTCCATACAATTATCTCAATCTCTAAAGCAGTTCAATGAGCTAGACAGCTAGGTAATAATACCGTCATTTTACAGATAAGCATCTTGGAGATAAATAACTTGTACAAGTTCACACAAGTTAATCAATGTAAGGCAAGATTAAATCAAATTTTTCTGATCCCAGAGCCCATGCCATATATTACACTTTATTTTCTTATTAAAAAAACCTAGCTGAAGAGGGTGTGGTACACCTTTTGATTAGAACTACCATGAAAATTGGAAGTGGTTGAATGTCAACCAGGCTATTACACCAAGGGCATGAGTACCAGTGTTGGATTCATTAATATAACAGGACACAGCTGGGGCTTTTTGTTCAGTATGCACATAGTTTCTTCAACTGATCCTATGACCTGCAGAAACTATGCTAATCATTTAGGAACAACAAGTGAAATTAATTACCCTCTAAATGCAGCTTAAGTCACAAAAAATGCTTTGAATAAAAGGATTTTGATTGTTTGTTTGTTTTGCATTAGAAAGGCCAGCATTGATCAGTGATTCCAAATTACAATCACAAACTCATGTTGATCTCAACATAAAAAAACCTGGGTCTTTAATCCTGTTGAAGGACACCTCAATTTGAGATTTTAGATCTGGTTAGGTATGTTCATAGGAATATGAACAGATTCCACTTAATTATAAAGGACAGGAATGTTGAAATATTGAGAACCATGTATCTACAAGCTCTGAGAATGATAATAGGGCAAAATGGTTTCGATGATTTTATTAGAATATTAAGCTATAATATCAGCAGGAACTGCACACCATATTATTGCTCCCAGGGTATATGGGTCTACCTGATTTATCAGCCTCAGAAACCGTCTTCTTTCATCATTGGAGTCCAGTTGGCTCCTAGATGCAGAACTGGCCCAACATTCTGGCCCTCTGGATGAGATTGCCCATGCTGTCATTTTATCTCTGATCTTAAGACCGAGTTATCATTTAAACTTTTTCCTTATTCCTGTGACTTTGTCCTACTCTGTCTTCCAGCTCTGGACCCCAAATGCTGGCATTTCCTCTGTGCTGGAGTTCTGGCTTGGTAATTTGTTCAAGACCATGGTCTTTTTTCTTTCATAACTTGAATCTCTTCTAAAACTCCAACCTGGTGGCTGGGAACCCCCCAGAGAGAGTAAGATTCTCTCTTACTGGTTATCTTCCTGCACAGACATGTGACCACTTTCAGCTGCTGGACGTTGGCAGCCACATGCGGCAAGAGGCTACCTGGTATTGCAGTGGTTGTTGAACCTCAACTTTCACAAAATCACTTGATGAATTTTTATAATTTAGAACTCTGGGTTGTACCCCCAGGAGATTCTGATTCACAGCTTCTCTAGGTAGGACTCTGCAGGTGGGTAGAGAGAAACACTGCCCCATTTTCTGTTGTTACACCAGTGCCGGCCAACATCGTGCTTCTTGTTCTACCAGGTCGGTCCTTCTTCCCAAAGGTCTTGTCACTTTATCCTACTCCAGATGACCTTTGGATCTCAGGTGTGGCCTCCTCTCATCTCCAAACACTATTAGATGGTCTCATATGTGCTACTGTACATTCTGTCCTTATCCCATCCTAGCACATATAACATGGTTTATATTTCTCTATTCACTTCTTTATTCATATAAATATAAACTGATAGACTATGAACTTTGAAGGGAAGGTTAAGTAATGTTCACCTCTGAATCCTTACTGCCTAATGTGGTACCTGGTGCAGAGGAAGAGGACAAAAGATAGTTATTGAATGGTCTGGTCTAAATGGGTCTAGATAGTGGCTGGGCTTAGTCAGTCTTACTCAGCTGAGTCAGCAGGGCTACTTGAAGATCTCAATTTGAATGACTTTAGGGATGCTGTTCTACACATGTTCCTGGGATGGGAAAGAACTAAGCTTCAGGACACAATCTAGCCCAATCTATCCAGTTGATTGCTAGACTCTGATATGGTTTCCAGCACTGGTTCTCACATAAGGAACTTCCTCAAGTACAAACATGGAACCAGGCCCATGTGGTTTCTTAAAATTCAAAATATTCGAATTTTCAGTGTGAAATAAAACATTTTGGACATAAGGCACTTAAGTGTTAGAGAAAATAGGAAGACTTCACGTTGATTTGGGGCTGGATCTTGTGTTTAGAGATAGCTGATGCATTTCAGAAAGCAGCAGTTTCCTCTTATTTTTTTTTCTCCCTTCTCGTTGGAGTTCGTGTCTGATTTCATGCCAATGAAACCTAGAATGTTAGAATCACTGAGTTCTGGTTTTGGAAAGGAGGACTTTTGAGATGATCATGTTTACAGATGAGGAAAGTTGGGTCAAATATTTCTTCATGTCTGCAGTGTACAACAGAATAAAAAAGAAACATAAAACTGAGACTGGAGGCTATCATGTGCTCAGGCTCACAGAGCAGGTAGTTTTACATTTTGGCCAGATCCCAGATCTCCTGATCTCCATGACAATCCTTGCTCTGTCCAGAAGTTGCCATGCTGAAGTGGAATCATGGAGACCACAACACATGCTTATCTGATTTGATCCTGCCCTGTAGCAGGCTGTTTTCACTCTCCACTGGGTCTTCATGATTTCTTTTTATAATGCATTATTTTTTCCCAAGGTCTTCTATTATTTTTGTTGTTAGCCTGTTGAGTGTGTGTATTTCAGGGCTAATTATCTTATTACTTATTTAAGACACGTATCTGGAATTGGCAATAAGGGAACATTTAAGTGGCGCTTAAGAAGGAAATGGAGGGCAGTTGAGACTGGCCATACTTAGGCTGCTAGATGTTTTTTGGCTCATGTTTTATAAGCGCAGATTTTATGATATTGTATATCTTCTCAAATATAACTAAACTCTTGCCAATTCTGATGATTTCCTCTAATGGAAGAAAGCTGAGGTTTGCGTAATATAAAATGGAGGATAGTCCAAAAATGATTAGTATTTGACATTTGAGTGTTTTTCTATTCATTTTTTTTTCCAGCAAAACTTCGCTTAGCATTTTAGATGCCAGACCCTGTGCTGGGCACTGGGCATATATGTGTTTATCTGAATATAAACATGGAAGCCAATTTAGAATTTCATCTTAGAAGAAAACGTTAGAGGTACAATTTTAAACAGTAGAGAAGCTTTTGAGAAGCTGTTTTTCGTCCTATATTTCAATTCTCCCAGAAGTCTACTCTTGGTGGGGACTTGACTTTTTTTCTTAGGTTAATATAAAATTTGCTTTCTCTCAAGCTGTCCCTGGAGGAATCCTCCTGGATTAGCTGGTATCTTTGTATGCAAATTGCATAGGGAGACTTGGGATGTCAACAGAACTGTCATTATATAGATTAAATGTTAGCCTCTAATGTAATTTCTGAGCTATAATCTAAGTAAAGCTACAACAAATGTTCTCAGTACACTAGGAGGCAAATTCTGCCTTTGACAAGCCATATTGTCTAGTCGGGTGATTAAAACTGAATTGTACCATTAAGGAGAAATCTCAGTAAGTATGGAGAAGATTTAATGAAGCTGAACTAGTGCTCTTTTAGAATAGGAAGGAAGTCACACACAAACCAATAAATAGTATTAGATAACTCTCTTTTGCCTCTCAAAGCTAATATTTCTAAATGCTTACAGTAAGGTTATAATAATAATTCTGATGCCTTTAATCATTCCAGAACTGCTGTGGATAATCAGTTTTCTTAAAGGTAAAAGCACAGAGCACCAGGTATCCCTTGATTAAGTAATAAATGGAATACCTGAAATGCAAACTAGTATCTAAAATCTAAAAGTAAGAGAAAACACAGAGGATATTATTGATAAAGGTTAGAGTGCAGAAGTAGATTTGTAGGAAGTATTAGTCTTACAGAGACACACACACACATAATGTTTTAATGATAAAGAAGAATGAAAGGTGGTTAAGTTTCATTCTAATCTGTCCATTTTATCTTTTTACTGGACAGACTCAATGATTAGGTAAACCCTACAAGGTCTAATGTCATGTAAGAGACACTCATGAGATCCTCCTTTCGTTATATTTATATTAAGATGTCTTCTTCATAAGGTCTCTGTCAAAATGTAAATAGAAGGGTGACATGTAGGGCATACTGACTGTGTAACACAAAACATTTTTTGGATTAAAAAAGCGTTGCTCAGAATAAGGCAAAGTTATGGGAATTCTAGAAAGATGGGCAAGTTTGGAAGGGAGCTTAAGGGTGAGGGATGATGGGAAGCTCCTATAGATGGGATGCAGCCCTACAAGAGATAGGTAAGGGTTCTAGAGAGATGGAAATGGGTGGGAAGGCTTGGGCAGATGAAGCTGCCAGAGAGGCTCCCCCTCTCTGATGGGTGGCCTGTGCTGCTGGGAGTCTACCTTGGTAGCGCTGTCACTGCACACTTTCATACTCATATTAAGTGGGACATTTAAAATCACAGAGCAAATAGTTCTACCTGCCTTATGTAGCTGCTTTGAAGATTAACGAGGTAACGCTTAAAAAGGGCTGGGGATGAAAGTTCACTATAAATGTTTGTGTACTGTGCCAAGAAGAGCTCTCTTTCGGAGCTGGTGTTTTTAAAATAAATGTAAACATTTAGTGTTCCTGGTGCCTCCAACCTATTATTAGGGAGCTACTACATTGGCAGCTGGACAAAATTTTGGTATTTGATCCTCTCTGATGTTTTTCTCACAGTTTCCCTGGGATATTCTCCACAGGGATGAGCCTTGTCAGGTTGGGTCAGTCATTTCATACAAATGTAAAGAAAGAAGACAAGCACCCGATCCAGGAGCTTTGAGCATGGCTACATTACACCGTCATGCTCCACACCCCAGTGCTTACAAGCCCAGCAAAGCAAACACAGATACATAATGCACACATTAGCAGATGTAGGCAGAACCTAGTTGCATGTTTGCATACACAGAAGTGTAAATTTGAAAACTATAAAACAATCATTCATGGTTTGGTATGGATTTTGTCTCTAATGATGCACTGGGGTGAGGGGTAGTGACCTGGAGAGTGCCCAGGCATCCAAGCTTCATAATCGTGCCCTGGCCAGGAGAAATAGCAGCTGAGAGCCGTGAGTGGCTTTTCTTGTGGCTGCAGGAAAAAGTCAGGGATTCTAAGTGGGAAGATTTCCTGAGTGTCATCTGTAATTTTGTTCTTGCCTTTTTTTCTCCATGGCAGAGACATATGCTTGATCTATAATTGGGTGCTCAAGGAGTGAAACCTGGATCGAGTCACCAACTTGAGTCTTATTTTGTAGCTTGGCCTAATGGATCAGCAGTGGTATAACTGGGGACTTGCAAAAGGAGTAGTGATTTGCCAAAGAGACTATGAAAGGGGAGAAAGATCTGGACCATCTTCTTATTTTACTGGGCTACAATGAGCAGGAAAAAGGAAGCTGAAGTGAGGAATGGGGTCTCCGTATCTATAAAACCAGGAAACAGAGGTGTAAATATTGTATCGTAAGCAGAAAGAAACAGGGCTTCTAGATAGAAGAGTTAAAAGTTAGCAAATCTCTTCCTTCTTTTCTTCTTAGGGTGGTATCTATTTTCTTTACCTCTTGCCTTTCTCCTCCCAAATATTGGACTTCGTGTTTTAAAATAGAGTACATAGAAGTAATATATTAGAAAATTCTCCAGAAGGAAATTTCTATACCTGTCTTGCTGGTGCAGGATCCTAGGTAATAAATATGTTTAAATATATGACTTAGTGATATACTATAATTCTAAGCACTTGGGTTTCAGAGTGAGATAAGGATTTTTCAGAGAATGAAAGAAGGTAAGGAGGGAGGTTCAACATGGTAAGGGTCTTCTAATCCTGGGATTGTTTGGAAGAGGGAAAGTGGATCCCTAATTCTTCCAGGAAACAAAACCAGAGGTCCAGAAGCACCTTTCCTTTTGTTCTTGTCAGTCTGCAAGAACCTGTGCTTTCCCACACAAAGAAACTTGACAACACTTTGGCCTATAAACACCAGCATACCAACTGTACTAAATCTTTGCCCAGCTATTCTGGGTAGCTAGAGGAAAAATAGCAGACTGCATAGGAGGATGCTTGGGGGCCCGCCAAGGCCATGACGTACAGGTTTCCAAACAAAGCTATGGCTGAATCAGAAAAAGCATGTCTGAGTCAGGCTCAAATACAAGGCCCCCTCTTCTCAAATTTCTCAGCTTCTTTCACAGGAAGAAGAGTTAGGGTTTCACAGTACCTCTCCAACTCTCAGAGGTTATCCAAGAGGCCATCAGACTCTATTCTGTTGAAGTTTCCTGAAACTTAGAAGAGGATGTTGGTGGAGGTATTCTCTGTATTGTTTGCTTTTTACTTTGCTGTTTGGCCACTAAACAACTCGTATACCAGGGCACCTGGGTAGTTCAGTCATTCAGCGTCTGCCTTTGGCTCAGGTCATGATCCCAGGGTCCTGGGATCTAGTCCCATTGGGCTCCCTGTGCTTCTCTCTCTCCCTCTGTCTGATGCTCCCCCTACTTGTGCTCACACTCTCTGTCAAATAAATAAATAAATAAATTTTTAAAAACAAAGAACTCATATACCCTCTTCAGTGAAGCCAAAGATTTCCAATGGAGGACTAATTAAAACTACTGGTATTTTCTTAATACTGTTTAATGTTTCAACAGCTCTAATGACTAGCTCCATAGCTATAGCTTTCACACTGCTGTTAGCATGGAAGATAAAAAGATCTTGAAAAAGTATCTTTCTTGTGTTAAGTTGTTTCTGGTATCTAATAGCTGGATGAATGGTTTATTTTTCTTTTATCGGAATTGGATAGAATTGGTAGCAGGGTCATCTATTGGATATTGAATAAAATAACAGGAAAAATTATCACACTCACATATATGGAAATCTAGGTCCCTCTCTTTCCTTTCTTTTTTCATTCTTTAAAATTAAATTTTTTGGGGTTTGTTTTTTTGTTTTTGTTTTTGTTTTTTTAGAAAGGATCCAGGTTACATCTGTCAGAATCTCTTGGATTTTCAGAGAAATGGTTTTCTCTCCTAAGTGGCCAGGTAAATTATGGGTGTGATTTAAACAATAGATGTTTTATATATAAGCATCTTAGGGGTATATTTCTTCTTTGTCCAGGAAACATCTTAATCAAGGCTCAGTAAGTTTAACTATTTAGTAATGATGTGAATGCCCATACTGAAATCATAGTGTTAACAATTTAAGCAATGAAATTTTGGCCTGAAGAAAAGCCGTATTTTTTTTTTTTAAAGATTTTATTTATTTATTTGACAGACAGAGATCACAGGTAGGCAGAGAGGCAGGCAGAGAGAGGAAGGGAAGCAGGCTCCCTGCTGAGCAGAGAGCCTGATGCGGGGCTCGATCCCAGGACCCTGGGATCATGACCTGAGCCGAAGGCAGAGACTTTAACCCACTGAGCCACCCAGGCGCCCCGAAAAGCCGTATTTTTAAGACCAATTGGATTAGCTTTGGCTGCCGTAACAAATGCCATAAACTGGGTGACTTAAACAAAACAAAATAAAAATTATTTCTCACAGTTCTGGATCCTGGGAAGCCAGCTGATTTGGTTCCTGGTGAGAGTTGTCTTCCTGGCTTGCAGACAGCCACCTTTCCCTGTGTCCTCACATGGTGGAATGATAGGGATCTGCGGTATCTCTTCTTTTTACAAGGATACCAGTTCTATGGGATCAGGGCTATGCCCTTATGACTTCCTCTAAACTTAATCATTCCTAAAAGGCCCTTTTTCTAGTTCACATGGGGTCTAGTGCTGCAACATATATATTTTGGAAAAGACACAATTCAGTCCACAGAGCCAGTTGTGGGTAGTGTGAAACCTTTCGATGTAAGTCTCAATTCAAGAGACGGATCATTCAAGGGCCACAAAGAAGTAGAAGGCTACGTATTTTTAATATTCTCCTTCGTGGGGGAAGAGACCTAGATATAGAAAAGGGTACTCCTTTTCCTATACTGCCAGTATGCCTTTTGAATTAAAAATATGGGATATAAAATACTCATTATTTTAAGAACTTATTTGAAATCCATATCTAATTTGATTTAGAGAAAGGGATAGTCAGGGAGAGAGGGAGAGCGGGGGTGGGGGGAGAAAAAGAAGAAGGAGAGAAAAGAGAAATATTAAAACAGAGAGAGAAATTAATGGAGACAAAAGAGGTTGCAAAGAAGGAAGGACTCTTAAGAGAGAAAATGAGAGACACGTGTAGACGAGTAGATGATGGAAGTTCATAGAAGGATCTGTCAATGAGGGGCAAGGTTGTAGGATGAGCCTTTGGATATCTAGCATGGGGGTCACTAGAAGCTCTGGTGTCAAGTACCTGGGTTCAAAATCTACCCAGTTATTTACTGTGTGGTCTTAAGCAAATTAATCTCTCTGAGCTCAGTTTCCTAGTTACAATGCTTATCTTACACTATGGAATTAAGGATTAAGTGAGATAACACTTAATGCCTGACAAATAGTAAGGGCTCAATAAATGTGAGCTACTATTATGACTACTTGTCCTCTTTTGACATATGCTCTGTAGCTGTTGTTGACAGCTCCTTAAATGGGGATCACACTCAGGTCAATTTTCTCTGTGACCTGGCATCTGTTCCATGCTGATTATGGACCTGGAATTATCTTGCCTATGATTTTATAGCAGGTATCTTGGTTTAATGTGGACCCCCCATACAACCTACTCCCACCCCCAGATTATAGTTATTAAAGATGGCGTTCTTGATGGCAAGACTCTAACTTATTGAGGCTCATTATAGGTGAGGCTCAGTGAAGATCTCTTAACTGATAAATATTATTTGATATATCCATTCATGTCTTTAAGAGAATGATTTGCCTGTTGGCTTGGAAGTGCTTTGAATGTATTTGTGTTAAACAAGACTTGGGTAAATTATAAATTTCCTTGATTGTAATTTTTCCTTTATTAAAGGGATACTCAAGACGTTTGTGAAATCTGATTCACCAAGTGAGTAGAAGCTCTAAATATGTTTTTGTTTATCTTCCTTTCTTGGCTTTTAAAAATCTCAAGTCCTTGTGTTTGGAGAGAGGCAGTTCCTTTTAAGACTTCATCTTGTGACCAGAAGCAGAAAGGATCAGTGACCTGCTTTTGAGAAATTTGCAGTTCAGTTTAACAGATGATGTTCCTGGGAAGAGGCTCATGTAAGACAGATTTGAGAGTTGCCTGTTACCCAGTCTGGTGTTCCTGAGACTGTAGCCCTGATGATGTGGCCCCGCGTATGTTTTAGAATTTGTGAAAGGTGTGTAGGTGACTAGTCATAAAAACCAAACCCTGTACTTTTTTTTTTTTTTTTAATTCACTGTCATTCCTTCTTACTTTCTGTTCCCACTATCATTTCCTCATATCTCCTTTTTCTCTTGGCCTTCTCTTTTCCCTCTTACTGTCACATAGAACGTGGCCTGTTTAGATTGTAACATCAGTTCTGAGAAAAGACTCATAACATAGGCAGGGAAGAGGAGGTATGTGGACTAATAACAATGAAAAAAAAGGCAATTTGGGTACATATGAAACTAAAGCTATGCTTCTGGTTACTTTCTGCCTCTATTAGGGACTCTTAGAGCAAATACTTTGTAATTGTATTTTACATGATGACCTTCTTCCTGTTTGACTTTTACATTTTCTCCCTCTTTCTGCTATTGGCCATACTCAAGATTATGTATTTGTACGCTGTTACCATGTCTACATGAAGAAACGTACTCCAAGCCTCTCTTGTCTGATATTACACCAGGGACCTCATCATCTGAATCCTATCCACAAGGGTAGCAGGATGGGGGACTTCGGGGATAAACTTCACAAGTTATGGGAGGGCGGGAAGAGAGTTTGGATTATAGAGCCCTCGAGTTCCTTTGAGATCTGTTTATCCTCATTGTGACTATTTGCATTTTCCCTGTAAAGCTTCCATTTCTCCTTTTCTGCCTTTCTCAGTTTCTCAGCTACTCTGCTGTTGGGATGGGCCTGGCTGTGGGTTTCTGGGTTGTAATCCTGCGCCTGTATGCTGTTTGCGAGGAGTGTCTCCCTAGACTCGACTTGGTGGCTCTGCACTCAGGGATGTGGCTGGCACACTTTCTGTCCTATCAGTATCCTGTTCAATTAGTGTTGCATGACAGGCCCTGGGAGTGTCTACAGCCTCGCTGGGGAGTGACAGCAGAAACCTGCTTTTTGTCGGTGACCCTACAGGGACTTCTCCATCAGGATTTGAATCTCTGGTGTACAACTCACTGCATCTCATTCTCTGCTAATTTGCATCTTAAGCGAAGCATCTTACTTTCTAGTCATCCATATTTATGATCTATCATAATACATGGGTGACTCCTTTCAGTGCAATTTTCCAATGCCATTAGTCTCTGTATTCCAAATTAGGGCCACCCTGATAAATAGGCAAATAGTTTAGCAGATTTCAAACAGGGATTAGATAAACAGGGGTAAATAAGAATGAAATAACACTTGTACCAAAGCCAGCTTAGAAAAAAAAAATGCAGTTTATGTCAACATCTGATCACCTTAAATGATATATTAATAGTAATAATAAAAAGTGCCTTGATATTTGTGTAGTATAGAAAAATACACTGAACACTTTCATGTGCATTTTTTCATGCGTGCACCTCTAGAACCTGTGGAGTATGGCAGAATGGGAATACAGATGAGAGAACCATCAGAGAGATAAAAGACTTATCAAAAATTTCCAGGGGCACCTGGGTGGCTCAGTTGGTTAAGTGCCCAACTCTTTATTTCGACTCAGGTTGTGATCTCAGGCTCCCTAGGTAGAGCCCTGCGTAGGGCCTCTGTGCTTATCTCGGAGTCTGCTTCTCCTCCTTCCCCCTCTGCCTTCCTCCTCTGTCCCCTCCCTCCCCTGCCCCTGGCTTGCACACTCAGTCAAAAATAAATAAATAAGTCTTAAAAAAAAAAGTTCTAGAGCACACCTAAAACCCTAACCTTCTGTGTCCTAGTCTTAGGTTCTAGTCACAATAACAAGTTGTTTGGTAGAGTAACTTTAGACTGGATAAGTGTTTGGAAATGCTGTTCGATCTAACAAACAGTAATGGAAGCTTCATGCTAGGTTTTATGTTAGGTTCCAGGTACACAATGATGAATAAGAATTGAACTTACATATTTCTCCCCCTTACTAGCTTCTGCTAACCAGTTTCTACTTAGACAATACTCATATTTCATATTCCAATTGGCCTGGGGCTGTACCTTCTGGATACGTGATTCAGTATCCTATTTCTTCAACAACATTCCAAGACGGAACTTGACCCCTTGCTAGAGCTGGGGTTTGCATTTCCACTAAACCAAGAAGAACCTGCATCCTAGCACACACCTTCCATTCTTAGATGAACAGGAACAACTTTTTCCATCTATTCATGAAGATGAACCCTAAGGAAGGCTGGATGGCATCCTGGTCGTCCTGATGCACTGAGACAGATGTGACATACACTTAACATGTTAAACTTTAGCATGCCTCCACCAGAGAAGTGTGGCTCTGGTGGTGAGAGTGTGAGTGAGGACGAGATTGGAAGGAGTGGGAGGGGTTTGAAGAAATTATGATTTAGACTGCTCTTGAGAGATACTGTGTGATTCATGATCATCTCTTTTTGGTAGGTTTTCCCCTACCTTGAAAAATGCATTTCTTAACTTGTTGTAGTGACCATCTCATCTTTCCTTTCTTGTTTGGATGATTGGTCTATGGTTCTAATACCATTTTTTAACCCTCAATTCCATCTTGTTAACATAAAATATGGCTTTATCCCCTGCTCATTTCTTATCTTCTCCAAGGTACAAATGACCTAATTACTAAAATAAATGTCAGTATATTTTCTGTTCTCATCTTCTTTGACCTCAACACAGGAGCAGACAGAAATTACTAAGCCCACTTTTCTTAAAACTTTTCTTGAATCCTTTTCCTTGGATTGAGCAGTTTCTATTCCACAACTTTTTCTTCTTCTTTTTTTTTTTTTAAAGATTTTATTTATTTATTTATTTGACAGAGAGAGAGAGAGAGCACAAGCAGGCAGAGAAGCAGGCAGAGGCAGAGAGAGAAGCAGGCTCCCCACTGAGCAAGGAGCCCAATGCGGGGCTCGATCCCAGTACCCTGAGATCATGACCTGAGCTGAAGGCAGCGGCCTAACCCACTGAGCCACCCAGGTGCCCCTCCACAACTTTTTCTTTACTCCATCTCACCATTTTTATTCCTGCTGTAAGCTCCTAAATGTGGATACCACTAGATCCAATTCTCTATACTGTTTATTCTCTCACTGGATATTTCATTTATATCCACTGATTGAATAATTATCTATATGACTGATTTATAGATCAGTAGATCCTGCTATATCACTTTAGATAGATGATCTGCTACTTCCTCTGAAATATTCACATTCAGAAAGTCTCCCCAATCCCCATTTTAAAAAACAAAACTCAAAAAAAAAAAAAAAAAAAGAGTCATCTTTCCTGACCTAAACCTTTTCTGTTCCTGTATTCTCTATTTTGGTTAATGTTATCACCATCTACCCCAAGGTAGAATTGAGACCACTTTAACTCCTCTCTCACACTCTGATTGGTGTTAGTAAGACTAATCTAGTTCTTAGGTGTCTCTAAAGTCTCACTTCATCATTCCCAGTTTACTGTCCTGCTCTGGGCCATCATCTCTTTTTCCTTAGACTAGTGCAACTGACTTCCAGCTATCGTACAACTTATTGTAACTTTTCATGTGGATACAATTCTGTTTCCAAGTGGATAGTTAGAATTCTCACAAAAATATCTTATATTTCCTGTAGTAATCAGGACAGCTTCTTATACATAGTAGGGACTCAGTAAATATTTATGGATATTTTAAACCACATGGATCTTTCCAGGAACAAATCTGATTGAATTCTCCTCTGTGTTTGGTCCTGGAGAAGGTCCTGGCATGGAATCATACTAATGTTAGACCTATGGAGGCTTCTTCAGTGTGGTGGGGAAAGTCTTGTTTACTAGGCATCTTTAACTGATAGCACTAACTTTTTGATTGTGCAATAATTTAGGCAAATATCAAGTTACATTATGGATATGCTCTACTTCCTTGTGAAGTCTTCTTTGAGATTTAAATATTCATGTTTATCATATTTACATATTTAAATCAAGTTGCATTATGAGTATGCAGTGCATTATGGGTATGTGATGCTTCCATGTCAGTTATAAATATGCAAATATAATCTACTCTGCATTGAGATAAAGTGTTTCTTGGCACTACTGCTCTCAGTACTGCTTTCATACTACTGGGGTATGAACAGGTGATAATAGATGGCTGCAGTGAGTTTTAGGTACAGTGGATTCTTATCTTATATGTAGACCAGATTCCTCAATGAATAAGAAGGGCAAAAATTACATAGAATCAAAATAACACTATAATTCCCTTAAGAAGTTGTTGCATGAACATGGACATGAGCTATTACCTCACTGCATCCAAAATATCCATATCTTCTTCCTAATGTTTAAAAAATTGCTCTTTCTGGGGTGCCTGGGTGGCTCAGTCAGTTAAGCATCTGCCTTTGGTTCAGGTCATGATCTCAAGGTCCTGGGATCGAGCCCCCACATCAGACTCCTTGTTTGCTGGGAAGTCTGTTTCTCCCTATGTCTCTGTCCCTCCCCCTTGGCTTGTGCTCTTTCTCTCTCTGTATCAAATAAATAAATAAAATCTTTTTTTTTTTTTTAAGATTTTACTTATTTATTTGAGACAGAGAGATAGGAAAAGAGCATGAGCAGGGAGAGGGAGAAGCAGGCCACCCACTCAGCAGGGAGCCCGACACTGGGCTTGATCCCAGGACTCTGGGATAATGACCTGAGCTGAAGGCAGACGCTTAACTGACTAAACCACCTAGGTGCCCCTAAATAAATAAAATCTTAAAAAAAAAAGTTCTTTCCTTAGTTGAGAAACAGATGACTAGATAACTTGTGTATAGGACACAAACCTCAAAATGCGTACTATTAAACCCCAGAATCATGCTCAGCATGATAGGATGCTCAGATTATGAAAGGAATACATAAACTGTGACAACTAAGGGGACATGAAGCCACACTTCCCATTTCTAACATCCCAGTCTGTGTGCTATTTGAATGGAAAAGTGATTTATTTTTTAAATAAACAAAATAAAAAAATAAACAATTTATTTTTTAAATTGTTAAAATTCATGTAATTAATTTTGCATAAGTTAAATGAGCTTAGTCCACGACTCCATTGAACATACACTCAAATATGTATAGAATAGATTTTTGACATCCTGATAATTTTTAAATGAGGTAATTTAATGCTATTCACTGTGTTCAGAACACTTCCAACATCTAAAACAACTTTTAACTTTTCTTCATTAGCAGTGAATTTTGACCATAAAATGTAAAATCTAGATTCTCCCAGAAATTAAAGGTCACCTGGTCTTTATTTATTAAAACAAATTTTTTATTTATTATTATTTTTTTTAATTAACAAGGATGTTTTGCATCTCCCCATTAGGACCTTGGTCACATTAACACGGATACATGGTACCACACTATAAAATACTTCAGCTTCATTGGTATTGAAAATGTATAACTATGGAAGTTACTTTCATAGTACTGCCCAGTTTCTTCCGGATTATTGTAATTTACTGTTAATAAGTGTATTTCGCTTCACATTTCTGGATATGTTTGAATAAGTTTGTGGGACTCCTGAGGATGCAACATTCTATACTAAGGAATTGCTAATACATGATGAGTTGTAATTATCTAAGTAACTCTTTAACCTGGTCAAATGTTCTTAAATAAGTGGGTGTGAGGTTCAACAGGATCAAAGGTAGTTAATGTTTTCCAGCAGTAAGTGTGATAAATACTTGCTTGTTAAGTCAATAACAAGACGAAACTTGAGTGTGAAGTAAGGGTGGACTATAAGTCAATTGCAAGTAACGTTCATGTGATAGATACACTAATTTGCCACTTGTTGTTCCAGCAAGATTTGAAAAATTAAATAGTTGAAGTTGCTATAAGGAACACAATTTACTGCAGAGATGCCCCAAGAGAAAACTTTAGACCTCAGCTTTGCCTATTGACTTTTGCCAAGTAGTCACCCTGGGGTCTGTTGTGAAACAATCTGATCATTCACACCAGAGCAATAATTGTGTAGAAAAATTAGAAACAATTAAACACTCCGCTTCCTGGTAATATAATGCTGTTTGCTTACGATCTGCAAGTACTTGCTGAAGAGTACGATGGTATTGGCCTAAAATAAGAGTATAATAGGAAAAACTGTGGAAGAAATGACAGCATTCCCCATTGAAATGAAATTTAATGAGGGCGGTGGAGAAATATAAATTGTGTGTTCTACCCGACTCAACTTTTAATTTAACTGGGATCTGTAATATGTGTTCTATAGTTAATGGTACTTAGTAAAATAAGTTAAAATTCTTGCTTCTACCCATTTACTTGGAGTTTAAAAAAAAATTGAACGAAAGGTGGAAAAATAAAAAGTTTTCTGCACGGTCCATACTTTTCAATTTCCATTGTCAGAAGTTTTTAAGATGAGAAATTGAAATTATTTAAAAGTTAGTTATGGTTGGTGCAGGTGGAGGCGTCCCCAGGGTTGGCTCAGCGGCTGCCGGCCCGCGACCCCACTCACTGCTCGGCCCCTTGCTGGCTGTGGGAACACCCTCCCGCACCAACAGCCTCAGGATCTTTGGCCGCCCACGTGGAGCTCCTCGAATCTCTTACTTGCTGCGCTTCCAGGAGGAGGAAGGCTGCAGCTCTGAGGCTGCGGTCGGCAGGGTCAGAGGCCGAGGCCCAGGAGTCCTGAACAGGAGCTGCCAGGCCACGCTGTCCTGCCTGCCTCGCCCAGGCCGGCCTTGCTCACTTCTTGCCCTCCCGCGCGGTCAGCGCCCCTGCTGTGCGTCCTGAACCAGAGCATCTAGGGACGGACCTTGGAGGAGGAAGATGGCGGCGGCAGAGCCAGGGCTGAGGCCGTGTCCACTTTGGCGGGAGAAGGTAGGATGGCTTGTTTGAGGAAGGTGAGGCTAGAAGGATACAGGAGCGAGCCTGGAGGACGAGAGTCCAGGCGCACTGTAGTTTCCTGGGCTTTGGGGAGCTGGGTCCATTCTCATATTGGGCCGAGCATCGGCGTCCTTGACGCCTGTGCAAACAGTTCTGGGTGCCACCCACAGTGTTTCCAATTCGTTAGATCTGGGATGGGACTCAAGAGTTTGCATTTCTAGGAAGTTCCCAGGGGTTGCTGCTGCTACTGATCCAGGCATGACAATTTGAGTCATACATAAAAAGATGTTTAGAAGGATATGCCTATCCTGATACTCTCATTCTGAAGAGGCATCAAAGTGCATGTGCTGGGGGACTTTTGCCTTACGTGTCATATTCAATTTTTTGTTTGCAATGAGGATATAATAGTTTATTACTTGTGCAAAAACAAAAAAAGTTATGGTTAATATAATAATACCCAAAGATGAATATTCACATGATTTATTGTTTCATCAATGGTGGGTCCTCTTGACACTGTAATATACTCTTGTTTAACACTCAGATATGATGGTTTTCCCAGATATGGGTGTTTTCAACCTTTGACATTTATTGGTGGAAAAAATTGACAGTGTCCATGGAATATGGGAAAGCATCTCATGGTTATAAGTAGCTTTTTAAAAAAGTTTGATTTCCTTTCACACATACTTAACTTATTCATATGTCTCTGTGTTTCCTTGGTATCTTACTCATTTATGTACTTGCTTTTGGTGACGAGGCTTAATTTTTCAGAATTAAGCTGAGTTTCCTTTTCACCTGGGAATTGTTTAAACTAAGCTCTATGAAATATTCTAGTAGATTCCTGGAGTGAGTAGAATAATTTTCAAGGTGGAAATTCTCAGAAGAACATTCTGAAATGTGCATAGTATCACTGATAAAAACTAAGCACATTTCTAGAAGAATGGGTCTCTCTGTAATAGGAGAATGCTGAATAGTTTTGGCTACTAGGTTAAAAACACTGTCTCACAGAGGCTTTTCCCTTGTTTCCTCCTTTTTCTCTCCAGCTACTCCTTCAAAGTTCCCAGTGTCACACTGTTGATAGGAAACTGAACTTAGCGCCAGGTAGGCCTAGGTTCAGGTGCTGAGTCTGCCGCCTGCTAGTCACGAAACTCTGATCAAGACTCTTCCCCTCTCTGACTAAAATGTACATAGATTGGGGCATCTTAGTGGCTCAGCCGTTAAAATGCACATAGATCATACAGGGGTGGTCGACAGTAGCTCCTAGTTTACAGGATGGCTGTGGGGATCGCAAGAGCTAATGTTTGTAAAATACTTAGCATAGTGCTTGGCACACATAGTTAACAGCATACTCATAATTCCTTCTAGGATTAAGAGCAAGCCTCCTGTTTGTCTCAGTTTCATCAATTACCCAGCCTCTTCTGTATCCCAGTAAGAATCAATTCCACATCTCCCAGTTAGGAATGTAGGTAGAGAAAAATAACATCCTCCACACATTCCTTTCATTGCTCTTCTCGGTAACATATCTTTTACATGAGTCCCAAATTTTCCTTGCCTAATTTATAATGTTAATGATAATTGATAATGACAATCCTCAAAGAATTTTGATCTAAACTATTAATATATTTATTTTATAAATGAATAATATATTTAAAGGGGTGAGTGAGCAATCTTTTTCTACTTTTTATAAATAAACTGTCAATTATCAGGTACTACACAAGATTGGAAGTAGGATTGGAATTTGCATTTTTCTAAGACTGACACAGGAAATCCATTTCTAAATAACAATAAAACAACATCAACAATTAATATCAACAACTATAACAACTATTAACTTTGTGACAGACATCATATTAAAAAATTCATATGTGTTATCTCTTAATTTTTATGTCAACCCCATGAAGTAAGTAGGTACCACTATTATTCTCTGAGAGTAAGTGCCTTGCCAAAGGTTATTAAGCTGATGTGTAGGAGAGTCACATTTTGACCCTAGATAGTATCATTCCAGTCTTAACCATTATGCTGCTCTGTCCCCCAGTATGTGTGATTATATGGATATAGAATGATTGCAGATGGGTTGTATATCTTCTTAGCACTACGCAAAATTTCAGCAGCTGTCAGAAAAATCTTTTCTCTGTTCCTCCTCCCTGTGCTTTTGCAGTCACTGTCTGCTATGATCAGGGTAAGTTCATACTCTTATCTGCCAAACCCCACCTCTTTCACTCTTCCCTTACACTTGGAAACATAACTCCAGATAGTCTTTCTGTATAGACCAGGGAAAAAAAGGATTTGGCCTATAACTCTTGTTACCAGTTGCCCTTTGCCCAAAGCCATGAACTTAAGTCTGCATGCTTGCGATTTTTGCTTATTTTCTATGCAATGTCAGTTGCATTGTTGCATCTTTGCCTGCATGGTCATTTTTTCAAATCCCGAGTTCAATAAGGGGTAAGAAACAGGTTGCTTCTTGGTGTCACTGTGAAGTGGGTTGCATACGATAGGAGCTCAGTAAATAGTTTCTGATGATTTTATAAACCTAACAGGAGCGTAAACAGTGCCTTAAGGATTTAAACCTCTGTGGGCCATCTGCATATTGTCTGTGTACAATTCCGCATACTAAGTGTTAATTTTGAGATTCCCTCTTACTCTGGAGGCATAGTAGAAATGATTAGGCTGAGAATCACAACCCTGATAATTAGCTTAGAGATTCTGAATCAGGATGTGTGCTGCAAAAAAAGTGATTTTTTTTTTTTTTTTTTTTTTGGAGCATTTGGCCCTAAGGGGTTGGATAACCAGCTGTCTCAGATTTTATACCTGCCAACATCTGGTTCGGTCAATAGGTACCAGGAAATGTAACAGAGCAGGAGGGAGTTCTAACTCTTTCTTGACCTCTAGAGAGTAGGACAAAGCCCCGATTCTCTTTTGGGAACAGTTGGGAAAATATAGAATTATTTATATTGTATAACATTTACAAAGTGCTTAACAAGCATTTTTTTAAAGCTCTTGCTCTCAACTTTATTTGAAGTGAATGTATATATATCCCCATTTTATTGAACTTGTTAAGGTGCAGAAAGATGTACTTTCTTGCTTTGATGCCCAAATGAGTAAACAGCAAACCAGAACAAATACTCATCTACTTCAAGGTTCATTCTGTTGTTTCAGTTTTTATGTTATCTTATTTCAAAGGCAAATAAAACCAAGAGGGGAGGAGAATGGAAAAGAAATATAGTAGAATAGACCAAGGGGGAAAGGTTAAAAAAAGATTATTTATGTACTTCTCATCTTTTTAAAATCTCAAATGTGTGTTGGTTCTATAGTGGTTTTAAGATGTATTCATGGTCTTTGAGTTGGCTTAAGAAAACATTACTTCTTTTTTCTACAACTCCTATAATCTTTTTTTTTTTTTTAAGATTTTATTTATTTATTTGTCAGAGAGAGAGGGAGAGCAAGCGAGCACAGGCAGACAGAATGGCAGGCAGAGGCAGAGGGAGAAGCAGGCTCCCCGCCAAGCAAGGAGCCCAACGTGGGACTCGATCCCAGGACGCTGGGATCATGACCTGAGCCGAAGGCAGCTGCTTAACCAACTGAGCCACCCAGGCGTCCCTACAATTTCTATAATCTTGCTCACTGGTATTTCCCCCATCTGACCCTGACTGTGCTATGTGGTGGAGGGAAAAAAAAAAAAAAAGGAAAAAACACTTAACCTATAATTTTAAACTTGTAAAGTGTTTGTGATACTTCAGCCTCTTCCAGTTTAACTGGTCCTCTGATTAATTAGTTTATAGACCTCTTTCTTTCTTCCCAAGGTAGTCCATGGGTTCAGGAGAAATACCAATGATCTTAGGGCACTGGGGTACGGGAGGAGGGTCTTTGATCTTGTGCTGATCTTGTCTACAGTGTAGCTGTGTTGCCCATGGGTGAGGACTGGCTGGTCTCTGATGAGGTGTGATTAGTTGGTAGTATACTTGGCTGGTATCTTGCTGCTTTCATTCACAGCTGGTGTGTACCTCCTATTCTACTAAGACCATAACTGTATTTGTGTATGTATGTATATAATTCATATGTATCATAAAATACATATATATACACATACATGCAAAATATACACAGAAAACATAAACAGTCATATATATGTGTGTATGTGTGTGTGTGTGTGTGTGTGTGTGTGTGTGTGTACAGTTTAGAAAATCTGGAACAGTATGAAAATGCAGGCTCATAAGTGTCCAAAGTTGTAGGTTTGCTTTCTTAAATAAGCAAAGTACATGAGATTTTGTGTGTGTGTGTGTGTGTGTGTGTGTGTATTTCTCTATGATAAGACCTTATTTTTTTTTCCTATATTTTTAGGGGGTCTTCATATTCACTAAGTCAGTTCTGATTTGGAGTTTGCCCAATTAAAGTCCTGTTGGCTTCAAAGAAACATTGTGCTTTGCTGATCTCTGTAATACTAGCTTTTGGAGACTCTTAATTTCCAATCCAAAAGATTTTGCCTAACCTTTTACAGATAGACTCACGTAGTTTGGGAAATCAAAGAGAAAGGCATTTACAGCTAGATTGTTATGATGATCTATATGACATGATGCATAAATCTTTTTCTTTTTTAATGTTAATATCCCTTTCTACAAATCTCTGGTGATTATACCTTGGTCAAAAGTAATGGTCTAGGAAAAATATTTTATTTAAATGTCTGTCAGATAAATAAAAACCTGAAAAAAAGAAAATAAAAGAAAAAAATTAATTGACCATTGGAAAATCCACAGTATACTTCTGAATAGACTTATTTGCAGGGAATGAAGATTCTCTAAGATACGTATATACCCATTGGTATATCTTTGAAGTGAAGCTTTTAATCTGTGCATTAATTTTAGAATTTTATCTAATGATGTTGTGAGAACTAAGAGAAAAACCAAAGAATAATTAAGATGCATTTTGCAATTTATCCGTATATTCTGTTGTTTAAAAAAACGAAAAAAGTCAGTCATGAATACAAACTCGGGATTCCTGACATATATCCTTTTGAATTTATAGCAACTTGTCATTATATTGTAATATAGGGTACTTGGTTTCAAATGGCCTGAAAACCTCTTTTACACTAGTCTTTTAAAGATGCATATTTCTGAGCAAGAAAAGAACTTCACTTAATTTTGGAAGCATCATGGAAGATCCAAAGACAACATAATACCTAAAATGATTGCCAGGCTTCCAACTCTTTCTTTTTGAAACTGAATCCAAAAGGAAGTTATTTATTGGCTGCGTAATTTTTACCTGGAGGTCTCCTTTAAGATTTGTTGTATCCCTGAACAAACATAATTCCAAGATCTATTTAGGTTAATTGTAAAAATAAATATTTACTGAGTGTCAGCAGTGAGGGAGATGTTGAAATCTAGTATGTGTTAATATTTAGTTAAAGGGAATTCTTTTTCATCATGTTAAGTTAGGCCTATCTCTTATTACTGAGTGAGAAGTATAGCAGCCTCGTGGGTTGAACTGGGAATAATGCCAGTTACACACATATGTGCAACAACCTTCGGGGGATCTTATACATTTTGCAATCCTTGTTTTTTTGGGGGGGGGCAATTTCTTCCTCTTCCTTGATGTTTTCTAACCTAAAAGATAAGGATTTCTTATGCTTGTTATTCTCAATAATGGTGTAATTTTAAAGCTTTGTGAAGTACTCAGCTTTATAACAAGATAATTCCTTTGGCAAATAGTCTTTTATTTTCTTTTTCTTCCTTCCTCCTTCCCTTCCTCTCTTGATCCCTTATTTTTCTCTTTTCTTCATTTATTGTTCTTTTCTTCCCATCTGGAATCCTCCTCCCACCAGCATCAAAGGTAGTAAATCTGCATTTTATTATTTAAACATTTGTGAGTTCTGCAATTCAAAACTTGCCCAAACATTTGAGAAGTTTTTTTTTCTATTAACAAATGGAAAATAACATGTTAAAAACATAATGTCTATCTATAGAAGGTAAAATACATTAAAAATAACTTTCAGCAATCTTTTGAATACTTTCCAGAGCACCATCAAATTGTGTCCAAATACTGTGCTGCTCTGGAGGACCATAACAATGGTAGCATTTGTTGGTGTTTTTGAATGTGGAGCGTTGATCATGGTAGTGTCAGGGAGTAGAATCAGTGGAGTAGAAAGAGAAGGCTCTATTGACAGAAGCAACAAAATAACTGGAGGAGGCTGAGTTCAAGATTGCTTCTCTATAGGTGTTTGGTGTAGAGTGAATGTTTGTGTTCCCTCAAAAATCATTCTGGTGAAACCTAATCCCTGCTGTGATGACAGCCAGAGGTGGAGCTTTGGGAGGTCTTTAGGTCATGAGAAGGAGCCCCCGAGAATGGAATTAATAGTCTTATAAAAGAGATCCCAGAAGGCTCTCTCACTCCTTCTGCCATGTGAGGATAGAGGGAGGAGACCACAGTCAATGAACCAGGAAATGGGTTCTCAGGAGACAGTCATTCTGCTGGTATCTTGATCTTGGACTTCCCAACCTCCAGAACTGTGAGGAGTAAGTTTCTGTTATTTAGAAGCCACCTGGTCAGTGGTGTTTGTTATAGCAGCCTCAACAGATTAAGACATTTTTGGAAGCAGCTGCTGAAATGGTGAGCCAACGATGGTGTAGTAGGCAGTTGGAGTGCCTTCAACTGGTACATTATGATGTTGTCCTCACTGAGTAGTTGCAGGCAGTTGAGTATTAAAAGAGACCATGAGCATGAAAGGGAGGTTACCACATGAATTAGGATATTAGCTCTAATTGCTGCAAGATTCTTTTTTCTACCGCAATTTGTGCTCCACCTTTAAATTTAAATGTAAACACTGGGGCAGTGCACATTTTTATGGTTTTGTTAGATTTATGAAATGTCCACAAAGTGCTTACATCTAAGCTGGCATTACTTTATGTGCATAGTAGTAGGTAGGAGGCGGCTTTAAGCAAATCACTGAAAATTGCAGAAAATATTGCAGTATGTCAAGTGATTTAAGTTGTCAGGAAGGATCGGAGATTAGTTCAGTTACTGAATTTCATGCTTAGTTCTTTCCTTTTTTTTTTTTTTTGCAAAATAATACTGGAAAATAGAGGTTAGCTATTACTCTTACTTTAATATTTCTCTTCTTGATTGCAATTGACATTTTTATGTGGACCACAAAGCATGCAAAATATAGCCATATTCTTTTTCTCTTAAAAAAAAGGTTGCATCAACTGAAATTCAGGCCATACACCTGTGTCTATTTCTTTTACATTTTGATGCAGGGAGCAGAGCATCTGTACTAATTTCTTATAGAAGATAGTTTTAGTAATGCCTCTTCATGTTGTTGCTGGAATACATTTATTTAATAATTATTTTTGAAAGGTCTATTGCATGTCAGGAATGCCAGTACATGGTGGTTGGGATACATTATTGAATAAAGAAGACAGGGATCTCTGCCCTAGAATTTACATTTTTAGCAAGAAATAGCCAAATAATAAGTAAGTAACTTATACTATGTTAGAAAGTGATAAGTGCTGTGGATAAAAGAAAAGTAAAGCAAGGTCAGGAGGATTGGGTTATTATGTTAAGTTCAGGCCATCTCTTCACTAGGATGACATTGGGGGAAAAAAATTGAAGAAGGTAAGGATTATGGCCATGAAGATCATTTGGGTAAGAATGGGGCAAGAATTGTCTGGCTGACTCAGACAATAGAGCCTGCGACTCTTGATCTCAGGGCTTTGGGTTCAAGCCTCACATTGGGTGTGGGGACTCCATAACGAATGAATGAATGTCCCCCAAAGAATGCCCCTGTTGAAATGTGTATTGCAGGAACAGTGGGGACCCAAGTGTTTTTCCACATCCAGCATGCCTTGTCATCTGACAAGGTGGAAAGTCAAGACTCTTTGCTTCATTCAGTAAATACATGGCAAATGCCTGCTTAGCTTTTGGGAAGATTAACATGTATCCTGACTGCTTAGAGCTTATAATTTATGGGGAAAAATATGCATTGAACACCTAAACACCTTAATTATGCTTGTGAAATGTTTTCTGAAGTGTGAGGATGCCACAGAGGAATGTAGTAGGAGATTTGACTTCACCTCACACTCAGCAATGATTTTCTCAAGAAAATGACTTTCTGGAGATGGGAAGAATGAAGAGAAGTGAGTGGGACCAATGAGTGAGTATCATTTTCTAGATAGAGGAATTAGCCTGTGCCAGGGGGACTGAAATGGGAAAGAGGCCAGCAAGTTTATGAAATTAGGAAAAGGCCAGTGTGACTTGAGCATGGAGAGCAGGAGGAATGGTTTGAGTCAAGGCTGTGGCCAGATGTTACACATCCTTAGACCATATTAAGGAGTTTGGACACTACCTAAGGGCCAGATGAAACCACTTGATGCATTGTAATGGCTGCTGGCATTATAGAAATAGCAGCTAACTGGGAATCGGTGGACCTGGGGTCTAGTGCTGGCCATGGTACTAACTTGCTGTATGATTTGAAAAAGTAAAAAATACCTCTGGGCCTCAATTATTTCATGCGTCCATAAATATATTTATATCCATATCCTTTTAAATATTCCTGTCCGTATCTATATCTATTTGCTAGATTGCTTTGTCCTTACGATATTGTCATAGGTTGAATTGTGTCCCCCCAAAAGATATGTTGAAAGTCATAACCCCTAGTACCTCAGAATGTGACCTTATTTGGAAATAAGGTCATGCAAATGTAATTGGTTCAGTTAAGTTTAGGTCATCCAAGGGAAGGATGGGCCTTTTAATCCAATATGATTGATGTTCTTCTACTGAGGGAGAGATTTGGGGGCTTGCAGAGGGAAGACAGCCATGAAAAGACAGAGGCAGAGATTGGAGTGATCCAGCTAAAGGCCAAAGAGTGCTAAGGATTGCCTGCTTAACTAATTACATCTCAAAAGACCTTGTTTCCAAATAAGGGTCATATTCACAGGTTCCAGAAACTCAGACCTGAATATATATTTTTAGAGGAAACACATTGTCCCATCTATTGTTCCTGTTCTCTGAAGAATTGTCTATACTCATCATTTTGAATTTCTTATGATCCTATTTAATCCTATAATTTGGTTTCTTTTCCTATCACTACCAACTAGCTACCATGAAAAAAAATCACCAATGATCCCCTAAGTGCTAATCCTTCAGAGAATTTTTAATCCCCATCATACATGACCTCTAAAGGAATATTTGAATCTGTTGGCCACTTCTTTGCTCTTGAAACTTCCTCATCCCTTTGTTTCAAATCTACATTCATAATTTTCTTGTACTTCTCTAAATTTTTCATTTTTTATGTATTGTACTCTCCTTCTGCCTGTCCTTTATTCACTGGTTTCCCTTGAGTCTTATGCACTTTTTCTGGTTCATTCATCCATCCCATGTCTTCACTCACTGAATGTAAGTTGATGATTCTCACATCTCCATCTTTAGCCAAGACCACTTTGAACCCCAGATTACAGTGTTCAAATCCCTACTGGATAGCTCTGCTTAAAAACATGTCCAAAACTGAGCTCATTGTTTTTATTTCATAACTATTCCATTTACTCCATTCTAGTGAACAGTATCACCGTCTACTCTTTCATCTGAATCAGATACCTGGAAGTTAAATTAGATCCCTATGCTGCTGCCATTCCTCACCAGTCCTTTTTATTCTTTTTTCATCTTCATTCCACTGGTATTAGTTCTTGCAACATAGCTGGTCCCCCATTCCCAGTTTGTACTCTCAGTCTGCTCTCCATGATCAGAGAGTTCTTTCTCAATAAGAACCTTAAGATGTAAATCTACTCAACCCCTTGAAATTTTTTTTAATTTTTATTTTTTATTGCTCAGAAAATAACATTCCAGCTCCTTAGCATGGTATCCACAGTCAGCCTTCTGCCTCTAGCCTAGCCTGTCTTCTACCTGCCAGCCTCTAAATGATGCTTCTCTCACACCCTGATGGCTGTTCTTATCCAAACAGGCCAGGTGATTTTCACATCATTGCTTTTACTCATCCTCATCCCTTATAATAAAAGCCCCTTCCCCAGTCTTCCTGAACGAACATCCTTCATGTTTTTTTCAAGTCTAACCTCTAGCATTATATTTTCTGTGAACTTTCTCTGATTGTCCTTGCTCAAATAGATTGCCCCTTATCCTTTGAGATGTTCTGTCTTATCATCTATGACATTTTATGAGTTTAATGTGCATGCATCTCTTTCCTCTTCTACACTGCAAATACCTTGAGGGTAAGGGCTACTGTATTGATCGTTTTATTTCCAGGACCTAGAACAGTGCCTTCCCATAACTAGTGCTTAATGAATGTGTTTTGAAGGTACAGCATATGCAGTTTCCAAGTACTTTATTTTTAAAAGGAGCACAGTGACTTTAGGATTTTGATTTCTTTATGTACCAAATTATTTCTCCAAATTATTAAAAAAAGGCAAATCTTGAAGAACTTCCAGGAAATAAAAAAAAAATCCAGCTGAATATGAAATCACTTCATAGAGTAATAATGCAATACTGTACCTTGAAATTTTGCCATGGTCTATATTCCAATATGATTTGTAGTTAATCACATTTGCTTTAAAAATTCTAAGTTGAGGGGCACCTGGGTGGCTCAGTGGGTTAAGCTGCTGCCTTCGGCTCGGGTCATGATCTCAGGGTCCTGGGATCGAGCCCCGCATCGGGCTCTCTGCTCAGCAGGGAGCCTGCTTCCTCCTCTCTCTCTGCCTGCCTCTCTGCCTACTTGTGATCTCTCTCTGTCAAATAAATAAATAAAATCTTAAAAAAAAAAATTCTGAGTTGATCAAAAGGTAAAATAGGATGGAAACTCTCTCTTTTTTGAGAAAGAGCGCACACACACACACACACGCACATGCACACACACACACACACACACACACAGACACACACACGGGATTGGGGGAGGGGCAGAGGGAGAGTGAGAGAATGAGACGATCTCAAGCAGGCTCCTCACCTAGCACAGAGCGCCACCTGGGGCTTGACACAGAGCTCAATGCAGGGCTCAGTCCCATAACCCAGAGATCATGACCTGAGCCTAAATTAAGAGTCGGAAGCTTAACCAGCTAGGCCACTCAGGAACCCCAAGGGAAACTATTTCTTTAAGCCAGCAGTGGCTGGTGAACTAGTATGTATTGTCTTCAATGGAAAAGAGTTAGTCAACTTTTCCTTGTTTCATCCTGTAGGACAGAGGGAAGTAGTGACCATAAGCAGTAAGCAATAAATTCTGTTTAAAGAGGGCATGCCAATAAAGGTTTCTCCACAGTGAGCAAGCTGCTACCAGCTCGTTTTGAATGCTTAATGCTTTATTCTATTATGTTGTTTCTGGATGGCTTTCCTTCTTTCTTTTCCCACTCCTTGGGCCCCTCCTCTAGGGCTCAGTAACACGGTAGAGATGCTTTTTGACAGACAAGAGATAATCTTACACTTGACTTCCAATATCAAGGCATTTTAACCGGCACACTTTATATTGAATAATTCATGGGTATTCAAGCTTTAGTTCACTCCACAAAGAAAGTGCTTTCTCTTAGCAGCCACACTAGATATGAGCAGCTAATTCATTATTTAAAGAGATTAAGTATTAGCAACTGGTACTGGCTCTTCAGCGCTCTCTTTATTCCCTTTGCTCGTGTTATCCCCAGCCTCTCAGCTGCCTAGAACAGTTTTTAGATTGATTTTACCATATTTAAGTCTTTTTAAAAACAGATCTACCCCAAAACCTCACTATTTTCAGACGGCTTTGTCCTATTTTAAAAATGTAAAGCAATGTCTGTTAGAACTCTGTGAATCTCTGCAGGCTCGCAGGAATATATACAATTGCAACTCTTTTTTGCTTTCAGTTAAGAAAATGTGGCAGGTGGGAGGAATGTAAGAAATCTGAGTTTGTTCAAATTTACAGACCACTTGCTGCAATAGGCCAAGGAAGACTTGGGCATTTTAAACAGGTGGTGAAAGTGGATGAATTCTCAACTTTCAAGTATTGTTCCTCTGAAAGGAAAAGTCCCCATGGAGAACTGTCCTCTTTATATTTTGAGAGAAAATGAGAGGAAGAAGGGTTTGAAATGTCTGTTTCTCTTTTGTAGACAGATCCTCAGGTTGGATCTCATTCACCACAAATTTTCACTCTTTCATTACCAGTTAAGAAGAGAGAGGAAAATTTGTCAAGAGGTTATGAGGTTTCACTTTGTAAACCTTGCCAAATGGTACCATAACAATGTAATCAGGTCTGGAATGGCAAAATAGTGAGAAATGTATATACACAGGCACACACACACTTATATGAGAAACTTTTTTAAAAAAGTGACTGATGCTGAGGAAATATATTTTCAGGATATGAAATGAAAGAAAACATTGGATATCATGTTGCTTAAAGCAGTAATAAATGCTTCTCTTAATTTTATATTTTGGATTAGAGTTAGCCTTTTCTAGGAGTGTTTTAAAGCAGATATTCCATTAGAATGATAAAAATAAATTGATGGTTTTATTTCTACTTTATATGGCCTGAACAAAACTGGATGCCTTTAAAACTAAGGAACCTCTAAACTTGTAGAGCTTTCCTTTTACATTTAAATTATTGAACTGTATGGATTGTAAATGAAATCCCTATACCTCTAGAATGCTCTTGAATTTCAGGTAACTTCTACTTTCTGGGTAGGGAATGTATTATGTGCATATTTCATTCATTCAAAAATTTCCTGAATTGGAATATTGTAAAAAACGTGGGAAAGCATATAATAGATGATCAATAAAAGATGTATTTTTTGAATGCCTAAAACTTAAATAAGCCCAGATTTGGCCCATCCTGTGAAAAACCTTGCTTTGAAAGGGAGAAAAATGTGTCTGCATCAAAAAGCAATTGACCTTTTATTGTGTTAAACGCAAGGTCCTGTGCATTTACAAATATTCAAAAGCAAGATACTGTCCTCACCTCGTAACAGTCAATGTCTACACTAGCCTTAGAGCCATCAGGGAATACAGAAGTAAGACATAGGAGACTAGAGGGTCACCAAAGTTGTTTCTTAATGTTAGATTCTACAAGCTCTTTCTTGTCTAGTATGCAAGGAGGAACCCCAGTTGGATATTTTTCACACAGAAGAGTACACAATGGTAAGTGGCTTGGGTTTTGAAGTTAAAATGACCTGTGTCTAAAATGTAGTTCTACCATGTAATAACTGTTGCAACCTTGAGGAAATGGTGAATTCTCCTCAAGCTTCTTTTTCTCATCTGTAAAATGAGGACTTTAATAATATGTACCTCATAGGTATGAGAATTAATGAGATAATGTCTGAAAATTGCTTGCATAGTGCTGAGCACATAAGAAACATTCAGTAAACCTCTTTTCAAAAAGTGTTTTTGGAAAATTAACCTGGCACTGACATAGAAATTTAATTTACAGTTGAGATTGTAGAAGTTTAGGAAATTGCTGCATTGTAAAAAATGGGGAGTTTTATGAAATGCTAATGTGTTTTGTCCTAATGTAAATAGGTATTCCAGATCAGTTGTGGCTAAAGGGAGAAAAAAACATTTTCATACTGATCTTGGACATAATTATCTGTAGGTAACAAAAGAGACCTGCACAATATGATCTGGTAGCTACCACTTCCACTGGGGTGCTTTTACATGTCTTCGATGAGGTAAAATATGTTTTAAAAGAAAAATAAATGTAACTTTGTTCTTTGCAAAGTTTTATAAACATATTGAAGTTTCTGTAAAAATTTGATAGTATATGTTATATGCTATGTATTGATTATTTTAAGCATTCACCTGAGAAAGAGATTGAAATTGAAAACTTTGTTTCTTGAATGGGAAAAAGGATTAGAGAATGAGGGCCCATCTATTATTATAACTTAGCTTTAAAAACTTATTTAGGAATCTGAATTGTGAAAGATTGAGACAGCATAGTTGGACAGAAACTGTCTTCTCCAAGAATCAGAATTTAAATTGTGAATCCCACATTTTAAGATTTATCTATCATGTCATTTGTCGCATAGAATCTATATCTTTCTTCTCCTGGATTTCTTCCAGAGACCTTTTTAAACAATATTACATTTTTCTAGCACACATATACACACATACACATTTATAAACACAAAACTTTCAAATGTAGGTAGCCATGCCCACTTCCTCTGCATGATGGAATCTCAATAAAGAGAAAAATAAGAAGACTAAAATACCATATATGTATAAAAAATTTATCAATCATTCTAAAACTTTATAAAAGTAAGCTATTTTTTTCCCTTTGTAAGCAGGCTTACTTTAATATGGATTAAAAGTGCTGACAGCCAGTCTGGAGGACCAAATTGTGTTTGGCAGTTCTCATTTGCAATTAGCGAGGGAGACTATTCCTCAATGGTAGAGTCACCTAACCAATGCCTAGTTGAAGTCCACCCACAATTATTGAATGCTGACAACATGCCCTCCTTGTGCCATACGCTGGGAACTTAAATAGGAACTAATGCTGGAAACTCAAACATCAAGATGTTTTTGACTGAGGGCAGATACTAGAATATTTGTATTATTTTGGTGTGTGTAGCAAGTACTCTGTTGCTAATAATAGTCAAAGACCTAAAGTTTGTGAATGACATGAATTTTTCATGTCTTAAAGGAGTCAATGTTTATGCACCACACCCAGTGCATAACAGTGAATTCTGGAACACTGAAAAGAATAACATAAAATAAAATGAAAAAAAAAAAAAAGAATTTCCAAATGCCAAAAAAAAAAAAAAACAAAAGGAGTCAATGTTATTCCTCTAATGCTTTCACTTGCACTCATGTACTCGTATGTACTCAGATATGATTTTGAGGAGGATGAGAGAAATCACGAGTAGAGCCACAACTATGCAGCAACCTCTAGCGACCAGCCATTAGTGCTCTATGACTAACAGTTGTGTGCTTGGAGTGTTTTGTGGAATTTGTGAAGTATGACATTACAGTTGCTTTCATTGTCTTTATAATTTTACCCATGAATACATTTTTAGTGAAAGGGTGAGACCAGATTAAACACCGGTGCTTAGAGTTTTATACAGTTAATTGTCTTATTGAGAATGATGTTCTTTACATAAAGATATGTTACAGCCTATACATTATGCATAGTAATAAAAATGAATTATATTTGTTTATGAATATCCCTTAGTGTTACACAGTTGCTCAACTTATTGTTACTTGTTAAGTAGAATCCTAGAAAGCTCAAAATTCATATTTAAGAAATGTGGTTTAATATTACAGAAAATATTAGTCACTTATTTTTCCCTATAAAAACCATTTTGACACCTTTAAAAATATGATTTAATTTTCATGTTTTATAAGTACTTTTTTGAATGCTATGCTAATGAAAATAAGGCATCCATATTATTTGGTTTATTTCCAGATTTTTTCACTTTTTTCTTTCCCACTGAATTGTATGGCTCTTGTAAGCATTATCTGACATGTGGAATACAATGGGGAATAAAGAAAGTTGGGATGCAGTAGCCTAGTGGATTTCAATTATACCTTTTCTCCAAGTGTGTGATTGTCCTATACAAACTGTTGCAACAAGGCCTGAGAGTTATTCAGCTTTCAGTTATTTGGCCAGCTACAAATCTTGTCTTTGATACTTTTAACCTGTCCATTTTCCAAACCTCAAATTTCCTGATTTTTATTATATTCCTTTTTTTGGGTTCAGATTGCCCACTTCTCTGGGCTACTAATATTAGGATTGAGAAAGTCTTTCCAATTATTGACCAGTTCTGTCCAGACAGGGTAAATGAGGACCCTTTCCAAATGCTCTTTGGAAATAGTTATATTTAATGCCTCAGATTTGATTTGTCAATCTTATTTCAATTGACTGCCTTACCATCTAAATTCCATATTTACGAGAAACTGAATTAGTATATATGGGGTTCAAGATTCAAGAGCAGTAAGATATTTCAAAGTTGCTACAAAGAATAGGTGTGTTTTAAAATAATATGAGCCTAACAGGGCTGAGAAAGCTGCATGTGTCTAGAACTAAGCAGACCCATAAGAAAATAAAGATTGTTACTGGCCAACTTTGGTGCCAACAAAAAGATTGTGAGTTTTAAAATGTAAGTATCAAGATAAAACCTCAGAAATTATGTTATAAAGGAGGAAAAATAGAACTAAATCAATCATCTAAATTCTTTTGGTAATTTTTAAAGTACTATACTAATTTCCTCTCTAAAGACAAAAATAACAAGTAAACTCAATAAATAACAACTAGTTATAAGAACAAATGTCTTTAAGGTGACATCTTTTTGATTATTGATACTCTAGCTTCAGCCCATTATTAATTAGCTGATTTGAGTTTGAAAAGTACCTCTTTCCCTTTTACAACCTATAAATTTTGCCACCTCAACTGTAGACAATTAAAAGAAGGGAAAACCATTTTTGTTTACTGTCCCACAGGTATCGTCTTTTAAACAGAAGTTCAAACCAACCATGGATTCCAAAACACTTGAATCAAAACAGGGCCGTGTGTGGTATATTCAGCTTTTGTCTCTAAAACCTATGCTACTACTCACTAATTCAATTAATGTAGATAAGTTTTGGGTATTTTATCACTGATAAGCATTGTTTAATACAGTTAAAAAGTCTAAGAAAGCTGAGCTAGAATTACTTCAGAATTGCATAATTTTTTTAAAAAGATTTTATTTATTTATTTGACAGAGAGAGATCACAAGTAGGCAGAAAGGCAGGCAGAAAGAGAGGAGGAAGCAGGCTCTCTGCCAGGCAGAGAGCCAGATGCAGAGCTCGATCCCAGGACTCTGGGATCATGACCCGAGCCGAAGGCAGAGGCTTTAACCCACTGAACCACCCAGGCGTCCCAAGAATTGCATAATTTTGATGGCTGTTTTTGTGTCATTTAAGTTTTTTTTAAGTTAAATTAACTATTATCCATCTTTTTCTTTTTTAAAAGATTTTATTTATTTATTTATTTGAGAGAGCAAGCACAAGGGGAGTGTTGGGGGTTTGAGGGATGGGGCATCAGAAAGAGAGAGAGAAACAGACTCCCCACTGAGGAGGGAGCCTGATGTGGGTCTTGACCCCAGGACCTTGAAATCATGACCTGAGCTGAAGGCAGACACTTAACCAACTGAGCCACACAGGAGCCCTCTATTATCTGTCTTGTCAGTAACAAATGATGTAGATATTGTAGAATACATATATGCAAATTAGTTGTACTGTGCTTTAGGAGGTATAACATGGATTTTTCTTGTTATTATCTATTTAGAAGTTTTCCTCTATGATTATCAGTTAAAAAGCAATAACAGGCCAAAATTAAAATTTGGCCATGTATAAGCCATAAGATAAATTATTCTGAACGTGGGAAATCCAAAGTGATTTCTTCGGTGAAGTTGAGATACAACATGTAGAAAGAATTTTGTCAGACCCTAGGCAGCCATGCTACTAGAGTCCCAGGACTCAGATTATAAGAGAAGAAACACTTTGCCTTCCAGAAACATTTGTGTATGGGGAATACGGCAAATGAAGGCAGATGTAAGATAAAATCCTGAAGGGTTTAACCCTTGAATTCTTCTGTTTAGTTTCTTCCAGTTCCTCAGAATGACTGAATACATCCTGAAATGTCTATCATCTGTCCTTTATCTGTATATCTACCACAGAAACTTTCAGTGTATACAAATACAAATTATTTGATATTGTCAGGACATACAGCATTTCATGTAAATTCATATATGACTTATCCACAGAACTAAAGCATAACTCTATGAGAATTGCACTTAAAAAAGTCAACAATTTGAGGAAAAATGTCTTCAAAGTAGTGAAATGTTTCTGGGCTTCCTTAAAGGAAAACGCAGGCCATAATTATTGCCCTCAAATTCAGAATTAGAAAATGCTTTGGGTCCTCATACACTGAAGCTTGAGAGAGCCCCCCTCCCTGAGTAGTTCGTAAGCCTTTGGTATGTCTACTGTTATACTTTAGTTTGTTTCAACCACGCTTTCAATCTTTGTTGTTGTCTATCAGCCTACGTTTCAAACAGCCCTGCTCTTTTCTCTACCATAATTTGTATATTCTGTACAACCTGAGGCTGAGAGTCTTTGCTTAACAGAATTTTCTCTACATACTGGACTCCAAGGAAACTCTCTGGGAGCTATTCTATGACTATAAAAATCAAAGCTATTTTCATGTGTAGTGTGATGACTGGACACTTATTGAAACCGTTTTGGATCAGGGCTCCAAGAAACAAACACATATAAATAAGATTTGGGCCCTTCTGGGATCGAATATGCAAATAGGTCACACTTTATTTTGTTAATGTTCTTGAGAAAACATTGCTTATAGGCAATACAGGCAAATAGGGCACGATTAGAGTTGCTAAAACTCTAGAGATCTTTCTACTTAGCTTAATATACAGTATGAGAGACACAAAATCTGTTTTGAATTATTAAGCTATTACTTTTGAATTTTGTGTAGTCAGATTTCTCAGGGTTTCCATTTAGTGTTTACTAAACTACTTATAAGAGTTCCTTCTAGAACCAGCAGAACTCAGCTCTGGCAGGGACCTGATAAAGTGCTAGCCCTGGATGCGAGTAGGAAGTAAAATCTCTTTGCATTCCTTCTTCCAGAGAGGATAGATAAACAAGGCCCATGAAAAAAAATGTATGTTCATCGTATTACTCTCTTTGAGAGGTTTGTTGGTCACCCCTCCTCCACTGCACTGCATTTTGAGAACCTAATACCAGCTACTAAAAGTTATGCTGTACTACAAAAAATAGAAGACCTTAAAAAAACCCCTCAGGTGTAGCTAGCATTCAAAATGCTAGATTAATGTAAAATTAATTTCAGTTGCATAAATATCTAAATAACTCTTGACCAACTGAGTTGTATTAGTTCCTTTAGATGATGTTCAAGGTATAGGAAGGCAAACGTGAACATAGATATTCATTTATCTCTATAAAATACTTTTGGCTTTAAATTATTAGCCTTTATGTCCAATTCAGATAGCTGGCTAGAGAACTCAAGATGTCAAGACATCCTCTCTATTGTAGCCTTTATTATTATTTTTTAAAAGATTATTTATTTATTTATTTGACAGAGAGAGAGAGAGACATCACAAGTAGGCAGAAAGAGCAGGGTGGGGGGCAGGGAAGCAGGCTCCCTGCTGAGCAGAGAGCACGATTCGGGGCTCAATCCCAGGACCCTGAGATCATGACCTGAGCCAAAGGCAGAGGCTTTAACCCACTGAGCCATCCAGGCATCCCCCACTGAGCCACCCAGGAGCCCCTCTCTCTCTGCTTTTAAGTAAAATAGCATTTCAGTCATTTTGGGAAAACTGTGTATTTGAAAAAAAAATTCTTTTGAGAAATAGTTTTTGTCTCAGTAGTTTCCAACTAACACATCAAACTGTACTAATAGGTCTCACACATGTAATGGACTGTTGCCATCACAGTTCCTTAAATTGAAGGTAGAAGTTTGGAAGGAGCTCTGGAACTTGGCTCCAGAGTTTGGCTATCTTGCTTTCAGCCTATTGGTTTTTCGGCAGTACCTTCCCCAGCTCCACCCAATAAAAGTTTAGGGGAATGAGTAGTTCTCCTTTCCTTTCCTTTTTCTTTTTTTTAAAAAATGGAAGTTTGAGTGACAGACAACATTATATTAGTTTTAGGTGTACAGCATAATGATTTGACATTTATATACATTACAAAAAGTCTGGTTATTGTTTCTCAACATACAAAGTTACAAAGAAAATATTTTTTCTTGTAAACTTTTAAGATTTACTTTCTTAGCAACTTTCATATTTACAATACAACGTTATTGACCAAAACTAGTCACCATGCCGTGCATTTCATCCCTATGACTTAGTTATTTTGTAACTGGAAGTTTGTACTCAACCATTTTACCCAACCCACCCATGCTCCTCTCCCTGGTAAACACCAGTCTAGTTTCTGTACCGATGAGTTTTGTTTTGTTTTAGGACTGTTTGTTCTATTTCTCTGAAAAATGCCACTGGAATTTTACTAGGGATTGCACTGAGTCTCTAGTGCTTTGGGTAATATGCACATTTTTTATAATATTAATTTTTCTCATCCATGAACATTGGCTATCTTTCCATTTATTTGTATTGCCTTCCAGCGTTTTCATCAGCATCTTATAGTTTTTAGTGTATACGTCTTTCATCTCCATGGTTAAATTTAGTCCTAGGTATTTCCTTGTTTTTGATGCAATTGTAAATGGAATTGTTTTCTTAATTTCCATTTCTGATAGCTGTTAATTTATAAAACACAATAGGTTTTTTTGTTTGTTTTTTTTTTTTGTATATTGATTTTGTACCCTACAACTTTATGGAATTGTTTATTAGTTCTGACAGTTTTTTTGGTGGGGACTTAAATGTAAAATCATGCCATCTTCAAATATGATACTTTTTCTTCTTACTTATCAATTTGGAAGACTTTTATTTCTTTTCCTGCTTAATTGTTCTCTCTAGGACTTTTAATATTATATTGAGAAGAGCGGATATTCTTGTCTTATTCATGATTTTAGAGGAAAAGCTTTCAGCTTTTTGTTGTTTTGTGATATTAGTTTTCATCTGGTTATATGTGGCCTGTATTATGTTGAGGTATGTTTCATCTATACCCACTTTGTAAAGATTTTTATCATATATCTGAAATTAATGATGTAGTGTATGTTGGCTAATTGAATTTAAATTAAAGAAGAACTTTTATTATAAATGGATATTGAATTTTGTCAAATGCTTCTTATGCATCTATTGTGAAGAGTGTATGATTTTTATCCTTCATTTGTTAATGTGTTACAACAGGATGATTGATTTGCAGGTGTTGAACCATCCTTGCTTCCTGAAGTTATTTCCTACTTGATCATGCTGTATGATGCCCTTAATGCATTGTTGAATTTAGTTTGCTGTTTTGTTGAGGATTTTTGCATGTAGGCTCATCGGGGATATTGGCCTGTAATTTTCTTTATTTGTGGTGGCCTTGTCTGGGTTTTGATATCAAGGTATGCTGGCCTTGAGTTTGGGAGCATCCCCTCCTCTTCAGTTTTTTGGAAGAGTTTGAGAATAATAGATATTAGCTCTTCTTTGAATGTTTGGTAGAATTCACCAGTGAAACCATATGGTCCTGAACTTTTATTTGTCAGGAGTTTTTGATTACTTATGCCATCTCCTTACTGGTAGTCAATCTATTCAGATTTTCTGTTTCTTTCCGATTCAGTCTTGGAAGTTTGCATGTTTTGAGGAATTTATCCAGTTCTTCTAGGTTGTCCAGTTTATTGATGTGGTCTCTTATGATCCATTGTATTTCTTTGGTATTAGTTATAACTTCTCTCTTTTCATATCTGATTTTATTTTTGTGCCATTTATTTTGTTCTAGTCTAGTTTAAGTTCTGTCAATTTTATTTATCTTTTCTAAGAACCAGCTCTTAGTTTCATTGAGCTTTTCTGTTTTTGTTTTTGTCTCCAGTCATTTATTTCACCTCTCATCTTTATTATTTCCTTCCTTCTACTGCCTTTGGGCTTTGTTATTCTTACTCTAGTTCCTTTGAGTGTAAACTTAGATTGCTTGAGATTTTTCTTGTTTCTTGAAATAGGCCTGGGTCATAAATATTCTTCTTAGGACTGCTTTTGCTGAATCCCAAGCATTTTGGACCATTGTGTTTTCACTTTCATTTGTCTCAAGCTATTTTTTAAATGTCTTCTTTCATTTGTTTATTGACTCATTGGGAGGCAAGGCATTCACCCATTGCCTTGGCATGAGTGGGGCATGACAGAAGCACATTGGGGAGCACTAGCAGGTTATTACAAGGGTGCAAAAATGGTTCCCACCAGTGCCAGCACTAGTAAGGTAGAGAGAAAATGTGAAAATGGTGCCTGATAACACCCCCATCTCTGTGGAGAATTTCAACAGGCTTTTGCCCCTCTGGCAGATGCTTTAAGATTAGCAAATGAATCTTCTTCACATATGGTCTTGGCATTTTTCCAGCTGCTGGTTTTGCACTGGGTCCAACGGTTATTGGGTTTGCTCAGGAGCCCTTTAAGATCATAATCTCCATTCTCTACAGCCTTATGGTTCTCCTGGGTGTATGCCCCGTTGGTTTTAAAAGCCAAGCATTTTGGAGGTTCATCTCTCTAGTACAGGTCCCAAGTGTTGGGGTGCCTGATGTGGAGCATAAAACCCTCACTCCTCAGGGTGGAGTTCCATATTTGTGAACCCCCCCCCCCACGCCACCCTGCCTCCCACCCAAGACCGTCTAAGCTAGGGTACACATACAGAGACCACACAGGAGACATGCGCTTTGAACACCCTAGGAAGGGTTGAATTTCTGAGACCCATGGGTCTAAAACAATCAGCCTAATAGTTCAAGAGACAACAAAGAACTAGGGAAGGTTAAGCAATAAAGATCATCTCACTACACAGTTTATGAGACTTCAGTAAGGACCCAATGGTGGGTCACTGTGTTAGGAGTGAGCTTTCGGCAAGACAATCTCTCACTGTCCTACCATCTTGATCTGACCCTTATTCTTTGTTGTGGAGTAGCTGTTAACTAGTTTTCAGATTCTTTCCATAGGTAATTGTTCCACATGTAGCTATAAATTTGTTGTGTCCATGGGAAAAAGTGAGTTCAGGATTTTTCTATTCTACCACCTTAAACTGCCTCATCTTTTAATTAAAAAAAAAAAAAAAGGTAGAGAGGACCACTCCTTTATGTTGCCACTTGGAAATTTTCACTTTCTTACCATTTTTACACTCCGTGTTCTTATCCAAATCCATTTTAATTCTTTGTGCTTTAACTGAGTCCTTTCTGATCCTCCAAAGAAACAGGGGAAAGCTGCTCTGAATCACTGATAGCACAGCTCTCCATGCAATTGATGACTTTTGGCTCATGGCTCATTTGCTGTGACAGAAGCAATGTGTGACTCATCAGGGGCTGCTCTTGAGTCAGTGAGTGATAAGACAACTGGCTGTATCTCTAAAATACTCCTCAAGTCTGACTCTCACACTCACTGGCTTAAAAGTGCAAGAATTAAGAACACAGGATAGGATTTTTGTCCTCATTTGAATCTTCAGATGATTTCATTTTCAATTTAACACCCCAAACTCAAATTTCTAAAAGTTCAAACCACTTGCTTCCTGATACATAAAAGTGACTTCTAAATAGTATTGCATTTACTATGGAGGGATAGGCAGTGACACATGATGAGTGGTATGAGGAATTCCAGGAAAATCCTTCTATCAATATCAAGTCATCAGAACCAGAAATTCCTTGGGAAGGAGCAGAGATTAGTGAGAAGAGTGCTGGAGCCAGACAGCCCTGGTCTTGAATTTCTGCTCTTACACATAATAGCAATGGGCATGTGGAAAGAAAAAGGTTGGAGATAACAGAGCTAAGGTACTAAGGACTGTGTGTGGGGGGGTGGTGGGAAACAACATGTGCCAACCTGGAAGACCTTGGATATATATATGTGTGTATATTGGGGAAAGTTGGGTAACATGAGATCATACAAAAGATAAGGTGAGATAACTCCAATCACAAATACCAAATACTTTCATAATGATAACAGTAAAATATAAGGTGAGAGAAAAATTTCAAAGTTTACCTAGCTAAATTTGTTGATACTCAAATGCAGTTAATTAGATTTATTCATTCTCTTACCCTCTCTCCATATATATATTAATTTATCATATATATCGTATTACATGTAAAAATCAATCAATCTATCTTTCTGTCCCCTCTGAGCCTGTTCTTGCACACCAGATATGGTGTTAGCCATTGGGAATTCAAAGGCAATAAGCCACGGTCTTAGTACCTTACATTTGTGCACCACTTTGTATCTTTCAAGGTATTTTCACATGTATTAGCTCATTCTGTGTTCTCAGACAGAGAGATAATTAGTTTTGCTAGGTCATAAGAGTCTGCAGGGGAATGTTGTAAAGAGTCATGCCCTGTATTTTGGTCTGGCACCTTTCCATGTGACTTTGGAAAGAGTATGGGACTATAAAGTCTAGAGAAACCATGACTGCCACAAGTAAGAACTGTTGGGTCCTAGAAGTTATAAATTATGCAACCTCATGAGTGTTGAAAGAGAAGATATCTCCATTTATCTCTTTCCTGAAATGTCCTGTGTCCTGGGAAGACAGCACTATTCCCTTGCAGAAATGCTAGGATATCTGTGAGCCCATTTGCAGAATCATGTTAGTTGCATGGGCTCCCAGTGGGGGTTGTATAGCTATATCTCTAGAACAATTATGAGGCCTACTCTCATTCCAGGTGGTAAAATCAGGATCTTTTAAAGCACTTCTTTGGACAGGTTATAATATAGGATCACAGGGTGAATGAGGATTTACATTCTTAAAACAAGCTAGTTAGATACTCAGGAAGGCATTTTTCCAAATGAAGGGGAAATGCAGAAACAAATTTTGAAAAAATGTCATCAGAGATATAATCCATTATCATTAAATATAGATAGACGATATAGAATGCAATTAATGTTATTTTTGATTCCTGGCAGAACTTGAGATGGTGGTTTGTCTGACTGCTATAGGACATCAGTGAGTGGGACTGGGCCTTATTAGGCAGGTGAAAGGAAGAACAAAAACTGCCAACACAACAAATGGAGCCCCTTGGTGCAGACAGTTAATGCATTTTGTCATATTATAGTGGAAACTGTAGATCTCCCTGGTCATGATGAGAATAGGGAAAACAGAACTCCCAGCTAAGATGTTTAAGGACCTAAGTGGTTGTGAGTTTATGAGACTTCAGTAAGGAATGATCTTTGGAATACAGCCATTAAAATTGAGTTTCATTTGAGCTCAAACAGGTTCAAACAATAAAGGTTGGTGAAACTTTTATTTCAAGTACATTGTGAAAAATTTCAGAGCAAATCAAATTTAAGTTAGCAGTATTTATTTAATTTAGTTTAAGAACTAAAAAAAAAAGTATCATATATTACTAGGTAAGATAAACCCCCTCTTTAACCTCCTTCAGTGGCTTCTCAGTGCTCTGAAGGAAAAACCTTACTTTGTATTATGGCCTCTGTATTAGGTCTTGGCCATCCCAGTCTTGTTTCAATTCCTTAACATGACAGTCCCCTTCTGGCTTTAGAGGATCATCTTCTCAATATCTTTTCAATCCATGTGATGCACCATTTTTCAAATTTTTGCTTAAATATCACCTCTTTGGGAAAATGTTATTGACTAAACCAGATCCTCCCCCTCACCTCTCCTGCTGCTTCTGTTATTCTTATTTTAATCCCATTTTCTTAGGATTTTTACTATTTTGTTCTTTTTTTTTTTTTTTTGTATTGTACTTGCTTTTCATACCAGAATATAATATCCATGAGAGGGGGCGCCTGGGTGGCTCAGTGAGTTAAAGCCTCTGCCTTTGGCTCAGGTCATGATCCCAGGGTCCTGGGATCAAGATTTGCATGGGGCTCTCTGCTCCTCAGGGAGCCTGCTTCCTCCCCCTTCTCTCTGCCTGCCTCTCTGCCTATTTGTGATCTCTGTCTGTCAAATAAATAAATAAAATCTTTAATAATAATAATAATAATATCCATGAGAAAAAATACTGTGTTTGTTTCCCACACCATGGTATTTCTGGTATCTAGTAGAGTAACTAGTAAGATAGACACCCAATACGTGATTGATAAAGAAATGAACGAAGAATGTCAGTTATTCATATTAAATTTAAAACATTACAAGAATACAGGGGACTTAATTTCTGTAATTTATTTTATTGGCTGTAGTTAAAGCAGACAGAGTTAGAGGAGGTAGGCTAGGCCAAAAGTCGTTCTTCGTGCACATTGCAATTAATATGGTGCTGGTGTGCATACTGATATGTTTAATAAAGCTATCACCACAAAAACTCTGAGGAAGTGTGGGAGCTGATTTAAAAACAAAAACAAGAACATATAATGCTACTTTAGATGCAAAGGGTCTGTTACAATAAATTACTTTAAGTCCAGAAAGAAACTGTGTTTATCTACTGCAGGTGTCATTTCTCCTTAGTTCACTGGAATACTTGAGAAAATGAAGAGTAATAGTGTGTAGAAAGCACCCCATCTGGATCCTAATTTTGCTGTAGAAAGTCTTTGCTCTACATGATAAGCATTGGCAATACAGTGATGAAGGGAGACAGGTTTCTTTGCTTCATGGAGCTTATAGTCTCAATTTTTTAAAAAAAGATTTTATTTATTTGACACAGACAGAGAGATCGCAAGTAGGCAGAGAGGCAGGCAGAGAGAAGGGGAGGAAGCAGGCTCCCTGCTGAGCAGAGAGCCCCATGCAGATCTTGATCCCAGGACCCTGAGATCATGACCTGAGCCAAAGGCAGAGGCCTTAACCCACTGAGCCACCCAGGCGCCCTATTATAGTCTCAATTTTTACTGGGATTTTCTTCTTAAGCCTTTATCGGTTGCCAAATTGGACAGTATTTTATGAGACATAAAATGCTCTGTGAATGTCTGTGGTCAATTCTGAGTGAATATCTTTAAGCATTTCTAGTCTAATATCTCTCCCTACTTTTCTTCAGTGTTTGCCTTTGTCCTCTTGTTCTAATGCTACATGTTTAGTAACATTTTAATAGAAAGTCAACATTTAGGGGAAAATGGACTCAGGAAGAATAGAATTCTTATTTCCAGCATTTTTTTTTTAAACTGGAGAACTAGAATAGTTGTGTGACATTATATCTTGGGGAAAAATGACTCTGGTGCAATTTTTTTTTTTGCATTAATATGTCTCCCTTCCCCCGCATTAGTGTGAAGCACCCACATTCCAAACAACCACAAAAATAAAGCAAAAGCCACTTTATTTTTTACATTCTGAATGCAGTATATATCCTATAACTTAAACCTGTTGATACTGCCACATAGAAATCACTCAGTATGATTTTATTTTCATGCCCTGTATTTAAAAATAGAATATGCTGAACATATCATTATAAGAATCACTTATTAAAACGTTTTTTAATTTATTATAGCCTCCAGGAATTTTGAGATATGAAAGATATTTTTATTCTTTAACAATACACTCATTTTTTTGCTTTTCATGGTTTTCCTTCCACATATAATTTCATATTTTCAGTATATTACTAATACTGCCTACAAGTGTTCCTCTTTTTTTACTTCATATTTATTTTTAGTGTGTGATTTTTAGATACTAAGTAGCTAAGTATGTTATGTTGTCCTTAAAGTAAGAGTAAGCTCTTTTTTTTTTTTTTAAGATTTATTTTTTGAGAGAGAGTGTGTGAGCTGAGTGTGTGTGGGGGGAGGGAATGGAAGGAGCAGAAGGAGAAGGAGAGAATCTCAAGCAGGCTCTCCGATAGGTGCAGAGCCCCTATAGGGGCTTGATCTCAAGACGTTGAGATCATGACTTGAGCTTAAATCAAGAGTCCAGTGCTTAACCAACTGGGCCACCCAGGTGCCCCAAATAAGAGTAAAGTCTTGAATGAAGGCATGAAATACTTTTTTGATTGAAGTATATGGAATTAAAAACATGAATTTTGTTACATTAATTTTGTTTCCTTGGAGATGTTTATATATTTACTTTTCTGGTAAAATTGTATTCTGGAGACTTGAGTTCATTAGATAGACAAGTTCATTAGATAGACAATACAGGAGTCACATAACTATATTTTAGCTCTCTGCTTTGCCTGATTTTTGTTCCTAATCATTTGAGATCAAAATCAGCTCTAATCCTTTTATTTATCTCTCATGTGAATGATTCCAAATAATGTCTGAAAAGGTGGTACATGAAACCAGGAGTACACTCTTTGGTAGTCCTCCAAAATTAAGCAAATCATCTTTGCTTTGCTGCTTTTCTGGATGTATAAATAAAAGTAAAAAGAAAAAAAGACAATTTTAGAACTTTTCAACAATGTGAATACATAGTTAATGCTACTGAACTGTACACTTAAAAATGTAAGATGGTAAATTTTATCTTATTTGCATTTTACTACAATTGAAAAAAGAAAAAGGAATGACAAAATAAAAAAAAAGGAAAAAAGAAAAGGAAGAAGAGAAAATCACTTGAAAGTTGTCATGATATTCCACTCCAGGAACCACTCAAAAAATAAATAAATAAATAAAGCCAGTACATTCCAGAGATATGTCAGCATTGCCTCAGGAAGACAAGAATAAGGAAAAACAAACTAATAATGAAAATAGCATGCAAACAAGACAACCCTAATTATTTAATTATGGAATTTAGAATAATGCCTTAACTACATTATTCTGAATAACTATCAAGACAGTAGCAATTATTTAACCATAGTGTCCAGAATTGTATTATTATAGTATTTCAGTGATTTGGAAGTTTATAAAAAGCTGTACAATACATAAAATTTTAGAAAAATAAATAAGGACTTCTTTCTCCTACAGGTTTAATGGGAGAATAACACAATTAAGTTTAAAAGGAGAGAAGGAAGTTATTGGAAAAAGAAAGGGTGAAATGTTACTGCAGAACATTTAATTCTCGATTCTTCTTGCTGCCAGTAGGAGCATTAATGTTACAATAAGTAAAGTCTTTAAAAAAGATAAAATGACTATTAAATAGAGAATTAGGAATAGTTTTTGAAAGGGAGTTTGAGTCATACCAAAATAAAAAAAAAATTCCCTTTCCTACATTAAATCCTTTTTTAAAAACTTCTAATTTTCAAGTATTTCCAGACTTACAAAACTCGTACAAAAGTGTATAAAGCGTTCCTTCACTCATCTTCACCATATAATAACATCTCACATAAACGTAATACAAAGGTCAAAGCCTGAGGACTAACTCTGATATGGCTCCTTACTCAATTCTAATTGGCCATTTTCTCAGTCATACTTTTCTATTTGTGATCTTGACATCTTGAAAGAGTGCTAGCCAGTATTTGGTAGAATAAATCTACTTCAGATTGAGTCAGTTTGATGTTATCTCGTACTAGAGTTGATCTATTGCATTTTTGTCAAAAATAGTGGAGAAATGATTTTGTGCCCTTCTCCATGCATCATATCAGAAGACCCTCTTTAAGTTCTGATACCATTTCCCCTAGCCCAGCCCTGGTTACTTTTTTTTGGAGAATGGTGTTTGAGGGGGAAAAAAATGTGGTGTTAGGCATGTTCATTACTATTGGGTAGTCATTCTTCTAGACACTGTCTTTCTTTCTTTCTTTCTTTCTTTCTTTCTTTCTTTCTTTCTCTTTCTTTTTTAAAATTTTATTTATTTGAGAAAGAACATGATACAGAGCAGAGAGCACAAGTGAGGAGGTTGGGGGAGGGGCAGAGGGAGAAGGAGAAGCAGAAGCAGATTCCCTGCTGAGCAAGGAGCCAGATGCAGGGCTTCATCCCCGGACCCTGAGACCATGATCTGAGCGGAAGACAGACGCTTAACTTTAACTGACTGAGCCCACCCAGGCGCCCCTCTTCTAGACACTCCTAGTGGACAGAACTAGGAAAAACACATACGCACATATACATATTCACACAGATGAACATAAATATATGAAAAAATATATATATCCACACACATACACATGCATGCATGCATCATACACATTTATATCTATTTCTAGATATACCTGTATTAAAAACAACAGCAACAACAGAGTTTATACTGATTAATCCAATTTTAATTCAAACTCCAGTCCATTCTAGCCTTCTCTTTTATTCTATTTATTAATCTTTACTCTGACAATGAGATAGCTGTCTCTCATACCACAACATATTTGTCTGCCAAATCCTAGATGGCACATAAGGTAGTTTCACAATTAATCTTATACTCCTATGAAAAATAAAGTTATTATTTAGAGTAAATATTTGTGTTTCTGCTCTAGTAGTATATATAGTCAAAGTATTGCTTTATACAATACTTAAGCTAGCTATCCCAACTCCAATAAATTTAATACACTATTTCATATCAAATAGAAGAATTGCATTTTGAGCAAGAAAAACACCATGTGACTGATGTAAAAACAGTGAATGTGCCTGAGTGGTTGGGGCTGTAGCAAGATCTTTCTTTTATATATTTTTTTTAGTTTTTAATTTTTTTAATCTACTCTAGTGTCTCTATTAGATTCAATTTGGACAAAATGTAAGCTCTAGTGACCAAAAATAACATTTTCTTATTATTTTTTGTTTTTATTCATGTGATTTGGAAAGATATTTTACAGATTAACTTGGAGAACTGTGGCAGAAAGCAGGTATACCATTTATGTATTTTTAACATGTGCTTCTTTTTAATGTGAAAGTAATAAATTCTCATAAGATGGATAAAGAAAAACAGTATAGATGACAGTCAAAATCATTTGTTACCTCATTATCTAGAGATAACCACTGTTAAAATCCCAGTGCATTTGCTTCACTTTTAAATATGGGTATATGAAAAGCTACATGTATAGCTTTTAATCCTTCTCTTTTCACTTCTATTTACATTGTAAGCATTTTCCTTGCCACTAAATATTCTTCAAAAAACATGATTTTCATGATTTTTCATGAATATTTTTCCATCAAATTCCATAACTTATCTAGCTATTCTCCAAATGTTGGTGATTTAGGCAGTTCCCAATTTTTGTGCTCTTGTAAAAAGAACTTCATTGAGTGATTTGACCCTGTTATAAAAATTATATATATTTGATAGTGAATGAAGGGTTAGTGGAATTAAAATGTAGTAAACACAATTTAAATGATGGTTAGAACCTCGTAAGGAGAAAACAAGTGGCAAGACTTTTTTGAATGAATAGAAGAAACTGAGGAAAGTGGAAAAGACAAATTCACACCAGATGAAATATACAGGAAGGTTCTTCTGTACTGAGTCGATGGGTGGTAAAATGTATTGATCCTTACCACCAACTTTCTGTGAAAGAAATTTTACTGGGTCTATCAGGGTTTGCTATATAACAAACCATTTCAAAATTGAGTTGCTTAAAACATCACACTTTAAAATTTTTTCCATAATTCTGTGTAGTAGTAGGGCAGTTTTTCTCATCTGAGATGGCTTGGGCTTGGAATAGATGGTCTAGGATTCCTTTTGGAATCATCTTTGGAGCTTCTTAGGAAAAAATCTGATGTGTGAACTTAAGATCCAAAGGTTCTTTTTTTTTTTTTTTAAGATTTTCTTTATTTATTTGATAGAGAGAGAGCAGGGGAGAGCACAGGCAGGGAGGGGGCAGAGGGAGAGGGAGAAGCAGCACCCCCCGGTGAGCTGGGAGCCTCATGTGAGGCTCCATCCCAGGACCTTGGGATCATGACCTGAGCGGAAGGCAGTCGCTTAACTGACTGAGCCACCTACGCGCCCCAGTCTAAAGGTTCTGATTCAGTAGGCTGCAGCCAGATCTAAGAATCTTAACACCCTAAGTACCCTTAGGATTTTCTGATGCAGATAGGCTAGATTTTGAGAAAACTCTGCTAGGTTATGATTCAGTGTATTACAAAAGCATAAGGGAAATTCATGAATACATGTGGATAAGAGATGCAACAATTTAAAAGTTGATATCCTAATTTAAAAAGAATAGGTTGTGTCCATTGCATGCTTTTATTAAAGAATTCCTTCCCTCTTTTCATTTGTTGTGGCTGGCGCTTCGGTACTGTAAGATGGGCTAGACTGAGGAAGCCTTGAATACAGAGAGTGGAAATGGTTCAGAATTGAGCAAAAACCAGGAGTCCAAACTCAAGAGCAAGACCAGAGTTCTAATTGTTGTTTTGGGGAAGTGCACATGGATTTAAAGCACCAAGAAAAAATTCCAAAATCAAAATACAAACAAACAGACACATATAGATGAAGCTACTATTAACCCGAGGACTGCATGGGTTCCAGATATGACATACAGACACAAGAGAGAAAGAAAAGATGATGGATAGTGATCTAAGCATCAAAAATGCTAGATTAAGGTTTATAGGTAGATGTGAGGAATGCAGTTGGTAGGGTAGCAGGATTAAGGGTTAGAAAATCCAGTAATTTGTGGAATGTAATTCAGATTGGAGAGTTATCTAGTTCTGGAATACCAAGGGTGGAGTCATCCTGTGACTTTTTTTTGTTTTTTTCAGTTTCCAGGCATAAAGGAGAATATGTTGTATGATTCTGTTTTATGAAGTTCAAAAAGCAGGCAGAACTTAACCTATCATAATAGAAGTCAGAACATTGCTTACCTTTGGTGTATGAGGGGGAGTGGCAATGACTGGGAAGATGCAAGAAGAGGCAAGAGGCTTCTGTAGTGTTAAATAGTATTTTACATTTTGATCTGGATGGACGTTCCATAGACATAGCCATATGTTTTTCAAAATTTAATTGGGCTGTACAGTTAAGATTTATGCACTTTATGTTATATCTCAATAAAAAGTAAAAATTAAGTGCATGAAAGAGGCTTTTAAAAAATATACTTCTAGTCACTGTCAAAGGAGGGAAGCTTAGGTCATTTAAATGAGGAAAAAAACACAGCTTCTGATTTTGTCAGTGAAGAAACTGAGGAAAGTGGAAAGAACAAATTCACACTGGATGACATATACAGGAAGTTTCTTCTGCACTGAGAGAATGGGTGGTAAAATGTATTGACCCTTATCACAATTTCTGTGAAAGAAATTTTACTCAGCCTATCAGTTTTTGCTGTGTGACAAAATTCTTTTTTTTTTTTTTTGGATGAAAGGTATTATATCTTCATGGATTCATATTATATATTACTAGAATGAGGCAAGTTTTGTACCCCTTCTATTCCTGTTTTTTGTTTTTGTAGTTGAAAATATTGATAAATATTTTCACCTAAATAAGTAGGTAGAAAAATTTTTATGGTGTTGTCACTTTTTTAAGTTCTTTATCAGTCTTATGTCAAAAATTATATGGGGATATATGATTAAAATTATATTTCAGTTGTCAACTTGATAAAGATCTCCTTCAATTTCCTTGTAAGCAAAGGATTAGAAGTCATTTTTCTTATAAAAGAATTTATTATCCAGTTATTATTCATATATTTGTCAACAACATAAAGGCTTTCCCAAGCCTTTTCAAGTAATAGTCATTCCAATTACTTTTTCACATAAAGACACCTTGCTTAACTCAATATACTCCGAAAAGGTTGGTGAAATAAAAATATCATTTATTTTAATACGTTTATGCCGATGTAATTTATGATAAAGCACTTTTTTCTTATAAAGTATCTTATATTTATTTCTATCAAAACTTCAGTTATAGACTTAACCCTTTCAGCTCATGGAAAATGTTCATCTTAAACCTAATTGGAAAGTTCAGTTTCATTGTCAAATAAATCAGCCAAGGCAAGCTGACACAGAATGTCTAACTTCATTTTTTAAATTTACAAAACACTGATATTTTCCTCAGATAACCACATCGCTTTGGATTTCCAGAAGTGATTCTGATGGGTAAAGCAGGGATTGAGTCTTAACATGAATTTGCTAGTAAGGTGGCTGCACCTTTAATATTTTGTGCCTGTGTGCCCACAGGGCTCTCCCTCACAGGTAGTGTCAATGGGCAGTAAAGGGGCAAGATGGACTAGGCAACAAAAATTGTCTTCAATCAGGCTACCCTACTCAGAATTTATCTAAATTCAAATGATTCCAAAGTGGGCCAAACTGCTATCTTTAATTTCACTTTTAGCCCTTACTGGAAATAGATATGCTATAAGGATGGACACAAAGCTATGGCATGTATATATTGTGCCTTGATTTAAGAAGTCTTCACAGATATCAGTGCTCAAATTGTTCTTTTGATGGATGCCAGGGAAATGTACACTTCAGTGCAGTGCACCATTGTGAGGTTCTAGATGGATAAAAAAAATATGCTTTTTCTTTTCAAAGTGGGAGAAGAGTGAATATCAAAAGGCAAGTGGGAGAGGAGAGTATGTTTGATTCCTGGGATGATTAATTTAACAATGGACTATTTATTTCCTGTTTGAAGGTAATGTATGTATATGCACAAACATACATATGTGTGTAACATGTATGAAAAAAAGTAACTGAAATGATTTTTGTTGGCCTTTTATTTTTAGTAGTTAAATTTGGCAGATGAAAGACAAAGCTTTATTATTTTACTATTACTTTAAATGGATGAGGAGGCATGCATTTACTTATATTTCCTTTTTTAAAATTTACCTATCCTTTCAAAAAAGATTTTATATTTTTAGAGCAGTTATAGGTTCACATTAAAATTGAGAGAAAGCTACAGAGATTTCCTATGTACCCCATCCCCATATATGCAGAGCCTCCTCCATTATCAACATTCCCCACCAGAGTGGTACATTTGTTACAACTGATGAACTTAGGATGACATACCATTTTCCCTTAAACTTTTTAGTTTACATTATGGTTCACTTGGTGTTGTACATTCTGTGAGTTTGGGCAAATGTACAATGGACGTATATCCACTGTTCTAATATCATACAGAATATTTTCACTGCCCTAAAAGTCGCTGTGTTTTGTCTACTTTTCCCTCCTGATCCTCCCACCCCTCCACCTCACAACTACTGATCTTTTTACTGTCTTCATAGTTTTGCACCGTCTTTCAATTCTGTATGTGCCAGAAAATCATAGGATGCTATAAGATTTCAACAGATCTGAAAGTTAGGAGAATGCCTTGCAGAGTTAAAATTAAAAATCCTGTCTTTTCTGGAAAGGTTACCTACTGTCTAGCTAGAGAATAAGATAGGAGAATTCATAGAAATAGAATCTCTTTGAAACTTAAATCAGGAAATCCAAATGGATTGGGTATAGTACTTTAAAGAATTTAGGTTATGAATAAAAGGAGAAGAGTACAATGCAACTTTTGCCCTTTTTTATTTAAATTAATACAAAGTCTTAGTTCCATGCTTGATTGGAGGAAAAGAATAAAGTGTCAGAAGGAGACAATGAAATATTTGTATGAAAACATGGGCTATTAATTTAAATGCATGATGCTATTTTTTAAAATATGCTAGTTTAAAGGTTATACAAGTTCATTTAAAAATTAGGAAAAGAGCAAAAAGAAGAAATAAATATTACTCATAATTATAATATTTAGAAGCAGTCATATAATACCTTTTTTTTAGTTATTTGTCCATGCATATATATTTTGGTATAGTTGAAATTATATTGCATTTATAATGTGGTTTTAACACCTGTCACATTTAATATTTTATCATTTAACTAAAAATTCCAGAATCCTAATTTTAATGACTCTATGGTATTTCATCATATAGATGTATTATAACTTAAGGCATTCTCTAGAAGCTGAAAAACGTAAGGAGCCATATTTTCTCCTAGAGCCTCCAGAAAGGAGTGCAGCCTTGCTGACACCTTCATTTTTAGCTCAGTGAGATGTGTCATAATTCTGTTGTTTTAACTCACTAAGTTCATGGGGGTTTGTCACAGCAGCAATAGCAAACTAATACATAGACACGTGCTTTTTTTTGTGACTCACTATGGTCTGGAATATTAAAAACCTGCCTTTATTAATAAAATCTGCCTAATTATCATTCAAATTTCAGGTGCTTTTTGCCAAAACACTAATTAAAATATTTACTACAATTAGTTTTTTTCTCCACTGACCTTAGTAATATTAAACAGATGTTTATTTATTAACGTCGCTTTACGTTTTGCATGCACATTATTTATGATTTTCATTTTATGTACTGATCAAAATCCATTACCTTTATTACTTTAGTTGCCATTTCTGGGATTGGCTCACAGCCCTAATTTTATTCCTTTCCATTTTTACTGCATAGAATTGGAGAGCAATAACTCAAAAAATATAGAATAATACTAATACTTTTCTCTTCCAGTGAATCAGCCCAAATTATTTTTTTACATAAATATTTCCATTTAAAAAGCTGTAATGTTTGGATCTCTTCAGGGTCTGAACTTTTTTGAAAGTCTATGTTAATAGGTTTTTTTTTTCATTCAGTAAACATTTACCGAGCACTGTACTATGCCCAGTTTTTGGTCAAAGGTTGATGATACATAGATAAGAGACCAGTTTCTCCTTTTAGGGATGTCAAGACAAAAGCTAAGAGTAGGATAATGGTAGGCTGGACTTGTGGCCAGATTGTAAAAGGAACACATAGGGAATCCCTATTATCTTTAATTTTAAATGATCTGCCAGCTTCTTCCCTGGTCTCACTGTAGTCTATTCTTGAGACAGAAATCAGAGTAATTCACTTAAATGTAAGTCACAGCTCAAACCCCTGAGTGGCTTCTCAACTCACTCCAAGTAAATGCTAGAGTTCTCAAGGTCTATTAGGTGAAAGGCCTCACTTGTCCGTCTGTCTGTCATCATGATGTTGCCCCATTCACAGAGCTCCAGGCATGAAGGCATCCTTCCTTAACACATTCTGAGCATGTTCCCATCTCAGGCTTTCTGTAATGCAGTTCTTCCAAGCTGGAGCATTCTTCCTCTGAATATACAGAAGTTTGTTCCCCTTCCTGGGAATTACTGCTAAAATGCGTTAGTATCATTAAGGCTTTCCCTGACTTTCCTATTTAACAGCAGTTACCCAGCAGGTTGGGATGTCCTAGCTCCCCCAGCCTGCTTCATTTTTTTTGCTATCCTATGTTTTCTTTTCACTTACATGTCTTATTATTCCCTGTGGTTTATTAGGTGTTTTATCTCTTCTCTTTCTCCATTCATTAGGAGGTATGTATGCTCCAGGAGAAATTTTAGTTAATGTGATCCCTGCTGTACTTCCATGTGTAAGACCTACTTGGCACGGAGTAGGTGCTCATATATTTGTTGAATTTATGGTCAAATGAACAGAATTTGATTCAGTTTCAGGATGTCAGAAGTATTTTCCTATGGAAGTTACTGTGAAATTGATTTTGAAAGATGACGAAGAGTGACTGTGAAGGGAGCAGAGAGGGTATGCTAAGCAGAGGAGAAGGCAGGCAGCAAAGCAAGGTCTTCCAGAGTATTAGCCTTTAAATGGATTAAGGTTTTATCAAAGATATTCAGTCTTACCTCTAAGAGTACTTGTAAACCAGCTCCTGTGTACGTCTTACCTTCCCAACTCAGATAAATTCTTTCCATTATAAGTGGAAAGAACACTGAAGATGGATAGACAACTGCCTGTCCAAGACAAAAAAGTACAGTGCTATTTTATCAGATGAATGAAAGTGCTAACGCTGGGGCGCCTGGGTGGCTCAGTGGGTTAAAACTTCTGCCTTCGGCTCAGGTCATGATCCCAGGGTCCTGGGATCCAGCCCCACATCGCGTTCTCTGCTCTGCAGGGAGCCTGCTTTCTCCTCTCTCTCTGCCTGCTTCTCTGCCTACTTGTGATCTCTGTCTGTCAAATAAATAAAATCTTAAAAAAAAAAAAAAGTAAGTGCTAACCCTGGTCATATGTGTTCCCAGTAGTATGGTTTTTGTATGTTAGAAACTTACAGGAATGGAAACTCTAACTTGAGAAGTTTTCATTTTCTTTGGGCAAAACATTTGTTCGGCTTCTGCCTCAGTGTTTGTGTTTTCAAATTTCAAAGTATATTTTGGTGACAGCTTCGCTTTAGGCTGACTTTCCTCATAGGTTTTATAGACATCCAAATCTAGTGGATGTCTATGACTAGACTATGTCAGTACCTCATACAGAGGATAAAGGAAAGGATATCTTTGAAAACCGGTCATCGAAGGCAGGGATTTGGAATTACAAGAACATAATCTGGTATAATAACTGCCTTCAGGATACTTACAATTTGATGAAAAGAGTAAAATGAACAATAAAGTTGCTATTATCAAAGCCACAACCTCCAGGCACCATGGTAAGGGATTTCATAATCATTAATATCCCTAGCAACCTTATTATTGTGTTTATTTTATAGATGATGTAAATGAGGTTTGGAGAGACTAAGTAACTTGCAAAGTTACAAAACTAGGAAGCAGTAGAGCCACTTCTTAACTCCAGATCTGCTGACCTCCAAGCTCATACATCATTTTCCCTGAAAACACCAAGTTTTGTATTTAAAAGAAATGCGTTGAAAGTTTTTAAACTATTGTAAACTATTGTACTTCATATATATATGGAGTACAATAGTATATATACTTCATACATATAGTATATATATACTTCATATATATATGAAGTACAACAGTTGAATAACATAAGCAACTAGATATATATATGCATATCTATATATGTATATAAACATGTATGTTTATATATTTTCAGATATATATATATACATATATATATATATATATATACCCACTTGTTTATAATATTGGAGCAACTAAAAGCAAGTAAATTAATCTTTGCTCTGTGCAGTTGGCTAAACTTAAATACCAAAACACAGAAATTACCAACATTCCTCTGCATTTAGTTATATTTTAGGGGGTAGGTGAAAAATTTTAATGACTTTATCAGACTTTTGTTTTCCCAAGAAGTCAAAAGAAATAAAAACAAATTATTTCCCGAAGTGTGTTTACCTTTCTTTCTTACTTTTATATTGTTAAGTAATATCTGTCATTAAGGATCTAATGTGTGTAATACTCTGAGTTAACATCTATCTTTTAAAATAAGCCACTTCATAAAAATTTGGCATTTAAAGAAATGCATTAACTTTTTCAGGCCCCCATTTATTGCTCTGCTGAAGTAATTCATTGGTCTGTTGTACATCCTGGAGTACTTTGCTGGCAAAGTGAAGAATGTCATCTGTTAAAACTCCAGAGAGTATACTGCCTTCTGTAGAAGCATAATGACTTATTAAAAACAAAATAAAATGAAACAAAACAACTCTGGAGATTTTGCTGAAGGTTTTGCAAGTACTTTTCCGTGCCTCTGTAAAAACCTCCATGTTTCTGAAGTTCCTAAAAATTCAGTAAAATCTCATTAGCTTGATGTTGGTATTTTAAAACTAGTTCTAATTTGAAGAGTGATTCCCAAGTCACCTAAATTACATTATCTGTACAAATATGAAAGTTGAAAATTTGGTGCAAGTGTAGTCTGCCTCTAGAAACAGCTAATATCAAGCAACTGTTTTTAAAACTCTGAAAACAGAGTTAGCTCACAATTTGTAAGGCACCTAAAAAAAGCAGAAAGGAAGAGGATAAAGTTCTGTTTACATTTTATTTTTTTCTTGCAACTCTTTTTTCTAATCCCTTGTCAAATAGTCATTTATGTCTAAAGCAAATGGTTTGCCTAAAGGAGAATCTCTTTACGTGTTTGCCTCGCTCACTGAAGATCAAATAATGTTGAATTTATGTATCTTTAATTCACAGGTGTTTCTCCTGGGTCTCTGTTATTTTAGATCATTAGAACTTTACTTTCTTAAGGTAGAAATAGCACAGATGTATTTATATGGATGGAAAACAGACTTCAGTTTTATCTCATAAAATCAAACTTTTAATCTTTTTTTTTTTTTTTTTTTTTTTAAAACCAGGGTCGTCTTCTACCACTTTATCTTGATAGCACTTGAATGAGCCAATGAACTTAGACTCAAGGAGCCTTGGTCTTCTTTGAATCTTACTTTGTTTTTCTTTTCTACTTCCATCTAATGAGTGGCCAGATCTGACTTTTCTTTTGCAACACTTCTCATTGCTTTCTATTTTTGCAAGGCTGTTTTCACAAACCAAGTTCATGTCCTTACTGTCTAATACCTGCAAATGTGGTGATGGTGTTTCTGTTCACAACCCCAGTTTCAATTTCTTCTGCACATCCCCTCTAGAACACCGATTAATTTAAATTCTTGCTCAAGAACCAGTAATGAGTCTCATTTTGAAAATCATACTTGAGTTCTTGGAACTCAAGGGTCTTTACAAGCTGACCCCAAAACTACGTTTCTAGAGTTATTTCCACTTCAATTTACCATAAATGCTTTAGGAAAACTGCACAATAATGTTTTTGATACATGATATGATTTTTCCTATAGGTCACTTTTGCTCATGGTATTTGAAAATAACCTTTAACAATTCCAGATATATGAGCATATATAAATTGCTATAAGTTTCTATGGATCTGGAATATAAGCCCAAAACCAGAAATCTTGTTTTAACCACCATGACATTATGCATCTATATTTGTTTAATGCTCAAATGAATGAATCACACCATTTTTTCCCCTAATAAATGACAACACTGTAACATCCTGGGAGTGAACATTTTGGGTTAAATCTATTTAAGAAAAAAACCCCTATTGTCTACCTAATAAACTTTTGAGGTAGTATATAGAATGAGTAAGAGGATGGACTCTGGCCATAGATCACCAAGATTCAAATCCTGCCTGCTTCTTGCTCGCTCCTTAATCTTGAGCACATTATTGAACTTCCCTCTGTCCTTAATTTAGAAATGCTATCTATCTCATGTTTATAAGGAGGATTAAATGAGTTAACATATGTAAAGCACTTAAAATAGTATCTGAAACTGCAAATTAATAGAAAAATAAAGACTAGTTATTAAAAATAGAGCAAGCAAATTTCAGAATGCCAAAATTTAGAAATCTAAAGACCAGTGTTCTCTCTTACCTCTTTAACTTGATTTGTATCCAGATTTCTTTGCTAGATGCATTTCCTACAATCCTTTTGCAGCCTTTGGGCATTATAAAATGAGAAGACCCTTTCTCATTGTAACCCCAGTGAAAGAAGATTCGTAACTGGGGGTAAGCTGTCCCTTGAAGGCTCCACAGCCAAAATTGCTTCTGCTGACCCAGAGACTTTATCCACAATGTTGCCATAGTCTTTGAGAATGCTGAAGGTCAGAAGGATTGAGAACCTTGAAAAGAATTATAATAGCTAATTAAAATAGTTGTTGATCAATAATATATGCCAGTCTCTGTTTTAGGTATTAATCATTTCAGCTCCTTTGAGTCTGATAACAATCAAATGAAGTAGACACCATTGTAACGAATCCCTCTTTTTTGAATGAAGAAACCGAGATAGAGAGGGAGTAAATAACTTGCTCATAGTTGTATAAACAGAAAGTAATGGAACCAAAATTTGAACTGAGAAGTCAATCAGTCCAATTTCAGGCAAGTCCCTTCTCTCACCACTTTAACCACTAAGCATTTTACTGCCCCTTGATAGCTAGTATAAATATTTACCTCTTGTATTAGTTTACTTGGGCTACCGTAAAATATCACAGACTGGGTGACTTAAACAACAGAAATAAATTTTCTTACAGTTCTGGAAGGTAGAAGTTCAAGATCAAAGCTGTCTGCAGGTTTGGTTTCCTCTGAGGCCTTTCTCTTTAGCTTGCAGATGGTTGCCTTATTGCTGTGTCCTCACATGGTCCTTTGCTCAAATGTCTCTGGTATGTTCTATGTGTTCAAATTTCCTCTTCTTATAAGGATACCAGTCAGATTGGATTAAGGACCACCTTCCTTAAGGGTTTCATTTTAACTTAGTCACCTCTTTAAAGATCCTGTGACCCAAATACAGTCACATCCTGAGTACTGGAAGTTAGGGCTGTAACATATAAATTTTGGAAGGATATAGTTCAGCCCTTCACATCTCTGAAATCTGTGACCCCAAAAACCCATTTCTAGAGTGTGTTACATTTTAAAAAAATAAGCTTCAGGCAAAAAATTTCAGTCTTTTATCATACTTCTTTCAGTTAATAAGTGTCTGATAATTTTGTCAACACTAACACTTACTTATCTCCTGTCCTTTTCTGTCTTCGAACATTCCTAATTCTTGGAAACTTCTCACAGTTTTATCCCATATGGCACTCTCATCTGTCTCTACCTGTCTCTGCTGTTTTGCTTGCTAGATCCCATCTTCTCTCAATGAGTGGAGGTTCTGGGAGAAAAGTTGTTTGTTTGTCCCTGCTTCTCTTTTGAGAATTTGCATGTACTTAGTTCCCTTTTCTTATACACTTTCCTACATGACTGGCAAAGAGGGAGAAGGAAGGGTGTGGATCTTCTTATGTTCATAGCCTCTATCCCATGACAGTAGCCTTAATTGAATACTTGCTCTGAGCAAAGCACTGTGAAAAAGTGTTTTATATCCATTCATATTTTCAGTTTCACCTGAGTTTTATGTTAGCTAAATTTATTAGCCCCATTTATAGATTATGATCCTTATTTGCTGATGTTTAAAGAGATTATCTTAGTTACTAAGTGTCACAGAGCTAGTAAATGATAGAGATGGAATTTACACTTCAGAGGTTGGCTTCTTAACCCTGGTGATACATAGTGGTCTGGCTTTTATAACTGATAGACGTTTATCATTGTATTTGACATCACTGAGCAATTTCTCTCTATAATGGTGAAAAATTTGTAGAAACTCATTTAAAGGGGATTATTCCAATTATGTAAGTGTAACACTTTCATCCTCATGATTATCAGATATTAGAGTGTGGAGATTACCAAAATGAACACCTTTAAGTTGCAAAATGACTGCATGTTAAGAAATTCATACCTATTTGTAAAAAGTCCCTCATAGAGCCCTTGGGCTGCATGCAGGTGCTAAACATAAACGGAACCCTGATAGGCTCTGAGAAAAAGAATCCCATGTTCCAAGTATAAGTAGGAAAGCCAAATATTGCACTGATTCTGGCTCTGGGAAAAGTACATACTGTTATATTCCGGCACATCAGAATTTTCCAGGGATGTGCCTGGTGTCTTGGAATTAAGCCAATGTGATTTTCCTGCCATCTAAGTCTTGCTTCTTTATAGGTCTCTGTGCCATATTCATTATGTAAATCATAGCTTCCTGTCCCTGAATTGTGAGACTTTTCTCTTTCTCTATACAAATGGAAACACCCTCATCATTTTCCAGAATCTTGCAGATATAATCATCATTTGTCCCTTTATAGCTACAGGCTTTACTTTATACAAATGTATGAAGGAGAGAACTGATGAAGGGAAGTTGTTCATACATACCCATACTCTTCAATAATTATTATTCCTTTTATTTATTGATATTAATATCTAAATAACAACCCCTAGGCTGTTTAATTTTGGCAGAGAGGGGAATATTTTATTTTTTTATTGGTTTGATTATACTTAGAAACTTAGACACAGGCTTTAAAAAATTATGATGTTGTATATAATTCTCAATTTCAAATACATTTTACTGGTCCTCAATCTTAGTTCAGTCTGACAAATCCTTTTAGGATCCTTGGAGAGATATTGTAATTTCTTAATCAGTTTAGAAAAACCAACAAACTCCACATCAGCAACTCAGTAAAAATAGAAATTAATAATATGAAGAATCTATCTAAAAACTACCATACCTATGATTTTTAAAATGTCATTTAATTAGAATAAAATGTAAATATTGATTTATTTTCATTGAGACTTGGGGTTAGTTTTTAGTATGAAAGATTAATAGCATCTAAATAAAGTAATATATGAATGATTACCATTTTATATAAAATTAAAAGAAGAAGTGGGTTATCTAGGTTATAAGGAGCATGTATCCAGTTGATATAAAGTCATTCAGAAAAAAATCTTCATATTGCCTAAATGACATGATGAAATGTTGGCTGATTCTCAACTTTAGAGAGAGAAGAGTCTTTTAAAGTCAATGATAAGGGGCAAATTCTTTAATTCTGGTCATAAAGATTTTTGATAGGATTTAAATATCTTGAAAATCCTGAACCTTATTCTCTGTAAATTTATATGATCTTACTTGTAATTACTAGTGAATCACTTCTGAAGACAAACTTATTCCCATTATTTTTGATGATAGTCCGTTATCCAACCAGGAAGCTTAGGAATTCAGCAAGTTTAGGAATGCAGGCATACCACAAAGTGCGAAATATGGCAGAGAGGGGAATAATACGGCCATAGTAGCTGGCTTGGAGAGCCGTCAAAAAAGCCTGTAAGATGGATGGGTGGCTCTCCAAATTCTGATTAGAAATTCCAGTGTAGATTAATGGGGACCTGACTGAAATCAATACATTTCTTTTGAAAATTAGCAGTGGGTTTTATGTTGAAGGTCCCCAAGATCATCCACACGCTTGAGGTTTGAAGGACACATAGGGCTCGGAAAAGCTGTCGTATTCAAAGTGATGGTTTATTTCAGTGAAGGGATATAGATTAAAATCAGCAAAGTGAAAAAAGCTTGTGGGCCAAAGTCCAGGGACTGGCAAGCTTCTGGGGTTTCCTTCCAGTGGATTTGGATAGGAATGTACTTAATGCCTTTGAAATGATGTGTAACAAAATATGTGAAGTGTTGCCAGCGAGGGATCCTCACTCAAACCTAGGTGACCAGAGTTTCTACCAGGGATGTGTCATGTAGGCATCCTCATGACTGACCTCAGCTAGTCAGACTTCAGAGCCACCCTAGATCAAACTGAAATAAGAGTAACCCAAGGCTTCAGTCATTAAAAGACATTCTTATCAGGCAGAATATTCCCAGCGTTCAGAGATTATCTCCCAGCAGCCAGGCCAAGGGCCAGTCTTAAGACAGTTTTTCCTTTGGAATGGGCAGGGTTTGAAAAGCCTGACCCTGATAAGTTTATAGCTACAGAATGGTAGATATATAGGTTATTTCCCTACAATTTTATTCAAACACATTTTCTCACAGTAATTAAAAGGAAATTGTAGGGTTCATGATGATAAGAGTTCTAACTGTGGAAGAAACTACTGTTCTGAATCTTTTATTAATGGAGAGTTTAGTAAATCATCTAGAGTTCTAGAAGGAGATCCATGTAACTCAGTATCCTTTAATAAAGGAAAGAGTACATTTTACATCAAATCAACTATTCGTATCTTTTTGACACAGATAGATAACACAAAGTTGGTATCATTTTGTTTGCTTAGTAACCAGTGATAGACAAGTTGCCTCTGTGGTTAAGTTAAAAGTAATAATAAAACAGTGCTCAATTTTATTTTTCTATTATTTATTTATTTTTTTAAAAGATTTTATTTATTTATTTGACAGAGATCACAAGTAGGTAGAGAGGCAGGCAGAGAGAGAGAGAGAAGAGGAAGCAGGCTCCCTGCAGAGCAGACAACCCGATGTGGGGCTCCATCCCAGGACCCTGGTGCCGAAGGCAGAGGCTTTAACCCACTGAGCCACCTAGGCGCCCCAACAGTGCTCATTTTTATATGGTGAAATATGCATCTTAAATTAGAATTCCCCAAATCTCAATATAGCTACTGAATATAATTGAATATTTCATTAATATGTTACTCTATTTTCACCAATGTTATCTCTGGAAAATAAACATATCTGTCACCTCTAAGAAAAAAAAATTCTTTTTCTTTCATATGAATTCATATTTTTTGGGAAAAGCCAGAAGAACAAGATATAGAACCTCAATGGTTTCAAATAGGAGTATAGTATTTTTGTAATGAGCACTGATTTATAAGTCTAACCCCCAGAGATGCACCCAGGTTTATCATCCAGCTGTAAATGTCTAAATGTGTAATGGAATACAAGGTCTAATTTCTAAATTATTTGTATTTGGATGATGCATTGCTCATTGATAAATGCAGCTGAAGCAAAAAAAAAAATTCAAGTTTTTTTTTTTAAATGTTGGTCATACAATGCATTATATTAAAGCTTTTAGATAAAAGGCAAAAATATTATCTAATGTGATATTATGGGGGAAAGATAAAGGAACATGACCATTTTTATTTGTTTGTCAGCTTTCTTAGTTTTTTAGACCCTTATAATCTCTTTAAGTTTTGGAGCAAACATATCATGTGTGACAGAGTATCAGTGGTTAATATTAGAATCAGGGTATCATGAGAAATGTATAGTAGAAGCAGGATACTATTACTTTTTGCTAATAACTCATGCTGGCATTAATTAATTAATTAATTAATATTAACATAAAAATAATAGAAGCTATGCATACCTCTCCATGCACACTTTGGAGGTTCTTTTCTCAAAAATGGTTTGTTCAGTTAAATCTCAGTAACAATAGACCTAACACCCTTCATTACAAATTCAAAGTGGCATATATGTACATATATTTTAAAATAGCCAGGCTGCTTATGTTGTTTCAAAAAACAGTAGAACTGAGTTGACACAAAAGAATATGATTGGTTATAATTATATCATAGCTGGAAAAGGAAATGTGATAATAGTTTTTTGACAAAGAGCAGAGCAACTAAAGATAGTTCTAGATTCCACTTCAATTTAGGATGTAGTGATGGGAATGGATTGCCACAATTGCCACATTTCTCCAAATAAAACTTTCCTAAGATAAAACCAAAACTTAAGCCCAAGAAATCCTGAGCTCAGAGCTTAGAGAAAGATTGTTAAATGTCAGTTTCAGGTAAGGAAATAAAGATAGGCATTAGTGATCCATAGAACATTTCTTAAGGATGTCCCTGTCAAAAGTCCATTTTACCACTGCCCTATGGTTCTTACTAGTTCGCCTTCTTTTAGAAGTTGTTTTTCTCATCAAATTTGACAATTTTAGAGAGACAAATGACAATTTGATTGACAGCTTGACATTGCTAGATAAACTAATTCATTTTTGGAATAAATTCAATGTCCAGTGGCACAGAGGCTTCATATTGAGTATGTCAGAACTTTGTTCTTATTTAATAAGTGCTTATATTTGTATAATTAATAATAACCTAGAAAGATAGAATAAGTCAGAAGAGTTTTAAGATAACTTATTTTTTGTGACAGTTTCTTAAATTTGGGTATTTTTAAAAATCTAGGGTCAGTTCAAACTCTATTCTTAAGTAGTGCTTTCTGAAGTAGTTTTCACTGGAAGACATCCCAATTTGCTTTTTAAGGAATCCAGATTTTCAAAAGTATAAACGTACAATGATTTTATTTTTGAAATTCAAATGTAACATACAAGTCAGTTTACTTTTAAATGAAGACTTGCCTTCCCATTAGAGAAGCTAGATTGATAAATAAAATCTATTATTTTATTATCCGCATTCCCCAGAGTAAAGTTTAACTCAAGTACGTGACACATAATTTTGCTAAACTGTGTGATCATAAAAATTACAATAGCTACCTTCTCATACTTCCAAATATGGAAGATTAGCAAAACAATAGCAAAAATTCAATTAAATTCAAGTCATATTTGTTGAGATCTAACTTAATGGAAAACACAGTATTATATCCTTTGAATGATACTAGAACAACTGAAGTGTTCCAGTACAAAGAAATTAAAGATTTTATCATGGCAGGTAAACATAACAACTGTTGCTATAAGTTGGGGCAATGAAGCATCCAAGAATTCTTATGAAAAAGAGGAAACTAATATGAGCTCAAAGATATGGAGACAACTCCATCAAGGAAGTGGTGAGAAAAACCAGTCTTAAGTGATGAGTACAATTTGGATAAATGGAGAGAAGAAAACAAGGGCTTTGGGGAAAATCATAAAGAAACAGAAGGTTGGAATAATCAAGTTAGGGCCATAAGGATGTCTGCAATTAGACATCAACACTTTGCAGACTTGGACTTGCCTCTATTGAATTAATAAGGAATTCCATAGAGCACAGTTTTTTGTACTTTCAATTTCTGAAGAAAATCTGAGTATTGTGTTTATATTCCTGCTACATTTAGACTTTCATGTCTCCTTTTCAATGCACTTTGACCCTAAATATGTGGATGCCTAATGATAATGTTAGGATTTAAGGAAGCCATATTTTGAAAGACATCGGAAGGAAATTAAAATATCTATTATCCTAAATTTTATCCTAAAATTTCTAGAAATACTGCAAACTTGAAGAATAATGGAAAAAATGTAGCAAGAGTTCTTACTGAAGAGCCCCTATTCTGTCCTTTTCAGGAGTCTTTCAGGTGGCTTTCCATCCTGATACCCCAACACAGCTATTCTCAATATCTCTACTCTGCTCTATCTTCATGTCCTGATGACATTTGTGGTAAGGAACAATAAGGTATTAATTCATTTCCATATGTTCACAAATCAAAGGATTATATTCCTGCTGGTGAGTCATTTCCAGAGTAGTTAACTGGAGTTTGGGATCAGGGTCTGGAAATACATTAAGCTTCCTCGAATAAATGGCTTGTTTCTTTAGCTGTTTTTTCAGTTGTAAATCCTGGTGGCTCCAAACAAGATATGATGGATGGAAGTGAAAAAGTAGATTGTTCTAGAATTTATTAAGTTGGGATGGATGAAATGAGAGAAGAGAGAAGGAAATAAATCATACCAGAGATTTGTTATGGTAAATCAAGGCATAACCAGCACTTCAAAATGTTTCCTGTGGTTGCAAACTGCCACTTTATATACATTGCATATAGTATAGAGGATAGAAGTCTCTCAAATAGAGTGTCTGGATCTGAACTCTTAACTTGACCATTACCTAACTATATTCGGGGCAAGTTACATAACCTCTTTTTCTGTAAAATTAGAAATTCTTAGTACGTATCTCAGAGTTGTGCTGATTAGTAACTCTGAAGTGTATACTGGTAGGTACTTGATAGATATTTAAAGTCGTGCATGGCTTATAGTGAGTACTCAATAAATCCTAGAAATTATTATTCAGTAGATATTATTATTTCCATTATAGTTTGGTGACTTTATAATTCTAAAATATTATAGAATTAGAATCATCATGTCCACTGATCTTTTACAGAGTGCCATATTGGAGACATTTGAGCTATATTTACATACCTAAGTGGTTTGTAATTTACAATAGTATAGCAGCTGGTTCATAGAATATCAGTAGTAAGAGTATACTATAACATTACTTCAGAAAGACAGAATGGGTGGAGTTAGCAGACAGAATCATGGAAAGAAAGTTGTGATCACTTTGGGAATAGGTCGTGTTTAGTAATCTGTGTGACATCTAACCTTAATAGATGAGACAAATATTTTTAGTTGAAAATGTTAAAGGTTAATAAAAATTAATAGTTGCAGGTTAATATAAATTAAATTGGAAGGTTAAAATAAGAGATGTCAGAACCTCACACATGCTGCAATCAGTGGAAGCACTTTAGCATCCCAGAATCTCTATCAGCATACAATTTGGCAAATAGAATGTGCTTGCTAGGAAAATTCACCTTTAAGGTAAATGCCCTAGCTCCTTCTTCCAAGAAATTGCTATTTTTAAAGTATTCTTATGCAGAAATTCCAGGGCCATTGCAAATTACAAACACCATCTCTGTGCTGGTAGAAGACATCTAATAACCCTTTCACCCTTTGCTTCTTTTGGTGTGCATAAAGGAGATATCTACAGTACTCAATGTAATGAGTGTGAATCTTAGAAAGACTCAGACCATTTGATTTTCCAGGGTGGGTGGCTGAGAGGGTTTCTATGAATTTACTTAAGTGTTTCCTTTTACAGTTGAATTAGGAACCAAAATAAATTGTGATGGACATCACTATGATTTATTAGTATTAGATTCTCCTTTTTCTCCTTAAGAAAGGTCATACTTTTCAGTTACCTTGCAGTTAGTTTCTGATTTTAACCAGTGCAACATGAGCAGAAGTCACGTCTGAGGCTGCGCAAGGTCCTGCTGGCATCTCTAGACTCTCTTCTGTCTGAGGAATTTTGGAAGCGACCCCTGGGATCCTAAGGGATTGAGATGGTAAACCACAAAATGAGATTAGCCTAGATTTCCAGGTTTTTTATTGGAAAATATCTGTGTCAAGAGTTGCCTGGGTTTGTAGAAGGCTTAGCATAATAGAAAAAATAAACTTTTATTGTGTTAAGCCACCGAGATCTTGAGCTTGTTTGTTATCACAGGATAGCCTTTCATATCTTAAGTAATGTGGAGGGTTAAATAATTACTTACTATAGAAAAAAGCGATTTTTGTTAAATATATCTTCAGTTTGGGGATGATTAAATTACTCACATTCAAAGGAAAAAAATACCAAATAAGCAAAAACTTAGAATCATGCTTTCGCTTTATCTATCTATCTTCATTCTCCCATTGCTTTCAAATTATTACTATTATATGTACGGGTGAAGCAGGGAAGCAGAATTCAGGCTGCTAAGAAAAGATGAGTTTCTATTTTTTATTATTGGTTCTTTTTTTTGTTTTGTTTTGGGGACGGGAGCTAAGATTTCCCTCATAATCCATATTTTAGATAATTTTCCACCTTGCTAAAGATTATTTTGTGTTTCTGCAGTTTGTAAAAGAAAACTGCTTCAAACCCAACACGCTAAAATGTAGTTACTTAAAGAGACAAAAGGAAGCCGAGAACAGGAATTACTAAATACTTGTTCCCTTGTCAAGGAAATTTTAGAAACTAGTGCAGAGTGAGTGGTGTAGGGTGTATGTGTGGGGTGGACATTTGAAAGAGGGAAGCAGGAACTATTTTGTTGGCATCACCAAAAAGTTGGTTCAAAGTGGCTCATAGTTCATTTTTTTTCTGTACAATTAATGCCTTTGTTATTTCTATTCTCCCCAGAAGATGTGCACATATTAATATACTTGACTTAGGTTGCTTGTAATGACCAGTAAGTATGGTGTGGCAGATTTCATTTTCCAGAGTGAGTTGCACCAGCATATATTTCAGCCCATGTGCTTTTCTTACAATGTAACATTGATACTCTGCCACTGGAGGTAGGTTCCATGTTCTTCCCCACAACTGCTTCTACCAAGAGAGTGCTGAAAGTGATGCAGCAGGACTACAGAAGCTAAGTCATAAAAGGCTTCTGTGTGTTTATCTCTGAGGGATGTATGACACAGGAAGCCATGTAGGAAGTATGGCTGCCTTAAAGCTCCTGTAGAGACAGGATCTCTAACTGTTTCAGCCCCAGTTCTGCAAGTTTCAGGCCGGGCATCAGACGTAACGGGTAGGTGAGCCTCCAGATAACTTCAGAGCTTAGTCTTTGAGCAGTAATAGCCAAGCCTGACTTCACACAAAGCCCTGACAATCCTGTGGTTTCATGAGGAAAATACATGTTATTGTAGTTTTAAGTCAAGTTTTAAAAAATGAATTTTCATTGAGATATTTCTGTTTGATTATATTAATTATGTTATTTGAGATGTAATTCACATGCCAACAGCTTCACAATTTAAAGTATAAAGTTCAGTGGTTCAGTATATTCACAAGTTTGTGTAACCATCACTGCTATTTAATTTAAGAACATCTCACCATCAGAAAAAGAAACCCTATATCCATTAGCAGTCACTCCCCATTCTTCTCACCCTATCCTCTAGGAAACATTAATCTCTTTTCTATTTCTGTGGATTTGTCTATTTTGTATATTTTATATCAATGGAATCATACAGGATACGGCCTTTTGGTGGCTTGTTTCTTTAACTTAGCATAATGTTTTTAAAGGTCATCCATGTTGTTTCAGATACCAATATTTCACTCATTTTATGACTGAGTAGTATTCCATGATATATCCCATCGTATGGATAGACCACATTTTTATTTATTTTATTTTTATTTTTTATAAGTTAATGGACATTTGGGTTGTTTTAATTTTTTAGCTGTTTGAAAGTCCAATTGTCAGTTCATATGGCATGTGTATGTTCATTGCCTTGAGGCACTGCCAACATTTTTTCCATTTTACATTTTCATCAGCAATATATGAGGGTTCCAATTTCTCCACATCCTTACCAGCAGTTGTTAATGTTTGTCTTTTTTATTATAACCATCTTAGTGGGTGGGAAGGAAGTTGCTGGTTTTGGGGTCCTTTGTTACATAGTCATGCTAACTGGAACATATGGTTTGAATGAAAAAATGCCAAATTAGAAATCAGAAGACATGAGTTCAAGTACCATCTTTGTAGCTTGCAAATTGACCTTTGCAAGTTATTTGCCTTCTGAGCCTCACTTTTTTCATTTACATGATGAAACTATTTCTTTCAGTTCGCAATTTCTTTCAGTTTTCTTTTCCTTACCATTTAAGTCAACTTATCTAAGTATCCGTTGTGATTTAGGTAAACTTTGCAATGGACATTTATCTTTGGCATGAAGGTACACATGGATTAATTTCATTTTTTAAAAAAATTAATAGAAATTAGTCTAATTAATCAATGGTCAATTACATGTCTTGATTACAGAAAAGATTGATGTAATGATAAATATGTCACACTTATTTACTTATTTATTTTAAAGATTTTATTTATCCATTTGACAGACAGAGATCACAAGTAGGCAGAGAGGCAGGCAGAGAGAAAGGAGGAAGCAGGCTCCCCACGGAGCAAAGAGCCCAATGTGGAGCTCAATCCCAGGACCCTAAGATCATGACCCGAGCTGAAGGCAGAGGCTTTAACCCACTGAGACACTCAGACGCCCCAATATGTCACATTGAAAGCCAAGGTGAATGAGAGTTTTTATATGGGGTCTTTGGACTTGTTGCCTGAATAACTTGAGCCGTATAGACTGATACAACACGACAGACAAATTGACTTCTGGAAAGTAAACTCAGCTAGCTTCCATTGTCCGTTTGGATCCTATTACCCTTAGAAAGAAATTTATGGAACCATTTTATGCTTCATGGCCAATACATTGATAGGACCAGTTGGATGTTGTCAAGAATTTGAGGTTATATCACAGAAAATCATTTAGTGTTTTCACTGACCATTTAAAAATAGGTGCATTAGTAATAAATATATGTCATTCAAGCAAAGTCAACTCAGTTGAAGTCCTCAACATCATGGTACAGTATAACCTCCCTTTGATTATTCATTGTCTGAAACTTCAAAAGGAAGATGGATCCAGTATATAATAGTAACCTGAAATTTTTATCTTATTCATTTAATCTGCTTTATACACTTTGACTTGCCTACATAATCATTCAGTTGATTGGGTACACTTTAAAGGAAAAAAAAATTCAAAAAACAATATTTTTTGGCTTACATAAGAAGAAAATTTTACTTTTTAAAATTTTTTTCATGTATGACTAACATGTCTGTAACCTAGGTCACTGAGAAAGGATGGAGGAAAAGGAAGTGAAATTGTACATGTAGTATTCTTAACGAAACCTGATGTGTTTCCGCTTGTGCACATGAGCTTCAGAAAGATGACTTTGTTCTGTTCTATTTCTCCATAACACTTGGAAGAGTACTCTTCATAGAATCATTTCTTTATCAGTATCAATTAAATGACAAATATTTAATCTTAGAATACAAAAGATTTGCCTACACTATACAGGTCATAACATAAAATATTTAGTTTTACATCTGGAGTTTTGTCCACTTAAGTCAGTAATCGTGCACTTGTGAATTATTAATTAAAATACTAACTATACATATTGTTGGAGTGGTTAAAAAAGGTGATATGATCCTATAAATGTAGCGTAATGTAGTGGAATACCATTCATTTGAGAAGTTGCAGTCATGGGTGCCTGGGTGGCTCAGTTGGTTAAGTGTTTGTCTTGGGCTCAGGTCGTGATCCGGAGGTCCTGGCATCAGGCCCCTTGCTCAGTGGGGAGTCTGCTTTACCCTCTACCCTCAACCCTTGCTCACGATCTCTCTCTCAAATAAATAAATAAAATCTAAAAAAAAAAAAAGAAAGAAAAAGAAAAAGAAGTTGCTGTCAGATGCCAAACTTCTGCTTAAAAATGTCTTTTTAGTGGCAAGTTTCTTGTTAGGCATCAATTCAGAGACTTGGGGTGGATCAATCTGAATGAAATCTTAAATATAGACTTAAACTTTATTTACATGTATTTAGAATGAGTATGTAGACACAACAAGACCATACAAGGAAAGATTGGGTATATTCCAGTTAGATCCCTGAGGCTCTTATGTATGGCTCTATTCAGTTCTGGGTTAGCTGAGCTCCCTATAGGGTAGCTCAGGGTGTTGGCCTGTTTTTGTTTTTGTTTTTGTTTTTTGTCCAGGGTTGCCCAGGTTACATGGTGTGTTACATTGTACCTCAAAGTATAAGGAAGATTTAAAACTAACCATTGAGAATTTATCCTCTTACAACTTTAGAGAGATCCAAAATAGAATACACCTGCAGGAGAATGTAACTGAATCACATTAAGCAATCATCTGCCAATATTTGAATTTTGAGAGGATGGTATTAAATGTCTTGTTAATTTAACTATGCTTGTAACACCAAGTTCTGAGATTGTGTTTGAAATAATGTTAAAATAAATATGAAATAACTCAAACTAGCATCAGAGACACATTGAAACATAAGTGAAAAACAGCACATGAATCTATCTAGCCAGTTTATGTCACCCTAGAGATTTAGATAAAGAAAAACAAACATAACCTTTTCAGCTGTTTCTCACAGGGGAAAAAAAGAAATGAAACATTTGATTATAATTGTTTTAATGAGCTATGATTCAAAATGATGAAGTTGTAATGGTTTGGGTAAAAAATATTCTGTTAATGAGCTTTTATTTCTATCCAAATCTACAAGATATAAAACTCTCCAAGGATAAAGTTTAGTGGCAAGGAAGTATTTACTTTCTGAAAATTAAAATACCTAATATTTATCTGCTCTATTTTCAACAAACATACTTATCAATTATTGGGATTAGCATAGAACACCAAGGATTTAAAGAATACAAAAAACCTGTACAGTGGACATAGAATATGTTTATGTTACTAGTTCCCACACTGAACTTTAGCTGTAAGGTAAATTCTTTGCCCGATATTTGGGAGTTGTAATTTATATCTGTTATTTTAATTGCAGGGAGTTACAGAGTAGTCAAAAAGTTGTTCCACGTGAAACAGTTAAACTACCAGGTTCATTTAAAGTAGGGCATTATAAAATGATGCTTGTTTTGGATATCCACTATGACTTCTTACTAATGCGTGTTTCCAAAAGGAACGCTATCTGAGGAAATACTGTGTGGTGAACAGATGTCTCCTGGTGATTGCAACTTTTTAACATGACTCCAGATAAAACCAAGCAATGTAGGAATTAACAATGTTGTTATTTCAAAGTACAAAAGATTAAATATGAGCAATTTGTCTTCACATTAGAATTCTAACTAGTTGTCAGTGAGAAACAGAAAAGATATTTTATCATCTCAAAAGTGTTATGAGTATTATGTTTTAATCTTCATTTTACTAGTGAGGAGACTGTGGCAATGAAGAATTAAGTAGCTTATGGGGCGCTGGCTGGCTTGGTCAGTTAAGCCTCAGACTCTTGATTCCAGCTTAGGTCATGGTCTCAGGGTCCTAAGATCAGGTCCCACTCATAGGAACTTTATTGAGCTGAAAATGAGTTAACAAAATGATGTTTCCAGTACATGTTTTTAAACTGTTTAGTATGTGTATGAACCCATAGTTATTAAGTAGTATAAAATATATTTCTGAACTTTCCAGAATAATAACCACTTACTTATTCACTTAAAAAATATTTATTGAGTCTTTACTGTTATCTACCAGGATGTTCTAAGGACTGGGAATAAGATAGTAAATTTCCTGCCCTAACTTAGTTTATAGTCTAGCATTATCATGTTATACATATTATTCAGAAACTTTCTTCTCTCAAAATTGTGCTTTTAGTACTAATCCATATACACATAAATTAAGTTCTTCTGTATTTTGTTACTATACCATTATGTAAATACACCACCACTGATGAGTCTCACTACTCATAAACATTGAGATATTTATCACTTTTGTATTACTGTTTTTTGTATCACTATTGCATCAAAGATCCATGTCTCTTTGTATATATGTGTGAGAATTTTTGTTTGATATATATATTTATGTATTACTCAGGTTAAGCTCTTTGTCCTGTCATACAAAACTCTCTCTGAATCTCAGTGGCTTAACAGAAAAGAAATGTGTTTCTTGCTCATATAAAATATGTTATGGATTCAGATGACTCCCCAGGGTAGCTTTCCTCCATGTGATTGGCTCAGCATTCCCCTGATTGCCTTGATCTTATGTTCCCTACACATTAGCATATGCTTCCAAGATCATCTTGGCAAGGCGAGTAGGAGCTTAAAGGTCTTATATTCACAATTATATATCCAGCAACATGTGACATCCATTTCTGTTTCCCAGTTACTGGCCAGAGCTAGCCAGACCTAAAGACAATGGTACTGAGGACTATAATCCTTCTATATACCCAGAAAGAGGAAAGAATAGTTTATATTCATAACCTAGCAATGAAATTGTCTTGTCGTGGGGTAAACACATTCTGCATTTATAAGATATTGGTAAATTCCTCCCCAAAGTGATAGCTTCAAGTTTATATCCCCATCAGATGTACAAGAAAATCCCTGCTTCCCCAAAGATTCACCTGGGCTTGATCCTGTTAGACTTTGTAATTTCTGGCCAAGCTGTTGTATGTATATTGTTATCTCATTATTTTAGTTTGCACTTCCCTGGCTACTAGTGAGGTTGGGCATTTACTAAAGGTTTCTGAAGTAAAAAATCTATCTTGAGAGTTTTCCTTTAGGGAGGAAAGGAGTGAAATGGGAAATAAGAGGTGACTATGGAAGATTTGAGGTTTATCTGCACTGCTTTATTTCTTTAAAATATGACTTGAAAAAAGATACAGAAAAATGCGGGTGATTGTTAATTTTAAGTAAAGATATATTAATAGGAGCCTTACTTCTTATGAATCTCACATTATAAAACAAGTTTAACATTGTTTAAGTTTTATTAATATTTATTTATTCATTCATTTATTTTTATGTTATGTTAGTCACTGTACTGTACAGCCTTAGTTTTTGACATAGTGTTCCATGATTCATTGTTTGTGTATAATTTTAACATTTAAAAAAAAAGATATATTTATTTATTTATATTTATTTTTTTTTTAAGATTTTATTTATTTATTTGACAAGCAGAGATCACAAGTAGGCAGAGAGGCAGGCAGAGAGAGAGGAAGGGAAGCAGGCTCCCCGCTGAGCAGTGAGCCCGATGTGGGGCTCCATCCCAGGACCCTGGGATCATGACCCAAGCTGAAGGCAGAGGCTTTAACCCACTGAGCCACCCAGGCACCCCAAAAAAGATTTATTTATTTATTTGAGAGTGCATGTGAGCACATGTGGGCTGTGGGTGCTTGAGTGGGGTGAGGGGTGGAGGGAGACAGGGAAAATCTCAAGCAGACTCCCTGCTGAGTGTAGAGCCTGACTTAGGGCTTGATTTCAGGATCCTGAGATCATGACCTGAAATGAAATCAAGAGTCAGATGCTTAACCGACTGAGTCACCCAGGTGCCTTACAAGTTTAACATTTTTAATTGTTTTTTTGACTCACAGTCTCTTACTTCGATGGTTGGTGCTGTATTTTACTGTGACTCTGGTGACAATACATGTCTGGATTCCCAGTAAGTGCTCTTAAGACCTGATACCTTTGTCCAGCTTCAATTTAACTGAGCCTTTTGGGATTTGGCCATTAAGAGAAAGAACTTGTTTGCTCTAATTCAAGTGAAAGTGAAATCATATCTTCAGAACCCACAAATGTGAGATTCTCTAAGAGTAGAGATTATCCTTCTGAAGTCATAGCTAGAGAAGGAACATTTAAAGGAAAAGCAGGTCACTCTATTTGCCATCTTAAAAAAAACCAAACACATATTAGGGGCACCTGGGTGGCTCAGTGGGTTAAAAGCCTCTGCCTTCAGCTCAGGTCATGATCCCAGGGTCCTGGGATCGAGCCTCACATCGGGTTCTCTGCTCAGCCTCGAGCCTGCTTCCCCCCTCTCACTCTGCCTGCCTCTCTGCCTACTTGTGATCTCTCTCTGTCAAATAAATAAATAAAACCTTTTCTTTAAAAAAAGCTCTTAAACACGTATTAAATGATTTAAAATTTGGATAGTTTATATAAGTAATTATTTTTAATGTCCTTTTGACTTACATGTGTGTCTTCAGAAGGAATATGTAACTACAATTTCAGCATTACAGGTTAATTCTGCTAATTGGGCTATTTCCCAGGTAAATATATTAGTTATTCTTTAGTCGTAAATATCTTGGTCACTGAGTTTGAAACCAAAATGTACCTATCTACTTATTATTTTCCCTAGGGAATTTTAGTAATGGATTGATTTTTTTGTGAAACACACAGTCATACTGGTTGATTGGAAGAGTTTTCGTGTTTTTCACTAAGCAACATACCCTGAATTCTGACTCGATAGTTTACTCTGGCTTTTTATTTCTAGAGTTTCAATGTGTGTTGCCCACATCTGACCTGAAAAGCAAATTTGGCCTTACATCTTAGAGTTTTAAATAGTTAAAGGCACTGTGTTTTGGAGTTAAAATATTCTTTCTTTTTTTCTTATCTGTGAACATTCCCAGAGTTTAATTCTTGGCCATTTCTCTTTCCTTTTTATATACTTTCCCTGGATCAACTATGACTCATGGTTTTGACTTTCACTTCCATGTTGATGGCCCTCCTCTTCACAGAACTTCTTCTATTTATAATTTGGTTAGGTTCCAAAAGGTTGGTTTAAGTCTGTTTGCAAAGTGACACTTAAAATGAGTAACTGCTAACACCCTCTGATGGTACTAGGCAGAGTTGATTATTTTTTCCTCTCTTCTGGCTCATAGCTTTGTTTGAGTCATAAGAGAAACTTTTGTTCCATTTACCCAAGCTTCAGAGGTCGGTATCTCAGTTGCTTTTGGGACTTGTTCCCTTGGTGGACTGCCTATAGCTCCTCAGACTGTTTTAAACACATTAAAATTTGGGATCATTTTCTTTACAAATAAACTCTGCCTTTCTCCTTTCTATATAAAAAAATGATAGTTGAAGTCACCAGAACTCAAGGTCTGTACCCTCCCATCATTGTAATCTCATACATCCATTTTCTTCAAATGCTGTAGATTCTTTCCCTAAACTTTCTCTGATGTCTGTATATTCTTTGCCCTTACCCTTATGAATAAACTAGTTTCAAAACCAATGATCATGTGCTTTGAAGATTATAGCAGAGTACTTCCTCTTCTCAAGACCTCCAGAGCTCTTGTCTCACCTACACAGCCACTGCATGTGTATTCCTACAGCTTTACATGCTAGTCCTTGTCTCAGTGGTTGATGCTGATCTGCAATTTATTATTAGATAACATTCAAAATCCTCAAAATGGCATCAAATTGCCCAATAATCTGGTTTCATGCTATTAGCTAAAATTTATTTCCTATCTTTCCAAAGGGAATCCTGCATTCCCTCAAATTAAGACATTTCCTCACAGATGCAGCCTGAACACACTTTACTCCAAGCTTTTGCTCCTAGGACTAGATCTGGATTAACATCTCCTCTTTCCTCATATAAATCTTGGTGGTGTTTCAAAATCCAACTTAAGCCTCAGTGCCTCTTGAAATTCTTCTTTGATGTCTTCTGTTTTCAATGATCCCCCATTTAAAAAATCTTTTTTATTATAAACATAATATAGACTTAAAATAGAAGATTTTTAAATTTCAAAAAGCTTCAAAAAGTTGAAAAAATACATTATCTAATGTTAGATAAAAAATATTATCTAATGCTGTCTTGTTGACTTTGACTTTCATTATTATTTTGATGATTCTCCTTTGGAGCTTGAGATCCAGGTTCAGTCTCCTACCTTTAATTGCACACAGAACTTTTTTACCTAGATGGCCATAAACTCAAGCATTACAATTTGGCATATTTTATTCTAGTCTTTTTAAAAAAATGCATTTTTATGTGTTTAATACTTTTATATTATAATGTTAGGAAAAACTTTAAATAAGACTTTGATGGCTATATATCATTCTAATATATAAATCTTCCTTACATTACGCTATATTTATATATCTTTAATAACTTTCAATATTTGTTATTTCTTATTCTAAAGGGTACCAAAAAAGAGCATTTTTAGATATAAATCTTTATCCAATTTCAGATGTCTGTAGGTTAATCTTTTAGAAATGGAATTATTGGGTTTGAAAGTATGAAAATTTTATATTTAAAAAAACTCACGTTGTCAAATTACTTTCAAGGGCAGTTTTGCTCATTTATAATCCCAAATCAAGATTCCATAAGACAGTGCCTATATTTATTGTGATGGAATAGCGACTGAACAGTCTTTTTTTTTCCTAGTGAGATTTAAAAGTCTAAAGGTAATAAAACTTTAGGAAAATTATTTAATCTCTCTTGTCTCCAGCTCCTCAGTAAAGTGGAGAATATAATAGGCTTTCCCTCGTGGGTTTGTTATGAGGCTTTAATTTATAAAATATTTTGCATGGTGCCAGTACAAAATGCATAGTCAACAAATAGTAGTTATTAGGATTATAAGTGCCAATGTATTACACAAATTATTGTTCCATTTATATTATTTTTACTTTAGACTTCATACATTTGCTAGCAAGAAGGAGTTTCCAAAATGGTTTCTTTAATTTAACGTTAACAACTTGGGGGTGCCTGCATGGCTCAGTCAGTTAAGCATCCGCCTTCAGCTCAGGTCATGATCTTACGGTCCTAGGACTGAGCTCCATTTTGGGCTCCCTACTCAGTGGGGAGTGTACTTCTCTCTGCCTCTCCTCCTGGTTATGGTCTCTCTTGCTCTCTCTCTCAAATAAATAAATAAAATCTTTTAAAAAACGATGTTAACAACCTGTACATATTAAAAACAATTTTAAATATAGATGACCTGAGGTTCTTGGGTGGCTCAGTTGGTTAAGCGTCTGCCTACAGTTAAGGTCATGATCCCAGCGTTCTGGGATCGAGCCCAGTGGGGAAGTCTGCTTGTTCCTTTGCCCTTCACCCTGCTTGTGCTGTCTCTCTCTGTCTCTCAAATAAATAAATAAAATCTTTAAAAAAATATATATATATGTATAGATGCCCCAAACAGTAAAACAGGACTCTTTTAAATTATTATAGGTTTCATTGCTATGTCACCCAGGCCAAATTTCTTCTTCCATTTGAAATGTCTGTGAACCTCTAGCAGCACCATCAGTCAGCACCTCACCACTCTTGTAGTAGTTCCACATGGAAACGTGGAAGTGTTAAAATTAAACTTCTGTTAAACTTCAGTGGAATATGATAGGGATGCATTTCTAGGTTTGTGGAACCTAAAGGTCATGACATTTTAGAAAAATTTTTAAAGAAAATAAGAAAAATTGTGAATTTAAAAATTGCCAACTTCCCTACCAGATTCTTGCGAAAAGATGGGAAGAGTGCTAAAATTACATTCACTTCTTGGGAAATCAACTCATGCTCCTTTGAGTGCCCTGCCACACTTTGCAAAGTACCTTTCACACAATAGGTGCTCAATACACATTTGTTGACTTGAACAGGAATTGAGACTTGAATAGAAATTACAGAATTATCACAGATGCTTTGATATTGTGTATAGATAAAATGTTAGCTGTATTCCCATGATCTGCATATAGCTGTGATGTAGAAATAGAAAGTTGCTGACAGCATGTTACATATAAAGTACAAAATCCACCCTTGATTTCTCTTCTGACACCCCTTTGTATCCCCTTGAGGTAGAGACTACAAAGAGAATATAGCCATCTCTGAGAAAACTTAATTTATTCCTGCTAGTCTCACAATTTGAGAGATCCACTCACTAAGTTCTTTTTTTATGTTCTTACTCTCTAAAATTATTCTAGTGGAAATAGAGAAGTTGGCTGCCAGTGTCATTGATAGAATTAAAACTGATCACAGATTTTAATCATAACTAACAATATTTGAATTGTTAAAGAGAAGAGACTTGCTCTCTTCAATAAGGGACCACTTTTTTTTTTTTTTTTCCCCCTTACGTAGGCTTCAGGCCCAACATGGAGCCCGGTATGGAACTTGAACTCATGACTGTAAAATTAAGACTTGAGCCGAGATCAAGACTCAGACACTTAGCTGACTGAGCCACCCATAAACCTGAAGGGACCACTTTTCAAACTCTTTTGCCAACTTGGGACAACTGAAGAAACATTCCCCAGCAGGTTAAGCCCTGTCACTAGAAATAACAGTTGTTCTCATGTATTACGAAATCCAGACAGATGAAGTCCTGTTTGTAGTTTTGATTTGCTGAAGAACAACAAGAAGAGCAACAAAAATGAGGTGAACAGTGTTTACTGGTATATGCTAAATGTGCCCACTGGATTTAAAGATGAACCCTGCGTCCGGCTGTGACTGCATTCTAACCTTAAAAGCTTCTTACTTTGGAAACAAAGGTTTTAGCAGGCTGCCCTGCTACTGTCCTAGTGGCTTTAATTGCTGCCCTTTCATAAAGTCCACTTCTTGTTTATCCCTTAACTGAGAGAACTTCAGTTTAAAGTACGTATCTGCATCTTCACAGCTACTGAATCTCTCTTTCACCTGAATACCTTGTTGAGAACTATTTAGGAGCCTGGCTTCATACTTCCTTTACAACAAAGAACAAAATGTTCCTGGCACGATAATTCTACTTAGGAATGGATAGATTCTCACATACTTAAATTCTGAAAGGTACACGAGATGGTCTGTTCTAAATGACAGGTTGCTATGGTTACATTCTTCTGTGGCTCAGATGGGGATAGGGGACAATTATCAAGTTTTGTTTGGTTGATTTTAAGTAGTTTGTTACCTGGATACTCTACAAATAAGAAAACTGGAAAAAAAAAAAAAAAAAAGAGAGAGAGAGAGAGAGAGAGACTTGTTTTCTTCTCCCCCAGAAAGGTAATAGTCATCGTGGGGGAAAAAAAAAAAAACAAAACAGAAAACAAAACCAAACCCACATTCTAAACAAGGTGGTCAATTACTTAGTTCAGATAAAGAGTTTCTAAACTGTTGACATTATTTAGAGACTTGCACAAGGCCTGTGAACAGAGATAGTTTAATTCTATGAATTGGATTTTTGTTAACTCAGTCGATCCTGTAATACCAGCTTTAAATAATTTGCTTCCTTTCCAAATTTGTCCTGTGCTTCTCAAATGAGTATGTGTGTGTATTTTAATAGTTACTCCTTTTGTCAGTTTTGCTGCTTGGCCTTCCCCCTCCCTCCCATGGTGGAAGTGAGATTGTTAATTAATGATATTCCAGAGGCAATTTCTGGAGTGACTATTGGAAAACCCTCCTTAATTAACAAAATGATAAATTCCCCACTGCAGCAGTGCTACAACGAAGTTCATCTCTGTCATTCAAAATCCATGATTCTGAAACAGTCTCCGACATTTTTGTGAGGATGTTGGGCACTTAAAGTCTGGGTCTTTTATCAAAGGTTCCACAGTAAGCTGGAGAAGGAGAAATGAAGAGTGAAACGGAGAAAGAAGAACTGGACAAAATTAAAATGCTCTTCTGTCATTGTAATAGTTCATATGGGCACTGACAGGAGAGCATTTTAATTTTGTCAAGTGTGTCTGCTACTCATTTATTCCATCTCCTGCTTGTTATCGAAGTTTCAGATTAAATGTAAAGATATGAATGTATTGCCATAATAAATTTATAAGTGGATATTTAAAGAGCAAAGATTTGAATGACATAAATGAACCTCGGTGTAGCAGTAAAGTAGATAGGATTTGTAGAAAGATGCCACAGAAGTCAGAAATGACTGCTGGAATTGCCTTAATTAAAAAAAAAAAAAGGAACTTGAGCTGCATGAGCAACCACAGAAGGTATCTAATACGAAATTAGGCTTACTTTACATTATTTATGCCACTCTAAAATAATCTAATAAAAGCTTTAGAAAATCTGATTAAACTGTATTATTCAAATGTAAGGCAAGTGCTTAGACAATGGATAACTAAGCTGTTAAATTTGGGGGCAGAAGGTAAGATTCCAGACCAAGTTAAAGCAGCATGTAATTCTAAAAGTATGGATTTATTTATAAGGTATCTATAAAGTATAATTAATTTTTGAAATTATATTTTGTTAAGTGATTAGGAATCCCAGTGGAATAAACTGTAGAGGTAACACTTTGTAAGGATGCCTTATTTTACTCCTATAAGAGGCTTGGTATTTGTTCAGATGTCCCAGCAAAACCACAACCTAAGACACTTTTGAGGAGTTTTCCTAACATTTTTATTCATAATAAGAGAGAAAGTGATGCAAGGAGGCATTGGCTACTATTACATGATGTATGGTTAGGACCCAGAGTGCAGGGCTGGGAAGAAGCAATGGGGAGTTAAAATAAGGACACAGGGATAAATTATTTGACATGATCCTGAGCAGACCTGACTTTTGTAATGACACTCAAACAGCAGATAACCCTGAAGGCGATCTGAAAAAGAAGAATAAGGTGGTCATACTAGCAGATATGAAAGGAGATGAGTAAGCTTTTCTAAAATGTCTGAACCGCTATTGAAAAGCATGTCCTTCGATTGTGACCACTACTTCTTTTTTTCTTCTCTTGCCTGCTGCCTTCTGGTTAATAAAGGATTCACTTTTGCTTGTCTGCTTTAACACAGAACCCCCCCAGTGAGGATTAAGTTATAAGGATTTTAAGGAAGAGGGGAAAAATGCATACAAAAATAGCAATGGAATAATAGCACGAGAAGGACCTTGCTTAGGCTGGTTTTCTGATTTTATCCAAGTAAATATCACCTTCAAAATATTATCTGACTTTAACTTAAATGAAGAGGAAGAAAGTGATAAAGTTCCTCACTTAGCTTCAGATCCAGTGTTTTGTTTTCTGTTGAGTATAAATAGTAAACCTTAGAAGCAGTTCATTTAGTTACTCTAATACTTAAAAAATCCCTTGTGGGACTAATAACAGCTCATGCTTTTGGTAGACCCATTCAGTAAGTTGAGGTGTGGGGAGAAATGTTGGGGACTCTAGCAAATGACCTATGGCAACAGATTTTGCCTAGTAAGTATGTGTGTATGCGATAGATGCCCTATTAAATTTTCAAAACATTAACTTAGATTTTATTATAAAGTCAAGTTAATATTAAACATTTTTTTAACTAGATGTTATTGATAACATCTCCTATAAAGTGGAAAACTAATTTTGGTGTATGGCATAAGTCTTTGATAAACAATATATAAAACTGAGATTTCCAAATTGTGGTATGTAGCAGGGTCACAATCGATAAATTGTGACTGAATTGTGTGGTCTGTAAGTAATCTTTCTCATGACCACCCCATCACTGCCTACTGTGCAGGGAGGGGTGGTAGGAAGAAATCTTGACAATCAGTGGTCTCCTGGCCTTTTCATATTTAATAGTCTCTTTGGTAAAAATGCTAGTCCTCTGAATTTCCTCTTCTACCCCCAGAGAGCATCTGTCTGGCAATGATAGATGACAATGAGCAGAGTGTGAGTACTCCCATATGGCCTCTATGGTTGTCATGAAGGAAGCCACTACTAAAGTCCATGGTCCCAGTTATTTGCATACAAACATATTAAAAGCTCACTAAAATTTCTTTTAAAAAATTATTTATTTATGTATTTAAAAAGAAAGGCAAACTGCTATATACTGTGCCTCATTTAGATGTGTCTGAAGTCTTAGAAGCTTGACTACCCTATGTTCTCCTACAAATAGACATCAAGAGCTTGTTTTGAGGTTCTAGCAGGAGAGTGCAGCTACTGGTGTACCTTTGACTGAAGAACAGTCCTCCTCTGTCAGGGAAGGTCATCCTCTTAGACTGAGCACACAGCTATGGGAAGGATGAACAGGAGTGATGAAGGGGGGAAGGGGACACCTACCTAGCCAGCCAGATAGCCACATCAGCCCTGGAAATCCATGAGGTGACAGATGTCACAGCCAGATTTTCCTCACATCCTAAAGTTTCTTGATCTTGATCCCAAGCCTCTGCTCTTTCACCTTTCCCCTCAGAACCCCTATCACTCCTTACCAAGGCATATATAAGCCCCTACATGCAGACCGCTGGTAACTAGGAACACTGTCTTTGGCTAATATCTCTAGCCACCTCTCTTTACTGGTGTTGCACTACCTTTCCTCCTCCACACTGCCCAAGACTTGCAACTTTTTAATGTTCCCAAATTCCTCATAGACATTTAGAGTTTCTATAGACCCCTCCTCAAGTTTGATCACTTTTTTCTCCACCTTTGGCTCTCATCTTGATCCTCACTCCACTAAGGCCACAGGGGAGGGCTTTCTACTTTCTCTTTATATGTGGAAATAATCTACTGTAAGTCAACATACTAGGGTTTTCTAGAGAAACAGAATCAATAGTATCTCTCACTCTCCCCTGCCCTCTCTCTCTAGCTTTCTATACATCTTTGGAAAACAAGAGTGTGGAAGCTGAGAAGTCCTGCCTCGGTCATCTGTAAGCTGGAGAACTAGGGAAGCTGGTGGTGTAGTTCCATTTTTAGTCCAAAGGCCTCAGAACCAGGAGAGCTGATGATATAACTTCTAGTCCAAGTCCAAAGGCCTGAGAGCTAGAGAGCTGATGGTATATAAGTCATAGTCCCAGGGCAGAAGAAGAACAATGTGGCAATTCAGTAGTCAGATGGAAAGAATGAGTTCTCCCTTCCTGTACCTTTTGTTCTCTACAAGCACTGACTGGATTGGATCGTGCTCACCCACATTGGGGAAGTCAGTCTGCTTTATTAAGGCTGGCAGATTCAAATGTTAATCTCAACCAGAAGTACCTCTGCAGACATATCCAGAAATAATGTTTAACCAAATACCCTGTCTAGGGTACCCTGTCACCTAGTCATCTTGATGCATAAAATTAACAGTCATAGTTCTATACTCTTTTCTAGTTTCACTACATTCTTCCCATTTTATCTAACTCAAAATGCACCCCCCCAGTCCATACAGTTCCATCAAGTGCCCTGTGAACTTATCCCTCAGCACCTCTCTGACCTCATCTCCTAATAATTTTCCTCTTGCTCATTCTGCTTTCAGTACATGGACCTCCTCTTGCTCTCCAAAAATATGAAGGGGCTGCATCCTTAGGACTTTTTACTTACTATGTGAAAGTTCACATGTACCAGATACCAGCATTGCTGGCTCCCTCATCTTACTTAGGTCTCTGCTCAAAGATCATCTTGTGATACACTTCTTTCCTTTCTACCTTGGGTAAAATGGGATTCCTCCCCCCAACATACTCCACTCTCTGTTCCCTTTATCCTTCTTCATTCTTTCTTCATAGTACTAGCCATTTGAATATCATGTTTTACTTGTATACATATTTCTATTATTGGTCTCCTCCTACTAGAATGTAAACTCTATGAGAGTAGAAATTTTGTTTTATTGAATGTTATATACCCAGTAGTAGAATAGTATCTGGCACATAGTAAGAAATAATGAATATGCACACATACATATGTACATATGAAGTCAACATGCATACACACATTTGTCAGATGAACAGATGATAATGTTGGATGATATGCAGGAGGATAAACTGATTTACTGAAAGGAAATATGTGTGGGGAGATTATTTCCAAAAATACCACTTATAACACAGAGGTTGCTTTTATTTCATATGGTGTTAGATTTTTTTTCCCCCCAGAAGAATTATTTTAACATTGTTTGGAAATCTAGTTAATGTACCAATCAATGTAGTTGGAAAAATACCAGATAAATCATTGTGTGTATAAACAGAACTCCTTTCTTTCTTTCTCTTTCTTTCTTTCTTTCTTTCTTTCTTTCTTTCTTTCTTTCTTTCTTCTTTCTCTTTCTCTCTTTCTTTCTTTTTCTGCTTTCAGTCAGTTATTTCAGAAAACCAGTTCTGAGATAAAATATATATTAAAAAACTAGGTCCATTTCACAAGTGTTTTATGTTCTAAAAAGTAGTTGAATTCAATTTACCCTAATTACTAAATAACAATTACATTTTAAGCAATGTCTTAAGCTCTGGCAATACAAAATTAATCATCATGTATTCTGTGAAGGATGATTTATAAAAATAGTGGTTTATTTTTATGGAGTTTTGTATTTTACAGAATCTTTTTATGTATATTCCTTACTTAATTCTCATAACTATTTCTGAAGTAGCTTGTTACCCTTACTTTTCAGAGATTTTAGAGGTTAAGAGACTTGCCCAAGGCTTCACAGCTAGTAAATAATGGAAGCAGACGTTAAATTTAGGCTTTTATATGTCAAACTTGGGATATTTGCTTTCCTTCTTATGGTTTATATTTTTAGGCAACTTCATGATTTAAAATATGATTTATATACATTATCTACTTTATATAAAAACCTTCCTGTGGGCATATTTTGCCAAGGAAAATGTGCTTTATAAAAATCCCACTAAGACGGTCAAAGTTATATAACTCATTTGTGGCAGAGTCAGTTTTGATTTCATGATTTTTTACTCAAATATCAATGCCTTCTACATTGTTCATTTGACCCAAAAGTTTAGTAGCTGTCACATTAAGAACAAATCAAAAATAAACTAAAAGGGAAAAACACTGAATTTTAGGATAAAAATTATAAAATTTACTTGATTAAAAAAATTCCAGCTGGTTAATTAAGCAGTAAAAAATATATCTGCAGTTCATACACATGAAGTGTGTATTTTTATTCTATGGGCTATTAGTTATCTATTTACTATAGTTTATTCAGACTTAGAGTTTATAAAGTTCCATAAAATTAAGCAAAATAGAAAAATTTTAAAGTCATCTTTAAAGAATAAATAAGTAAATAAATAAATGAAAATTGTATTTAAAAAGAAATAATAAAGGAAAAGGGCACCGAACAGCATTACCTACACTGGGTGACCACATTTCACTCTTACTCAAAAAAGAAGTGTGGTGTGTGCCACAATTCACTGTATTCAAAATGTAATGATAAACCAATGACTTAGAGGAAACAAAGATTTCTTTGAGATGAGATCAGAAAGAAATTACTTTTGAGAGTGTTCATAAAATGACATTATGTAATATTGTGAACATTTTCAGCAGTGTTCTTAGAATTTTGTGAGATTGTTTACAGTGTCTCTCAATATAAGATTAGCCCATTACACCAAAACACAATTCATAAAAGAAACTCACTGGCATTTGTCAGGCTATTATGCCTCCAATAAACATAAAAATTATGAAGCTGAAGAAAGGGGATTGTTTATATAAGAGTTCAAATGTTGGGTAAATCCATATGAGCCTATGTCTTCCCTTTGGGCTCTTCATCTTGGTATAGATTCTTCTTGTTAAGGGAATTTGATGGGATCATGTGATTTCTCCTAAGGCATTGCTTTTGCAGATATTTCTGCAGAAATACCTCCAACGGCAGTTGTAGGTAATAATGAAGACATTTGCAGTGAAAGGGTAAAATGAAAGAGATACCTGTGTGAAGGTTAGAGACAATAAAAGGCAACTCAAACTCTTACTCATGAAAATCTGTATTTGTTATACTATTACAATTATGTGCCTGAACCAGCCCCAGTGCCTGAATAACATTGATGTTCCTGAAAAATGTGACTTATTTATGTGGCTTTGATGAGTCCCCAGGACAGTGTTGTGTGCTACCTGGGTTCCGGGTGCCTTGGTTTGGATAAGCAATACCTAAGGAATTGTGTTAAGACAGAGGCCATTTACATCTCTTTATTCTCTTTTTGAAGCTTTCAAATTTTTATTTAAATTATGACATATTAAAAACATAAAAAATAAAAAAAAACATAAAAATTATAAAGATTAATGCAACGAACTCCCATATAATTACTCACCGAATTTTAAGCATCTTAATAACTTGCTATTTTAGCTCCAGACTTTAATAGAATTACAGATAAAACTGATGGCCCCCTAGCTGCAGTCCTTGCACACACTGTTCCCGTCCTATTCTTGAGTCACCACTCTCCTTAAGTTGGTTTATATCCTTCCTAAAACTGTTTTTCCTCTTTTTTACTTTTGCTACTTATGTATGGATCTATGAAAAACAGAATATCAGTTGTGTGATTGATAGGTAAAATATGCATCATTCCATAAACTCCTTAATTCAACATTATGTTTTCAAAATCAATCCATTTTAATACATGGAATCTGTTTTGCTAAGCTTAACCCATGGTGTCCTATTTAGAAACGTGCTACTGTGTATGTATATCATTATCCAACTGATGGATATTAACTTGTTTTCAATTTTTCTCAATTACAAAAAGTGCTGCAGTGAACATCATTGTTCAAGTCTCCTTGTACATACATTTAGATTTATTTCTAGTATATATGCCCAGCAGTGAAATTCTTGGGCCTAATGTATGTACATCTTTTTTTTACCTATCTATCTGTCTGTCTGTCTATCTATTTGACAGAGAGAGAGAGAGAGAGATCACAAGTAGGCAGAGAGGCAGGCAGAGAGAGGTGGAAACAGGCTCCCCACGGAGCAGAGAGCGCGATGCAGGGCTCGATCCCAGGACCCTGAGAGCATGACCCGAGCCGAAGGCAGAGGCTCAACCCACTGAGCCACCCAGGTGCCCCTGTGTATACATATTTAACCTAATGAGATTACCAAGTTGTTTTTCAAATTTATACTGTTACCTGTGTTGTGTACCAGATCCATTTAAATTTTTTTGTAAGTATTTTGGGGAAAGACGCTATGTTATTATTATTATTATTATTGCTGTATTTAAAAAATATTAATTTATTTTTTAAAATTTCTTTTCAGTGTTCCAGAATTCATTGTTTATGCACCACACCCGGTGCTCCATGCAATACGTGCCCTCCATAATACCCACCACCAGGCTCACCCAACCTCCCATTCCCCTCCCCTCCAAAACCCTCAGTTTGTTTCTTGGACTCCACCGTCTCTCATGGTTCGTCTCCCCCTCCAATTTCCCCCAACTCACTTCTCTCCATCTCCCTATGTCCTCTCTGTTATTCCTTATGCTCCACAAATAAGCAAAATGATATGATAATTGACTCTCTCTGCTTGACTTATTTCACTCAGCATAATCTCTTCCAGTCCCGTCCATGTTGATACGTCATGTTATTTTTAATGTGAATTTCCCTCATTCAAGTAGAGGAGGTTAAGTACGTGTTCATGTATTTATTGAACATTGAGCTTTCCCCACTTGGGAATGTACATAATTTTTGCCCATTTTTTTATTTGATAATTTTACTTTTCATACTTATATATTATGGATGCTTTCATCTTATTTGTTATACATGATACAATTAGGTTTTCCAAGCATGTGTCTCAAAATTAAATGAATGTGTCTTTTAGCTAAGCTTATGGACTCTTTTCATAGACTAATTTTTAAACTTTAATGTAGTCAATTTTTAATTTTTTTTTAATGTAGTCAATTTACTCTTCCCCCTGTTTTATGTTTGGTATTTAAGACATATTTTTCTTTATTAAGACCTTAAAATATTTGCTCAAATTTCCTCCTGAAAGTTTTCAGATTTTTTCCTTTACATACTACTTTCTTAAGGTGTCTGGGATTGATTTTCTAAGTGTCATGTAGAGAGATCCAGTTTCCTTATTCTACATGATATTCCTATACTTGGAGAAATGGGAAATTGTTTTCCATTTAATTAGCAAAGTAACACAACATCTTATATTAAATAATCTGTTCTTTTCTCACCAAAGTGTAAAATTTGGTTTATATAAAGTTGCCATTTGTGCACACACATATCTGGGTTCTTTGTTATGTTCCATTGTTCAGTAAACCCCCTCTTCCTCCTCTTTCTTCTTCAAAATTGCCAGTTATTTTTGGCTCTTTACTTATATTTTGGCTCTTTACTCTTATATTTTGGCTCTTTACTCTTAGGTATGAATTTCAGAATCCACTTTTTTTTTTTCAAGTTTCGCAAATAGTTTTATCTGGTTTGGAAATCATACTTATGTTAGCCTCATGAAATGAGTTGGGTAGGCTTTTCTCTTTTCAGGTTTCTCAAACAGATTTCGTAAGATATAGAAGTATGTTTATTGAAGGCTTTGTAGTGTCATTTCTTAAATTGTCTCTGGTTCAGATCTTTTTCATGGGAACTGCTTTTGGATTAATGATTTGTGTTTTTGAATATTCATGATCCTTTTAATTTTCTGTTTATTCTTTAGTTAGTTTTCATAATGTATATTTTTCTTTTTTTTTTTTTTTAAGATTTTGTTTGACAGACAGAGATCACAAGTAGGTAGAGATGCAGGCAGAGAGAGAGGAGGAAGCAGACTCCCTGCTAAGCAGAAAGCCTGATGCAGGGCTTGATCCCAGGACCCTGGGATCATGACCCAAGCCAAAGGCAGAGGCTTTAACCCACTGAGCCACCCAGGCGCCCTGATAATGTATATTTTTCTAAAAAATTAAATTTCATTGAAATTTTAAAATATATTGTCATTTATTTGCTTATAGATTATGATGTTAAAAATCTTTACTTTTTCCATGGTTATGTTTTATGTATGTTCATCTTCCTTTAAACTTCTAATACTTGTAATTTTTTCTCTCTTGATTAGTCTTCTAAGTATTTTTCTACTAGTTTTTCTAATGTATCAACTTTCACTGATAATTTCTATAGTTTTTTCATTTTTAACTTTTACCACCCTGCCTAGCTCTTTAATTTTATTTCACTCTTTTGCTGATTTTCTGAATTCTACACCAATTATTTTGAATCATACTTATTTTTAACGAATCTATCTCAGATCATAAACTTAACCTCTAAATTTTGCATTAGATACAGCCCACTAGTTTTTTTTTTTTTTTAAAGATTTTATTTATTTATTTGACAGAGAGAGATCACAAGTAGACAGAGAAGCAGGCAGAGAGAGAGGGAAGCTGGCTCCCTGCTGAGCAGAGAGCCCGACGTGGGACTCGATCCCAGGACCCTGAGATCATGACCCGAGCCGAAGGCAGCGGCTTAACCCACTGAGCCACCCAGGGCCCCAGCCCACTAGTTTTTTAATGCAATTCTTTCATTGCCATTCAATTTTTAATATTTCATTAGTTCCCCTTTACTCTTTAACCAATGCATTATTTCATGATTTACTCTTTGTTGTATGCTTAATGTAGATATTTGTTGTTTAACCTAAGAGCTATTTAAAAATGTGTTTTCAGTTTCAAACACATACTGTATGGTATTTTTATTATTCATTTCTTATTCAACTATGGTCAGACAACATGGTCTGTGTGGTAGTAATTTTTTTTAATATTTGTTGAGATTGCCTTGTGACCTAACTCTTGATCAATATATGTAAAAATTTCCATCTGTGCTTAAAAAGAATATATGTTTTATATTTTGGGGAGTACAGTGTTCTAAATTTATCAAGTGGAGTCATCTAAATGTGTTGTTCAAATTTTATATATCTCTTTTACTTATTTTGTCTGTTTGTTTTGTCAGTTTCAGAAAGAAAAATGCTAAAATATCCCATTTTGATTGAGGTTTTGTCAGTATTTTTTTTTTTTTTGGTAATTCTGTAAGTATTTTTTTTAAATTCTATTCAAAGTTATCATTTTAGGTATATGTAAAGTCAGTAATATCTTAGTGGTGAATTGTCTTAATATTATGTCAGTTCCCTTTTATATCTATAATACTGTTTTATTTGCCTTGAATTTTATTTTGTCTGCTATTAGTCTTGCTATGTCAGCTTTGTTTTGTTTAATATTTACTGTGAATTAACAGTATACTTTCCTTCTGAAAATTGGCACCTTTTCATATTTATCTAGCCGCTGAGTTCCTAATTTAAGGTGAGATATACCACTCAGCACTATGATATTGCCAACCATATTATTTTAAATATTGCCTCTTTCTGATGTCATGCCCCACTCTGGAAGTGAATCATGAACTGTCTTTTTCAGGGTTATGTTCTACATTTTTTCTTGTGGTTCACCATGAAGGTTCTTGGATGGTTTGTAGTTGAGTCAGCTGGGTGAGATGTGAAACTTTAAACATCCTGTAATCAGTTATCCAATTTCTCTCATTTAAAATGGACTCCCATGGAACCAAAGAATAAAGTATAAGAGAATCTGCAAATAGATTACATGAGGTTTAAAGTAAAGCTTCCCTGAAGAATTTGGAAGAGAAGGAAATAAGATTGTCCCTAGAAACTTAAGCCATAAATATTTTTCCTGCAGTTTGCTTTTTTCACTCAATTATATTTTTATTTTAATTACCCATCACAACAAATGCACTCCTTAATTCCTGTCACCTGTTTTACCCATTCCCCCACTCACCTCCCGTCTGGTAACCATCAGTTTGTTCTTTATAGTTAAGAGTTTGTTTTCTTGATTTGCCTCTCTCTCTTTTTTCCTCTTTGTTCATTTGGGGTTTTTCTTAAATTACACATATGAATGAAATCATATGGCATTTGTCTTTCTCTGATTGACGTACTTCACTTAGCATTATACTCTCTAGTTCCACCCATGTTGTAGGAAATGGCAAGATTTCATTTTTTCTTATGGTTGAATAATATGTCACTTCTTTTTTTTGTCCATTCATTAGTCGAAGGATACTTGGGCAGCTTCCGTATCTTGGCTATTGTAAATAATGCTGATATAAACATAGGGGTGCACATATCCCTTTGAATTAATGTTTTTGTATCCTTTGGGTAGATACCTAGTGGTGCGATTGCTGGATTGTAGGGTCATTCTATTTTTAACTTTCTGAGGAAATTCCATACTGTTTTCCAGAATGGCTACACCAGTTTGCATTCCCACCAACAGTGTAAGAGTTCCTTTTTCACCACATCCTCACCAACACTTGTTTTTTTTCTTCTGTTCTGTATTTTAGCCATTTTGACAGGTGTGAGGTGATATCTCATTTTTGTTCTGATTTGCATTTCCCTGATGATAAGTGATGATGAGCATCTTTTCATGTGTCTGTTAGCCATCTGGATGTCTTCTTTGGAGAAATGTCTATTTATGTCTTCTGCCCATTTCTTAATTGGATCATTTGTTTTTTTGGGTGTTGAGTTTTGTAATTTACTTACATATTTTGGATACTAATTCTTTATTGGAATTGTCATTTGCAAATATATTCTCCCATTCCTCAGGTTGCCTTTTAGTTTTATCATTTCCTTTGCTATGCAGAAGCTTTTTATTTTGATAAAGTCCCAATAGTTAGTTTTGCTTTTGTTTCCTTTGCCTCAGGAGACAGACCTAGAAAAAATTTGCTACAGCCAATATCAGAGAAATTACTGCTTTTGCTCTTTTTTAGGATTTTCATATTCTCAAGTCTCACATTTAAGTGTTTCATCCATTTCGAGTTTTTTTAGTGGATAGTGTAAGAAAGGGGTCCAGTGTCATTATTTTGCTTGTTGCTGTCCAGTTTTCCCAACAGCTTGTGTTGAAGAGACTGTCTTTTTCCCATTGAATATTCTTTTCTGCTTTGTCAAAGATTAATTGACCATGTAGTTATGCGTTTATTTCAGGACTTCCTGTTTGGTTCCATTAATCTGTGTGCCTGATTTTGTGCCAGTACCATACTGTTTTGATTACTACAGCTGTGTAATGTAACTTGAAGTCTAGAATTGTCACACTTCCGGCTTTGTTTTTCAATATTACTTTGGCTATTCAGGGTCTTTTGCAGTTCTGTACGGCTTTTAGGATTGTTTGTTCTAGCTCTGTGAAAAATGCTTGTGGTATTTTGATAGGAATTGCAGTAAATATGTAGTTTGTTTTGGGTAGTATAGAGGTTTTATCAATATATGTTCCATCAATCCATGAACATGGCATATCTTTCCATTTCTTTGTGTTGCCTTCAATTTATTTCATCAGTGTTTATAGTTTTTAGAGTATAGGTCTTTTACCTCTTTGGTTAAGTTTATTCATCAGTATCTTATTATTCTTGGTGCAACTGCAAATAAGATTGTTTTTTTAACTTCTCTTTCTGCTGTTTCATTATTGGTATATAGAAATATGACAGATTTCTGTAGATTAGTTTTGTATTCTGTGACTTCATGAATTCATTTATTAGTTCTAGCAGTTTTTTGGTGGGGTCTTTTGGGTTTTTCTGTGTGTAGTATCACATCATTTGCAAAAAGTGAAAGTTTGACTTCTTCCTTAGTGATATGAATGCCTTTTACTTCTTTTTTGTTGTCTGATTGCTGTGGCTAGGATTTCCAGGACTATGTTAAATAATACTGGTGAGAGTCAATATCTCTGTCTTATACCTGACCTTAGTGGAAGGACTCTCAATCTTTCCCCATTAAAGTTGACATTAGCTATGGGTTTTTCATATATGGCCTCTATGATATTAAGGTATGTTCCCTCCAAACTTAATTTTTTGAGCATTTTTATCATGAATGAATGTACTTTAGCAAATGCTTTCTCTATGTCTATTGAAGTAATCAAATGGTTCTTATCCTTCTCTTATTGATGTAACGTATCATATTGATTTGTGAATAAATCTCAGTTGATTGTGGTGAGTGATGTTTTTAATGTGTTGTTGGATTCAGTTTGCTAGTATTTTTTTAAGGATTTTTGCATCTATGTTGATCAGGAATATTGGCCTGTAGTTCTCTTTTTTAATGGTATCTTTAACTGGTTTTGGTATCAGGGTAAGGATGGCCTCAAAGAATGAATTTGGGTTTACTTCCTTTTTTATTTTTTTGGAATAGTTTGAAAAGAATAGGTACTAATTCTTCTTTGAATGTTTGATAGAATTTGCCTGTGAAGCCATCTGGTCCTGGACTTTAATTTGTTGAGAGTGTTTTGATTATTGATTCAGTTTCTTATATATCATTTATTTCTATTCCAATTTTTATTATTTCCTTCTTTCTGCTGCTTTTAGGTTTTGTTTGTTGTTCTTTTTCTAGCTCCTTTAGGTGTAACATTAGGATGTTTGAGATTTTTCTTGCTTCTTGAGAGAAGCCTGTATTCCTAGAAACTTCCCTTTTAGAACTGCTTTTGCTGTTTCCCAAAGGTTTTGAACCATTGTGTTTTCATTTTCATTTGTTTTCATGTATGGTTTTATTCTTTTCTTTTATTTTCTAGTTAGCCTATTCACTGTTTTATTTTTTTCTTTTATTTCCTGGTTAACCCATTCATTGTTCAGTTGCATGTTGTTTAACCTCCATGTATTTATGGTCTTTCTAGATTTTTTCTTTATGGTTGAATTCTAGTTTCTTAGCATTGTGTTCAGAAAAAGATGCATGGTATGACTTTGATCTTTTTGAGTCTGTTGAGGCTTGTTTTGTGGCCTAATATGTGATCTGTTGTGGAGAATGTTCCATGTGCACCTGAAAATAATGTACATTCTGCTGTTTAGGGTGGAATGTTCTGAATATATCTGTTAAATCCATCTAGTCCATTGTGTCATTCAAAGCCACTGTTTCCTTTTTTATTTTCTGTTTAGATGATCTGTCCATTGATGTAAGTGGGGTGTTTGTATCCCTTACTATTATTGTATTATTATTGATTAGTTCCTTTATGGTTGTTATTAACTGTTGTATGTATTTGTGTGATCCCATGTTGGGTACATAAATATTTATAATTGTTCTATCTTCTTTTTGGATTGACCCTTTTATTATTATATAATGTTCTTCTTTGTCTCTTGGTATAAAGTCTATTTTGTCCAATATAAGTATTGCTACCTTGGCTTCATTTTGACATCCATTTGCTTGAAAAATGTTTCTCCATCCCCTCACTTTCAATCTGTAGGTGACTTTAGGTATTAAAACGAGTCTCTTGTAGGCTGTATATAGATGGGTCTTGTTTTTAATCCATTCTGTCACCCTGTGTCTTTTGATTGGAGCATTTAGCCCATTTATTTTCAAAGTAATTGTGATAGATATGTATTTATGGCTATTTAATACTTCCTTCGTGATTGTTTCTGAGGACTTTCTATGATCCTTTCTTGTCTTTTCCTCTTTAATGGTTTGCTGGTTTTCTTTAGTGATATATTTGGATTTCTTTGTCTTTTTGCAAATTTGTTAGTGGTTTTTGATTTGTGGTTAACATTAGGTTTGTATATAACATTTTGTGCATATAACAGTTTATATTAGGTTGATGGTAATTTAAGTTTCATCCTATTCTTTACTCTTCCCCAAGTTTTACATATATGGTGTCACATTTTAGATCCTTTTATTTTTGAGTTCCTTGACTGATGTTTTACAAAAATATGCATTTTTACTGCTTTTATGTTTCCTAGCTCCATACTGACATTTTTGGTCTTTCCTTTTCACTTGAGAGTCTTCTTTATTTTTTCTTGCGGGGCTAGGTTAGTGGTCATGAACTCCTTTAGTTTTTGTGTGTCTGGGAAACTCTATCTCTCCTTCTATTCTGAATGATAGCCTTACTGGATAGAGTATTCTTGGCTGCAGATTTTTCTCATCTAGCACTTTGAATATATCATTTCACTCATTTCTGGCTTGCAGAGTTTCTGTTGAAAAATCTCCTGCTAGCCTTATGCACTTTCCCTTGTAAGTTCCTGACTTTTTTTTTTTTTTGTCTTGATGCTTTAAAATTTTTTTATCACTATATTTTGCCATTTTAATTATAATATGTCTGCTTTTGTTGATTTTGATAGGAATCCTCTGTGCCTCCTGGATCTGGGTGTCTGTTTCCTTCCCCCAATTAGGGAAGTTTTCAGCAGTTATTTCTTCAAATAAATTTTCTGCCTCCTTTTTCTCTCTTTCCTTCCTCTAGGACTCCTATAGTATGAATGTTATTATGTTTGATGGAATTACTGAGTTCCTTAAGTCTATTTTTGTTTTCATCATTCTTTTTTCTTTCTTTTATTCAGCTTGATTACTTTCTATTGCTCGATCTACTAGATCACTAATTCATTCCTCTGCTTCTTTCATCCTGCTGCTCTCTTCATCAAACATGTTTCCATTTTGTTATTGAGTCCTTTATCTCTGCTATGTTACTCTTTATCTCTGTGTTAAGGGTCTTACTCATGTTTTCCACTCTTTTCTCAAGTCCACTGAATCTTTATGATCATTGTTTTAAATTCTCTACCAGGCATGTTACTTATATCTGTTTTGCTTAGCTCTCTGGCTTTAGACTTCCCCTGTTCTTTTATTTGGGACAAACTCCTATGTGTTCTCATTTGTCTAAGTCTCTGTGCCTTTTTCTATGCGTTAAGAAAGTCAGGTACATCTCTGTCTTGAGGGTAATGGCCTTGTGAAGAAGAGGTCCTTTGTTGTCCTGCCATTTAAAATTCCTTATTCCCCAGGGTCTAGCACTTCCAGAGTGTCTCTAATGTGTGCTCCCTAAAATCTTCTGTTGTGTCCTGGGTGCTTTATCCTTTGGGCAAGTCATCTGCAGAAGCTCTCTTTGCCTGTTGTGGGTAAGTGTTTGGTCCCAGGCCTGAATGTGGTGCATTTTAATTAGGTATTAAACTAGGTCTGCTTGTGAAATGAGACCTGTTGCTGCTGCCACCAGAATTGAGGCCTTGCAAAACTCCTAGGCCTTGCAAAACTCCCTGCAGAACTCCTGACACAGTGTTGGGAGGGGTTTGGTCTGCTCTTCTGAGGGAGGGGGACTGCTGTGTTGAGACTGAGGCAAGTATGAGTAGGAAGGGTGGTTCTTCCAGAGTGTGGGAGGTGGGGGTTTGGTCTAAGCAAGTTAGATAGGGAGTGTTGGTGTTGCACTGGTTCCTGAAGGTGGCCCTATCCTCATACTGACAGGCAAGAGAGGGAAATGGCACCTTCCAGTTCCTTTGTTCCTGGAAAGGTCTCTGTGAACACGCCTCTCTGAGAAATACTCCAAGATAAGCAATTAACCTCCCCACTCTGTGTCCCAGGCACTCTTCAGATTGCAGTCTTCATGCAGGCTCTTTGCCCTGCGTTTTCTCTAAGAGTAGCTCCCATCTCTTCCCAGCTCTCCCAGAGCCAAGCACACTGACCTTTAAAACTACAGGCTTTAAATGCCACTCGTTACAAGAACTCAGAAAATTCAGGCTTCTCACTTTCCAAGCTAATTGCTGTGGGGATTCATTTCCCATGCACTTCCATGTATGCTAGTCCATCTATTGCCTTTCTCTATGACCGTGGCTCCCTCCCCACCACAGCAGCTGTGATCCATTTCTTTCCACACTTCTGTCTTCTTCAGTGTGGCATCTTCTGTACCTTTAGCTGTGGAGTTTGTTCTGCCAGTCTTCAGACTGATTTCTGGAGTGTTTAGGATGATTTGATAGTTACCTAGCTGTATTCATGAGATGGGGCAAGCCTAGGGTCCTCCTACTCTGCCACCAACTTCCTCTTGCCTTTCAAACTAACATTTTTATACAACTGCATCAAGACTGGGGAATCTTAAGTTGCTTCAGAGATACACCATAGGAAACTCTATTCTGAATGAAGGTACTATAGAAAAAAATTGTCTAACAATAGGGGTAGTATTTGGCTGTGAAATTTAAGGAAAGGAAAGTCACAGAGATAAACTTTGAATGTCTACGCAGCTTTCCCAAGGGAGGGAGCCTTCCTTAGCTAAGGGCTTTGGGGTTGTGTGGTCCCATTTACTAAACCATAATTTCTGAGAAAAAGACTACAAAGAGTTGCTTTGTTAACAACAACCATCATGTACTCTAAGCCTAATATAAGACCATCCGCTTTATCTTCAAATGGAGACATAAGGTTCTGTTATCCTGATGCCATTAAACATTGATCTAACTAAATTCTCTTGTTCTAATTCCATGCTCATTGAGCAAACTCTTGGTTATTATTTGGTTTTCCATATAGGTCTGCTTTTAGGCAGAAAACTGACTGGTTATCTGGACAAGATAATGCTATTGCTGAAATAAATATATTTCTCACTGTAAATTAATAACTTAGTATTTTCATTATGATTTTATTTCCCACATGTCTGTTTTAAAAGGTAGTATTGCATATAGTTAAAAAAGAAGGAGCTTTTTGATTTGGAATATGTAGTTATTTCTTAAATGGTTGTATAGTTTTCCATTTACTTTTGTGTGTATGTGTGTCATCTTTTTTGAATTATTTTTTTAATTGAAGTATAATTAACATATGGTGTCATATTAGTTTTAGGTATACAATGATCATATAATGATTCAGTGATTTTATACATTACTCATTGTCCATCACCGTAAGTGTACTCTTAACCCCCTTCATCTATTTCATCCAGCCCCCCATCCATCTCTCCTCTGGCAACCACCAGCTTGTTTTCTGTATTTTAAGAGTCTGGTTTTTTGTCTCTTTTTTTCTTTGCTTACTTAACAAACATGTTGCTTATTTAGGTTTTTTCCTATGTTTTGCTATACAGATGATGCTATAAACATCTCCTTTACATATTTTCTAAACACATGCAATGATGTCAATAAGATAAATTTAAGAAGTTGCTTTTCATGTGTCTTAATTTTAAGTAAGAATATGTCGATCATGTTTACATGAGTATTATGGCACATGTAAATGTGTGTTGCATTTGGGTTTATATCACACTGTATATCTATATATCAATAACTGTATGTGAATTGTGATGTTATGTTGCACTGGAGTTTATATAACTGTCTCATGACTGGTTTAGAGGAAGAGTTAACATGCATCTGCCTTAGAGAGATGACTATGCTTTCAGGCCCTGAAAAACTTAAGTGTTGGAGCCTGCAGATTTAAGGAACAAGGCCTTGCCTAAGGAAAATTCTTAAGGACAATTTATGTGATTCTGAGGCTTCCCATGAGAACTTTCCCAGGTGACATTCTGACATCACTGTATACATTAATATTTGTGCTATTCCTTCCATTATTTATTTAAGTAGTTGACAGATAATTTTTTAGAACTGCTTTATTTTCCCTGCCATAGTTTATCTCCCAGTATTCTGATTCCAGCATAGGTTTCTGACTTTCTGCTTAATCCATAGCTAAATAGTTGGTCACATAAATCCTTCCTTGCTTATTGTACTTGCCCCTTGACTGTACTTCTCACTCACATGGCCTTTGAAATCTGTGTGTTGCACAAGGATGATGGTTGAATTTATTGCCTTCCACTTTTCTGAACCCTGCTATCTCCTTTCAGCCCACCTAGTAACAGCAGAGACAACCATTTTGCATACAACGTGTCTCTTGTCACCTTGCCAAGTTGATTGGCCCAAAGTTAGGTATGTTATCCAAAATATTCAATCAGAGTTTTAACCATGTCCTTATACCTATTACGTTGTGGTTTCACTCTGACTGCTCTTTTATAAAATCAAGAACTGGAGGGAACTTTTTTATTTAAATGATTTAGGAAGCCAAGAGAGTTGGTCTTGACTGAGATCTTGACTAGAATAAATATATGGGTAAAAAGATATAGGTAATGAGAGATTAGGAGATATGACTTCCCACATTACGTATAACACTTTAGTCCTTGCTTTCAGTGTATTTCTTCCTGAAGCTCAGCTGCATTTCTGTTCTTGAATTCCTTTAACCTTATATTAAATGTCACCTTTTTTCATGAGGCTAGCTTAAAAGGTTTTCTATTAAAACTATACGAGCAATCACATTGTCCATTCTATCCTTTTCTTATTTCTGTATCTTGAATACAAAGCTGTGACCCTCAGTCAAAATTTTCCTCCAAAGTCTTCCAACCATGTACCAAATCTTCAAATTCTAGGTGGTTTATCAAATATGAAGCTCTTTGTGCTATTTGTGAAGTTATTTATTTCATGAAGTGAAAGCTTGATCACTTTCTCTGAAAATTAATTTCCATGTAAAATATTTCAATATGTTTTATACTATGGATTTTTTTAAAAGTAAAAACTTCACAATTTTTAAATAACTTGGAACATTACATATTTGTCTATTTTTATAATATATATGCATATGTATACACACATACGCGTGCACACACACATACATTTTCTTCTCCTAGGCTAGACTTTCAACCAATTTGGTGTGAATTTTAATGTTCATAGCAAAAATTGAAGCTTTTTTTCCACTTAAGAAGTTACACTCTTACCTTTTAAATTTTCCCAGTAGAGTTGCACAGAATAAAAATGATTCTTTTATAGAATAAAAAAAATCTCATCTCTTTTCATTTTTATCTGTACTATAAATGTCTATTTAGTTCCCATGGAAATGCAAACTCAAGTTTAAAATATCTGTGTGCATGTGTTTGTATATGTGTATGAGGAAAATCATGCTAAGAGTAGAGCACCAGTCATGTAGGCTAATACTCTGTTTCTGACAATGAAATCAGATTAACTTTGGCAAGAAAGATGCTTTTGTCCTCTGTGGAGCAAGCTCAAGGGGTTAGGGTTGTTGGAAGTTGAAGCAGAATAAGGGGAAATTCTCCAGAAAACATGTGATATATTTGAATTATTTTAATGCATCTTCTGAAGGTTTCATTCTTTGAAAAATTGTATATGATTTCCTTCACTAGAAACTTCAAAAATAAAAGCATAAGGTAGAACAAAAGCAGAACGAAGCTGATGCCTGGACTGACTCAAGCCCATCTGGGAATGCTTCTCAGATACTGGACGTTTCTCGTGAGGGTGGTGTATCAGTCCTAAAGGACTGATTGTGTTTATTTGCAATCTTAAAAGCCTGAGGGGATTCCATGGCCGTAAACTCCTGTTCTGATTCCCTATCAGAACTCTAACTGCTGAAGTATCCCTGATAAAGCTCTATCTATTATTTCTTGGCCTTCTTTCAGGAATGGGTAGCATAGCTAAATTCAGATATTAAGCTCCAGCCAGGGTCAAAGGGCAATTTATGTCATCAGCTAAAATAACACTGTATGTGTGTTTATTAGAGTGTTGTCAATACAGATGAAAATGCCACTTAGTATCTTATGTTTGGCCCTAATTACTTATATTCATTAAAATTCATAAGCATTAAGTTGGTAAAAAGCTCCAAGTAAGAAAACATGCCAAGAGTAATGTACTTTTCTTGTTACCTGCATTTTGTATTTGAGAAAACCGGTATTGCTGCCTTGAAAAATTTAATGACCAGGGAGATGATTGCTATGGCACCTGGGTGGCTCAGTCATTAAGTATCGGCTTTAGGCTCAGGGCATGATCTCAAGCAGGGTCCGGGGACTGAGCACCATGTTGGGCTCTATGCTCAGCAGGGAGTCTGCTTCTCCCTCTCCCTCTCTCTCTGTGCTCTCTCTCTCTCTCAAATAAATTTAAAACAACACCACCACCAACAACAACTAAAAAAACAACCCCAAAACAAAACATTATTGTTACAGAAATTCCTTTTGTTTAAGTACTTGAAGAAAGGTAAAAATCTTAGAGATGGCAGGTTATGTAATTCAAATAACCTTTCTAAAATAGAGGTATTTATCAACTTCTCTAATTAATGTCATTGAACTTTGGCTTTCCTACCTCTAATATAAGGGAATTGAGCAAATTAGAAAGCAGTCTTTTCCATGGACAGCTAACTTTAACAGTTTCCTTCTTAAAATGAGCTATTATTATTTTCTGCATAATTGGGTACATGTTACTTTCACTTGACTATTGTCACAAATTGTTACAACATCACTGCTGAACCTAATCCTCCCAAGTGCTTAAAATCACATAGGCATGTATTTTCAAGCAGATAAAGGAAGAAAAACAAGCTTCTTGTTTTTGGTTAATATCCTTGTAAGTTTATACTTTGAGCACCAGAACACCACAACAGAGAGCAACAATTAGACAGTTTGAAGGACCTTGTCTTTTTCAAAGGGAAGCATCCCAAGAAGCAATGTGGCAAATGGTGCTAAAACCATGAGCTTATTGGGTCTAGTGCCTTTCCAGACAGGTGGAAATAAACAAACAAACAAAATAAGACTAACTGCTCCTGTGTCAAGGAGGAGCAGGAATCAAACTCACTGGAAAAAGTTCGAGGTTAGTGTTAGACTCTCCCTTCACGTTTTCTTCCCTATCCCATAAAAGAGAAGTAAGAAAAAAATAACCAAAGCTCTTTGATCCCTTAAGATCCATCTAAATTGAATTCTTCTGTGCTTTTTTTTATATGCTATTATCGACTCTACAGAACTCCTCCCTTCCTTTTTGTGTCCTACTATGTTCTGCACACATGTCTAGCACAGCACCCAAAACACGATTGCATCTTCTGGCCTACAGGTTTAGCAACTTGAACCAGGTTGTAAGAGCTCCACGATGTCAGGCACCATGGCGTATTCAGCTCTGAACAGATGGTGGGCTGACTCCTGACCCTGAAGAGGTACTTAATTTCTACTTACTTCTACTTGTGAAGAAAGGAAAGAAGAGGAAGCCTTCCCTTACTGCAAGACACTTGTTCCTCTTCCTGAACAGCAACTTCCTTCCAGATAATAATTCACCTTGATTGGCTGGAACTCTGCCATTCTCCCTGCCCCTCTGTTGTTGAAATCTTGTCTCTTGGAGCCCAAAACATGAGTTTGAAATGTAAATCAAATTCAGTAAGTAGAAAGATCCTAGAAGGAAGAAGATATGCTTCACTGTAGCTTGTTTTATGACTCTGATTTATTGTTCACCACAGCAAAAAAGTGAAAGAATTGTACAACATATTGTATATAACCATTACTACTGAAGCAATTTGAATTGCTTTCTGTGAGTATACTGTCACTGATCTAATTTTTACTAAATGTTAAGCAGGTTTTTGTGCTAAAAATATATTGAGCTGAAATAGTGGATTAAGAAAGATGTTGTTCTAAATCCCATCTTGTAATTTTCATTTAATGGGTCTAAATTCCTTGAAGTCTCAGACTTTAAAATTGACTTGCAGAGATCTTAAGTTATGGCTCCGAATCCCTTTGGAGGAGGTGCTTATGAATATTAACTGTACCTTAGGATGCACTGTGTTGGTACAAGACTCATTTGAGCACAGAATTAGTGAGAGGTGAATGATGAATAATGGGCTCAGTGTGTGGAATTTAAATATTCCAAAGAACAGACTCTGTATGGTATTGTAAAATGTCTTGTAGCTTCATTTCTGATTTTGAAATGTTACAGTGCTTGCTTATTGTCACAGCATGATCTTCAGCACAGTTGGGTAGTGCTTTTTTAAAGTAATGCAAATGCATGAATGTCAGAAATACCTTTAAATATCGAAGACTGCATCTTTAAGGAGTGCATTTGGCATTAAACAGTCTTTTCCAGCTAATGAATTTCTCAAGTTACAAGAATAATGGCCTTTTTAATCTTAGCAAGAGTAATTAAACAGACATTTGTTATTAATGATGTTGTTAATGGCAGAAGATATTGAATTCTCACATTAGATATTATATTGCTTGAGAGTGATTATTTTGATTAGCAGACATATGAGTATATGATGGTCTTAAAAGTATACTTCCTTAAGAGCATTGTAAGTACCAGTTATTTTAAATAGAAAAAAAGTACCTTAACTTTAATTAATACCAAGAAAACTGAATATTTCCAAATGGAGGCAGAACTAGCTCATGGGGATTAAGAACATTTGTTTGATTAGTTCTACTCATCAGTTGAAATGGTGTTTTTCTCCTTAGTTGAGATGGGTATGTACAGTCCTCAGCTTGAGAAAAAAATTACTCAAAGTCTGCTTCAAAACAGAAAGGTAGATTATGTTTGTTGGCTGCTCTATGTCTGTTTACCTCTCCTAACAAGTTCCTCAATTCTGTTCAGGAATTCACCTTATCCTCAGCTTTAGAAGGGCATTTTAATCAATCAGTTCATTCATTCATTACACAAATATTTACTGAGTGCCAGTTATGGTCAGGCACTGCTCAATGTACTGGGAATATAGCTGTGCAAAAAAGTAAAACAAAACAACAAAGCCAAAATATCACAAATAAGCAAAATCAATATAAAAAGGCAAAACTACCTACCTACTATGATTGGAATTAATGAATTAATCAAAGCAAAGCCAGTCATGCCATAGCAGTTCCCAGTTATTCTCATGGTGCAGTGTCAGTGGTGGTTATGCTGGCCAAGTGGCCTTCTTCAGGCTGGAGAACAAGGCTTTTATCTCTGCTTACAGGATAGAAAAAAAAAAATTCTTTCTATCTCTTTCCCTCTAGATAATAAACAAAACAGCAGCCTGGCCCTGTTGCCACTGTCAGCCATTTTGGGTTATCCATGGCCTGCTCTAAAAGTATCTGAACAGATACAATTTTTTGAATTAAAATGAAATACTTCTGTGGCAAAACTGAATGGCTGTGTTCTTTATTATAAGTGTATGATTGATGGCTTGATCTTAATGCCATTGGGGGCAAATAAAAGATGCTTTGGGGATTTGAGGATCAGGGTAAAGGGCATTTTTATAGTAGTCATATTGAGGGAACTATTGAGGGATGAGCTAGCGTGTACTGGTAGGAGCCACAGGATTGGATTTTGAGGGTGTTTGATCAAGCTTGAAGGCAGTAATGGCCCATACTTAGTAAAATAAAATTCCTGAATTGCTGGGGTAAGTGGTAGAGGAAAGAATTGGCTCAGGGAAGTGAGCACGCTGGAATTTACATATTATGTGATGTCAAAAGACCCACCAGAGAATTATGTTGCAGGCAGGTTCCAGGGGATACCCCATTCATCAAGGCCATCAGAAACTCATTGGTGAGAGGAGTGTCAGCATTCCTGAGGTTTAGTGGTAGATTTTCTCTGTAGGCTGGAGCTGATGGCAGGAGTCATTGATCTGGGATCTTCATGAGTTCTTGAGAATAATGATAATAATGAGAATAATGGGTCTCTGAGACAATAAGCAGTGCTTAACCATTAAAAGCCAGGGGCATCGCAATTATTTTAAGAATTGGCAAGCTAAGAGGGGTTAAGGCAAGGTAAGTGTCTGAGGAGGTTGTCCACAGGGAAGGTTGTGGTTAGTAGAACATTTCTGGGGTCAAAATAGCTCTCATGTGAGCTACTTAATATATGCCATAAAAGACAAGAATGGATGATAAGAAGGTATCTGATGGTGGTTGCTCTAGACAGAAGCCGTATTCTCTTACCCAATTTTGGTACCTGAGTTAGTTTCCAGACACAGAATCCAATGATTGATGAGGTGGCCGGATCACTCAAAGACCCCTTGGCAACACAGTGTCAAGTATATACTTCAATAATTCCCCTAATCTTTCCCCAAGAGGATCTATGGATATTTAATTGAGTGCCCATGCATTGGGGAAAGGGAAATGTGAGATATTTGCAGGGCTATTTAATACAGTGTCTGAACTGACATTGATAATCAGCAGTTGTAATAACACCAGCTGAATCCCTGGACTAGGCAGTAAGCACAATTACAGTGGAGGATACCAAGTAGAAGCCTTTGGAATTGCCTCCTCCTGCCACCAAGACAGTGAATCCAAACCAGTATTGACTTCTGGGAGGGATTACAGAGACTAGAATCACCCTTAAGTATCTTAGGATGCAGGAGTGGCGGTCTGTATCATATTTCTGTTTACAAGGCTGGTTCCTGCAGAAACTGAATAGACCTTTGAGAATGACTATAGAATGCCGGAAGCTCAGTCAAGTAGAGACCGGAGTGAAATTGCTCTGTGGATGTGCTATCTTCGCTTAAGTAAAGCAATACATTCTCCGGTATATAACATGTGGCTTGATGTAGTAAATTTGTTCTATTGTAGTCAAAAGGAGGATTTGAAATAGTTTGTACTGATGTGGAAAGGGCAATAATATACGTTTAATGTTTTGTTCCAGGTATATATTAACTCTCCCACTCTCTTCATGATGTAGTCAGAAGATATTTGGAACATCTAGACATGCCACAAAGCATCACATTGATCTCTGTTATATTAATAATATGTTGATAAGGAAGAATGAGAGAGATGAGATTAGCATGCTGGAGGTCTCAGTAAGACACATGTGCCTCAAAGGGTGGGAAACAAACCCATCAAAGTTTCAGAGACCTGATAGGTCTGTAGTTTATAGAGATACCATAGAGATATCTGTAGTTTGTAGAGATATCTGGGCACCTGGATGGCTCAGTTGGTTAAGCAATTGCCTTTGGCTCAGGTCATGATCCTGGAGTCCTGGTTTAGAGTCCTGCATCGGGCTCCCAGCTTCATGGGGAATCCGCTTCTCCCTCTTACCTTCTCCTTTCTCATGCTCTCTCTCACTCTCTCTCTCTCAAATAAATAAATAAAATCTTGGAGATACAGTAGTCAAAGACATACTGGGATATTTCATCTAAAATCAAAGACAGATGACTACTTATTCTCTCACCACAAAGAGGGCATAACATTTGGTAAACCTCTTTATGTTCTGGAGGTGATACATTCATATTTGAAATATGTCCCAGCAGATATGTAAATGATACAAAAGGTTTAGCTTTGTGTGGGTCCTAGAACAGGAAAGGACTTTGCGGCATATTAAGGTTATAGGGCAAGCAAACATCCTCTTGGGGTATACTTTCTGGCAGACTTTAGGATGCTTGAGGTGTCAGTGGTGGGAAAAGACGCAGTTCACAGCTTATGGGAAGCACACTGGGAGAATCATATTGAAGGCCTTAAAATTCTAGAGCAAGGTCTTGCCCTCTGCAGTGGGGAAATAGCTCCTGAGATGTTACTGGATCCTGACAGAGACCCATATGAGCTGGGTTCTGTCGGATGCCTGAAGGTTTTAAGTTGGGTGGAACTGTCAGAATAAATAATAAATTTGTGTTGAGCCTGAGCAGAACAGAAAAGACAAGAAAACTGCATGGGCAGATAGCTTTGATCTCTCCCACCTTGTCTGCGCCAGAACCCTTCCTCAGCTTGTATTTGTGGTCATCTGGGGATGTCCTTTACACTGCTGAAGGAAGAGGAAAAAGCCCAAATAATGAATGGAGTCCTCACTAAATAATCAAATACACTGGTTCATTATGTGGGTCAAACCAAAAATGGATATGGTTGCTTTACAAGCTATACTCAGACAGTAGAAGGAGACAACTTTTCCGTTGTTAGAGTTTCTAGTGGTGTACCTGGTTACCTACTCTGTGTGGAAGAAGTAGCCAGAGACGTCCTTGCACCTGAGCTCTCAATGGTAGAGATCCTGGTTCCTGATTGGAACATGCTCTTCTCAGGGGCACACTCAAGCATGGAAAGGAAAAAGCCACCTATGGTCTCATTTTTCTCTGTGATTAAACATAATAACCCCAAACTGCCTGGCCAATCATTTAGTCTTAGCAGAAGCTCAGTCTTCTTTTGTGGCATTTCCTGTGATCTCTTTCTCTTTCATGAGTTAATTTCCTTCATCAGGAATAAAGAGCTCTTAGTTAGGTGTAAGGAATAAGGGGGCATGACCTTGACTTCATTTTCCTTCTCTCCTTCATTTTATGTCCCTCGATTGTCTCTGTGGCCCCAGAAAGGTGCAAATCAGGAAGCTATGGGTCTAGCAGTTCTGCTTATATGTAGAGTGGCCCAATTTCTTGAACAGAAGGCTTGTGGCTTACACTTTTATAGCTGAAGGAACAGCGCTGGGCACTAGAAGGTATGGAGCTGTACCTGCTGTACTGAGTGAACGAAAGAAACCATATGATGTGCTGTTGCTGAGAAGTGATTGTCTTCAACATCTCAGTAAATGACTCTGAGCCGCTGTTTAGTCATTCTTGTTACAAATATGAATTAGATTGTGGGCTGACTTGGCAACCCAGAAGAGATTTCTTTCAAACCAGAGATTCAGTGGGAAATTATTTTTCAGTGGAAAGGAAGAACTTTAGTCCAACTTGGGGGCAGCTTCCACAGTGACATAGTGTGTGCTGCTTTTGGCTTTTGAATCTTTATTTCTCCTGAGGAAAAAAAAGAAATTGAGCAAAGCTTTAAAACATCCACCAGGCTCTAGAGAGTAGAGTTTACAGAGAGCTGAATTATGCAGCTCTTTGAATCTATGAATTGAAGCTCTCCTGCTTCTGTGGCTTCCAGCCGGCACCTTCTAAGAAGCACTGCTTTCTCTCATCAGGAACCTCAGCCATCTTAGTTTCAGGGTCATTTGAATCACATGGTTAACCTGGTTCTTTTTTCATTTTCCAAAATATCACAAATAGTTTGTGTGTGTGTGTGTGTGTGTGTGTGTGTGTGTGTGTGTGTTTAAGGGAAAAATGAAATCTGGCTTCAGTTGTTAATTTCCTCTGTTCCGTCAAGATTAGGCTAGTAGTTCTGAGTAATTCTGGTTCATTTTCTCAAGGGAGAAGGCCTGAAATAATCCAGTGTTTATTTTTATACAAATTCTCACAGTGCTACAACATTTCAGTGACTTCCTGGGATGTTTCTAGTTTTTCACAGGGCAAGAGGCCATTCTCAGAGGTAACTCCTTCATGTAAACCTAAAAATGGCACTTTCCCACATTAGAGTTTATCAGGAAGTTTAAAGTTCAGTAGTCCTCCTCTCTTTTCTTTCTCGTCACAGAGAAAGGAAAAAATAAGGGGCGGTTCCAGCATTTTAGCTCGTTCCAGCACGGTCATTCCATTTCAGTATTTTGGAACCTGGGAAAGAGGCAGGGAGATTGTAGTGTATCTTGGCTGAGAGATGGCTGGACTGGGAAACAGGACTCTCTGTCATTCCCTGTGTCACTCTCTGTGTGACCCTGACCTCTTCCCAGCATTCCTGACCCCACCTCTGAGTTGGGGAAAATAATACTTGTCATGTAACCCTCACAGCATTCTCCCAAAGCCATGAGATACTGTGCTGGAAAAAAAAAAAAAAAAAGGAAATTGTGTTCAGAAGGCCAGCACAATGGCGTTTCAACCTGCTTTGCTGGATTTGCCCTCTACTACTCTTTCTCTGGGACCCTTTCTTTCAGCCCAGGTGGTAGATTCACTCTCTGTTCTACGTAATGTGCAATTGTACACCTTTCCTCAATGTCTGCTGCAGCTGCTTCTCTGCCTATTTAATGTTTAAGATCAATCAAAACCCAACTCTTCAGTTCAGCCTCACTCTTTTCCTTCCTGTGACTCTTTTCACTTGATATTACACGTGCATACAAATTTCCTGCTGCCCTGTTTGTGAAATGTATTAAAACAATATTTTGTTCTCCTTTATCTCTTCTAATATAGACTGAGTACTGGAAGCACTCAAATAGTCTGTTTCACTGACCAAACAATCTTTACATCAGCTCCTTCGCCATTCAGTTTGGGTTTTAATGATGTCACGAGCCCCTGTGGGCACACGGTTGTTAAAGTTGCATGCCAGATGTCATTAAGGTATATACATTCAAACATACGAAGTGGACGGTAAAAAATCTTTGTGAAATATTTAGCCTAGAGTGTTTAATTCAATCCTAGAAGGCAAAAATCTCTTAGTGGTGTCAGGTCCAGAGCTATATTTAAGTTTATTGTTTCATAACAAGTCTGGTCTATTTCAGTGTATTGTTTTCTGTACAAGGTCTCCCCGTAACTATGCATTATAATAGACTGCTGCCAGCATTCTCAAAGTTTCAGAGATGGATTCTTGATTACTTGCTTCCTGCCCCAGGGATTCTTGCTGTTAGGATTGTCATTAAACAAAGCAGCCTCCCTGGCATTGTATTCTGAACAAATAATTTGCACCTTCATAAACTGATTAACGGGATGAGTTTTTTTTAATAATTGATCCTTGACTTGTATTTTAAAGGACAGCAAAATCTTAGAGGCCTTCTATATTTGTTACAAATGCTTTTCCTGGAATTTTAAAAATAATTTAGAAACCAAAGTAAAAAAAGAACGTAAGAAACAAATGAAGTCTGGAGACCATTATTTCAATTATTCTGGATGTGAATTACCATGGTGACCAGCCCAGCTCTAGACTTTATCTTCTTAAAGTCATCTCCCTCCCCCAACCCAAAGTGAGTGATGAGATCTTTGGCACAAAGACAATGGCCCATATGCAGTACAGCACACAGAGAAAATTTTATAACCTAAAATATTATTACTGTGCACTACTCTGTCTGAAGACCAAATAAGAATCTTTGTTGATTAACTGGCTTAAAAAAAATGCTCCATATTGACAAGTGTTCTTCATTTCACACTCCAAGTCAATAATTCTGTCAGTCATACAGCCTTTGGCAAGTAAGAGGGAAAATTTCTCCCAATAAATCTATTGTAATCATGGGATAATTTGACAGCCATTCTGTTTTCTGATGTTTAATTACATTTCGTTTGTTAGGTTTTCTTTTCCTTTTCTTTTTTAGAAGCTTAAGGGAAATTCATACAAATATCAACAGATGTCAAAGAGTTTCAAATAAAAAAGAGAAGTAAAAAGTAAAAGGAAGGATTAGGGATAGTAACTGACACACTTAGCCCAGGTCGAGAATTTGGTTGATGGGTCATTTTGGTGGTCTCATGAAATCTAGTGTATAGCTGTTATTGGTAGAGTGTATTTTTAAAAAATTGGTAAAGCACATTTTAAAAGTGGGAAGGAAATTTTTAAAGCTATCGAAGAGTTCACAATGTGACATTAGCCCTTAAAAAAGACTTCTCTTTCTATTCTAAAGTGACTCTAGGATTGGAGTCATATTCAACAAACAATGGGGGAAACATTGTCTAAACATAGTTGTCAACAGGCTTAAAATGACAAACACTGTACCATACAAAATTATTTTTGGTATTTCTTGAGGTAACAGAAAGAGGAAAAGAGTAGATTTTCATTCGATATGGTATAACATTTTTATAAGAGCTGGAAAAATGCATGATTCTGACATCTTGAACTCTTAAAATTCCCTTAGGAAATAGCCAGAGATGGATTTTTGATAGAAACAAATTCCCATTTTAAACTCTTTATAAGCATTTTTCTTATTATTCAGGTGGTAGCCCTTTGGGCATTGCTTGGGAAAGCAGAGTGAGAAAGTATATGTTCTTAACTGGTTAATGAAAAATTGAGATAAACAAAAGAGTTGCTTAAATATAGATTTTTCTCCTCACATAATTTGTCTCATTAAAATGCTTTTAATATTCTGTATTCTGATTTTCCTTGAAGGAAATATTGTTCTACAAAATTCCAATGAGACATGCTAAAAATAATGTCTGTGACAGAAATGTTAATTTCCTATCTAAATAATTAAATTTAAAACTATTGCATTTTATATTTCAAAAAAAGATCATTAGATCCTTTCCCTTAAGGGAAAACTGAGACCAAGAGAGCATAAAAAACTTGCCCAAAGTCACAGGGCTAACTATGGATAGTCAAGGTTGGGTTGAACCCAAGTTACTTATCTCTACTCTCATTCTCTTTCCATTATGCTAAATCATGACTGCATATTTTAAAGTCTGCCTTCTTTCCTTTCATTGCAAGAGGGAAGTCTTGTTGAAGTCTGCATACTAGACATGCATCAAAGTAACTTGATAGAATGTTAGCTGCCATGTAGGGGTCCAGTAGGCTAGGGATTTATGTTTGGGATGTTATTGAGTAGGTTTTTATTCTGTATAGGTTACAGTATTTTGTATGGGCTGGAAAATACATGATTAGAATTTTATTGTTACTATTCTAGGGAATCTGAAAACATAATTGGCTTTGTATCAAATTTTGAAATAAATAAAATTTTCTTTTGAAACTTCAATTTTTCCACTTAGTGTCATTTCTTTTACCTTCCCTTAGTGTCTTTCTTTTGGGATTTACTACCCTGTCATTTACTTTTGATCATGACACTTTGAAACCTGGATAATGTCAATAATATTTAATTTATTATGAATTCAAATGATATGCTACCTCTCCACAGAATATTTGTATTTTGACGTTTTCAATGTGGAATGAAAGGCCATCTCTCCAATTATAAAAATGAATTCAGGTACTAATTAAGAGGTTTAAAAATAAGTTTTCTTAAGATTATTCTGTTCCCTTAAAATCATGCAACCTATGTATTGTTTATTTTTTTTTTCCTCTCTTAAGACTTCCTCTTTGGTATTTGTTTCCTAGAACCATAACCATAGGTACTCTGCCTTGTATCAGAGTTTGTAAAAAATAATTATTGACATGATTTTTATTAGATTTAGTTAAATTTATAAGTATTTGTTAATCTGCTCTATGTACTGTGTTTAACACTGTGAGGAAGAGAAAGTTGAGTAGAACATTGGACTATCTGGAATGTTCTGAAAGATCTGGAATGTTGAACACCACATTTTCTAATTTTCTATCTTTGTAACTCAAAACATGGGTTTAAGGTCCTTTTCTGTCAATTCCATGCAGTGATTACCATCTGATCCAAGTTTATATGCTTTTTTTTTTTTTTTTTTAGTTTATATGCTATTTGAAACCCATTTGTCAGCTCTGCAGGAAAGCACAGTGCAGTGCTTCTCAAACTTCTTGGACTCAAGAGCTTTTTATAGGCTTAAAGATGGTTGAAGATCAAAAAGACCTTTTGTTTTTATGAGAAATTAAAGCTAAGAAAGCTGAAAACTTTGATTTATTTAAAAATAACTTTAAAGCCATTGCTTGATATAAGTACAAAGCAGCATAATATATATTTATGAGAAAATACCTATGTTTTTAAACACACATGCACATTTAATGAGAAGGATGGCATTCTTTTTCATATTTATAAATATCTTTAATGTCTGATTTAATAGAAAACATACTTGCTTCTTCATTCAATCTGTTGTTATACATTGTTTTGGTAAAGTTATAGAAAGAAAATCTAGTATTATACACATATATAGTTAGAAAGGGATAATATTTTAATAGAATTTTCAGACAATTATGGTTATTGTTCTTTGATATTACACCAAAACTCAACAAGTGCTAATAATCTTAAAGGTCATTTGAATTGTAGAATCTGAAAGCATGCCAAGAACTTTCTGTACTCATTAAATTAAGTTTTACTGGACTATTTTATACTTTACATTTATCTTTTACCCATACATGATTTTGTAATATAATTATTGATGATTTGGAAAACAGTGGTCTACTAACTTATATATCTACCAACGACTGACACATTGTATTTTACAATATCAATAAAGCACATTCATTAATGTCACCAACAGTTAATCAGAAAAGTTTTTAAGTATTGGGATGCTGTCATGATGACGGATGCAAATTTTCCAAAGTTGTAAGTTATGCTTGGAAGCTTAAATTTTACTTTTGGCAAGAAATACTGTCCAGATAGTTTTCCCTGAAGTGACAGTGTCATTTTTGTCAATTCTAAAACAATGTCTGCCAAATAAGCAAGTCTGAATAACCAGAGTTCATTCTTACAGGTAAAAAAAATTGTTCCCTTAAGAAAAGTGGCTAGTTTAGTGGAAACTTGAACAGTCATGTGGTGCTTTTCCTAGAGATGACCATTATATGGTCATCTTAAATATGCAGTAGGGATTTAGGTGTGCTTCCCATTTTGTCACATAGAATATTTAAAAAAAATGTATACTCAAAATGTGAAATTTAATGAAACTGGCTTTTTACTTATTCTTTTATAGTGAGTGTGGCAGTGATGAATACAGAGACTACTGGGAGAGTTTGGTGCCATTGCTTTCATTCAAAGGTACCAGCGGCTTTATCTGTTATTTCTTTCACACTATTAGTGCAAATGCCAATAGTTAATTTAAAGACTAGTATCTTAGGATTATTAGGAAACTAGTTCTGAGTTTATGGACCCTGAAGGGAAGTAGGGATTCCCAGAGCTCTGTGGACCATATTTTGGCAACTGTTGCTAAAGTGTACAGAACAATCTAGACTGATATTTATCAGCTATTGTGATTCTGAAAAAAGAAGTTTGCTTCTCTAGGCCTCAGTTATTTATGAAACGAGAGAAAGTGAAAATCTCTAGCCCTTAAATGCTATACTTTTCTGATTTTCTTCCGTTTGCCTCTATATTGCCATTACATGACAGGGCAGAACAATTCTAAGTCCTGGAAATAGCCCTTTGCCCATTATTCAAGCTGTAATTCATGTCAAGAAAGGAACTAAGGATGTTCATTTAAAGTATTTTCTTACTCGTGTGCCATTTGTGGATAGGAGTGCCATTTCTTTCTGATTTTTCTTCTTAAATTTGAAATAATTTTTGGACTTTTTAGTTTTGTGTGATTATAATTTTTATACTTTTATATTTTTGTATTATTTTAATTTTTATAAAAGAAAATCAGGCCTGCTAACAATAATCATAGTTACCACTTACTGAGCAATGTGTTAGGCCGTATGCTAGCTACTTTAAGGTCATGAGTTCATGTAACATTCTGACGTCATCAACAAAATACTCAGTTCCACAAGGTTCTCCCTAAACTAATGGAAGTGAATTACAATCATGTGAAGAAATAGGACTTCCTTTTTGAAACTATAAAACATAGATCCTTTACATGTGTAATTCTAACATGCAATAGGTGATATGTTACAAGACTGTTTTTCTAAGCTATGTTTTGTGACTTGAATGTTTAGAAACACTTTTGATACCTCTACAAATATATACATATATGTAACACACACAAACACATAAATGTGCTTTATTAAGCAAAATATCATCAAGATTTTTGCAAGACAAACAATAATAAGTAAGGTATTTCAGGTAGATAGAAGTCAAGTTCATCATGAACAAATTTGGAAGTAATTTTTTTAAAAAAAGAATTGTGCTTCACTTCTAGTATATGCAGTTGTGTTATTATAGGATATGATCTTTTTCTTAGTCCCAGAGGAAATTGACATCTGTATTTGATTTAATGAACTTCTGTTTGTCCATAACCCCATGCAAAAGAAAAGACCCTAATGCATCCATGAACATACCCAGCTTTTCAACTTTGTTCCCAGAACTCCAAGCCGGCACTCTGAGAAAGAGCTCTCAAGTTTCCACATGTTTTGACAGACGGAGTCACTTAAAGTTAGCCCTCCTGTGAATCTACATTTATCTTTAGATTGATGAAAATAAGTTTTTTGTTATATTTTATCATTATTATTATTTTAAGCAAATATGAGAATCTTTGCATGATTTTAGCGTTAAATTATGTCACTCAAATCTAAGTTCTGCTCCCCTGTTTTTTGGGGTTTTTTTGGTCCTGAATTTTGAATAAAAATTTAGAAGGAACATAACCACAGTAGTATGTCAGGGAATCAAATAGATGTGATTAGATCAAAATCAGTTCCATGCAATACCTGCTATTGAGTTTTACCTTTCTCCCTGTAAGGGATAGCTAATGCACTGTTAAAAAGCTCTTTAGTATGAACATTTGAAAATGTAGTTTTGTGCTGATGCTAAACTTTAATAACTAAGGCTTCTTTCCATGTTTTTTAAAAGCCTGACAATAATGGCTCAGTAATTACTGAACTAATGTTATCAATTCCAACAGATATCACATTTATTAAACAGAAAATGCTATGTTGCTGTTCATCAGTTAGAAATGTGTGTAATTGAAATATGAAAATGAAGTCTGTTGGAGTATGTGATTCATCATGAATTCTGCAAGCCCTACACTAACTCTCCTTTTCCTAATTAAACTGTCAAATTGAAATCTTATAATTAATGCAACCACATGCCTTACACTAGGTTTTCCACCCGCATGTAAAGCTCAATTCAGCAGAAACTTTGCAAGTGCCTTCTCTAGGACAAATGCAATTCTTTGCTCTTCTGATCTTGAGCAGAAATCCTGCCCCCCTTCCCCCAGTCACAGAATATTGTGTAGCAGGAGAGTTTTGTTCTCTGCATGATTAGGAGTGGAGTGGGCTGACGGGTTTGTCAGGGAAGCTGGTAATTCCTGCTGTGAGTTTTTCATGGTGAGGCAGGAGAGAGGAAGTCAAAAGCTGGAATGAAGCCTTCTGTATTCCTTCTGGCATTTTATATTTCTATACCATGACTAGGCTATTTGTTGGTATTGTTAAAATTTAAAGACTGAGGTGGATTATTTTCCTGATTATAGCTTTGAGGGCACAGCATGATTGATAGGAATTTATTTTATATTTAGGGTAAAAGCTGTACACATATAACATTGTATGATATGTAGCTGGGTGTTATATATATATATATATATATATATATATATATATATATATATATATATATAATATATGTTGGATTCCACTTTGGCAAGGAGATATCTTAGAGATATTCTTACTTACAGAGAGCTTATTTCTGCATATCTCTGTGAAATCACTTAGGTGGTAAAAAGATTTTTATCTCTTGTGTTAACTCTGATCCATTGGTAGTTGCTCCCTGGGCTGTCTTTTTAAGAAGGATTGTGAATTACTCAGGAAACAACAGATGTTGGTGAGGATGCAGAGAAAGGGGAACCCTCTTACACTGTTGGTGGGAGTACAAATTAGTGCAGCTACTCTGGAAAATAGTATGGAGGTTCCTTAAAGAGTTAAAAATAGAACTACCCTAGGACCCAGCATTGTACTACTAGGTACTTATCCAAGGGTTGCAGAACTAGTGATTTGAAGGGGCATATGCACCCCAATGTTTATAGCAGCAATGTCCACAATAGCCAAACTATAGAAAGAGCCTAGATGTCCATCGACAGATGAATGGATAAATAAGATGTGGTATGTGTGTGTATACACACACACACACAACACACATATATGCACATACACACATATACCTACTATGGAATATTACTCAGCCATCAAAAAGATTGGACTCTTGCCATTTGCAATTACTTGGCTGGAACTAGAGGGTATTACGCTAAGCAAAAGAAGTCACTCAGAGAAAGACAAATATCATATGATTTCACTCATATGTGGAAATTAAGAAATAAAACAGATGAACATAGGGGAAGAGAAGGAAAAATAAAAAAGATAAAAACAGAGAGGGAGGGATGCTTAGGTGGCTCAGTGGGTTAAGCCTCTGCCTTTGGCTCAGGTCATGATCTCAGGGTTCTGGGATCAAGCCCCGTATCAGGTTCTCTGCTCGGTAGGGAGCCTGCTTTCCCCCCCATCTGCCTGCCTCTCTGCCTACTTGTGAACTCTCAATCTGTCAAATAAATAAATTCTTGGGGTGCCTGGGTGTGGCTCAGTGGGTTAAGCCTCTGCCTTCGGCTCAGGTCATGATCTCAGGGTCCTGGGATCGAGCCCCGCATTGGGCTCTCTGCTCAGCAGCTAGCCTGCTTCCCTCTTTTTCTCTGCCTGCCGCTCTCTGCCTACTTGTGATCTCTATCAAATAAATAAACAAAATCTTTTAAAATAAATAAACAAACAAACAAACAAATAAATAAATAAATAAAATCTTAAAAAGGAAAAAAGAAAAAAACAGAGGGAGGCAAACCATAAGAGATTCTTAACTATGGGAAACAAACTGAGTGTTGCTAGAGGGGCAGTGGGTGAGGGGATGGGGTAATTGGACCATGAGCATTAAGGAGGGCACTTGATGTAATGAGCACTGGGCATTATATGCAACTGATGAATCATAAATTATACCCCTGAAACTAATAATACACTATATGTTAACTAAATTTAATTTAAATAACAAATTTTTAAAAAAGATTGTGAATTTATCACAAACAGGGCAAACAGGGCTGGGATCATTTAGTAATATCTGATATGTTGAGATAACAGGTGCTGGCAGCAAATTGATTCTTAATTCTATTCCTGGGTTTGGCAGATCTTAAGAGATGTCTTTGTCAATGCCTTTTCATCATGCATGATGTCTCTAGTCTTTCTGTTTTTTATTAGACACTAACTCTGGTCAAAATTGAGTTTCAAGTTTATGGTCAAACTTTGAGTCTTAAGTTTTTTTTTTTTAATGTAATTTTTATTATTATTTGACAGAGAGAGAGATCACATGTAGGCAGAGAGGCAAGCAGAGAGAAAGAGGAGGAAGCAGGCTCCCTGCTGAGCAGAGAGATGCGGGGCTTGATCCCAGAACCCTGAGATCATGACCTGAGCCGAAGGCAGAGGCTTAACCCCCTGAGCCACCGAGGCACTCCATAAGCCTTAAGTTTTACAGAGAAACAAGTTTCTGATTTTAATAATCAATAGATTTGTTCAGCTAGACTGTTCATTTTCTCAGTTTCTACAAAATAATATTTTATTCACTGAGCTCATCTTCTACATAGATGCAGTTCTCTTCATTCTCTGATTCATTTGGACCTGTAGGCCTACTACATTTTAGGAATCTCTAGCTCTCAATTTGGTCAATTAATATGCACAGTTGTGGGACGCCTGGGTGGCTCAGTTGGTTGGACGACTGCCTTCGGCTCAGGTCATGATCCCGGGGTCCTGGGATGGAGTCCCACATCGGGCTCCCAGCTCCATGGGGAGTCTGCTTCTCCCTCTGACCTTCTCCTTGCTCATGTTCTCTCTCACTGTCTCTTTCTCAAATAAATAAATAAAATCTTTAAAAAAAAATATGCACAGTTGTACTTATTTTACCTGCCTAAATAGAGATAGCTAGTATATCACTTGTTAGTATATTCTGGTCAGGCTGGCAGGCAGGTTAGAGCAGTTCATGGAGAGTCATGAAGCATCAACATTAATAGTAACAGTTCAACTCAGTCTATAAATCAATGAATATGTGAGTATCTAAAACATTGCATTATATGAGTGAGTGGGACTGACTGGGAGGAGCTAGCAAGAAAAGGGTTTCTCTCTCTGTTTTTTTTTCTTAAGTAGGCTCCACACTGAGTGTGGAGCCCAGTGCAGGGCTTGAACTCATGACAGTGAGTTCAAGACCTAAACAGAGATCGAGAGTTGGACACTTAACTGACTGAACCACCCAGGCACCCTAAGGGGCTTTCTCTTTTTATTCTATTCTATATATATATATATATTTCTTTACCAGTGTATATTCCTTTATTTATTATTTTTTTAATGTTGTAAACTTTATACCATTCTGTTTATAAGCATATGTAACTTGCATACCAGCTAGGACATCTCTACTTTTTATGATTTAGGCAAGATACTCTCGAACCCCTGTTTGTGACCTAGAGTAACGTGCTACCTCCAAGATTTCTGAGTATTAGTGGTAGGCTTACATTTTCATGGCTCTGGCTTCCTTGCTTCTTTTTATTTTCCTAATTTCTCTGTATCTTCTAACTATTTCTTTATTTATGCCTTGACTCCAAACAAAGCATGGAACTCAGACTCTTTCCTTAATTTGCACACATCCATACCTACATGACATGCCCTCTACATACACACCAATTTTTTGTGTAGACCAGATGTTTCTGCAAATTTGAGAAGATAGAGTATTTGATGCCACAATAGCACAAGCAATTTAAGATGAAATTATTCATTATAGTTCCTAGGAGTCCTTTGGCCCTAATACCATGTTTCTCTGCCCAAAATTTTGTTTCTCCAGGTCCTTCTCTGAAACTGAGAATTGAGTTTTTTGTCACATATGAAAAGAGAAGGTAATGAACTTTGCCCTTCAGTCCTCTGCTGAACAATAGGTTTAATAACCTGGGTTTCATCCTTTCTTTCCCTCACACAGTGTAGAGATTATACTTCCCTAGACTTATGCTTTGTTTTAGGGTTTATACTTGCACTTGTTTATATATATATATATATACATATATTTGCCAAACATATACAAGTACATATAGGTCTTTTTGTATGTATATGGGGGGGTATACTTTCTTCAGCCATTCCCATGTTGATTAACCTGTAGTTTCACTACTAGCAACAGTGCTGTATGCATGTCTTTATAACTATGAGGTTTTCTTAGAGATAGATACCTGGAAGTACAATTAAGTTTTCGATAGATAATATTATTCTGATCCTCACAACGGATGTTTCTTAAGTATAATCCACTAATCCAGTGTATGAACATCTTCATTTCACCACAGCATTGCCAAACCCTCAGTATGTTCTAATTAAAACAATTTTGGTTACTCTTCCAGGGATCAAAATGGTGTCTCATTTTTAATTTGCATTCACTCAGTAGTGATGTTGAAACTTTTTAAAATTTTTTTAAACTCATGTATTAGCTATTTGGATTACTTCTTAGATTGCCTATTCTAATCCTATGCTTATTTTCCTGTTCACCCTTTCTATTTTTCTTATTGTTTTGTGAGAGCTTAGCACATACTAAGAACGCCAGCTGATTTTTATGCATTAAACATTACAATTTTGTCCAAAAGTGTCACTTATCTTTTATGTTGTTTAAATTATGTTTTGCATCCCAGAAATTTTAGATTATATTTAATTTTTAATCTATCACTGATTTTCTTGGCATTTTTACATACGACATCAAAAGCCATTTCCACTTTCCACTACTTTAACTTCTTCATAGACTTGCTTCATACATATGGATCTTTATCAAATTTACTTTTTTGAATGGTGTGAGGTAGGAATCTGATTTCTTCTTTTTCTTTCCCCAGTTATCTGAACATCACTTATTAAAGAGCTCAACATTTAAAGCTGATTTGAAATTCCACTTTTTCCATATATTGAATATATAGAAATCCATATACAAAGATTAATTTCTGTATTCTGTTGCTTTAAAAATATTCTGATACTCTGCATAATGGTGCCTCTTATTATATTTCATTTTCAATTAATTTCTGGCTGTTTTTCAACTCACTAACATGTATTCAGTGATTTCTTTCTGGGCACCATGGCTGGCTTTCTCCATCCATTCTCCGCTGCACAGGGGTTGCTCAGGTGGCTGGCTAGGTTTATAAATATCAAATGTGACATTTTCTTTCCCAATTCCATGAAGAGATGAAAATAAGAAATTTCCGTTATCTTAAACTTATGATGAATCTTTTATTCTACTTCTGACTAAATGCCAAATCCCTAGGCATATAGTTTTATTAAAATATTTGAAACAAATAGTAATCTTGTTTAAAAAAAAAACAGGAAGAGTTTATACTCATTATGTTAGGACAATATAGTAGAATGTATTTTTTTTAATTTTCTCAGAATGAAAATAATCATGTGATTTTTAGAAAGCATGTCTATATGGGTGGCTGGGTGGCTTAGTCGGTTAAGTGTCCACCTTTCGATTTCTGCTCAAGGTAGTGATCTCAGAGTTGTGGGATCAGCTCTGTGCTGTGTGTGGAGCCTCCTTGTGGTTCTTTCTTTTCTTCTCTCTCTGCACCTCCCCCATGCATACATGCGTACACACACTCTCTAAACTTTATGTGCATTTGTGACTACATTCTTTGTGAATTTGCAGAACTGTTAAGGCAAACATGATGTACACTTAAAAAAATTGTTATACCCTGCTATATTACCCTCAAGAAACCCCAACTAAGGTGGCATTTATGTCTCTGCACAGAATAAAAATGTTCTTTAGTGTATGCATGGGGATAGAGGTCATTTAACTATAATCCCACTTGGGCATCTCAGAAAGAGTGCAATGAGGAGATGCTGAAAACAGAGCTGGAGACTGTGGGCATTTCTCCAGTTCACACTCTTGGAACTGTTCTGTGTCTCTGCATGGTTGTCTGTCCAATATTTAAATGGACTGACTTAAAAATACTTGCTGGCTGGTGGCCAGTTTTGGATAATGTTGGATGGGAAGGGATTCTCAAAGGAGAGATTAAGGGAGGAAAAAAAGGAATAATCAGTTTCTCATGGGACTCAGGAAGATGCTAATGCTCTCTGATAAATGAAAATGCCACCTGTGTGTGATGAATTATTGCCTGTTCCTTGTCTATTTCAACTTAGTCTAGCAGATGGGTTCAGAACATAGCCAATATAGTCAAACAGGGCAGGTTCTAGGCTTGGCTCTGCCATTTACTCTCTTAAGTCAACTCGAACAAATAATTTCACCATTCTGAGTCTTAGTTTCCTAAATAGTTGTAAGATTGAAGTGAGGTAATCCATGTAAACCCTTTGAAAAAGACTTAGCAAATAATACATATTCAATAACTGTCAGTATTATTAGCTAATGTTAGGGTAGAAAAACTTGTTCTGGTATCACAGAATAGATAGGAGCAATACCTCTTATATAACAGGTGGTTTTAAGTTTGACTGGACATTTATCTTCTCCTGTTTTCCTGTGGGATATACTGCATAAACCAAGTAAGAGGAGAGGAGGGAGAAGGAGAAATCAGCTGTGACAGAATTATGATGCACTTAGTTTCTATTTGGAAGATAAACTGCTTATCTGGACAGACAGGTAGAGAATATCAGTTGGATGCCGAGGACTAGAAGAGAGTGAAGCATGTATTTATAGACATTTGTATGAATTTGAACTATTTTATGTAAACATTTATCAATTTGTGTTCATCTTATATTGCTCAACACATTCCTTACCCAAATGAGGCCATCTGAGAATTTCAGCTATGCCCACTTCCCCCACAAATTATTGCCCATGTATTCAGAATGGATATTTTCAACTCTGTCCTGTCAGAATTTTGGCCCCTATATTCCCAAACCGTTGTTAGTAGCCCGTTCTATTGTGGCCGAGTGAGTCTTCCGTTCACCCTAATTGCCTTTAGCTTTAATTTAAATGTTTCCTTTTCTTTCCCCTTCAGAGATGGGTAAAAGCTTGACATTTTCATGATAAAAATGTCTCCATATATGTGAAGACAATAATTAACTAATCTCTTAGAGTTTCTATTTGGTAGACTAAAAAACTCCATCCCTTTAACCTTTCCTTTCAGTTCATTTGTGAAAGAATTGGCTTAAAGTGCTTTCAGACTTTGTGTCTTGAACTCTCACCCCTTGAACTTGGCATGTCAGTCAAAAACGGTGTGATTTTTTTTTGCTAGGCCACAATATGATTTAATACAATAACGTTTAACAATAATGTAATGATTACAGACATCAACATAAATGCAAGGATGTCTTTTTTAACATAAATGCTGTTCATTCACTTAATACAACTATTGTTTACTATGTGCCAACCTGAGTGCTAGGGAAACAGTGTCAGGTGTGACCTGAATAGTCCCTGTCCTCATGAAGTTTATAATCTAGTGGAGAGGAAAAAGACAGCAGATAGAAACAAGTAAGATAGGTAATATGATTTCAGATAGTGATAAATGACCCCCCACAATTAAAGCAAGGTAAGAGATGATAGATGACCTTCTGGAAGAAGGTCAGGGGCAGTTTTAAAAAACGGTGGTCACATTTGAAATGATATTTTACAGAGAGCAGAACTGTGTTAAGGCTATAGAAGGATCTGGGGGAAAGCACTTCAGGCTGAAGGGGAAAGTGGTGCTCAGATGTGGAAGAGCTTGGGGATGAAGTAAAGAGTGGTGTCAGCTGGGCTCAGAGAGGTGATGGAGGCCAGGCTAGTCAGATGGCATCTGGAAGGTGACAGTACGAAGTTTGGATTTTTCTCCAGGTAGGAACGAAAGCCGCCGAATGCATAAGATCTGGACAGAGTTGTGATGCAATATCTTACAAAATCCCCGTGGGTTGTGTGAAAATGGATTATTGGAAAAAATAGTAGAAGCAGGGAAACCTGTCGATGATACGGTTTTCCTCATGCTCCATACATATCTTTTCATTCCAGTATGCCTTTTTTCCCCACTACTGCCCAATTTAAGATTCTGAACAAGGAAAGAGGACAACTTTGGAATGTTGTGTTTTTGCAGGTCTTGAAAACAAGGGATATAAAGTGTCTTCAGGTAGATCTTTCTCAATGGTCAGGTATGAAATGCAGTATAAGATCAGGGAAAGCTTCAAAGTGGTCATCGAACTTTTTTTTTTTTTTTTTTGGTCTGAGAGATAATTTCATTTATCTGGGGCCCAAAGAGGATTGAAAACAATAGGTGTGGAGATTGAAATAAAATAATTGGCAGGGGGACGCCTGGGTGGCTCAGTGGGTTAAGCCTCTGCCTTCAGCTCAGGTCATGATCTCAGGGTCCTGGGATGGAGTCCCGCATTGGGCTCTCTGCTCAGCAGGGAGCCTGCTTCCTCCTCTCTCTCTCTGCTTGCCTCTCTGCCCACTTGTGATCTCTCTCTGTCAAATAAATAAATAAAATCTTAAAAAAAAAAAAAACCAAAAACAATTGGCAGGTATGATTTAGCCTCTTGTTCCCAGAAGACACATGCAAAATAAATACATGTGTTGATGATGTAATTTACAATTTATTAGCATATGATTGGCTTGAATTTGATCCTGTTGTTCTCTGCAATATCAAAACCTAGCTCTTTAAGTTAGTTTCCTTCATAGAGGTAATGATTATGAGGCCTCTACCCAAATCTCGTATTCTTTCATCACTTTAATTTTCAGCTTTCCACCTTGAAAAAAATCAAAGCACCAGTTCAGATGTTTTTCTTTTTATAGGATTATTAGTATTCTAAGAATATTGAATTCTACAATTTCTACCACAAATATAATACTCACCATTTTATATACATCAAAGTGAAATTAACCACCCTCGGATAGCTTAGAAACCTACACCCCACATAGGGTATTTTCCCCTTATGGTAAGACACATTTTTGAGCTCACTAATTTACAAATGTGCTTTTGGATGTCAAGCTATTTGCAAAGATGGAGACTGTATTGTGTGTACTGCGCAGAGGAAACCTGAAGGACAGATAGCCGGGTGAGGTTGATGAGGAGCAATGAAGTCTGTACTGCGTGTTTTTAGTAAGAAATAGTTAATGTTTCCTCGACTTTGCCTTGAACCTGACTCATCTGCTGCTTGATATTTACTGAGACTAGAGGAGGGTTTTTGTTTTTTTTTTTTAACCTTTTGAGCAAGTTGGCTCTGTGTGCAATTATGCCCTAAAATGGAGCCCTTAAGCTGTGTTTTGAGGGGTAAAAATAATCACAGCAGAACAAAAGTGATTCACCTCTCACTTTGCCAGAGAAAAGCAGATGAAGAGAGCAAGAGAGTGAAAACTGAGAGACAAACTTGTTGGAGGTAACATTATTTAGTCTTCAGATGTTTTATGCTCCCCTTTCTTTACTAGAGCATCAGTCTCGTTAGCATGTATCCAGAAACCTGCCGCAGTCTTTTCCCATCATGATTTACTTAACTTGTCATCTCACCAGAAAATGAAGCCCATATACTCCTCAGTCCCAGCCATTGCGGGAAGTGATTTCACCATCCTGAGCAACGGGAGCTCCTTCCTCCTTGGCACTGTAGTGCCCCGACTCCATGAGGCGTTTGCCTCCCTGGACAGAGGGGCCTTGTTGCTGAGTAGGCCCTACTGTACATATTACTACAATTATACTGGATTAAATGGCAGTGTAATCGCATAATAACTTTACTTGGCTGAAGGGGAGAGTGCAACTTACAGAGATCCGTGATTTCCCAAGGGGCTCACAAAGCAGAGGAAGCATTCGAATGGTGGAAGCAGAGATGAGTGTTTTATTCCACAATTCTTGGGATACTTATAACTCGCCAATGATTAAGAGCATTTTGATTTGTATTCTTCATCAAGATTATACTTACTGTACCTTTTGAAGTTTGATTTGGGTTATTCTCTCATTTGTCAGTAAATTGTAATTGACCAACTTATTCCTGTAGCTTTTAAAAATAAACATCCCCTTGCAGGGCCAACATTATTTTCTCCTTTTTACAACAATCAAAATGCAGAAATGCACCGAATAATTTTCATAAAAACAATGTGAGTTTCTTCCCAAAGATACCAACTACAGTTATGTTTCCTCTGGGGTTATTGTTTCAGAAACCAACTATGCATACACACATTTAATCTTCCACTCCTAGAGAGTGGGCAATAAGCAATGTGCTTAGGGTGCAAAACTCAATGCCAACGGCTAACACAAAAAGTGTATGCCCCCAAATTGAGCGGTACAGCCTGCCATCAGGAAGACACCAAACTTTTATCCAAAATGTCAATATAAATAATTGTTCCTCCTAAATTTGTCAGGAATAATATTTTAGAGGAGGAGCCTTCTTAATTTTCATGGTTGGCTTGTCAGATCTAGGAGTTATGGTAAGAAAGTTCTGGAAAAAACCAGAGATGAGATTTTTCAACTTTGATTTCTGGCAACAGTTAGCCATTGGGAAATGGTTTTAAATTTATTTAGTCTTTCTGTTACTTACTTTCTATTTCTATTACTTTCTATTACTTACTTTCTATTTTCTTTTCCTTGGCTTAAGAGAAATATGGATCTTATTTCATTAATATTAACAACATTAATTCCAGTGATCATTATCTGAAATCAGTATATTTTGCTTAAGTGAAGATCTGCTTAAATGAAAATCTATATAGGGGAATATTTCTGTATTAGAAATTATACTAATTTTACATACAATCCTATAGATACTTGCTCTGGTGGGTTTTCTTGAAAAAATATATATTCTGATAAATCTCTCCCAAATACCTGCTTTATTCAGAGGAAAGATTCTAAGGCAAGGGTTGAAACTTTCTCTTCAGAAGTTTTTCCAGGGTAAGAAGCTTTTGCTTTCTTTGGAAATCCTGTTTTTACACCCTTAGTAGTTTTAGAATTAATCTTTGTTTTTCATTTTCTGAAAGAACCATAAAAGGTGTGCTTGTACAGGAAAAGAAAATGAAAGGAAGGAAACGAAAAGACAATAATTCCCTCCTTTAGCACATTCTCTTTTTACTTAAACATTTGTGGAAGTGAGAATGTGTCTGTGTTCGGAGCACCAAGCTTTAGTCTGTATGGTTTCATGCTTTTAGAATCTGTTCTCTGTGTAGCGGCTCAGATGGAGAGACCAAAAGCATGTGTAACTCTCTTGGCTCAGCGGCAGGACAGCAGCATTCTACCCCCACACCTCAGGGGACGTTAGATGAGGAGCTCCAACCTCGGGCTCACCAGGGTTCAAAGGACTGATTGCTATGGTTCCATGCTAGAATTTAAATAATATTTTGGGTGCATTTCACAATGTCTTCTCTCTCTCTCTCTCTCTCTGACTCTTTTCCTCCCTTTCTCTCTTTCTCTCTCAAACACACACACACACACACACACACACACACTCACTCACAAATACACACACACATACATATATACTCACACGCACATTTTACCTTCCTTATGAAGAATTATTCTCTGGACAGAGGGAGGAAAATTGTCCAAGATATATTTTAACATTCTATGCACAGCAACACTGATTTTATACTACATGATAATCAGAAATAGATTGAAAATAACCCACCCAGTTCTGAGTATTCACAAAGCTTTGTTTATCCTGAAACGGAATATCATTGACTGTACTGTCTCTTCTCCTTGGCTGCATTGTTTTTTAATTTTACATTTTATTAGCACATTTATTTGAGGAAAAGAATGAAAACAAATGCAAAGCTCACTATGAGTCTGTGTCTGGTTAATGGTTGATGGTTTTATAAACGTAAATTGGAGGAGTTTAAAATTAATATGTAGCATAAATGTTTGGAGACACAATATTTCATGACTCCCTAACTGAGGGTTGACTGCACCTATTACCATTTCAAACGAAATCTCTGAAGAAATTTATCTTTTACATCTGATGTTGATTTGTTCCCCCCTACCTAGCTATTCTGGATGCCATCTCCAGAAATATCTTCTACAAAAACACTGAATAATGTCCTCTGGATGCTTAAGATTTCTGATTGATTTGTTCTCTACCCAAATCTCCCATGTCCCACACCTGACCTTACTGATTATGTAATCCATGCGTCAGGTCTAGGTAATGACTAAGGTGTGTCTGGCTATGTGCTTAATAGAGAAATTTCAATCAGCCAGAGTTCTGTTTCCCTGTTATGCAGCAGGCAAACTTTTTTCCCCCGTATATGTTTGACACTCTAATTAATGGAATTTCATATGGGAAGGGCTTTTTATTGATGTATCAGGTCATTGAAGGGCATTTTTGGCTAAATTAAGACTGACTTCCCAGTATCAATATGATGATATCCTTGATGATCTACAGTGAGCTCAGCCCTAACCACATCTGCATGCTTGTCAAATTGTTCTCATAAATATAACATGTCGCAGAAGAGAAGTTCTGATACTCCATTCTCACACCTCAGTTGAACAGTTTTCTCCTTTCTTCCACATCCCAGCAAATGGAACCACTGTTTGCCATCTTTGATTCTTGCCTTTTCTTCAACACTCATATATGATACATCAGAGCGTTCTTTTGATTCTGTCTACAAATGGTATTTAGATATGACAACTTCTTTTTTTTTCCCTCAGCACTACCTGGATCCACATCTCTGTTGTTTCTCTTGTAACTTCTGACAGGTATCCCTGCTGGTTTTTTCATTGTTCTCTTATTTAACTTACTTCAAAGACCAATAAGACCATTTCCCATACAGCAATTTCCATTACTTCTGAGATAAAACTAGCTTCTCCTCAAGGCCTTCCAAGTCTTGCATCATCTAGCTTTTCTGTCTTGCCTACTCATGTTCCTCTAACACACGGAGATCACTTTGATGTTTGACAGCATTACCTTGTCTTCCTACACTGCTCCTTCCCAAAGTTTCATGTGGCTGGCTCCTTCTCTCAACTCTTGTGAATCACTCTATTTATTTATTTACTTACTTATTTATATTTTTAGAAAGAGAGAAAACAGGGTGAGGGGAGCAGGGGGTGGGGGGAGGAGAGACAGAAGGAAAGAGATTCTTAAGCAGACTCCGTGCCCAGCACAGAGCCTAATTTGGGGCTCAATCTCATGACCCTGAGATCATGACCTGAGCCAAAATCAAGAGTTGGATGCTTAACCAACTGAGCCACCCAGGTGCGCCTCTTGTGAATCACTTTAAATGCTACTCTTTAGAGGTCATTTCATGCCTACCTACCTAAAAGCCCTATCCAGAGGGCTGTGTTCAAACCCCTTGTCCCAGTATTAGATTCTATCATTTCATTTCACCTTGTTAGTTTTCCTCTATAACCCTGCACAATCTGTTATGTATAACTTATGTCTGCCTTCCCCAAAGATGTAAATTTTGCAAGAACAAGAACTATGCCTTTTCACCATTGACTATTCAGTGCCAGGAATGGTGCCAGGCACAAAGCAGATGCTCAATAAATACTGGTTGAATTAATGCTGCTACACCAAATAAAGCTTCATATTCTGGTTTTATGAAATTGAAATGAAATTCATGAAGACATTTGTTTTCTTATAGTTTAAAAAAAATCCTACAAAACAAAAAATAGAATTAATAATAAAAAACAATATAATATTCCTCTCCATAGAAGTATAGTAATACTTGCCTCTATGTGCAAGTAAAGTGGAAAAACTCATCCGACTTAATGATTCATTTAATTATGAAATTTAAGAATGAAAAAATAATTTATTTTACAGTTTCAAATAACTTAATACACAAGCTTATTAAGCCTCAAGTATTCAAGAGGTAAGTCAGTCATTAAAAAAATCTCAGGAAAGACCAAAACCAAATACATGTGAACCCAGAGTTCATTAATCATAGTTGTAAAAGCAAATATTCATTGAATCATTTCTGTATGAAATGTTTAACATTATTATTTTGTTTGACTTTCACAATGTTGTGAGCCATGTGTTGTTATTTCCATTTTGCAGATGAGAAAGCTGAGGCTTAATGAGGTTAGGGGATTCTACAATAGGTGCCAGTTCTTGTAAGTAGTAGAAGCTTGAAAAGTTTGAAACTCAACATGCCTGTAAGTAAGTTTGAGGTCTTCATCTGCCCCTTTGATGTCTTTTTTCCCTCCCTTTACATGCTTCTGATTTGAGAAACTTGCAGATAAAATGAAGCCCTATCATGACTTTTTTTACAAACACTATTAAAGTGTACTTAAGTTTGTACTTGAGATGCAGGGAACAAAACTTGGCAGCATATCAAATACACTCCTACCTCATTCCTCAGCTGTGGTTTATTCCTACTATCTTATAGGCTGGAATTTTGATCAAACCGAATGATAGGAAAAACATATATCCTTCAATAACTGGCCAGGATAATAAATGTTCAGAGCTCACATGGGATACTGTGGAGGAAGCACCATAAATTTCGTGCCGAATCAGCTTAAGAAGGGGAGCTGAGGCCAAAGAATCACAGCTGTCATTTGGCTGTGGGAAAGAGTTCAGAGGTCCCTTCTACTGTTCATTCCCATGAACTTGAGGTTCTCCAAGGGGCACTTCAGGAGGTGACGTTCCATTTTCTGTAGTAATGTGACTCAGAACATGACAGATCACTAGTAGTTAATCAACAGGTTATGATAAAAGTCCAACCTGATTTATTTCTTTTGCTGGAGATTGGCTGTATTTTCACATACATACAAACACATGTGTGCAACTTAACAGATCTAACAGAAACCAGTCTAAAGGGTCCAATTGACATTTCCAACTAATATTTTATTCTCTAGAAATTAATAGGAATTATAAGACATAATTAAATATTTCAAGTTTCCAAATAGAAGTGACCTCTACCCACAAATGTAATTTTTATTTATGTGGTATAAAAGTCATGTTAACATTTGAAAAATTAACTCAATTTAGGAGAAATTTCTTTTGTGATGGAAGGATATGACTTAATCCAAATATGGAATATGGAGTATTAAAGAAGATCATGAGAATGGAATTCTGCCAAACACAGGGTTCTGGTATTACTGTTAAGATCTTTTTGGGTTCCATGGTCTTGAAATATTTGTCGTGATTAACAATTTGTGATAAACCTTACATTGTTGTGAAATATAATAATGATGATGAGAGAATAATTGTGATAATAAAAATAAAACAATATCTAACAATTATCAAGTCCTTCTGCATGCCAGAAACTGTTCTGTTTTGAATTTATTATTTAAAAAATTATAACAACCCTATAGCATAGAAACTACTATTATTGCTTTCATTGGTGGGCAGACTGAAGCACAGGGAGGTTAAATAATTTGTGCAAGGCCAAACAGCTAATTTGTGATTATAGAAAGTTATTTGGAGATAATTGTGATAAAGAAAATATATTCTGCTCTTATTCCATCAGGAAAATAACATATAGGAGGGCACAGTTAATGGAGAGAGGGATGCTAATTTTGCTACTACATTTGCTAAATAGTTGATAATCCTTTAAGTCGGAAGACATAAATTGACAGAAAATAAAGAAAAAGTAACACTTTTCCACATTATTGCATTTTTGTTAAGTTCTTTAAATCTCGATATAGTGTATCAAATATATAAATATACCCCTTATTTACATCCTGTTTGTGGCCCATTTTGGCATTTGATTTACTGTTTTTAAAAAGCCAGCAGATCTGGTAGGATCACAAGCTTTTGATTGGAGGAGGAACAGAAATGAGAAAGGTGTTCAATTCCTTAGGGCAATGGTTGATTTATCTTGACTGTTGTCTTTCTGTCGGCATACTTTTTTTGGTACCATCTCATAATTGGAGCACCAAGAAAAGGTTGACTTTTTAATGCTACTCAAATAGAAAAACAGTAACAGCAGAAATTAGAGTGCAGTTTTTAACAAATAGTTTGAAAACCTAATACACTGCAAATGAAAACAAACTTCTTGGTCTTTAAATTATAACAATAGTGAGAGAATCAGAAACAGCTGTGGCACTTCAGGAAGAAGAAAAATACTCAGCTGTAGTGTAGAGGGGTGATGCTGAACTGTAAAAAATTGTCATTGGGTTTTATTACATGCTAGCTAATTAATGATAATGAATCTTGTTTTTTTTTTCTTTGTACATTTGGTACATATTTCAAGATGAACAGGCGGACTACTGTGTGTGCATATCTATGCTTGCCTTGGCATCCGAAGTAGTTTCTCTTTTATTCTGTGAAACTGAGTATAGAAGAGACTGTCTTTACTTTAAGCCAGTAACTGGGTTGATTCGTAGGCTGGCTCTTATCATTATTATTTAATTCCTCCATCATGTAAGACTTTTCATTTTCCCCCAAGGTCATCAATAATGCCTGCCGTAACTCAGCATTGTGGGACCAAAAAATTAAAGTGAAAAAACTTCTATACTTGGTAGCTGGGTCATTATTGTAGAATTAAATAAATGTTGGTTACATTGTTACAAGTGACTGCACATGGTGAGAACATGATTTCTTTCTCTCTCCAAAGCTAAGAGGCTACTTTCTGTGTTTTATTTGTATGTTTATTTGTATTTTTATATTTATGTCTCTCAGTAAACAGGCCCTGGAACAGCAAACAGTCACTTGGTATTTTGGGAAAGTGTTCATTGAAAATATCATGGGGCTGTGTTTGCTGTGTTTCTGTACACACATTGTATATATGGTTGGCAATATATGTGGCTTTCTAATTTCAAAAACCACTTAGAGGGGTGTGGGCACTGTGGCCAGAGTCTTGGGATCTAGATGAGTAGATAGACACCCAAAAGTCATTAATTTTGTAGTTTTTCTCTAGTGGCAGGGCTGTACACATGTTTATGGTAGCGATGACATGACTACATTTATTAAGATTCAGAAAGCTTTCATTTTCCTGGACTTCTCCAACAAAACCACAATGATACCTTCGAAGGAGACAGTCCCCTGCCCTCACCTCAGCTGCTCTTTTATTCACCACAGCCTTAGGGACACCTTTGATTCCTCCTGCACATTAAGAAAAAGGTATAATTGTTCTTGTTTACTTATCTTTTGAAAAACATGAAGAGCTTTTCTAAAAGAAACAAACTCGCAACTAGTCTAGAAAAGGCCTCAAAACCATGGAGCCTCTTGGTAAAACAGTTTAAACCAGAACTGTATTTGGTCTTTAGACTGATACTGTGACATAGACAAAGTAACACTGCAGTATTTTGAGGCTGGTGTAGAATTAAGGGTTAAAGGAAAGAGAAGAACAGATCAGACAATAATTGTAGGAGAGAAAAACTTCTTTTTTTCCCTTCTAGGGTCCTTGGCTGGTCTAATCATTAGATTGACATAAGACAGATTAACAGGAGATGGGACACCTGGGTGGCTCAGTTGGTTAAGCGTCTGCCTTCTGCTCAGGACATGATCCCAGGGTCCTGGGATCAAGTTCCTAATCTGGCTTCTTGCCCATAGGGGAACCTGCTTTTCCCTCTGCCTGCTGCTTCTCCTGCTTGTGCTGTCTTTCTCTCTCTGACACATAAATAAATAAATAAAATCTTAAAAAAAAAAAAAAGACAAATCAACAGGAGAAAAACAAATTTAATTTTGTAGGTATAAGAGCTTCAAGTAACCAAAGCAGACAACTTTTATACCTTTTAGCTGAAGTAACAGTAGATTTGTGAAGAATTAGTAAGAAAGTTCAGGTTTGGATTAGTAAAATAGTGAAGAAGTAGCGGGATTTATTAATACAGCCTTCTTGCCCTAAGTTTTCTATTTCTCGTGATAAGGATGTCTTTCTCCTGGTTCAGAAAGGATACCTTTCATATGGGAGACTTCCTTCCTGCTGTCGGAGGGACAAAGGAGGGTGAGTGTGTCCTTCCTGCATTGGTTGTTTCTTAAGTAATTTAAATCCAAAATAATTAGTATGCCAAACTGGTATATTTTGAGGAGGCCTATCCTGAACTCCATCATCGTAAATTGCCTTTTTCTTTTCCTTTCAACTTGTAGGGACCTTAAAACTTCAAGTGGACTAAAACTACTTTCATATTCCTTTGTCCCTTCACTTCTGAGGTTGAACACTTTCAAACCTTTCCAAGTCATAAAGTGCCTTCAACGCTATCAGCTGGTCTCTGAAATAGGTTAGTTTTTAAAAATTTATTTATTTCTTTGTTTATTTGCTTCCTTATTTAGTTACTTACTTATGGCAATTATGCATCCATAGAGATAAGTCTGTATTGACCTCATAAGTGGTAAAGATTTTAAAATGGAGAAAAACGTAAATCAGTTATTGCAAATGTAGCTCATGAAAGGGAATAACATGTATATGAAGGCTAGAAATGATTTCCATGACGTAAGTGGAACTAATAGAATAAAATTGTGAAATTAAGACTATTGCCAAGAAAAATAAACTAATAGTAAAAAGTAGGTAAATGTGATAGTGGTAGGAGAATCGACTATAATTAAAACCTGCTAATAAATTCCTGAAAATCAGGACCTTGTGATTGTTTGGGTGGGGACTAGTTGAACTCTACTTTCGCTTAGCAGGAGGTAGCAGAAGCTAATATTTATATATTTTGGAAGTGAATGTAATGTTCATACTGACTAGAAATAAAGTGTTTTCCAGTGTATTTATGCATTTAGTAGCATCTTTTAACATAAAACACATTTGATGATGTTAATTATAACTTAGTCCTACCCATTCGTTTAAAAAAAATCTGCTAAGAAAGCTAAGTAGATATTTGTTAAAATGAGAAAAGTGCATTCAGATTTAGATTTTATTGCACAAAGTAATCATTTAGTTGCTAGGGAAGATTAGATGTTCATTAAAAAATACTTTTGATAATTCTGTAGAAGAGGTACTTATTAATAATCCAAGTGCTATGAATTTTCGATGGAGATCTATCTGGAAAGCAAATGTAATAAATGCAAGGACCTATATTTATAATGTTATCATCCTTTGCAATGCTTTTCTCAGTATTTCATATTTAATTAATTCCTTTATTATATCACCAAAATTTCCTCTGATTTAAAATAATATATCTTCATTTTGGAAAAATTGGAAAATAAGAGGGCAGAGAAAATCATTTTAAAATTGCCTATTATTCCCCCATAGGAACAGTCATCTTCCTGACTGGTGAAAGTTTTAGTGTTCTTACTCTCCTCCTAGTATCTAGGTGTGTGTCAAATGCATGTGTGTGTCTCTATGTATGCATTCTGTTACATAGTCCACCTTACATTGTATATGAAAGCTCCATTTCTAAATTAAAAACCCATTTTCAGATTCCTTACATTTTCTTTTCTTAATAAATAAAATCTCGTAAGGAGAACAGTTAAAAAAATAATGCTTTGCACAAGTAGCAGGCCATCTGTTACTTTCAGGTAGACTGATAGCGCTGTCCACGAGTCAGAGGGGCTAATCTGAAACTATTCGTCAATAGCCCATCCGCTTGGCCCACATAGAGCAGGACCTGATGAGACTGAAGAGTTAAAAATTTTGTATTTTTCAGTCAAGCAGCCCTCCAGTTTATTGTATGGATTCTTTCGTCATCCTTGAAAACGATTAACAGAGCATTAATTCTTCATCCTTCTTCCTGTGGTGTGGTGCCCTTTACATGTTTGACTCTGATCGTAAGAGCCTCTTTGGATTGTCATAAATGTGGGCTATAGAGAAACTAAGAACAAGTAGGTGTCAAATTCATCGTACAAAGTGACAAAAGTCCTGCTGATAGTTATAGTCAGTTCAGTATTTACAACTCATACTTTTGACCTAGTTTTTGGTTTCCATCTTTGTCTTATTTTTAGTGTAAATCTTTGCCAACAAAAATGAAGTTTCCTATCATCGGGTGCTAGTGCTACTTCTTGCTAGCTTACAACAAAAATGTGCCCAGTGAGTTTCTGTGTACCTTCCATCTATGAATATAGAGATCTGGGAAGACAGGATTATGTTAAGTGGGACAAGAAAGCTGTACTGACATAATAAATAAACCCGTGAATGAGGTTAAGAAATCTGAAGCTTAATAGAAGGAAGGTGTGTTTCTCAGTTTCACCAAGTCTGATGAAATTCAAAGGACACTTCCTTTACAGGTCTCAAGGTTACAGGCTGCTTCTGTCTGTGGCTTGGTCGTCTAGACATGTGGCCTTTAAGGTTGCCACTGACAAAGGAGAGACAGGAGGCTTTTATTTTAGCTCCCTCAGTATGCAAGTGACATGTGTCCCTTCTCACCGCTTAGTCCACCTGCCAAACTAGTCACACAGCTTTCAACCTAATTGTAAGGGGAGGTGAGGAAATTGTGTGGGGTGTATCAGTCAGGGTTTGACTAGAGAAGCAGAACTAGTAGAGATACAGATATCAAGAGATTTATTATAAGAAATTGGTCTATAAAATTGTTTGGGCCTGGATAGGCAAAATCTGAAATCCACAGAGAGGGCCACCACGACGTGGGGATCGCAAGTGGGCCAGCACTCACAGGCAGAGGCTGCAGCTGCTATCTACAGGAGGACTTTTTTTTTTTTTTAAGATTTTATTTATTTATTTGACAGACAGAGATCCACAAGTAGGCAGAGAGAGAGGAGGAAGCAGGCCCACTGCGGGGCAGAGAGCCTGATGTGGGGCTCGATCCCAGGACCCAGATCATGACCTGAGCCGAAGGCAGAGGCTTAACCCACTGAACCACCCAGGCGCCCCAACAGGAGAACTTTTTGTCTCAGGGAAGCCTCAGCTCTGTTTTCAAAGCCTTTCAACTGATTAAATTAGACCCGCCCAAATTATCCAGGATAATCTGTTACTTAAACTCAGCTGATTGTGGCTTTTTTAATTAATCTGCAAACTTCCTCCACAGCAATACCTACTAGTGTTTGATTGAATTACTGTAGCTAGCCAAGTAGACTCCTGAGAAGAATAAGAATAAGAATGAGGGGCGCCTGGGTGGCTCAGTGGGTTAAGCCTCTGCCTTCAGCTCAGGTCATGATCCCAGGGTCCTGGGGTCAAGCTCCTCATCAGGCTCTGTGCTCAGCAGGGAGCCTGCTTCCTCCTCTCTCTCTCTCTGACTGCCTCTCTGACTACTTGTGATCTCTCTCTGTCAAGTAAATAAATAAAATCTTAAAAAAAAAAAAAAGAATGAGGAGGAGGAGAGCGGGGGAGTGGAAGAGGGAAGAAGTGGAGGAGGAAGGGGAGGGGGAGAAGAAGAAAAACACTGCAAGGAAGCATGTGGAATAACAGGTGAGCTCTGTCTCTGTCAGGATATGAGATCATTATACTATGTCTCATGAGGCCTTACGCATTAACAGCTACCACAAAAAAAAAGATGTGAATCAATGGCCCTGTGAGTTGATGTGTGAGAAGAATGAGAACAATCATTTAATTATATAATATGCACATTTCATCATCTAAGTTGAATGAATAGATTATTGCAGACATTTAATCTGGAAAAATTTTATCCAATTCTTAGAAACCTGTCAAGAACCAGCAAGCACCTCATCATACCAACTTATCCAGGCTTGAGGTTGTTTTGGTATTTGGCCCAATTGTGTTACTAACTACGTTTTTATAAATCCTGTTCTTGTTTTTCCATTCCAACTATTTTGTTATGCTATATTATTCTTATCGCCTAAGCATCATGTACATATTTGTTTAATTCTTATTATGAGTGGGTCCAAACTGGCCTGTTCCTTAATCGCAATGCTACAGAATTTAGATTTTACTTGAAGTTTAAATGCTGCCTCTTAATTATCTTCCTTCCTTTTCTTATGCCTGTTGGCATTGCCTTTATATTCCTCTTGTGCTTCTCATTAGCAGCCCACTGAGCTGCATCATCTTCTCACAGTGGCAACAAGCGACAGGCTTCAGTTTAGTAGCTCCCCCTTACCACCAGCCGGTTGGTCCTCCCCATTGCGCAAGTCACAGCTTCCTCACTGTTGTTAGCATCACCTGGTAATGGTGGATGCTGTTTCACGTGTTTCCCCATACTCTGAGAATAATATTTGCCAAGAGTTGGCCAGACAAGAGAGTGGACGGAATCAAGCCAGTCTTCCATCTGCTGCCTGCATGTGCTGTCTGTGTCTACCCTGCATATAACCTGAGCAGAAAGAGACTTGCTTCCACAGACATCAGTTCTACCAGGTGGAGCCAAAAGCAAGCCCTTTCTGGCCAAGTTGTGCTTAGCCTTTCTCTGTTGGAAGTTAATCTTTGCCAGTCAGGCAATAAGTCAGAACTAAAAGCTGCAGGAGACAGACAAAGCGATGCAGAATTAATGAACTTCTTTGTGCCAAAGTACAAAAATAATATTTGGGCAGTAAACATTTTCGTTTTAAGGTCAAAGTTATTTCACCTTGGGACCATTATTAGATTAACAGGTGATTTATCAGGCACAGACTGGACTGCTTTAGGTGGGCCTGAAGGAAAGTGATTGTGCCCGCTAAGCTGAAGTGTATACTTCTCCTTCATTATCTATGAGGTCAAGATCTCACCTTATCATAACATACCTAAATCTGGATTCTTATTGAAGAATATCATTAGTGCATGGTCTGAGTAAGCAATATGCATTTTTAAAATTGTCTGAACACCTCTTTACATGCCAACTCTGGCGATAATTACCAAATGTCTATATCTAGAAAAACAGGCAATTCAGAAATATCAATTTGTGCTATTATTTATGATACACATGTGCTAGTTTTCCCTAAATATAGACATTTGGTAATTATCACTGGGACTATTTGTTACAATTCCAAAGTAGATACCAATGAAATAGAAATAATTTATTTGGTAAAAATGTAAATGTTGAAAAATTCTCATTATCTTTTTGTAGAGTACAGTTCTTAGTTTCCTATTCATATTTCATGTAATAATTTTGGATTAGCCATCTGGTTTGTTGAGGGTTGAAAATCTGTTTAACACCAACGCAGAATTTTTGTTAAAAAATAAAACAAGTCACACAGAAATCACAAATGTTTTTCAGGTATTTCACAATGCTAATAATGAATAACTTTTAGGAGACGGTATGTAAATTTGCACTTTTATCTTTATCACCTTTATTATTTTTCTTCTTCTTCTTCTTCTTCTTCTTCTTCTTCTTCTTCTTCTTCTGCTGCTGCTGCTGCTGTTGCTGCTGTTGCTGCTGCTGCTGCTTCTGCTTCTTTCATTTGTGCAACTTGGATTCACCTGCAGCATGCTTTTGAAACCTATTTTTCAGGGATGTGCGAGTCTAAATGGTTGAAATATAACAATTCTTACAAAAAATTTGTGTTGGCCCACCCACATTACTCTAGCACCACTCCTTCCCTTGTCCAAATGGTTAGCTCAGTGATTCCACGTCTATATCCCTGAGACTGAATTACCTCCTCTCTGCCCCCATGTCTGCAAAGAGACTCCAACCTGCTGTTACTTATCCTGGGTAGATGTGGTTGGTCCACACTAGGAGACAGGGAAGCAGAATATGGATTGATTAGTACAGTTCTACTGCTTCACATGTGTAGAAACCCTGAAAGTGTGTACTGCATAAAAAGTGGGTTTGTAGTGCTATTTCTTTGGTCTTGGTATACACCGTTCTCATCAGTGAGTTTTCTTCCAACTATACTAGGAAACAGGCTGCTACCTGTGAATGTGGGTGTGTGTAACTCCATCCAAAATCATTGACCCCAACACAGCAAAATGTATTCTGATGTATCTTGCTGAATTATTTGGTAGTCATATATTATAACCAAGGTGTTAGAACACCTGAATAAATTGTTTCACCCATTCAAGTATCAAGCAGGGTGGATGCGGGTTGACCAGCATATCTGTGATATTGGACCCTGGAAACTAAACTGTGGCTCCCGCAGCTTCTCTGAATATAGTATTAGGAAACATTCAAGGTCTTTCAATGGAAATATGTAGAATTCTGTTAAGTACTCCTTCAGACACCACCTATAAAGAAATGCAGCTTTGAAGAGAAATGCTTAATGGAATTTGAGGAAGATTTTATGTTTCTATCCGGACTGGGCCCAAAGCTGAGTAAGACAACCCCAAGAAGCATGCTTCTAGATGCCCGGAGAAACAACTGGGAGGAAGCAGGTTGGCTTTTCATTAGATTTCGAAGTGACTCCTGATTTTGTTTTGACAGGGAGAAGAATGTTCAGCTTTGCTACATGATCTCATACGTAATCATCTAACCTCTGATAAGGAGAAGGCTAGGGAAGTATTTCTTCCCTTTGTAGAAGTCCTTTAAGGTGTAAAGGTGGAGGTTTTAAGAAAATGTGTATATAGCTATGCAATACATTGAACAAGAGATTCAGAATCTTGGTCTTCTCAATTCTTTAATTTCTCCTTAAACCTTTTAATCTGGAAAGGAATGAAAAATGATCCATATATTACTATCAGGCCAGCACTTGTGGTGCTCTCAGTAACAATCTATTTTTGTTGTTATTGATGTTAATTTGGCCAAGGTGGAAAATAAAGGCTATCATGAGTTAAAAGGCTAACAGTTATATGTGCAGACTGAGCATTCCCACACAAAGCTATGCCCAGGTAGTGAGGTGTTGCAGACAACACTGACTGTTTGATGACAACACTGAGCAATTAGCACAAAATTACTCTCTTGCTGCAAGTAAAGACACACTGAGTGCTATAGGCATATCAAAAGGCTCACAGACCCGTGTAGCAGAAAAATACCATAAATAGCCTTGGTCAAATCAGAAAGGAATATTCTAATCAAAAACCTATAGAATGTTTATATTCTAATCCCTTTCGCTAGGAAAAATGATTCTCATCTCCATTTCTTTATTTGGGATAATTCTGATCACTAACTGGTGAGGAATACGAAGATAAAAGTAGTTAAGAATGATATGATTAAGGCTTATAATATCTTAGGTGGTGCTTAAGTATATTTGGAAAGGGATCTGAAGTGGATTCTGTCCTCCATTCTTGTCAGTTTTTTGCAAGAGATTTCATGTGAGTAACCCGAGTTTCTGTATCTGGTTCTAGAAGATGACAGCATTCTCTTACCTAAGTGATGGAAAGAACTACAGTAGAAGGGGATGGAAATGGCTGGGTGGGGAGCAGCAGGAGTATTCTCAGACAAGACGATTGCAGTTTGGAGCAATGCAACATAATTTGCATGGGCCTGATAATTTCTGAATATTAATTTGAAAGCTGAATTAAAAGGTCTCAGCTTAAAGGGAGTGATTCAGTGATTCTGTCTTCTGGGTGTTTTCTTGCTTCCATTGTTTATTTTCTACCCACTTTTTTGCTGTTCTTAAACACACACACACACACACACACACACACACACACACACACACAGAGTGTTTTCTATACAGTACAAACAGTTCTGTACCTACTCTGTGCATTTTGAGACACAAGACAACTAAGAGCATTGTTTTCACATTTAAAGTTTAGGTCACTCTGTTACCAAGTCTAGGTGCTTAATTTTGTAACTCTTCCAGTCTGACTCTGAAATGTGTCATTCTGTGGTCTCTAATGCCTACATTCAGCTGGTTCTCCAGGGGCAGAAGGCCCTCAGCAAAGTAGCTCTCCCTACAGGTTCTGCCAGGTGAAGTATAGGCAGTCAGCTCTTAAGACTCCAGCAGGAGAAAATGCTTAGGAGTATGTGTATGCCAAAATATATTTTTAAAACTCATTCTATTTATGATCTGTAATCCTTCATCTCAGGGCTGTTAGGCACTGCCCTTTTTTGAAAGCTGTCCTTTTGAGTGCTGATATTAAAACCAAAGTTTTAAAGAATCACAGAAGCCACTCTTTTCCTAACTACAAGCTTTAGGGTTAGTTTTAATAGCATGCCATTCGCCAGACTGCCCGAGCTGCTGCAGGCTACGGCTAATTCCAAACACTAAATAAGACAGGGAATCCCATTTGGTGGGATTGTATCATAAAGCCACAGTTGTCTACATATACATGTTCCTTTGCTTAGCATTGTGTTGACAATAGAAGAATCATCATACATTTCTATAAGAAATGCAGGGCTCTTTAAAGTGGTCTTTTTACAGCATCCCTGTGAAGCATTCCTTGAAAATACGCTTCTCTGGGTTTCTCCGACTGAAGACACTGATCTTCACCAAATCAAAACATGAAACAATTTCCCAGGAGTCACACTTTTTAACTGTGGGATGAGGGTTCAGTCCACTTAGGAAAACTTGATAAAAACATCATTATGTCATCCTATTATTCTAATATTTTAATAACTTTTATGATTCTGGCAGATTCCTTTTCTAAAAAGAAATACTGTCTTTTTTTCTCTAAATCTGTTTGAGTGTTCAAACTTAAATCTAAACATATTCCTGAAGCAAAAGCAAAGCCTAACCTAACCTTGATAATATTGATGTATTGTTTTAATCAGATATAAATACTCTTTAACTCTGTCCTGCTCCTCTCCATTATGGAGATAAAGTTCTACCTACTTATGATTAAAATGGCCAATTCTTGGAGCTGCCCAAGCAAGTCATAATATGGCTATAAAGAAGACCCCTCCAACAAGTGTCTGTGCTCAGACCAAATTATCAGAATGTTCTTTATCCTCCCATGCATCTTTAAATTTAGTGCCATTAATGCCTAGAATTGGGAACCTCAAGAGGCAGCCTATACTGGATACGAATTCTGCTCCCAAGGTACTGCATGATTATGTTGTGAGATATTTGCAGAGAAGTTTATTTTGGGCTGGGTGAAATTAGCATCTTTGTTTACAAGAATACCATCTCACTGATCAAGTTAAAGTACATGCCTAATAACCAGCATTTCTTAGGCTTTTATGTTGCCCTTAATTAGACTCTTCAAAGTTAATTAGGGGAACAAATGGTACTTTTTGTTCTTTTAAGTCCCCTTTAACAGCTTTCTCACACTTAAAATGTTCCCACATTTATAGGTAGCTTGGCTTCTGCTTTAAACCTACTGGTTAACTGCTCATTGGTTAACTCCTCCTTCATTCACAGAGTGCAATCCACTCTATTTTCCTGGATGCCTTTGATCCTTTTTTTTTTTTCTTTTTCCAATTTTCAACTGTTAATATGGTTTATTTTTAGATACAAAATTATTCATTAATTTTTTTTTGTTCCTGTTTGGGAACAGCATTTTGCTCAAGGCTTAGAAACTGGCAAACTAAATTTGTGGAACACTGGCACATGCAGGGAGATCAGGACAGTTTTTGCCTTATAAAATTGCACAGAAAAATTTGAGTTTTCCATTCCCCTACCCCTGAGCATGGAGTGGTGGTAGTGGGTAGGACATAACACACTTCATTTGAATTAAAGTAAAAATGATTGATCTCATTTGAGTATTTTTCTTTTTAAAAATATTTTTCCTTGTTTTTCTTTTTACTAAAGGGCTTATTGCATACAGAAAGCTGGCAGTTAATATAATAATCTAATACCAAGGATGTAAGATTTTTCAGCCATGATGTCTGTCTGCTTTGTGCTACTAATGGTAGCATAAGACTATTAGAAGTGAACCGAGTAAATGAGAAATAGTCTTTGCATTAGAGCAGGAGTCTGTCACTCTTCTGGCAACCCTGCAGAGAGCTACACATCAAAGCCACCACACTGTGCTAATAGTGTCACTTATCCCACAGCCTTTACACTGTCCCATATGCAGTTACTATGCAGGGGGTGCGTATATGAGGGTGAGAGGGGAGTTGACAATGTGCTAGAAGAAACCGTAGGAGATAAACTGAATGTGATTTATCACCTCTAATCCTTGCAATGAAAAACATTTAGGAAGAGCAAATAATTGAGGTCTTTCAGAAGTATGTTTTTATTGAAAAAAACAAAAACAAAAACAAAAAACCCCCCAAACCTTGAATTAATTAGCAACCTAAAAATGGAGGAATAAAAATATTTTTAAGAAATCATAGGAAAATTCTCAATATGTTTATATAATTGGAAAAATTGGTCTTTAAAACAATCTCCTTAAAATTATATGCCTGAAAAAAATTATATGCCTGAAAGAATATAAAAAAAACATGCGTTCATGCTTGTTTTTATATATGGCAATCCCAATCGCAGGTATCTACATAACTCAAGCTGCTGAAACTATTTCTATTAAGAAAATATTTCTATTAAGTTGAAAGCAATATTTCTATTTCTATTAAGATATTTCTATTTCTATTTATTTCTATTAAATATTTCTATTAAAATATTTCTATTTTAATAGAAATATTTCTATTAAAATATTTCTATTTTAATAGAAATATTTCTATTAAGCTGAAAGCAATGGGTGATAACGTATCTATACTTATCATCGTCTTCCTTCCTGGGCTGATACTGTTTTCCTTGTATTTGATTTTTTGGCTGTTGTTGAGTAATCACCGAGTGGTACCAGATTGACAGGCTGGGAGGGTGAGAAGCATGCAGGCAGCCCAAGCGGAGACCGGGAAAGCCCCTCCCGGCCCTGCCACCGTGGGTGGAGCTGTGCCTCCCCATGCTGGTGAGGTAACTCCACAGAGCTCACTGGTGCCTCCTCCAGGATTTCTACCAGGCCTCGGGGGGAAGGTGCCAGCTTTATTTCTAGGTCAGTCTACTCTGTTGTTCTCTTAGGACTGAGCTAGCTGTACATGCTTCTCCTAGAGTCCTTTAAAATATTCAAAAAGTTTGGGAGAAATGGGAGGGAGAAATTAAAATGGCTGAGTTGAAGTTTGCCCGTATATTTCAAGCATGTACTGAGTTGGTATAAAAAATTTTCCAACAATGTTGGTGTGCTCTAGGAGACTATAAAATGAGCATTTAGAAAAAAATGAGCATTTCATGGAAGATAAAGCCAATAGACAGAAGGATTAAAAATAAACACCCCATTCTTTCAAATTACCCCAAGACTTCTTTTGAACAATTTTGGCACTTACATCTCTTATTTGGAGGTCAAACCCGACAGTTTCTGTTTACTGGGCTAGAGATTTTAAGCAACCAAGAAAGAAATCATACAAGGGATGCCCTGAAGATTCCACATTTTAATCTAGAGGAGTCTCTGAGTCCATTTTTTGACCCTCTTTTAAACTTGTAATTGTAACATATGAGGTGATTTGATTTACAAGCCATTTTGGGTCTTTGACAACATGAAGGTAGGACGAGTGACAATCTGTCAACTAGGACCAGGACAGAGAACTTTTTAAAAAGCAAAAAAGGAAAAACTACAAAATTTGGGGGGTCTTTCAGGTAGGCCAGGAATCTTGTGATCTGACATTATGCTTCGGCATGAGGATAATATCATAGAAATGAAATGAATTTTGCCAACTCTAGAAGAGCTGTTCCCCTTCTCATAGTCTTAATCTTAGTTAATAGCATCACAAATTACTGAACCTCTGAGACATCCTCAGTCCTTCCTTTACCCTTCCCCCTCCTTCCTTACCCAATTAGCTTTGTCCTATTGATTCTCCCTCTTAAGTAGATCTTCATTTTGAGTCTCTGTCCTAATAGCCACAGCTTTATTTTTGGGATTATTGCACATTTGAGACCTTATTCTTCATTCTTCATGTTTCATATCCAGTCCCATAGATTAGATGTAACAAAAAATGTTCACATATAGTCTGTCAATGCTTGAAAAAGGGGTCTTGTGTGTCATTGTTTTCTGGATGCAACTGCCTATCACTTAGTCTCCCCAGTTTTTAATCTATCCACGCAGCCCGAAGTCCTCTCTGAAATCACAAGGCTGATCCTAGAGTGTGCCATGCTACCATTACATAATCTCCAGTGTCTTCTGGGAGAACGACATTCATCATGATGCCTCCCCAGTCTTTCCCCTCCACAAACCCTGCCACCCTCATCTCTTCTCATCTCCCACATGCCCCCTACGCTTCAGCCACAAGGAACTTCTCACCATTCTCTGAATATGCCACTCTTTCAAACTTTGTATTTTCCCATATGCTGTTTCTTTTCCTGGAGTGCCCTTCCCTCCTTTCTCTGCACGGCAGACTCCCACTCATGCTGCAAGACCCAGCTCAAATGCCATCTCCTCTCTGAAAACTTCCCCACTTCTGCAAAGAACAACTGCCATTCAGAGATCCACTAGCTTTTTGTGGACGTCTCTTTTAAGATAATTGTAGATAGTCTCACCCCCAACTGTGGGCTAGAAGGGCCCAACTTAAAGGTCTTTGATCATCCTCCAGCTTGGGAGATGTCCATGTGGTCAAAAGGGTGTTACCCAAACCTCCTCCTTTCTGAATTATGTTCTGGATACCTGGTACCATAAAACTTCCTGCCCAGATGGCCCCAGTACCATCCCAGAAACTGTTGGGAGTCCTTTCCCTGGATCTTTACATCTGAGAGTAGTCCATGCAGTTGGTGTGAGCACCACTAAGTTTGAGGGTTGGGTGGAATGTGGTTGGAGCTTGGACTTGTTGCTTATGATGTCCACACACAGGTGCCCAAGGCTCTTCATGGTAAAAGACAGAGCTGACTATGGGATGGTGAGAGAAGGTAGGAAAGTTACAAGCCTGGGGCTGAAGGCCAGCGTCTTCTATGACATTGATCTCCAACCTGGAACTCTGAGGAATTCAGGAATTCTGAATTTGAACCTTGTAGTCCATGTTATTAAGAAGGCATATTTTTCAAGGTAGAATTAAAAAAAAATTGTATTCAACTGTTTATAGCTTAATTTGTAATTAAAAAAATATTTAAACATCAGGAACAGGTCCAGCAAATGTTGGGAATGGGCCTTATAGCATAGTTATTTCTTAACATCCTTATCTCCTTAACTAGACTGTGAGTTCACGAGGGCTAAGATTCTTTTTTTTTTTTTTTAATATTTTTACTTCAGTGGTTCAATATTTTGCTTGAAAATACATTCGTTGATATAAAAAATTTAAGTATTCAAAATACTTGATTTAGAGAGTCAGGAACATGTATAACTGAGTTTAAAGAACCGTATGCAGATTGGTTAAAAAATAAATCAGACTTTCTCTGATTGAGAAACAGACTCCTGAGCTTTGGGTAATCATCAGTCCCTAGTATGATGAAAAGAGAGCAGCATAGTAGGTAGGGATACAGACATCGTAGGCTTCTGAACTTCTTCCTCCCACAGACATGGAATTTACAGACACCCATGGAGCAGTTCCCTCTGAGAGAAATTCTGAGACTAGCTAAGTGAGTCCTACACATTGGGCATATGAGAAAATACACATATTGAAACAGGTAGGAAAGGCTGACAACACTCTTTCCATATACTCTCCCTGACACAGTAACATATAGTCGGGAGAGAACCCCCAATTCCCAGCTTTTTTCTGAACAGCAGAGAGTTTGGACTGCACTTCTAGTGCCCCATTTTTAAGCTCCCACAACAAGGATGGGACCCAACAACACCAATTTCTGAAAGTGCGCGGGGCTTGCCTTCTCAAGATCCAAAGGACTGTAGTTAGCAAAGAAGCAGTTCTTAACAGGTGTGCAAGCTCTTCCTGTGACTCTCTTCCCAGGGCTCAGGACAGAGGGGAGCAGGCAGCAAGACCTGTCCCCTTGCCTTTTTCATTGGAAGAGATTTGAATGCATAGTTTATAAACTGCTGCGTGAGGTTTCAGCTTCTAATTTGCATGCATCTAGGAGCTGGCTGTGATTTTCCCAGAGAGCAGGGAAGCCAGTGAACATTTCCTCCTCTCTCTGGCTTACTCCAAGAATAAAAACAAGTTGCTTGTATAAATTTGTCCAAACATCTCGTGTCCTAACTTTTATAACTGCCACCCGAGGGATGGGTCAGTAAATCACCTAGCTTTGATAGTCAGTGGGGCTTACATTTATGAGTCTATAGCAAAAAAATAAATAAATAAATAAACAATTTTTATACAAGAACAGAAGCACCCCTCTCCCCCACTCCCCCTGCAGCTATGTACCTGGACTCAATGCAGAGGAAGCAGGTGAAAATGCCCACCTCCCTGTTTTTCCCTGGAAAAGCCATCAGTACATACTTTCTCAGGTGCTATCTGAGGGTTCAGCTGCCTCTTCTTCTTCTTCTTCCTTTTTTTTTTTTATTTAAAGATTTTATTTATCTGTTTGACAGAGAATATGAGAGAATACAAGCAGGCGGAACAGCAGAGGGAGAGGGAGAAGCAGGCTCCCCACTGAGTAGGGAGCCCAATGCAGGGCTTGATCCCAGGACCCTGGGATCATGACATGAGCCAAAGGCAGTTGCTTGACCAACTGAGCCACCCAGGCATCCCGAGGGTTCAGCTTCTAATCAGCCTGCATCTTCATACTGAGATCCTTTCTTTTGGGACCCTGATGGGTCTTGGCACATCTTCAGCTACTTATCAGCCTAAAATAGACTGTGAATAATGATAAGATAGTTCATGTAGTTTTCATGGTAAGGCAAAAACCTGCAGTAGGTACACAAAAGATAAAAAGAACAAATCTAAGCATACCATTAAAGAAAATTATCAAATCACAAAGTAAGAAAGCAAGAGAGGTAGAAAGAAACAAAGGAACAACAAAACAGCCGGGAAACCAATAATAAAACAGCAATAGTAAGTATACCTATCAGTAATCACTTTAAATGTGAATGAACTGAGGTGCCTGGATGGCTCCAGCTGGTTAAGTATGGACTCTTGGTTTGGCTCCGATCATGATCTCATGGGTCCTGTGATAGACCCCCTTTTGTAGGCCTAGCAGTGCTCAGGAGAGAGTCTTCTTAAAGATTCTCTCCCTCTGCCCAACCCCCAGTCGCATTCAAGCATGTGCTCTCTCTAAAATTAGTAAATAAATCTTGAAAAAAGATAAATGTAAATGAACTAAATTCTCCAATGGAAAGACATAGGGTGGCTAAATGGATTTTAAAAAAGACCCAATCATATGCCTACAAGAGACACTTCGGCTTTAAAGACACACATAAAATGAAAGTGAAGCAATGGAAAAAGATATTCCATGCAAGTGAAAACCAAAAGAAAGCAGGTTAGCTATTCTTCTATCAGGTAAAAAAAAAAAAATAGCCTTTAAACCAATGACTGTAATAAGACACAAACAAGGTCATTATATAATAACAAACTGGTCAGTTCATCAAGAAGATAAAATAACTGTAAATATTTCTGCACTCACTGTTGGAGCACCTAAATATATAAAGCAAATGTTAACAGATCTGAAGTGAGAAATAGACTAGAAAGACAACAGAAAAGATCAAACAAAAATGAAACTAAGATGAAACTAAAAGCTGATTTTTGAAAAGATAAAATTGACAAATCTTTAACTAGACTTACCAAGAAAAAAAAGACTCAAAGAAAATTAGGAACAAAAGAGGAGGTGTTACTGCGGATACCACAGAATACAGAAGACTATAAGAAACTACTATGAATTATAATATGCTAACAAAATTGGACGACCTAAAAGGAATGGATAAATTTCTAGAATCCTAAAATTACCAGGACTGTCCCATAACAAAACAGAAAATCTGTATAGACAAATTACTAGTCTGTAATTCCCTCTGAGAGGTAAATAGAATCAGTAATAGAATAGGAAGTAGAATCAGTAATCAAAAACCTCCCAACAAACAAAAATACTGGAATATATAGCTTCACAGGTGAATTCTACTGAACATTCAAAGGAGAATTAACACCAATCTTTCTCAAACTCTTCCAAAAAATAACAGACAAAACTTCCAAACTCATTTTATGAGGCCAAAATTTATCTAAGACCCAAACCCAGGCACAGGCACTAAAAGAAAAGAGAAGAAAATGATAGATATCTATCTGATAGATAGAATGTTGATGCAAAAATCCTCAGCAAAATATTAGCAAGCTAAAACTTTTGAATACATTAAATCATATACCATGGCCGAGTGGGATTTATTCTCAGGATGCAAGGATAGTCCAGTGTATGCAAATCAATCAATGTGACACACCACATTAACAAAATGAAGGATAAAAATCATGGTTATCTTAATAGATGCAGAAAAAGCATTTGGCAAAATTCAACATCCTTTTGCTGTTAAAAACTCTCAATAAACTGGGTACAGAAAGAATGTATCTCAGCATAATAAGGGCCATCTATACGACAGGTTCGTAGCACACATCACACTCAATAGTGAAAAGTTGAAACTTTTTCCTCTAAGAACAGGAATAAGATAAGGATGCCTAATCTTGCCTCTTTTATTTAACATAACAATAGAAGCAGAGCAATTAGGCAAGAAGTAAAACAAAAGGCAAAAAAAAAAAAAATCTGGAAGAATGAAGTAAAATAGCCTGTTTTCTGATGACATGGTATTATATGTAGAAAACCCTAAAGACTCCATCTAAACCTTAAAGACTCTAAATGCTGCTAGAACTAAAAAATGAATTTGGTAAATCTTTAGGATACAAAATCAATATATAAAAATCAAGTGCTTTTCTGTATATCAACAACAAATGGTTAGAAAGGGAAATTAAGAAAATAATCACATTAATGCAGCATCAAAATGAACAAAATACTTAAGAATAAATTTTACGAAGCAGATGAAAGACCTGTACATTAGAAACTAGAAGACATTGATGAGAGAAATTGATGAAGTCACAAATAAATATATTCTGTGCTAATGGATTGGAAAAAATTAATATTGTAAAACTGTGCACACTACCCAACGCAATCTACAGATTCCAGGCACTCCGTATCAAAATTCCAATGGTGTGTTTCAAAGAAATGGAACAAACAATACTCTGATGTAAATTACAAAAGACTCTGAACAACCAAAGGGGTTTTGAGAAAGAAGAACAGAGTTGGAGGCATTGTACTTCCTGATATTAAACTATATTACAAAGCTCTACTAATCAAAAGAGTATGCTATTTATTGGTATAAAAACAGATCATAGGTCAATAGAATAGAACAAAAAGCCCAGAAATAAATCCATGCATATTTAGTCAATTGATTTTTTTTTTTTTAAGGATTATATCCGTTTATTTAAGAGAGAGAGAGAGAGAGCATGAGCCGGGAGAGAGGAAGAAGAAGCAGCAAACTCGCCACTGAGCCAGGAGCCTGACGCAGGGCTTGATCCCAGGATCTTGGGATCATGACCTGAGCCAAAGGCAGATGCTTAACTGACTGAGCCACCCAGACACCCCTAGACAATTAAGTTTTTGAAGATTTATTTATTTGCAAAGGAGTTCACACAAGAGCAGAGGGAGGGGCAGAGGGGAAAGGAGAGAATCTTAAGTAAGCTCCCCACTGAGCGCTGATCCTAATGTGGGGGCTCCATCTCACAACCCTAAGATTATGACCTGAGCTGAAACCAGAAGTCAGATGCTTAATTGATTCAGCCACCCAAGTGCCCCTTTAGTCAATTAATTTATGACAAAGGAGCCATGAATATACCATGGGGAAAGATGGTTTCTTCAATAAACAGCTTGGGGAAACTGAACAGCCAGATACAAATGAATTATATTGGACCCTCTGTCTTACACCATATAGAAAAATCAACTCAAAATCGGTTAAAGACTAGTATATAAGACCTGAAGCCATAAAACTCCTATAAGACAACGTAGGGGGTATGCTCCTTGACATTGGTCTTGACAACAAAGTTTAGAATTGATATCAAAAGTAATGACAACAAAAACAAAAATAAATAAGTGCGACTAAATCAAACCATAAAGCTTCTACATAGCAAAGGAAATGATCAACAAAATGAAAAGGTAACCTGTGGAATATGAGAAAAATTTGCAAACTGTCTTTCCAATAATGGCTTAATATTTGAAATATGCAAGGGACTTATACAACTCAATAGCAGAAACACAGATATAAAATTAAAAAGTAGACGAAGGACCTAAAGGGACATTTTTTTCCCCTTAGAAGGCATACAAATGGCCAACAGGTACATGACAAAGGTGCTCTGTATCACTAAATGCTAGGGAAATGCAAGTCAAAATCTCAAAGAAATACCAACTTAAACTTTTTAGGATGTCTATTATCAAAAGACAAGAGATTACAAATGCTGGTGAGGCTATGGAGTCAAGGAAACCCTCCTATAACTGGTGGGAATGCAAACTGGTACAGCCATTGTGGAAAACAGTATGGAATTTCCTCAAGAAACTAAAAATAGAACTATCATATGATCCAGTAAACCCCCTTTTGGGAATATGTCCAAAGAAAACAAAATCACTATTTCAAGGAGTTATCTGTACCCCCATCGTCATTGCAGCATTATTTACAATAGATAAGGTATAGAAACAACCTAAGTGGGGTGGCTGCCTGGGTGGCTCAGTAGGTTAAGTGTCTGCCTTTGGCTCAGGTCATGATCCCAGGATCCTGGGATTCAGTCCCACATTGGGCTCCCTGCTCACCGGGAGCCTGCTTTTCTCTGTCCCACCTGCTCTGCTTGTGTGTGCGCTCTCTCTCTGTGTGAAATAAATTTAAAAAAATAAAAACAACCTAAGTGTCATTCATCAGATAAATGGATAAAGAAGTTGTTGTTTCTGCACATACAATGAAATATTACTCAACCAAGAAGAGGCCCTATGTCCTCACAGTCCAAGTCCGTTCTCAGGAATGAATCTGAAATTCATATTAACAGCAGTTTCATCCTTTCATTCATTTACTTATTCATTCATTCTTACCACTCTATAATACTTTAGTATTTTAATAGAATTCAAGCTAAAGAAATTGCATTCCATCAGTGGAATTTCAGATAACTTCCAGTATGGAGTGCAGGAGTCAGAATTATGAAGGTATTCAAGGAGACTAGTTCAAGGAGTAGCAGATCTACTTGTGACAACTTGATACCCTAAGATATAAATGGTTTACTATTCTGCTCAAGGAGCAGGTGTGCCATGTACACTGGATGACATTCTGTCATCTTTAAATTTACATGTTCATACATAGTTAATGAATTTTATTTAGGAGCATGAAGTTGTAAAACATTTTTGTTTTAGGACAGACCAAATTATTATAAATATCAGGAGCCACACATAGGGATTAAAGCAATTGAAAATACAATCCCATACCTATATCTCACCATATGCGGCTCAGAGATAATACCAGAAGTAAAGTCTTTTAGGGAATTTTGTCATTAAATTTGAGAGAAAACACTTCTTTCTTACTAGGCACATAAAGGCTAGGAAAGAAATTAAGGCGTGTTTTATCAGGATGAGACTGGTTGGAGAAATAAAATCTGATTTTTCATTTTGTTTAACCCTTTTCCTAAAATGTACTTATGAATATGCTTTCCTACTCCTATAAGTTTAGAGCCAACATGATTCAGACTTGGATGATTGAAGATATCATGGTGCCTAAGATTATCACAGAATATGAAATTATCTTTATCCAGTAGTACAACTATATATGTAATGGAAAAGAGGTTGAGCTGACTTATTATTGACACCCAGAACAAAACCTGGAAATTATGTGCTGGTGTTATTTGGTTTTAACATTGTGTGTCCCTTTCTTAGAAAAATAGTATCCTTATGCATAAGGATGGTTCATAATTATAGGTGGTAATTAATGATCAAATAATTGAGAAATGGGTACATGTACATACATATAAGTATATGTATATATTTATATAATTTATATAATTTGTATATTTAAATAAGCTCTTTAGAGTGTCTAGTTTCATGTTCTTTACATAGTATACATGCAAATTGTTTCCTTAAAGATTAATGTTGTCCCATCCACAAGGGCCCGGTTCTTGCCCAAATGCACCGAAAGCCACAGATCTTGGTGACTGACAATGACCAAAGCAAATTCATGCTAATTTGTGTTTTTGATAATCTCCAGTCAAAGAGAATGCTTACTAGACCTGGGTTTAAATTTTGGTTCTGTTATTTACTAATTTTTTGGTCTTGGGCAAGTTACTGAAATCCTCTGAATCTCAAATGCGCTCATCTATAAAATGCAATGAATAATACACACTTCATAGTGTTGTCCTGAGGAGTAACTAAGAAAGTGTGTGTAAAACAACTGAAATGGTCTCTCTCCTGGAGTAGATGTTTAACTGTTACTCTCTCTCCCTTTTTGTTCTTTCACAGAGATGGCTGAAAATGCACCCCAAGGCATCATATCCTTTATTCCTGATAAGCTATTGTAGGTTTACTACAGTAGAGTATTATGGGGCAAAGGATCCATTTAAGAGCTAATTAATTGCATTTTTTATATTCTTACTTTTAAAAGCATGCTTTGATTCTGCACTGCCAGGGAACAACTATCCTATTCATTTGAAGTGACTACATGCTGATTTGTTATATATATATAGATAGATATATCTATATATACATATAGTGAAAGGATTCCCGCCATTGAATTAACATATCCATCACTTCACATATTTGCCTTTTCTTTTTTGGTGAGAACACTTAAGTTCTACCCTATTAGCAAATTTCAGTTATATGATATAGTATTATCAGCTACAGTCAACACAATTTACACTAGATCCTCAGACCTTATGAAAGTTGTGCCCTTTCCAGCTTCTTTCTATTTCCTCCCCCTCCCCAAACCCCTGGCAACCACCATTCTACTGTTTCTGAGTGGTATAATTAAAAAAAAATTTACATAATGGTGATACCATGCAGGATTTGTCTTTTTCTGTCTGGCTTATTTTACTTAGCATAATGTCTTCCAGTTTCATCCATGTAGTTGCAAATGGCAGGATTTCCCTCTTTTTTTTTTTAAGATTTTATTTATGTATTTATATATTTATTTAATTATTTGGAGGAGAGAGAGAGTGTGTGAACAGGGGGAGGGGTAGAGGGAGAGGAAAAGAATCTCAAGCAGATTCTGAGCTGAGCACAGAGCCAACACTGGCTGGGTCTCATGACCTGAGCCACCTGACCTGAAACCAAGAGTTAGGCACTCAATCTACTGAGCCACCCTGGCACCACCCTCCCCTTTCTTTTTTTTTTTTTTTTTAAACAGAGTTAATCCTGTCTCTCAAGATCTAAGATCTTGTAAGTCAGACTAAGATAAAGAAGAAGAAATATTCTAGGGGATATAAAGTTACAAAAGCAGTAGTTTGAGGATTATTTGAGAAACAACTAGCCAAATACTCAATTTTTCAAAAACCTTGATCTAAGTGACTATGTTATTATGATAAATGGTTATAGATTAAACATTAATTCTGGTAACTATATGCCAGACTATATGTCTTCTGGCTAGGGAAAGCTTCAGTATCAGCCTCTTGGATTAGGGCACTTATCTTTGCTAAACCCAACGTCTCTGTATTCCTTTCTTTTCTCTCCTCTCTCCTTTCCTCTTTTCTTTTCTTTTCTTCCTACCTACATTCTATCCCTACTTCTCTGGAAGGATACAAAGTCCTTTGATAGTTCCCTCTTGGGTCCAGGAGGGACTATATTGAAGGGAAAGAATACAAAATGGAGGAGTGCTTGTAGAATCATCCTCCTGAAGTCTCTACTCAACTTTCTCTTGCTCCCTTCTCCTGTACCTTTTTTTTATTTTTAAAGATTTATTCATTTATTTGAGAGAGAGAGAGAGAGAGAGAGAGAAAGAGAGAGAGAGGTGGAAAATGGGCAGAGGGAGAATCTCTTCAAGCAGACTTCCTCTGAGCATGGAGCCCTACATGGGCTTGATCTCATGACCCATGAGATTATGACCTGAGCCGAAACCAAAAGTTGGACACTCAAATGACAGAGCCATCCAGGTGTCCCTCCCAAACCTTTTTTTTTTTTTTTAAGATTTTGTTTATTTATATATATATATAGAGAGAGAAAGTGAGCATGAGCAGGACAGAGGGGTAGAGGAGAGAGAGAAGAGGAGAGAAGAGAGAGAGAGAGGGAGAAGCTCCCAACTTAGCAGGGAGCCCTCTGTGGGGCTTGATCCCAGGACCCAGGATCATGACCTGAGGCAAAGGCAGATACTTAACTGACTGGGTCATCCAGGCACCCCACCCTCCAATATCTTTTTTAATAAGGAATTTGTAAAGTTTCTTAATCTCTCTCTCTTCTCAAAAAAAAATTTTTTTTTAAAAAGACTTCTGGGTTTAAATTCATTTAATAGGTGATCTTTCTGTTCTAATAGCTCATGAACAATGTGGCAATGAGTGCACCTTAGCTTAAGCTTCAATAACAAAATATCATAGACCAAGTGGCTTAAACAATAGACATCTATTATTTATTCCCAGTTTTGGAGTTGAGATGTCCAAGATCAAGGTGGACAGGTTTGGTTCTGGTAAGGAACTTCTTCCTGGCATGTTGATAGCTACCCTCTTGTTGTATCTTCACATGGTGGAGAGTGGGGGGAGGAGGAGGAATATCTGGTGTCTTTCTCTTCTTATAAGGGCACTAATCCCATTGTGGAGGCTTTACCCTCATGAGCTCACCTAAACCCAGTTACCCGCTGAAGACCCCATCTCCTAATACCACCACACCAGAGTTTCGAACCTCAACCAGTATATTAATTTGGGGAACCATGTGTGTATGCATATGCGTAAAATATATATAGCATGTAATATTTTATATACATGTGTATATTATATGTAGTATATTGTGTATATAAATATATATAAATTTATGGTGATATGTGTGTATTTAAGATCCTGGACACATTTGAATCAACTTGACTCTAACCCTGTGGGATGCAAAGGAAATAAACTATTAACAGAAGTTCTTTGTCTTCCTAGTGTTGAACTATACGGACATCTTCTTTTCCTGTTCTACTCTCAGCATGCAGTGAGTAGTTTGAATATCCACAGAATTATATTGGACTTTTGATTTCATTTTTAGTTCATTTTTCTAACCTATTTTTCTTTTCAAAATCTTTCTTTAGTTTGCTTTTCTTTTTCATGTATTCTTACATTAAATCTTTTTCCATGAAGAACACTTGTCAGTCTTGACCAGTATTCTGTTTGATACAGAATCACCAAAGGATAATAAGTCATGGTTATGGATTAATTATCCAAGACTCTATTTCAAATTTTTGAATCTACTGGAAGTTTAATTATAGAATTTAAAATCTTAAATAACTTTTAGAAAAAAATCAACTCATTATATCCTTCTTATAGAGATGAGGACTCAGAGACATAATTTCACTTTCTGATTATCATATACTGAGACTAGAACTCCGTTTTCTTGGTTGGAGGACAATATTCTTTGCCTAGTCATTAATTGCTATATTTTGGTTCCCCAAAACTTTTTTTTTTTTTTTTTTTTTTCCAAAATTGGCTTCTACTTCCATTAGGAAGCATTGAATTAAGTCTGAGGTTTAGGTGCAATTCTGCCTGGATAGATCAGGTTGGACTACATTAGTGATGAAAATTAGCACTTGTGTGAGCCTTGAGCTTAAAATAAGTCAAGGCTAATGGAAATCATCCAGTGGACCTAAAAGCAATTTAGCATTCCTTTCTGTTTTTGCTTTGGTTTTAAAAAGAATCTGTATATGTGGGGAGCTCTGAGTGGTTCTAAAATAGGCAGGTTCTTATATTTTCTGAAGCCACATTTTAAACATCAGACATGGCTGATAAAATGTAGTTAGTCTTATTTTCTATGGGGTAGGGGTGTGAGACAGACACATGTATTTCTATTTATTTCTGACCTAATTTTCTCTCATGTCCCTCGTGTTTCCTTCATTCTAGATATGTTGGCCTTCTTACTGCTGTGTGTTCCCTTGTCTGGGGTCACATGGTTTATACTCTCATTTTCTTTAGGTGTCTGCTCAAGAGTCACTTCCTCAGAGAAGCCTTTGTTGATCAAACTCTCTAAAGTGCACTCCACTGCTCTAATTCCTTCTCCATGCTTTATGTTTTTTGATAGTGTTTTTCACTAACAGGCTTTAATATAGTGGTTTGCTCTTTTGTTTTTGTCTGTCTTTTGAGTAAACTGTAGTTCTGTGAGAATGGGGACTTTTATTTGGTTCTCTGCTTTCCTCTAGGGCCCAGAACAGTGCCTGTACTAAGCAGTCCTCCAAAAGACACTTTTAAAGGGATGGATGATTTCCGGCATTCATCTTCTCCATGTCACCTTCCTAGAGCACCTGCAACATGTGGAGACAAGTGCCTTTGAGGGAGTGCTGGTTATAAGCTGAGAGACCCATTCTTTTTCCGAAACTTCTTTTTCTTTCAAAGAAGTTGAATCTGAAGAATTTTGTAACTTTGGATTCAGTTTTTTACTATCAAATTAAAGCTAAAACTGCTGCCAGGAAGGAGGGAAAGCCAGATTGGAGGGGGAGGAGGCGAGAGGTAGAAGAAGGGGAAGCAGAGAGTTGGGGGAGAAGATAGCTGAAAGATCCAGGAAACCTGAGGAGAGGCAACAAAAACCAATTAAAGTTAATGAACTACAGCTAAGCTTTTTATTTTAGTTGTTTTTTTTCCCCCCTCACAGTATACCAGCCTCAACTTGGAACTATTTTTCTTGGAGAGATACTTGCAAAAAGTAGATTATTTCCTCCCTACCCCCACGCTTGGGGAAAAAAATAATATGACACTTCAATCAACAAAAGCATGAGGGTATGTTTTGTGCAGTTATCTAGTGGATTTGTCACTTGGCCTTCAGCCTTGGTCCTACCTCCCACTGAATTCTGGCAAAATCCCAGAATGTCACAAATCTTGTTCTCCTCTAGCTTCACATAAGCCGAGAGAAAGTCGGCCCTACTGAGTAGCTATCTGGAGACAGGAGGCGGAGGTCCAATTGTAGTATCTAATATTAGAAATAGAGACGCCTCCAATGGTTTTTGGCAGACTGCGCCTAGAAAGAGTGGCTCTGGCTCTCCCACTCAAACGTCTTAAATAGTTTATATATCTCTTTGATTAATTTGGCTGGAAACATGATTGCAGTTAATGTATTAGGTATAAAAGTTTAGAGGAAGATTCTTATCTCAATTATACCCATTCTCTAGAATAACTTATTCTATCAATGCAGCTATATTTAAATGATGAGTGCTAATAAAAAATGAAAGACCCTTTTATTAATTGAGTGTTCTTTATTACCCACAAAACCAAAAAATTAGAATATGAATGAAATGTACTTCACTAACATTTTCTATTCATTCAACATTTTGGTCAAATATCACATTCAAATTTATGATTTCATTCCAAAACACAAAAAGTAGTATAAACAGATATAAATTATTTTAAAAGATGCTTAAAATCTGAGCTCTGGACACTCAGGTTTCCAATTTGAAGTATGTTTTCAAATACTCTGCTATTCACAATAATCTCTTCCTCAACCTATTGTCTTTACCTCAGGCTTAAAATCAGAGTTTTGTCTATTTATTTCTCAGCTTCCATCTTATTCCATTCATTCCTTTTTTGATTCCATATATATATTTTCCATATATATATTCCATATTCCATATATATATATGTGTGTGTGTGTGTGTGTGTGTGTGTGTGTATATATATATATATATATATATATATATATATAAAATTTGTCTTCTTTCATACAATTTAAGAATCCTAGAAGTAAGAGTGGCCTTACTCAATGTTTGGCTGGATGCTAATTCATCTCTCTGTCACCCCAGGTCCTTTTCTTCTATCCTTAAAAATGCTGGGGTGCTCCCTGTTGCTAGAGGCAGCCCTTTCTTTGTTGGGAAAACCTCCTGATTAGAAAAGTAGTCCTTGGGTCAACTCAAAACATGTATGTTGAAACGTATAGTTGTTTTAGCACATCAGTTTTGCTCATTTGGTGATTCATTTATTCACTCACATATTTATACATGCACTTAATAATTATTTGGTTATTTGTTGAGGTTTACCATGTATAGGGGCTATACAAGCTCAGGGCCCTAGAGTATAACAAAATTAGTCTATTTTGGTATATACTTTTTTTGTTGTTGGAAAGAGAAGAAAACTACATTTGTAAATATAAATATCCTCACTTCTACTTTATCTGATACAATACAATTTTAAACTCTATTCTGTTTTTGATTACTGTTTTCTGAAAAGCCTTTATATGTTAATATCACTCTTAAAATGTACACTCACATTTGAAGGGGATTTTTTACATTTAAAAAACACTAAAATTATTACCTTCCACATTTGAAGGCATGCCTTCTTTTAATATTGTTTTTTTTCTTCATATATTTAAATGTTGGTCATTATTTACTTATATTATCTCTAAACCTCAGATTTTGAAATTAAGATGAAGTATATTTAAGTCAGGAATTCATCTTGTGCTGGGATATGTGTGTGTGTGTGAGAGAGAGAGAGAGGAAGGGATTAGGAGGGACTGGGAGAACTCCATTTTTCTTTTTATTTTTCCATATTAAAGTTTAGCTTGTCAAAGAATTATTTTCCCTACCTATATAAAGAGTGTTTACAAATAATGTAAACAAGACAGACATTTTTACTTACCAATAGAAAAACATATGACAGTTCACAAAAATGTGAATGAAGATGTTTAAACATACAAAACTTCAACCCTCACCTGTATTAAAAATGTAAATTGAAACCTCAATGAAACAAATAGTTTTAACCCATCAAATTTCCAAATTGCAGTCAGTTGTTTTTATATTTTAATTCAATATGGGAAAGAAAGATGCAGGCTTTCATTTATTACTGGTTTAGATATAAATATAGAAGAAGGATTGAACATTAATAACATTTTCTGAATCATAAGGAGATTAATGAGAAATAGCATTAATGATTTTTGCCCCAAATTGTTCACTGTTATTCATGACAACAATATTTCAATTTAGATATCCAACAATAGGGAAATGGTTAAATGCATCATAATACCATTAATGAAATACTATACAGTTATTTAGTATCATTTTTAAGAAGTATTTAATGACACAAAGGATGCTCTCATTGTAATTTTAAGTGAAGCAAATGAAGTATCCAAGTATATGTAGACTGTGACTTTTATAAGTTCAGGAGTATTTGTCTGTTTTATTTATAGTTGACTGTCCCCAGTGCGGTAGAATTGTGCCAGGCACTGGCAGGCATGCTGTACATATTTGCTAAATCAAGTAATGAATGAATACGCAGTATGTTTCTACTTAAAAATACACATACACATATATACACACAATTAAGAAAAACCATCAAAATACTAACAATGTCAATCTCTATGTTGGTTGTTATATTTTATTTTTTATATTTTCAGTAATTTCCAATTCTCTATAGTTTATAATCAGGCAAAATTTACTGAACCAATATCCTAGTTATCTTCAACCAGTAACTACAACTTATAGAGATATTCTTCATTTCTGCTTCTATAGTTCGATTCTGAAGCCATGCCCAATAAATTTGGCATAGTTGCCTTTCTAGTGAATACTGATAAGGATGGAATTCTTTACAGTACGAACTCTTTCTCTCCAGTCTGAATACACTTTGAAATAATGATCTAAACGATTTTAAACCCACCTCCTGTTGACCGTATTAGAATGTGTGATCAACCCATACCCTTCTATTTTGTTCATGATGATTCATTGTAGAACATTGCCAGTGGCTTCTTGGTAGCAAAGGCCTGCATCCTGACCTTCATTAGCTACTGAGCTTCTCAGAAAAAGAAACAAAGTTAGTTTGGTTTGGTTTGATTTTAGTGATCCTTGCAGGGATTATGTTTTTGTTTTTGTTTTTGTTTTTGTTTTGATTCTCATAACATAAATGTTTGAAAATCAGTTTCAGAATTTTGTCTGTATAATGTCAAACTTATCTTTCTCTTTTAAGATCTACATTTTTTTTTTTTAAGATGAATAAAAACATTTGCTTGTCGCCTGTGTAGCACCTGGATAACCTGACACTGGTCTTTCTGAATGCCCCAAGGATAAGTTGACTTTCACATCAGCAGTTGTTAACTAGGTTGCTTTTCCCAGAGAACTTTAGAGATCCCTTCCACTTTGCCAAGATGTTGTTCTTTAGATTTCAGTGTTTGCATACATTTTAAATGGCGCGATGCTTTCTTACTATGCCCTTGCATTTTTCATTTTCTAATTCAGTACTTAATTTGCGTTTTCCAGTAGATCATTCTCCTTGATAGAGAGGATTAAGTCACCTTTGTTCTTGCTTCCCTGTAACAACTGACAATAACACCATTATCTCCTGAGCTTATTCTCTAACTTTCCATCTGAATTTTCTGTGCCATCGTCTGCATTTCCACCAAATGGGGGAAAATGTTTTTTTCTTTCTTAATTTTCCATCTTAAAAGATTGCAGAAATACTGAAGAAATAATACAAGTATTTAACCCTCATCTAGCTTCCCTGAGTGCTAATCCTTTCCCCACCACCTTTCTTAAACTGTTTGAGAGTAAGTGCAGGTATCCTGTCCCTTTACATCTAAATGTTTCTTTGTATTTTTCTTGAAAGAAATTAAGAAAGAAGAAAAGAAAGAAAAAGGAAAAGGAAAGGAAAGAAAAAAGAAAAGAAGTGGGACATCTCAGTGGCTCAGTAGGTTAAGTATCTCCCTTTGGCTCAGGTCATGATCTCTGGGTTCTGGGTTGGAGCCTTGCATTGGGCTCTCTGCTCAATGGGGAGTCTGCTTCTCCTTCTCACTCTCCTTCTGTATTCCCTCTCTCTCTCTCTATCAAATAAATAAGCAAATAAATAAAATCTTAGACAAGGAAAGATGAAACAAGAATATTCAGAGTATAGTTATATAAATCAGGAAATTGGCATTGATACTGATAGGACACGCTACCACAAAATACGGCATTTTGGCACATTGATTAAAAGGAGTGAGTCTGAGAAAACTGCAGAAGCAGGAAGGTAACTGACCTCTCCCTCCTTGCGTTTCTTCCCTGAAAGGAGATAAATCTCCACTGTGTAGATACCCTCCCAGGACCAGGAAGAGGGAAGACATTCTTAATCACCAGAGACAGAAAATTAAAAATCTTGTTAAGCCAATCCTTATCTTCCTAGAAAGTTCTTCACTATTCACTACCTCTAGCCCACAGGCTTTTGTCTTGTCAATTCTTCATAAATTTATGGTTTCTTTGTCTAAAAGGTATGAAAGTTTCCTGCTCCAGTCATCTCTTTGGGTCTCAATCTCTTGTGAAGACTCTCATGTATATGTAAAAATAAAATTTGTATGCTTTTCTCCTATTGATCATTCTTTGTTAGTTTAATTTTGAGACTCAGCCAAGGACCCTAAGAAGATCAAGAACAGGTTTTTCCTCTCCTATATCCAATCCAATGTTATTATATGAAAATATATATAATAAACAATAATAAAGAACTTATTCAAATATTGCCAGTTTTTCTAAGAAAGTAATGTTTATAACAAATTATTATTTCTTTCTGGTCTAGGATCTCATGTTGCATTTAGTTGCCATATCTCTTTAGTCTCCCTTATTCTGGAATAGTTTCCAATTTTTCTTTGTCTTTCATGACCTTGATGTTTTTAAAGAGTACAGACCAGTTATATTGTAGCATGTCTCTCCATTTTGGGTTGTCTGATATTTCTTCATGATTAGATTCAGGTTATGCATTTTTAGCAGGAATACCACAGAAGTGATGTGTCCTTTTCAGGAGGCATTGATGTCCATTTGTGCCATTACTGGTGAATTAACTTTGATCATTTGGTTAAGGTGGTGTCTGCCAGGTTTCTCCCATAAAGTTACTATTTCCCCCTTCATAATTAATAAGTATCTTGTGGAGAGATACTTTGAGACTTTGTAAATATCCTGTCTCATCAAATATTCACCCTTTAATTTTAGTATCCATTGATGATTTGTGTCTGAATCAAATAGTATCACAATGATTATTTCCCTATAATGAATTTCTAGTTTGATAACTTTTTTCCTGTATTTGTTACCTGATATTTTTATATAAGGATGACTTTTTCATTTTCTCCCTTATAATTATGTATCTATTTATAATATTAGAATGGCCTCATGGATTGTTATATTCCATTTAATTCAGTGGGTTATATGCTGTTACTATCATTATCTATTCTGATGCACAATTTGTCTCAGATCGGCCAGTTAGAGCCCATTCAAACTATGTATGTATGTATGTGTGTGTGTGTGTGTGTGTGTGTGTATTTTGACATGTCCTCATTTGAGGGCAAGGCAAAAAATCTTTTTATCTGGACCAAGATATTGCAAGAACATGTGTATCTTCCGAGTCCCAACCCTGGCATCAGCCAATTAGGCAAGAAGCTCAGTTTCCTGTTAGTATAGGATGATGTTTAAAAACCCAAGATATGGATGCTAGGTGTGGTCATTGCTTTTTGGAGGTATTGTTTCCTCTAGCTTTTTTTTCCAGTAGGCACAACACACTACATAAATATATACATACATTGTATACACATAGTTACATCTATTTCATTATCTATCTGTGTCTATTTATATTGATATCTCCAGCCTGAAATCAACATCAGAGTTCCTTCCTTCCCATAGTTATAACTCTGTTATTGGACAATGAGAAATCTGGCTGGCTATCTATATTTTGATATGTCAGAGAAGGCCAGGTTTCTACTTAAAAAGTTCTGACAAGAGTTTTCAGGGGTTTTTTGAAAGATTTATGTATTTATTTGAGAGAGAGAGAGAAGAGAAAGAGTACATAAGTGGGGCGGAGGGAGATGGATACAGATTCTCAAGCCGACATCCTACTGAGTGTAGAGCCCAATGCAGGGCTGGATCTCATAACCCTGGATCATGACCAGAGCCAAAGGCAGACAGTTAATGACTAAGCCACCCAGGAACCCTTGAAAAAGGCATTCCCAGGGCACCTGAGTGATTCAGTCAGTTAGGTGTCTGACTCTTGGTTTCAAGGCTCAGGTCATGATCTCATCGAGCACCCTACTGGGCTCAACACTCACTGGGGAGTCTGCTTGAGATGTTCTCCCTCTGCCCCTCCCTGAACTCTTATGTGAGCATGCTGTCTCTCTCTCCCAAATAAATAAATAAATAAATCTTAAAAAAGGAAAAGGAAGATCCTTATAATTAATTTGGTTGTACCTTCTTGAACCATAGTTTAGAAAAGAATGATTTAAGAAATAGGTGTTCAGGGAGTGGCTTAGTTGGTTGACTGTTGAACTCTTGCTTTTGGCTCAGATCATGATCTCCGGGCTGTGAGATGGAGTCCCCCATTTGGCTCCACTCTGGGCATAGAGCCTGCTTAAGATTCTCCCTTTCTCTCTTCCTTTCCCTCTGCCCCTCCCCCTGTTAGTGCATGCTCTCTCTCTAAAAGACAAATAAATACATAAATAAAATCTTAAGAAAAATAAATATATTTTCAGCCTTTGAAAACAGCTTATTTATTCAATTGTGAATGATCATCTCAAAGAAGTTTCTTTACAACTGGTTAGTTTTTTTTTTTTTTAATTAACCATTACAGTGACAAATAGTATACAATTAAAATATTCTTATGGATATTCTGTTTCTTCAGGTTACATTCTTGGATCCCAGTTTGAGAAATCCTCGGCTAGATTTTTAAATTGTCCTCCTGTGTCATTCAAAGAAACATCTCACACTTTTTTTGTGTGGTTTTTTTTTTTTTTTTTTTTGGTAGAGATGCTTTGGATTTGAGAACATCTGCAGCAGTCTGAAAAATGTTTTCTCCAGCATTGTGCTTTAATCTTTCTATAGATATCATTCTCACAGATTCTGGGATATATTAATTTTACTGAACAAATACCATTTATACCTCTGTCTTGAATAGTATCAATCTGAATTAAAAACATGTCAACTTTGTTAGCATCCTTAAATTCCTCTTTTAAAATTGAGAGAAGTCCATAAAAAGGGATTGGGTCATGATAGAAATCTTTTCAAAGTAAGTAGCTATGATTATTAAAGTTTCAGAAGAGATACACTCACCTAATGGTAAGAAGTGGGTCCAGGTTATGTCTTCCCACTCACTTTGAAACCACTATGTGAAGAGTATCTAGAATCTCTCTTCCGGATAGGAAAAGCAAGTTCCAGGTAGAACATTTCTTACTTCCTATACTATAAATTGAAGAATTAATATTCAGAAATGATTAACTGAATTCCTCCAAATTTAAGCTTCTTTCTTCTTTATGCTTTTATGAAAATAGAATTCTCTGAAACCATCTGGGACACTTAACTGCTCTTTTGCAACAAGAGCAAAAAAGAATGATCGTTCTACTTATCTAATAAGCAAAAACTTATTAACTAGAGCTTTGGTAAATTTGAGAATTTAATCTCATTTGATTTTGGTTAGAGATACAGCTTAACTTGAATATGTATCTAAAATGGATGTGTACGGTGTAAATTCTTCATAGCATTTTTAACATTTTTAAATGTTACTTAATTAAGAACGTTCAGAGTTTACAGCATTGTTTGGATGCTGGTGGAGGTTGTGAAACAAAGAATCTGTACTAATTCCCATAGATACTTTTTTTTTTTTTAAACTTAGTAGCAGCCTGGATGTTTTACTGCCTGAAGACGTGGGTTCAAATCTAATTCTATTAACAAGCTTTGTGAGGTTGTGGAATTTATTTAACCTCTTTCAAACTCCATTTAATTTTGTAAAATAAAAATGCAAGTGCCTCCTCAGGCCATCTCACCATAATATTAAGAGATCAAATAATATTAATGCATTTGCAAGTGCTTTGTAATTTCCAAAGCACTATATAAATTTGTTTTTTTATTATTGCATATGTAAAATATTTTGTGACTGTCTATATTTGAATTCACTACCTCCTAAAAATGATTATCTAGAACACTGTTTCTTAAACCAAAGCATGCATCAGAATGACCCAGGACTTGTTAAAACAATTTGCTCTGTACAGTCCCAAAGTTTCTGATCAGATACATCTGGGGTGGGGCTGAGAATTTATATTTCCAACAGGTTCCCAGGAGATACTGCAATCCCTGGTACAGAAACCACGTTTCAAGCACCACTAATCTAGAATTCAGGGCTGTGTTTTCCCCATATATAACAAATAGCTAGCAAATAATATCATGATGTTTACCCTGTTAAGTACTTGTTGCACTTTTCTTCATGAGTTTTATTTCCATTTCCAATAAAATAATAGCCCCAATGAATCAGACTCAGAAGTGTTAATAATTTATGATAAGACACAGCATGTTTTCTGCTGTAGCTTCTCAATTCTGATTGAGACTCTCATTTGAGCAGATTCCATGGGTGAGGAGAGTGTTTGTCCCAACAGTTACTGCCATCTGAACAGAGTAGTGAATCTGTAAATAGGCACTTTACTTCCGTTGTGTGCGTGTAAATTTTTAAATTTAAAAAAATCATAAAATACTGTCTTTTCCTAAAATTCACATGCTTTCCAAAAGAGGTGATTTAAACCACAGTAGAGGATAATGACAGAGATCTATCACTCAAATATGGTTCCCTACACTTATATAAAGAATACGTATGTTGTGAATTAAGTTATTTTCCAAGTATCTTGCTTTTTCACACTTTGGGGAGGCCATATATATCTTAATAAATCTCTGGGAAAATTATGGTAAATTTCTCTGCAAATAAACTTACCATTGGAATAGAAATTTTTAATAAAGAAGAGTTTTGATGACAAATGAAAGTGAAGTATTCCTGAGTTTATGCGAGGTAGAATAGGAACATGTAGAAGCGATCTACTTAAATTGTGTAAGTTTCATTGACCTTATGATTAATTTAAATGTACTGTGTTTATTTTCCATAATATGATTCTAAACGTACCGACAGCAAAATGACTTGGATAGTAACTTTTGTTTAAGTTTTCTATTTAAAAACCAGATTCTAAGATCAAGGCTTTCAGGAAGTTGGCTAAATTGGATGATTTCTTTTTTCCTTTCTGTATGTATTGTTTTACCAGGGACAGATTCCTTCTTAAATTAGATTAGTTCTTTTCATACAGTGTCTTCAGGAAGTATAGTTGGACCAAATGGCAAGAAATATCAGCCAGAGAGTTTATGCATTTTGAAATGTATGGCTAAAAGAAAATCCGTTTTGGCTATTTTTATGGCTTTGAAGGAAAATATCCCTTCCGGTTCTCTGCCCTTAGCATGAATCATCAAAGGGAGCTGAAAAAAGTAATGGTTGAAAATATTACAAATGTTCACAGAGTATGTGATTGTCTCTTGAGGGTTATGTCAGAATTGCCAGGCACTTCCGGAGTACATGACCGCCTCACACAAACATTATATGAAACACTTGGAACATAAAAATCACCTGTTTTAAACAAAGATTGTATGAATTTAAAGTTATTTTGACTTCATTTCAGAAATTATATTTCTTAGACAAGAGGTTTAAGTTATTGTAATTTGAGCAATACAGAGACTCAACTTTGTTTTTGAGAAGCCTCAGATGACAAAGATTAGAATATGATAATTCATCTTTTTTAAAACATTTTGGAAATTATCTCAATAGAATATAAGTATACTACATTAGTATAAGGTGTGGTCACTAGACACTGTAGCAATACATTGCAATTTGAATTGCAAAATGATAGAAGTCATTCTTTAAAGAAGATTCTTCCCCTTTCCAATTTGTGAAATAGAAACTTAGTTATTATAGCTCCAGACTGATATATTCCCAGATTTCTCCTGCTAGAAAAAACTACCCCTTGTTCTAAGGTGCTCAACTTAATGAAGGTCCTCAGGTAAAAATCAAGAAATATATTGAAACTAGAGGAATGAGCGATATTTAGAATGCCAAGCAGAATTACACAAAAGGTACAAACCAAAGAATCCCTGCAGAGTTACAGAGGAGGAGAATCTGGCCTGTGGCTCAGGTTAGAAAGCAAAACATGAAATAGAGAAACAAGTATCATCTGCTGTGCGATAATGAAGGAAGAAGTTATGTAATGGCATCTGAAGACTGTGTTTATTGTTCTCACTTAGATGTTGGGTCCAAGATTCTCAATCTGTTCTTGAATATTTTTTAAAAGCAGGTAATTACCAGGACTTGTGACCCCCCGTTAACAAAGTGGCAGGATCTCACAGACATCAATCTTTCCTGGTGGCTTCTTGTTTGGAAGGAAAATCTGACTTGAAGTGGAGTTTCACTTAATTTTGTCTCCCAGCTTTGTAAAAAATTTGTAGTTTATCTCTAGGCACCAGACTGATGCTTAAATATCTTTGTGTTTTTCTTTTTCACAAAAAAATGGTTCCCTCCTATATGTGTGGTTAGATATTGTATCTTATGACATATCATTTGAAATCTCACAGTTTGAACATATGTCTGCTATTCCTCTTCTTAGAGTCTCCTTCTTTTCCAAGTAATTCTTTTAAAATTTAGATGACATGTGCTATTGCCTGGTTGACAAAGCAAATGAGTTAGAAGGCATCTTTCTTGATTACTACATAAAGATGGATAAAGGTAAATTATTCATGCATTTGTATTCCATGTTTGATGATAAATGTCAAAGGCCCATTTTCTGCTTCTGTTTTTCTACACTAATGATGATGACCATCAACTTTCTGAACTTAGAATTAACCTTCAAGGCAATTCATTAGGAGAATCAGAGCTACCTATTACCGAGGCATCAATGATTAAATCATAACCAAATTGGTTTAGGGCCTTAAGATCAATTACTTTATTGGTGCAATTTTGGTTTAACTCTTTCATGATTACTTATATTTGTAATTTAGAAGATGCTTGTGAAAAATAAAGAAAGTTCAAAAATCGGTATTTAAATACTTCAATAGTAAGTACCCTCAAATTTTGCCTTTGGGTCATTAATATTCTAAACATCTATTACATCAAATGTAAATGGGCTTCATTATGTCTATTCTGAATTGACTCTGTAATTTCCATTTCTGTCTATTTTTCTGTCTGCACTAAATTGGGTTGATATATACACCTCCCATTCTCCTTCACATTTAAATTAAATTCCCTAATTGCAAAATTTAAAATTAGGCCTCTTCTATTTTTGATTTTAAATGTCAGATTCTTGAGAAGACACTGGCCTAATGGGCCTGTTAGTAATCACTCAATCAATCTATACAAGTTTCCCTGTCTTTATTGTCAGTTTAGTTTAGAATAGTATAACTTCTCCCCTTCTCTGAGGTTGGGTAGCCCTTGCTTGGTGTTTAGTATTGATCTGTGCTTTGTTCACTTTATTCTTGTGGCATTTGAGAAGGACCACCAAGTAGCAATTAGATCATGATCCCTCAATTGTGGTTAGAACGGATTAGGTGTTCCCAATTACTGTTCTGATAATAATTCTCAGAGGGTGGGGCTCATCTTGCAAGGCTTTCTCAGGTCCTGCCAGTCATTGTCAGGAGCTTTTAAATAGAAACACTTTTCAACACTTCAGAAGTTCCTGAAAAAACAAACAAAGAAACATATATTTTTCTTTTGTTGTCTCTTTAGGTTTTTTACTGCTAACTACTGCTAAGATGTATAAATGGAATAGTTTAGCTAAGAGAATCTATCTGAAGTTTAAAATGTCTCCTGCCCCATGACAATTTTTTTTTTCATTTTGTAATTGAGTTGGGACAGAAAAATATAAGATAGGGAAGCAAAGGATCTCTTTTAGCTAATACAGTTGAACCACTGGAGAGCAGTTGATTCCTTAAGTAGCTTTCTTGAGTTTTATGGTTTGAAACCCAGAAACTCAAACACTTTGAGAAAGGGGATTTAGACCTACTGTGATTGTGGAGGAATGTCTGGAGTTCTTAAGAACAGATCATATCTGGCCTCCGTAATTTATAGAAATGAAAAAGCAAAGTGAATTCTAGAATAAGTTCCTGTATTTGGGAATTTGCAAAGAATGGGGGCTATCATATTAATAATCTGTGAAGGGTAGGGTAAAAAATTAGTCCTAATTTGGAGAGACTTCCTGGTTTAGCACAGAAAGTCCCTTGTTCTGGGAGCCTCCCTCTGTTCAGGGCAAACCAGAATAGTTGGTCACCCAAGAAAGGGATATGGGAATAGCCGAGCCACTTTTTATTCTCTTTCTATCAATGGGCTTCCCTTGAAGTAAATGCAGATGTGTGCATTAAGCGTATATTATCATTATTTGAGTACGGGTATTCATGTTATATCTCCCTTTTATTTAATTGATTTTTAAAATGGTTTGGTAGATATATCACTGGAAAAAGAGAGGAGGGCCTATATATTCCAAACCATGGACTCCAGTAGCTACTTTCATGGGCAGAATAGAACAGCTCTCTTCGTAGCTAAGTTTTAGAATGTAGGTCAAAGCATGTTTAAAAAGAGGATCATGGATATTTCCACTCTTAGACTGATAATTATTTTCTTAAAATCATTGTTCTATGATCTGACCCAATAGTGGGCAGAGGCAGGTGTGACTTTGTCTTAAAAAATCCACTCAGAATAATCCACCTTGGGAGTTCATCTTACATGTCTACCGACATGGATGATATATAGCCATGTTTACAAAAGTTGGCATATATGCAGAAACCTAGATGGGAATTTAAATCTCTATGGAATTTTGCTTAGATCAATTTAATAAAATATTTATGAAGATACATTTTCTGGTGAGCTCCTGATTGGGTTGAATTGAGTTGATGCAGTGTATTGTTATCATGCTGAGGAACTGAGCAATCAATAGTAGCGAAGTGCGAGAGCAGGATTATTCAGGGTCCAAACCGGTAGGACAAGGAAAACTTGCTTAAGACGGTGTCTTAGGTCATGCTGTCAGCGTGAGAATAGTAGGATTAGTAGGCTTCCAGACTCAATGTGAATTATGCTGTTCCTAAAAGGAGGAGAGTTTTCAAATACCTATGGTGGAGGTGGAGAAGAAAGAAATGGAGAGAGTCGCAGCACAAAGACTCTCTAGTGCAGTAGACTGTTTATGTTATTTCCATACACCAGTCCATTCCATCTGATTAATTTACATTTTTATTTTACATCAGGCTTTACATTACTAATATAAATTAGTAGTAACTCAAGTAATGCAAAGACATAACAAAAAATGGTTTCAGGAGCGCCTGGGTGGCTCAGTCACTAAGCGTCTGCCTTCGGCTCAGGTCATGATCTCAGGGTCCTGGAATCGAGCCCCCCCCCCCCATTGAGGGGGCTCTCTGCTCAGCAGGAAGCCTGCTTCTCCCTCCCCTGCTTCCCCTGCTTGTGTTCCTTCTCTCTATGTCTCTCTCTCTCTCTCAAATAAATAAATAAAATCTTAAAAAAAAAAATGGTTTCAACTAAGTGCCATAACCAAAAATCAAAATTTATTAGTGCAATAAAAGAGGCTCTAATACCAGTTTTTGGGATTGGGAAAGGCTTGTTGAAGATGTAACAGATGAGATAGATCTTTTTTTGTTGTTTTTTTAAAGATTTTATTTGTCAGAGAGAGAGAGCACAAGCATGGGAAACAACAGGCAGAGGGAGGAGTAGGCTCCCCGCTGAGCAAGGAGCCCACTGTGGGATTTGATCCCAGGATCCTGGGATCATGACCTGAGCCAAAGGCAGATGCTTAACCACCTGAGCCACCCAGGTATCCCTGATGAGATAGATCTTGAAGGGTACTAAGACTATGAATTGGAAGACAGGGAGAATATTTTGGCCAAAGGAAATGGTATCAACAAAAGTCCTGGCTTAGAAGAGCACAAATAAGAATGGACAATACAGTTTTCTGAATTGCAGGATAAAGGTAAGAGAGAAATGAGATACAAAAGTAGAAACATGGGCTAAGTTTATAGTGAAGAAGATTCTAAGTGACAGGATGAAGATGTAGTATAGTAAGCAATGGGGGAAATTGGATTTTAAGTAAGAAAACTGTGTAATTGATACCTTGATTTAAAAAAAAATCTGGTAGAGGTATGAAGAATGCATTGAGTAAGAAAAGACACCTCTTTCATGTCTTTGCTACATACTTCCTAATGGATTTTAAATGAAATCCTAAATACATCTTTGCCAGCAGTCACCTCTGTTTGTAGCTAAACCCTACAAAAGTATAGTAGTGGCACGTTTTCTAACTCTGTCCATGTTTGCGATGATGCTGGAACTCTTTGTTAAAGAACTGTATGAGAAAGAACACTTTAGTCCATGCAGTAACAAATGTACCCTGTAATCTCAGTGGTCTACCACTGCAAAGCCTGGTGAAGGATAGCAGAAGTTCTTCCTCACACAGTGACTCAGATCCACTCCATTTTGTGTCTCCACTATCTCAACATACGGCTTTCAAGGAGGCGCCAAAGGGAAAAGGATTTAGAGGAAGCACTGTGCACTAAATTGCTGCATAAGTTTAACTGCCTGATAAGTGTCACTTCTGTTTGTAGTACTTTGGAGGCCAGAACTAGTCATATAATTTTAATCTAACTGTAAGAGAGGCTGGGGAATGTAAAGAACCATATGGATATTTGTGTTTTGCCACAATCCAACCTTCCAGTCATGAAGTATCCCCTTGCTACTTTCATCCCACTCATATAACAAACCCAACTCCCCTCCCCAAGGAGAGGGTCTAAAATTTATTCATCACTGAATCCAACTCGTAGTTCAGGAACTCTGGATTCATGGTAGCCTCTGAATTAGGTCTAATTGTATCTTTGCTTTTTCCAGAGTCCCACAAACTTGAAAGACAAATTATATCTGCCCTCCTCTGCAAATAGAACAATGGAATTCTCTAATTAGGAAAGGGGAAGGATTGGAAACAGACCATAGTCCTTGGCTCATAGCAAATGTGAAATCCCTGTACAGATAAGGTGAAGGCCCCTACCTCAAGGAGGCAGGGGATGGGTGGGGATTTCCTTAATTAGGTCAAGATTCTGCTGTATTCCTTTTCTATTGTTCTCAGAAGTCCCATGTGAAGTGGATGCTGAGAAATGTGCCATCTTAAACTTACCACCTTTTTCTCTCACCTATTTCCTGCTCTTGGAAGGCTGGGGGCCAAAGAGTTATCTTAAATTTTAAGAAGACAGATGATTTTTCAATCAGTCATGTGGTTTCTGAAGTAATGCCGTTGCTTTACAAACTTAATAAGCTTCAAATCTATTTGTTTCCAGTAACTTTCATGTTCCAGAAGCCCACCCCAAATTCTTTTTTAGATAGTGTCCTTTAATCTGCTTAATGTTTTTGATCCTAATATGATTTTTTTCCTCAGCTTTATAGTGGCTTCCTTGAGGCTATTAGGTTTGAATTAAAAGGCTATACCTTAATTTAACTTTTGCAGTGAATCATTTTAGGGACTCAGAATTTTTGCTGTGTCATAAATTGGAGTGTCCTGATACAGGTTTTGGAAGAGGCAATGGATTGGAATCATCTATATCCATGGTTCTCAATGCCTTCTAGGGAAGATTGTCAATGTCTAGGTGTATTTTTGATTTTTACGACTGGAGGGGTGGGTGGTGCTTGTGCTACTGGTATTTAGTGGGTAGAGGGCAGGGAGGCAGCTAAAAATTCTATAGTGCACTGGGAATCCCCACTCAACAAAAGATTCTCTGACTGACAATGTTGAGAATGTCAAGGTTGAGAACACTGCCTCCCAACACACACAGACATATTCTAGAACCTCCACCCGTAGTTAGTCCAGAATTTTCCAGCAGTTGCTAGGTGAACTGACAGATCCATTCACCTTCTTAGATTTCTTTGGAATTTCCAGGATTCTTCTTCTGGAAGATAAAGCCAGTAAGTGATAGATCACCACCTTGGAGGAAACTAGCCCGCCAAGTTTCTAGCTATACTTATTTTATATATTTTGGTACACATCTATCATATGTATCCCTAACACAACTCTAAGCCTATAGCAACTACCTAACATTTTTCAAGAATAAGCTAATATCACTGGCTTTGGCCATTAGAGGGTGGCTTCTCCATTATGCCAATGTTCAGTTTATTCGTTAGAACAAATACAAAGTCTAAAAACTTGGCCAGATATAATCTTTATGGAAGATGAAAATCTTAGTGGTAAAATGCTAGAAATATAATTGGCCAAATGCAGTAGTGAATATAGGCAAAAGTTAGTAACAAAGCAAAAATTTCTATAGTTTTCAAGAGAAGTAAGACTAAATTGTGTTCCTGGGAAGTTAGTTATGTTTTGACATATTTTTTCTCTCTATCTTGAGATGGTTTAGAGCAACTGATAATTAATCAGCATTTTCTATAAGAAGAACTAATATTGTTGTGGAAAGTTAACTTCATTTTAGAGTGTATTTAGTACTTAGTGAAAAAGACTAGAAAAGATCTAAAAAATGAATCATTTTCTATTAATAAGCTCTTGCTTAAAATTACTAGTCGTATCTGCAAAAATGTGTTTTTTTTAATGTTATAAGATTTATATCATGTCACTCTCCTCATTCATTATCAATACTTCCTCCATTTTTGTTATGTCTCCTTTCTGGTGCTCAGTTTATCTGTAGAAAGAAGCAGTGTTTGAAGGCAATGCCCTTGGAATATAATGTTTGCTTCCCAATGCATGTCTTCATAATAATCATAAATTTACATTGCTCAAAAAATCTGAGGTTGGAGGAGGAGGTTCATTATAATCTGCTACATTTCTTGTAGTCCTATATCTTATTTCCGTTTTGCCAGTTTTGATAGTTTTAAGAGTTGAGGCACATGGATTATCACTTATTTTATTTTTATTTATTTTATTTTATTTATTTCTTTTCAGTATCACTTATTTTAAATGGTATGCTCATTTTTGTGGAGAAAGAAAAGCAGCCCAAAATCATAGAAATTGTTCAATTTATTACAAATGAGAATGTCAGAAGTAGAATGCCAGATTGCTCACCTTGTCCCTTATCCTAACATAAAACTGTTCTATTCTATGTCTTTTTTGTAGTTATGAGTAATACCCCAAATATTTTACAGCACAGTGATGAGTCACAAAGTAAGGAACTATAAATACTCTTGTTCTCCAGAAACAATGAAGCTTAATCTATTCTTTCACATTCACCCACCTCATATGCTGTTTCATTTAAGGTTAAGCTTTTTAAAAAACCAACTTTTCTCTACTTTAAACATTTAATCTCCAATACAAGTTATGTTTTCTAGTAAACTGTTTCATTTTATCTAATGTTTAAAAAATGTATCTAAATGTAGCTCATCATGTACTGCTAGCTACACCTAATCATACACACAGGTCTGAATTACTCCACTCCTATTTAAAGCAAAAGAACAAAAAGTAAGAACGGCAGATGTGTTCATAATTAATATCCTACTGGGTTAATCAGCAGATCCCTGGGAATGCTCTGAGACTTTTGCTGTATTCCGAAAATCACAGCCTTAATCTATAGACCTCTCTTTAACAGACATACAACTGTTAGAGTTTGGGGAAGATGTGATCCTTGCGAGTAAGGTAATAAATATCATTAAGTCACAATCTTGTCTCTCTAAATAACCTAATTCCACACTTGATTTTGAGTATTTCAGTGAGACATTTATGTTTAACATTTATAGTGGGTACTGTGTACAAGTGTTGCAGTTTACTAATATTGCATTCAGTATTTCTTGTAGGTAATTCAAACAACGTGAGGTACAGCTCTTCTAAAACTAAGTAAACACAAACAAGATAGTTTTTTTTTTTAATTTTGAAATGGATATTTCAGAATTGTTGACTTATGGAGGACTTCTGAATGGATACAAGAGGCATGATAATTCAATGAAGAAGAGGAGGAAGGGGAAGAAGATGATTTATAGGAAAAATTCCAAGTCTTTACAGTGAGACAAACCTGAATTGAAAGCTCAGTCTCCTTTGGTGTGTCTCTCCCGATTACCTAACAGTTCCCCTCTTCAGTTACCTCATCTACAAGTGTGGCAATCTGTCTTAGAGTGTGAGGTGTTAAATAAGATGGAACAGTATTTAGGACATTAAAAAATGCTAAATTTAAAAGCTCAGTTTCATTGGGAACATGGAACTCTCATTGTAAAAACACTGTACTCTATAAAAAGCTGAGCTTTAGTTACATTGTGGTTTGCATTTTAGTTTGTGAGTTAATGTATTCAGGTATGTGCCTGGCACATGGTGGGTACTCAATAAATGTTGAATGAGAAAATGTTGGTCTAAACAGAAATCTTGGGATTTAACTAGGGATTTAGTAAAAGGAAAAAAAAAAAAAGAACAAAATTAAAAGAGATTCATTGGCTCTCTCTTGACTGTCTCTAGATTGAGGATTTGTGAGGTATTTCCTGCAAGCTGAAGGATGCAATACATGGTCATTTTAGGTGTATTACTCCTTAGAAATTATGTTTCAAGTACTTTCATTTTGTGTTTGATTAGTCAAAGCATTACCTTTTCCACAATCTAGTTTTTTCATTGAAAGTGGTATGAATAGTTTTTCTGAGTCAGAGAATTTGTATCATCTTAGTCTCTGGGAGAGTCAGGGCTTACATTATGCCATGTTTGGGGATGGAGCATGGCACTAGGTGCCCCGGTGGGCTTACCTAACAAGAATCTCCATGCCAGAGAGAGGGAGACATTAAATAGCAAATAAAAGACATTGGACAGATTGAAATAGGTTGGGGAGGAAAGCCAAATGGGTTATGTTTTAGTACTTAAGTACTTTAAGCTGCATTTCCCTCCATTTTTAAAAAAATAAGGAGCTTCACATTTTCATTTTGCACCAGGTCTTACAAATTGTGCGGCTCATGCTGATACATGTTAGTGAATCTTAAGAAGCTTAGTGACTTAACCTGACTTGGCTTTGCCTTCCTCTCAGGCTACATCTGGTAAAACTCATCTTCCTCACACTGCCTTTCGTCCTCACTGACCTTCTGTCTGCTTCTTCAATACATTCTTTCTTCTTACTTCAGAAACTTCATGCTTGCCAGTGCTTCCTCCCAGTACAGCTTCCTCTCTCTTGTCTTATTTCTCAGCTGGAGAATCACTTCTTCAGACAATGCCCCTTCAACACTCCAACTAAAGGGGCCTCTCTCCCAAACTGTTTTTTTTCTCTCATAATTCTCTTTTTTATTGCTTTTATAAAACTTAACTACTATCTGTGATTTATTTACTGGCCATTTTTGCTCAACCAAATGTAAAATTCCATGAAGAGACTATGATGTTTGTATCATTCAAGGTGATACACTTATACAAATGGGTAGAAAAGGTCCTAGTGCATAAGTGTATAATTTCTTGTTCAATAAATAACACGTTCAATAAATAACATTTCTTGTTCAATAAATAACATGTTATTTTTTTATCCAAAAATATGAAAGGTCTACTCTGACAAAATACTAAAATTTGAAGATATTTTATATAATATATATAAGATATTAATATGGCTCTTCTAGGAGCTTTTAATCTAGTCAAGAAGAGGGAAGCACATATACAGTTAAAAATAGTATATAATAACTTGTGGGTGCCTGGGTGGCTCATTTGGTTAAGTGTCTGCCTTTGGCTCAGGTCATGATCCCAAAGTTCTGGGATCAAGCCCCACAGAGGGCCTGCTTCTTCCTCTCCCTCTGCTGATCCCCTTGCTTGTGTTCTCTCACTTGATGTAAAAAAAAAAAAAAAAAAAAATCTTTTTTTTTTAAAGATTTTATTATTTGACAGAGAGAGACACAGTGAGAGAGGGAACACAAGCAGAGAGAGTGGGAAAGGGAGAAGCAGGCTTCCCGCTGAACAGGGAGACTGATGCAGGGATTGATCCCAGGACTCTGGGATCATGACCTGAGCCGAAGGCAGACGCTTAACACTTGAGCCATCCAGGTGCCCTCCCCCACCAAATAAATCTTTAAACATTTTCTAGTATTAAAAAAAGTATATAGTAACTTGAGTGGTCAAAAGTAATATGGCAAAATTATCATATTATTTCTTGTGTGGCAACAGAATAGAGTGGTTTGGAAATACAAGATTGTAGGAAATCTAGCTTCTATATTGTCCTTACAGCAAGAAGGTCAAATATTCAGGGAGAATAGCCTACAAGAATCTTAACTGAAATGAACTCATCGCAAGCTTACAGGTTCATGGTAGTGGAATGGTAAGAAGGGCTTAGTTTTCAAAGGTATATTCTGGGAGTCAGGAGAAAACAGATCAGTTGATCTCCAAGAAAGTAGATAGTTTCATCCTCAAGGTATGTGAAAAATAGCTTAGTTGTAGAAGGTCACTACTTATCCCAAAGCCATGAATCTATGTACTGTGCATCAGCGCTTCCTGATACTTCATCAAGCTCAACCCTGAATTCATTCCCCCAAACTTCCATGATCCATCTCTTGACCCTATTGTGAACTCTTTGCTTTGGAATTTATTTTTATCTTCTTGGACTAAAATTACTCTGATTGTTTTCTTCCTCTCAAAGATGCTCTCCTCAGTTACCCATAGGGCCATGACATCTATAGGTCCACAAGCCTTGAGGTCCTGAATCTCTCCCCTACCAACATGACCAGGTTCCCTTTTATTCCAGAAGACCAACAGGTACATATAGAAGCTTGGCCAAGGCATGAAGGGGAGGACAGGAAGTGATTTTTATATTACTGGGCTGGATTTCAACATCCATTTTTAGCTCTGTTTGGATGTAACAGACAACAGATTTTAGGAGGAACATCCCACAGTCTAAAATTTTGGAGTCACACAACCAGTAAACTGGGTTATGGCCACTGATTACAGAGGAAAAAAAATCCTTGTGCTCTCTTTTGGTTTTGGGCATTTTTTCTAGATCGTCTTCCTTAGAAGTACAGCCTCACCTAAGATAATGTCTAAAACAAGGAAGGAGAGTATGTGTTTGGGAGAAACTTTTATGTGAATGAGAAAGGAGGATAGGGAAGGGGAAAAAGCTAAGCAAAGACTTGGTTTTAGGTGTTAATCTTTAGCCTGATCTCATAGGGAGGTGCTGGAACATAAATTACACCAGAGAGTCTGTCCTTGAGGCAGTGTGGCTTTTGTATCCACATTAGCTATGCACTTGCTCGGAGTCACCCAAAGTGGGTTGTTTCTCTCAGGTATGTTTAGCTGGATGACCCCCAGATCCTGTGGGGTTAATTGTCTGAGGAGGTTGATGATAAGAGCTAATAGCAGCAGGCAAAAGGGACTCATGTATGTCTGAGTGGGCCACGATAATATCTTCAGTGGTCAGTGGATGTGGAGCTGGTAAAAATAAATATATAGAGACAGGTAAGTGACTGCAACCAGAGAGCAGAGTTTTCCCTACATCTGGTAGTTACCTTTTTCAGAAGAGCCAGAATATAAGATAGAAATAGAGCAAAGAAAATGTACATGCTAAATTCTATAAAGAGAAGCCAAAGGAAACAGGTGAATATTGGAAACCTTTAAGACCTATATATTTATTACATCTGTAGGCACTAAGGCCTCAGGGAGGAAAAGGGTAGTGAGAAATTGAGGAAAGGAAGTAAAATATCCACAAGAATAATCTTCAATTATTCATTCATGTATTTGAGGATCAATTTATAGAGTAAAAAATCTGAAATTGCCATGATCCCATGGATTCCCTGATCCCTTGGCATCACATGACACATGACTATGAGCAGGAAATGCAGGTTTGATTTTCATCTTACTGTGCACACTATTCATCACTTTCATGTATATCATAAAATTTAAAATCTCTCTGACTGGACAAACTGTGAGAAGATACACACAGGCTAAGGTCACTCCTGAGAAGAATAAAAGGAATTCATTTCAGAAGACTCGATTTAGGTGAACTGTGTAAAACACTTAATATTTTAAAAAATCACCACCTATTGGGTGATGAATAAGATGTTTCTTTGTAGCAACTATTCAAACCAACTGTTTGGGAAATGGCTGCAATAGAACTTTCTGAAAAAGAAAAATCATCATAAACAGAGGGACAGGTTTAAAGGATGGATCAGAAGAACCATCATCATTTGAATATTTAATGGTGGGCTTGACCAGGGGTGCCTGGATGGTATAGTTGGCTATGTGTCTGATTCTTAATTTCAGCTCAGGTTGTGATCTCAGAGTTATGAGATTGAGCTCCACGTTGAGCTCCATGCTCAGTGTGGCGTCTGCTTGAGATTCTCTCTCCCTCTCCTTCTGCCCTTCCTACTCATGCTCTCTCTCTGTCTCTCTCATATAAACAAACAAATAAATAAAAATTTAAAAAGTTAACCTTGGCCAGTATCTGTAATACTGAACACACCGAAGGCACTGTATTTCTGAAAGAGGATGCATTTTGGATTTAGATACAGTTGGTTTTAACTTTCATCTTGGCTAGTTGTGTGGAGGTATGACCTTGGCTAAGTTACTTAAACTCTCTGAGTTCATTTTCCTCATTTGTTCAATGGCCCTTGACAGTTTTTATGAGGATTAATAAGGTGACATTAAAACAGTACTTGACAAATCATCAGAAATTGTTAGAACTCTTTCTTTTAGAGAACTACCAGGGTTAGTCCTTGAGGTCTTATTTCTGTTCCACAGGATAGGTGCCATCTTTGCTTTAAACTGGTTATTTCATCTCTGCTGGTGGCAGGAGGTATACTTTAGCCTCCACCTTGGAAATGGTGGCTAATAGTAGAGGATAAATAAGGCTAGATTTTTTAGTACTCCCGGATCGTGTGTGAGTGAGTGAGTGAGTGAGCAAATGAAGAAGCCAGTTGATCAAGGACACCCAACAGTTAAGGATGTAGTAAAAAGCACCATGATTCCCAATGAAAGAGCTCATCCATATCCAATTTCCAATGGATTCATACATAATATATTCTTTAAACACATAATAGAGTCATAATGTTCAGTTAAAAAAATAGACTTCATGTGTTATACAGAGTTTCTTTTTCCCTTGAGGTCTAAAGTATATATGACATGATCTCTAATTATACTTTGCCATTTACATGCAATCTTCAACAATTTATTTCCAGGATTTTATACAAGGTTCCTGATATTATGTTTTTCCTTCATAACTGAACCACAGTTGACTGGGTTTAAATCTAATAAGAGCCTGATTGGGGTTAAAGATGTGCCATAATGGGAATGACTAACGATTTCATCTTTGTTTCAACTGTATTAAGCTCATGAGACCTATGATTTTATCACCATTATCAGCATTTTCAATGTTCATTTTCCACTCATTTTGGCAAAATAATAAGGGCAAAGAGCAAAAAACATTCAAATAATTACATGAAGCCTGCTCTTACAGACAAAGATGGCATGACTGCCCAAACAGAACTCTTGGCTGTCAGGCGGTGCCACCACACATTAGTGCAAAATGTTCGTTGATCTGCTGATGTATGAAAGTCTGGATTTGGCATACAAAAGGCACTTTGGAGTGTCGATGTATAATGCATGAAAGTGTTGGCTGTTTAGAAGCTGAAAATATGAGAGTCAGGGACAGCCTGTATGTACATGAACAAAGGAAAGGAGACAGATACAGTAAACCATGACTGACTTTGTCCTTTAGGTGTTAAGGAAGACTTCCAAGTAGAGGTGTCTCGAGTGCAGTCCTTAGAGGTGAGTAGACTTGGATCAGGTATTGGCCCATGGTCTAACTGTGCACCCATCTTGGAACCGTTAAAGAACATGGCATGTTCAGGATGTCTGAGAGCAGAACATAGAGTGTGGGAAGAGACAGAAGGAAGTTAGTTTGGAAACAGAGTTTGAAGAGCCCTGCATGCTATGTAAAGGAGGGAACACTATTTTGTAGGTCAGTAGGTCTTTTTATGGCTTCAAAAATGAACTGAAGAGTTAGGTAATTTCAATAAAAATCCAGTTATCATGATTTTCTTAAGAAAGAACAACACTGAGCCTCTATTCCTATGAGGCAGCACTTGGCTGGAACAGGTTAGCTGCTGCTTTTTTTATATAGGGCTTCTGCTCTCCATATTTTTTCTTCCTATTGGTAGGCTTCTTTCATCTAAATGACCACCTGGGCTTCATAGGCATTTAAATGTCTGGGCCCTGAACGTGATGGGGACCATCAGAGGCTTTCAAGGAAAAAAATAATCAGAGAAATCCACTTAAAATTTTTATCACGATTTGGATACTGTTTTGGGCTCTGTAAGATAGAAATATGGGTCTGGGAGCAAAGAAAAGATGGTTGGGGTGGGTTTGCTAGGGACAGAATGGGGAGAGAGGGAGGGGGAGGGAGAGGGAGATAGAGACAGAGGGAGACAGATAGTGAGATACTGAGAAGTTATTTAGGAGTTCTAGGTGAGAAATAGAGAAGAACTGAGTATCCTCTGTATTTTTGTGAATTCCACAGCACTAGACGTATTGCCTTGGATATATATTGGGTACTCAGTAAATGCTTTTTGAATTAACATACATTAACATATTGGTAAACATTTAGTCATTGTGTGGACTTTTTCATACCATCTTTGGGCCCTAGTTCGTCACTTACTAAATACAAGTAAGAAAATAGAATTCAGTGACAGCTCCAAGTGGAGACTGAAATTAGAGGATTTGTTTAAATTGTTTACAGTGTTTCACGTGGCACAGAAGGATGATATGTTATGGAAACTCCAGTTTCTAGTTCTATGCTGGCTTTGGACAATATTTCCTTTAAAATCAATTGTATTGAATATGTGAGGATTAATAAATCCATTCACTTTATATTAATACTTTTGTTTTAGAAAATATTGTGTAGATTCCAAAAAATGTTTATCAAATATAGGTAATGTAGAAATCATTATTCAAAGAATGCTTATGTATGGATCATGGAATTACAAAATGGAACATTATGTCTTTGAAATCTTTCATGTTCCTTTTTCTGAATCTATTCCACTCCCATTAACTCAAGAAAATCACTAGTCTAAATTTGTGTTTATCATTGCTTACCTTTGTATTTTTAGCTATGTTTCTAATGTTAAACCATTTATTGCTTGGTTTTGCACATTAATTTTAACTTAAAAAAAAGATTTTATTTCTTTATTTAGAGAGAGAGTGCATGGATGCAAGTGGTGGGAGAAGCAGAGGGAGAGAAAGAATCTCAAGCAGATTCCCACTGAATGCAGAGCATTACACAGGGCTCAATCTCATGACCCTGAGATCACAACCTGAGCCAAAATCAAGAGTCAGATTCTTAACTGACTGAGCTACCCAGATGCCCCTTTAACTTTCAAAAATAGAACAATATTGTATATATGCAGTGATTTGCTTTTTTCACTCAGTGTTAGGTTTCAGAGGTTTAGACATTAGATGTCTAATGTCTAAATTAGATGCAGGTAAATGTAATTAATTGACTTTTCAGTGCTCTCCAGCATTCCATTTATGATCACACCCTGATTTATTATATTTTTAGTGAGTATTTGATATTATAAACTGTGCTATTATGAACACTTTCCTGGTATGTATATATGAGTGTTTCTTTAGAGTTTAAACCTAGAAATGGAATTTCTGCATCAAAAGAAATGTGTGCATTCAGATTTGTTAGATTAGGTCAAACCATTTTCCAAAGTAGTTTACCAGTTCATGCAATGACCAAAGGTGTATACATGTAAAAAATATTTTTTTGCATAACGTGCTTGCCAACACTTGGTGTTGTCAGACAGAAGTTTTTTGTTTTTATTTTTGTTTTTGTTTTTGACCATCTAGTGGGTATGTAATGCTTACCTTATTGTAGTTTTAGTTTATATTTCCCTGAAAAATAATGCCAGATACTACTTTTCATTTATTTGGATTTCCTTTTGTGTGAAGTATCTGTTCAATTCTTTGCTCAACTTCTGTGGTTTCTTATTTATTAGCTGTTTTTTAGAAATTTTGCATCCTAATCCTTTATTACATGTGTTGAAAACATTTTCTCTTTTTTTTCTGGATGGTGTCATTTTTTTTTAACAAACTGCTTAATCCGAAGGTGTTTCAATTTTCAATCCCATTTTGTATGGATCGAACTTTTTGTATGGGGTTCTTATGGTGCTTATAAAATAGTGTTCCGTGTTATCTTATAAAGGTTTTATAGTTTTGACTCTGTAGTTAGGACTGTATTGATTTTTTTGTGAAGAGTATTGGGGTAAAACTCCAGTTCTATTTATTTTTTTCCATATGGATAACCAGTTGTCCCAACACTATTTGTTGTAAATTCCATATTTTTACCATTGATCTGAAATATCACCTTTGTCATAAATCAAGTTTCCTTAAATGTGTGGATATTTTTTCTGGGACATATCATTTGAGCAAACTATTTTTTAGTCTCCAGTAATACCACAGTCTTAATTTTAATAAATTAAAAATAATTCTTGATACTTGATAGGAGATACATTCCAATTGTTATTCAGGAGAGTCTTAGCAAATCTTAGACCTTTGCTTTTCTACTTTTAATCAGTCTGTTAAGTTATACTTAAAAAATTTTATTTAGAGAATGTTTAGGGTTTTATTGATAAATTTGGGGAGATTTGAAATTTATGATAGCAGATCTTCCAGCCTATTACATCTATTTGTTTAAGTCTTTTTTAATATTTAATAAAGTTTATAAACTATAAAATTTTTATAGATTTTTATTAGATTTATTTCTCAGACTTCATATATTTTTATAAGGCATTAAATAACATTTTAAAATATTGTACATTCTAAATTTGTGGCTGAAGTATAAAAAGTGTAATTGATTTTTGTATGTTATTTTATATCTTACAAGCTTGGTAAACTTGACTTCTAATCAATTCTAATAATATATATATTGATCTCTTTGGCTTTGCAGCTAGGCAGGTATATTGATGGTTAATTAAAATTTTATTTTTTTCATTTCTTTTGGCTTCTTTTTCTTGCCTTACTATGCTGGCTATGACAACTAGTACAATCGTGAATAGAAGGGAAGATAGTAGGCATTGTTGTTTTGTTCCTGATGCTGTAGGGAAAGTTTTCATTATTCTACTATTAAGAGTCATTTTACCATTTTTTCCCAAAAATACCTTTATCTAGTCAAGGAAGTTCCTTTCTATTTCTTGTGTGCTATGAGGTTTTTTTTCTTTAATCATGTATAATTCCTGATTATTAAATGTTTCTAGACCAATAGATACTATCATATGATTTTTCCATATAGTCAATTATCAATTATTTCCATAGTCAATTATCAACCTATAGTTCACTCTGTGGAAAATAATTTGACTTTTTAATTCTCAGAAGATTTTTCTCTTTATCTTGTGGTTTCACTGTGGTGAATCTAGGTGAGGATTTGTTTTGTTTTATTTTTTTTCCTAACTTAGAAATTTGGGGTGCCTTTTGAATATGTGGATTTATATCTTTCATTTGTATCAGATAATTTTCAGAAATTTCCTTTCTAATACTACCTATAAACTAGTTTATCTTTCTTCTGTATGTGTTTCTGTAAAATCAAATATTAGCATGAGTGTGAATTAAGGCTGCAAAACCATGTAAAAGCTGTTTTTTTTTTACTTAAGTTTTAAACTTTGCCTTTACTATGAAGATTGGACTTTTTGAATGTCACAGATTTTAGGGTTTTTTCTCTTAATATTCCTCATCTATTTACTAATGTATCCCTGATATATATTTTTTTATGTATCCCATCCCTGATCTATTATTTTTTTTTAAGATTTTATTTATTTATTTGACACAGTGATAGAAAGCACAAGTAGGCAGAGCAGCAGGCAGAGGTAGAGGGAAAAGCAGGCTGTCTGCTGAGCAGGGACCCCAATGTGAGACCCGATCCCAGGACCCTGGGATCATGACCTGAGCCAAAGGCAGACACTTAACTGAGTCACCCAGGTACCACCCCCCAACCTCAATCTATTATCAGTTCTATTTGGTAAAATTTAAATCACAATTGTTTTTTATTTCCGTAAATTCTCTTTGGTTATTTTTTGAATCTGCTTGGTCAATTTCTTTTAATTAGTTATCAATTTTTCTATTCATATTTAAATATTCATTTAAAAAATATTATATAAGTTTATTTAATATTTTATATTCGTAAATCCATTCCTGCTGTTTTTATACTTGTTTTCTCTTTTGATTTCTTGGAGCATTTGGTGAGTTATGCAATTTTGAGCAATGACCTTATGTTTCTTGGAGTCTCAACTGTGGGATATATTTCAGTCCTGAATGAAGATAGGCGCTCAAGAGAGAATTTTTTATTTGCTTCTGTAAATATCTGTGTCTATTACCTAGTTGGGAACCAATGTAAATTCAGTTTTTTGGCTTGAGATCTTCAGAGTACCCACATGTATGAATTCGGGCTATAAACCCATGTGAAAACTAGCTTTTGCTTATGAAATCTCAGGGAATATCTTTCACTTTACTTGTGCTATGAAGGCAGGAACCTTAAGGTCATAGCTATTTAAGGATTTTCTGTTAGACTCCTTACCTTGGCCAGAATTGCATCTATGCCTCTTGTCTCTTGAGCCCCTGAAGGCCATGAAAAAGAAATTTTAATTCTATCTTGTTTAGCAAATCTCTCAAGGTGAAAACTGACTTCAGAGATCCTCTTAACACCATTCTCCACGTTTACTTATATTTTAGTCTGAATATTCCTTATTTTCTTTTGAATTAATCAAGGCATTTAAGAAGATATCTTATTAACATTTTCAGAAGTTTCTTTAGTGGAGAGGTGCAGGTACCACATTGCTAGAAATGAAAGTCTGACTATGTTTTGACTAGAGGAGGAAGAGAAAGTTACCATTGGTGGTAGTAATTTTCTCATGCTGGGAATGGTCTCAGCACAGGCAAGCCAAATAGGACAGTGATTCCTGACTGTGAAGAGTAGTTCAGGATACTCCTTTGGAAGACATTGGTCTCAGGATAGGCGAGGGAAGTTTTATTGTGCACAATTTGAAGGACAAAGTCGGTGTGTGCATCCCAGATGGAGCTGCTGGATTAAGTTCCGGACATCTAGTTAATCTGAATTTCAGATATATAGTGAATTTTTTTTAAAGATTTTGTTTATTTATTTGATGGACAGAGATGACAGGTAGGCAGAGAGGCAGGCAGAGGCGGCGGGCGGGGGGGATGCAGGCTCCCCACTGAGCAGAGAGCCTGATGTGGGGCTCGATCCCAGGACCCCAAGATCATGACCTGAGCTGAAGGCAGGGGTTTGACCCACTAAAACACCCAGGCACCCCTATAGTGAATATTTTTAAGCATATGTCCCAATTATTCCCTTTCATCCAGCCATTTCTCATCCCAGTTATCTAAGGTGGTATGGATATCATGGAGGGTATTATTTATAAGCACTATATTTTGGCTAAATGAAAGCCTTAGAGAAGTAAACTTTACACTTTAGTGTGCAAAATAAATCACCGGGAGTATCTTGTCAAACTGTAAATTCTTATTTAGTTGGTCTATGGCTGGGTAATGAGCTTTTGCCTGCCTTTCTTTCTTTCCCTTCCTTCCTTCCGTTTATCTTTTTTCTTTTAGATTCTGCATTTCTAACATGAAATGTAAATGTAAACATGATCTAAATGTAAACATGAAATCTCCTCTTCATGTAAGAGAAATTTCAAAAAATAATCTTTCCTCAATAGACAAGAACCTTCTGCTGCTCCCTCCTAGAACCTTCAAGGCAGACATATTTTTCTTAGCTTTTGAATTTTGTTGTTAAGCATTCTTGTAAATATCACTGATAAAATGTGGCTGTGGGTTCAGTAGGCTCAATTCTTATAGGTAGCCCTTCCTGAAACATATTCTCAAAATACTACCTCATCATTAAAATGCTGAAATACTAAAACTCACTCCTACTCCCTTGTCCACCCATATAGATATATGTGGTTCAGCATGCTTCATAGATAAACAAATAAATATCAGTGTACCATATGTGATATTCTCTAAAACCCCAAGGAGAGGAATCATTTTGAATAAACACATTTCCAAAACAGGTAACAGCTTATTCCTTCATGTTCCCTGTATTTGAGGTAGAATGGGAACTAATGTTTGGAAACACATTAGCTTCCATTGTACCAACTGCATTGAGGGGAGTTTTATACCTGAATTTTTACATGAACTGTATGTAGATCTAAATGGGTAAACAGTAGAGTAAGAGATAGAATGATAGAGACATGCTAGAACAATTTCTATATGCTTACCTCCCTTTTTTCTCTAACCTCTGGTAAGTTCCATACTACATTTACAAAACCAGTTGGTACGTAAGTAAAATCATTGTCTAGGGTTAGATTTTCCAACATTTTGTTAGAGGCTAGAAATGTTTTCTTCTTCCTTTGAAATTCCTGTTCTTAATTTTTCCATAAGATAAGTGCATCATTCAAATTCATGAGTTTAGAATATTCAAATGGTACAATATAACATTAGTAATGAGTGTGAGCTCTGTATCACCTTATCATCCTGGATGTTTTTATCTATATGTGAATTTTTATGAATTTTTAAAACTGCTTCTATTCCCGTGGTATTTCAGTAGTGGTCATTGTTTGCTGTTATTCTGAAATTTTGTTTCATTTATTCTTTTTCCTAAAATTGCCATGAAAATAAATATAGATCATGATATGTTTAAAGAGCAACAATTAAGAAGAATTTATTCTTTTCTCCTAATTCATCAAATGTCGATGCTTTTGCATGTGAATGGTTATATCTCATTAATGGCTTCTGTGGTGTAACTCTGTAATTAATATTTATATATTAGCTACAGTATCTGTTCTTATGGAAGAAAGAATTATATAGTATAAAATTGAATGTTTTAAAGCATTCAAGTAAACCAAAAATATTTCCTCAAAAATGTGTTGAAAGGATGTAACAATCCAGCATGTGATTTTAATTAATGTCCAAGTAACTAAAAATGTATTTAGTTCATAAAGAAAACATATTGACATCTAATTATGGATCATAGAATTTGGTGCAGTGAAACCGTAGTGCATCTGTTCAGTGAAAACATAATCATGGAGAATACTAAATGGCACAATATATAATGAAAAATTGAAATAATGCACAAATAAGACCATTAAAAAATCACAGTGTGAAACTAAATAGAGTTGGAATTTAGCAAGAGAGGTCTGGTAGTTCTAGATTTACTGATAACAGAGATTGTCAAATTCATACAAAATTTACTATGCTAATTTTAATGGTTGTGCAGCAGAATCGTCTCTCTTTTCTCCTTTAATGGAATTTAAATTTTTAAAGTAGAAGAAAGTTAGTGCAATTAGCCCACTTTCATATTTTCAGACTATATATAAATTGAACTAAGGGTTATCTTTTTGATAAATCATTTTTTTTCAATTAATGATGGCAAAGACTAACAAATGCCAAGAGTGTTGACTTTATTTTTTACAATACTGTTGGCTCAACCCCTTTATTTCTATTTCTACTGATTTAGTACAGGCTGTAACTTCTTCTCATATGGAATTTCAGTAGCTTCTCAGTGGCTTCCTAACTGGTTCACTTGGTTCACCGTGGACCTCATACCTCCCAGTCTCTCCCCACTGACCCCAGTCTATTCAATACTTACAGCAGTGGTTCTGAAATTTGGGGTTGAATCTGAATCGCCTGGAGGACTTATTAGAACACATAACAGCATCCTTAGAGGTTCTAGTTCAGTTGGCCCTGGAATTTGCATTTCGAATGATTCCCAGGTGATGCTGATATTATGGGTCCATGGACCATATTTTTGAAATGATGCCTGGGCATCTTGCTAATTGCTTTAAAGCTTCTTGCCCCAGCCCTCCCGTTTTCATAGTCTCTTATTGGCTTCTTGTGGTCCTTCAAATCTGGCTCAAATTTAGCGAAGTATTTAGGGATTTCTACCATGTGGCCTCCAATCTATCTTTTCTGCTCATCTCCAAGTTGTCTTTCCCTGGGTATTTGATGCTTTAACACACAGAATAACTCATTGTTAAAGAACATGCCCAAATATTTGTATAACTTCTTGTTTTGTTATGCTGTTCCAGTCTGTCTGGAAAGCTCTAAGCTCTTCACCTCCATATTTTAGTCATTCAGTTCTCAGCAAAAGTGGCCTTTTTTTTTAAAATGTATTTTTAAAATGTATATAATGATCATGAAAATAGCTATGATAAAGATAATACCAGTAATTTAGATCATCTAAAATCTACTGAACTTCTAATATGTACCTAGGCAGGTGTCTAGCTTCACATTATTATTTCATTCCACCTCCTCATTATTTCATTATTTCATTATTTCATTCCACCTCCTTTATTTTTATTTATTTCATTATTTCATTATTATTATTTCATTATTTCATTCCACCTCCTCATTATTTCCATGAGATTATTTTCATTCCCATTTTATAGGTGAGAACACTGAGGCACCAAAAAGTTAAGTAATTGTCCATGGTCACATAGCTAATAAGTAGAGTAACTGGGATATGATCCCAGGAGGGAAATCTCAAGACCTCAGACTTCTAACCGCTTATACAATGAAACTTCTTATATCGTAAAAATGTAGACACTTAAAATTGGGCACCAAAAGGACAGATATGTTTGCAAATTTTATCTTGTATAAAAATTGTCAGTATAGAAAACTGACTAAACGATGATCACTAACTCATATTCAGTACCAGAGTGGCCCTGAACATTCCTCCGGTTGCAGTTCTCTAAAATTCTCCAGTCATTTCCCTTACCCAGTCATTTATTTGCATGATAGAATTACAAGGAATGCAATGTAACTTGTTCTTATTTTCACAATATCATGGTAAAGTATGTTTCTCTGAGGGTGGGCTTGGGACCACCTGCATCAGTACCACCTGGGGTGCTTGAGGAAAGTGCAGAGTCTCAGATTAACCAAGATCGAAAAAATCAGAGTATCTGGAAGAAGTGCCTGAGAATGTCTTTTCCCTAAGTACCCTGGTGGTTCTTAGGTACACTCAAGTTTCAGAAGTACAGTTCTCTCTGGATATCAAATCAGTTAATGTGATTTATCAACACTCATTTAGTGTGTGTGTTGTGGGGGTTTGGAGAAGCTGATTCTAGTTACTGACAGCTCTGAGTTAGGTTGCATATAGGGTACATGTGAAGGCACAAAACACGGGCAGAAGATTTGTTTGGATTACCAAGGCTTCTTTAAAAACGGTTGTAACTATTTAATGACTTAGTGTATATTATTTAAATCAAGTAACCGAGTCATTTTCCCTTTAACCCATATAAGGCTCAGTTATTCTAGTATTTCTTAATCTTAGATAATTTTCCACAACCTTTTAAACCTTTTCTTTTTTAAAGAAAAAAAAAAGAACAAAACAAAAAACACCTTTTGACTTTAGTGTTGACTTAAATTATATCCAATATAAAGTTTCTTAAATATTGTATAAGCATAAAGCAAAGTACACATTTTATATAGTTATAAGATGTAGCATAATGTATAAATTAAGTCCAAGCAAAACCATAAAGATATATTATTCAAGTTACAAATATTAAAAATGAAGATTTTTTTAAATTGAAGCTCTTAGGTCTTCTGTTATATTTTAAAGGAACGAATATACTTTTTTACCACATCACTTTGTCAATGTAATTTTTTTTTACCTTTGCATACAAGGTACTGTAATTCATCATTGCTTTAATTATTTTTTTTAAATGAATTTTTAATCTCACCAACTACTCTTTTATTTTCATGGGCCAATCAATTTAAGAATATGTACATAATGTAAAATACAATCATAAATATGGTAACTAAATGAAACATTCTCCAGGGCATATTTGTTTTTGTATGCACTGATAATGAACTATTGCAAGATGTTCTGCAGTCAGACTAGGCTGTGTTGTCTGTTGGGTAGGTTTTTTCTGGTCAGTATGTTTTCACAACCACAAGCTTTTTTTTTTCCCCCAAAGATTATTTATTTATTTGAGAAAGAGAGAGAGAGCACAAGTTGGGGGGGCAGAGGGAGAGGGAAAAGCAGGCTCCCCATTGAGCAGGGAGCCTGATGTGGGGCTCGATCCCAGGACCCTGGGATCATGACCTGAGCTGAAGGCAGATGCCTAACCAACTGAGTGACCCAGGCACCCCACAAGTTCATGCTTTTTGATGGCAACTATTGTGCAAACTTCATTCAGATTTGGCTTTCAGTTCTGTAGAATGTGATCCAATGTAAACAAGGTACCTGGTTATAAGGCAGTCATGTAGATTGGATGGAATATACTAATATCAGTATCCTAAAATTCTTTTAGAAAAGAAAACATAACATTAACAGCATCGAAAACAACAAAATTTCCAGAGCTTCAAAACCAAAGTGAGTAGACTCCTGTTCTTGGCATCCTTGAAAACCTGTAACTATTCTTTGGTGCATTGGTTTGGCTTGGAAGTATAGAGTGAATATAGAAATTAACAGAACAGAAGAGAAATTTTGTATCATGAACATGAATTTTTGCAGATTGGTGGCTTGTTAGATACTCAAAAGAGGATTTGAAGAAAGGAAGAAAATAGTATGGGGAAAGTTGCAAAAGTAATGGTAGCCATTGGCACTCTTGTTTCTTGTTTCTTGCTTTGTGTTCTGGTACTCTCAGATCACTCAGGCAAGACTATGTCATTTAAAAGGTGACTTCTGATACAAGTAAATTAAATACAAGAGCTTGATGTGTTTAGGTTGCTTTTGGCTCCCATCTGCAGCATGTAGTTGACAGTCCTGCGTTAGGCCGACTTTGCTCTGGATTTCTAATTGTTCAAGACGTTTTGGTCTTTATTCACTGTGTCAAATGATACCATTCAGAAGAACAGAGGAATAAAGTCCACTTTCATGACTTCTTAAGCATCTATTGCTGATACAAATCTAAATTAGTTCTAAAAATCTCCATATTGAGAGAAGTTGCTATTTTCTTCCAGAAACTTATTCCATTGTATAACACCTCACATTTCTGTGTAGGCATCCTTGTCCATATCTAATCCAAACCCTCTGTACTGCATTTTATTCTTTCTCCCTTTGTCTGTCTGTAGCATCAGAAGAACAGATGGCCATCTTTTGTCAGTACTTGAAAACTGTTTCTAAGAAACATTAATCCTGCACCAGGCCTCACTTGTTAGACAAAGCTCCTTTTCAGAATAGGCAGGACAGTTTTTTAATTCATCAGGTATGTCTTGAAGCCCAGTTTCCCTTTTCCTCACTTTAAGTCTCTTAATAGCTTCAGGCTTTTATTTTTAGTTTATTTTACTTTTTTACCTTTTTCATCCCTATCTTTAGATATATAATTATTAAACTTATTTACATTGAGGTGTAAATGACTGCTAAAGCTTAAAATATAGATCATTGGGGGTGGATATCTTAATTTTAACAAAGAGCATTTTTTCTTATACTGAAATTTTAATCGCAGGGTTAGAATATCTATGGATTGGATAAGGGAGGGTGGAAGGAGTGTGGAAGAAAGCTCTCAGCAATGCTGTAATCTTTCTGTGTAGGCAATTGGTAAAATGCTCCATGTGTGAGTAGCGTCTCTCTTCATTCATGCTTCATTAAAAAAATATTCATTGGGCAATTAGTGTCTGGGGCACTGGGGATCCAGCATAAATAGACAAAATCTGATAGAACTTGTTCTTTTGGGAGTAGAAACAATAAACAAGGGTGTCTGGGTGGCTCAGTTGGTTGAGATTCTAACTGTTGGTTTCAGCTCAGGTAATGATCTTGGGATCATGGGATGGAGCCATGTGTCAGGGTCCTCACTCAATGGGGAATCTGCTTGAGATTCCCTCTGCCCCTACCCTTCCACGTGTACGTGTGTTCTGTCTCTCTCTCAAATCAAATCAATCAATCAATCAATCTTAAAAAATGAACAAACCAACAAAAACAAGAAAATGCCTCGTGTGAGAAATTTGAGGCAGAAAATTAAAATAGGGTAAAGTGAATAGTGAATGGCTAGCTACTTCAGATCTGGGAGTCCGAAAAGGCATTTCCTGGGGGAGGTGACATCTAAATTGAGATCTGACTATAAGACAGGGCCAGCCCTAAGCAAAGGCACTGTAGAGAGAGGTAAGAACAAGTGCAAGGACTCTACAGATGGAGATAAACTTAGTATGTGAATGTCTGGCTCTCATTAAAAAAGAGGGAGGCTAGAGGACGAAGTTGGGGAGAGATGGAGGGACCAGGTCATGTGGAGCTTTGACATGCCACTAAAATTTAAGATTTTATTCTAAGCAGTGTGGGAAACCTCTGGAGCCAGATCTGATTTATGTTTTTAAATATTACCAAGTCTGCTGTGTGTTATAGGAGGAATGGAAGCAAGAATACCAGTTAGCATATTGAGTATTCTGGGTGAGAGAAAATGATGACTCAGGACAGAATGGTAGAGGTAGAAGCTTGGAGAAAAACTTAAAGAGGTTGTCAGGGCTTATTATTATTGATTTGAATGTAGAGTGGGGGTAAAAGAGGAAGTCAAGAATAATGCCTAGGCTTAAAGCTTGACTAATTGGGCGGTGATGGTTTCTTTATTATTATGAGGAAAACTTAGGGAGAAATAGATCTAGAAGTGAAACCACGATTTCATAGTATAACTTGCAATAGTAGTTAAGGTCACAGACTCTTTGTTAGGTATACCTGAATCTAATTCTTCGCTTAGGTGTTTTGAACTCAATGGTCTTGAGCACAAATGGAGATCAATATAAGCATAGAATTATGAAAATGAAAAAAAAACTTCATAGAGGATACGTAGGTACATCATCATTATTACTAAATTTGAGGTTAGAATTTGTAATCTATTTTTTTCATTTTCTAAATTTTAATACTCTTTGCTAATATTTTATGCCATGTCTCTAAGATATCTGCCCAAATTTCAGAGTTTAAAAATTTAAACAGTAGTGTTATTGTTTGATCAGTTATTTAACTAACAAGTTTACATTCTCTTAAATATACCACAGTGTTGTTTTAACCATAGTAATATGTTGCTTTCTCATAGTCAGTTGTCTCTAAGACTCATATCATTGATCAGTACAAACTTTGGTCATTTTCACACCTTTCATTATTCTGTGTGGTTTTCTTTATAAAGACGAGAAATCAGCAATTATCCACTTTGTTCATATACTTTTAACCTTTTGTTTGAAAACATAATATATTCTAGCCTTCAACAAACACTACACTCTTCTCTATTTGTTGTCTTTATCAAACAGAATTCATTAGTATCTCTTGCATTTTTCCAAGTTTCTGATGAAAATGGAAGTCTGACTTCTGGACTTAAAATCATTTCTTTGAAAGGAATATAGTAGGAGAGATTAAATTAAGTAGTTTTTTTTTTTTCAGTTTTGAGGAAGTTAAATTTATATTTCTTTTTCTTAGGCTGTGTTTTATGGGAAGGGCCATAGCTTACAGTGGAGAGGAAAAGGGCTTGGAATATTACTAAGGTCATTTTTAAATCATCACTTGTACAAAATCTTTATATAGAAGAAATCTGTTTAAGTTTTGAACATCTAAAATTGGCGAATGCTATTGATTGGTCAATATTCTGTGGTCCCCTACTAGCTACCTTGGACTTTCTATGCAGATAAAGAAGAGAGGATAATTTTCACTGATCAGGAGAATGCAAGCCTTTGAGGAAAGTTATATGGTGATTAGTACTTTGTGTATCAAAGTTTTCTTTTTTTTACATTTATTAATGAAAATGCTGATGAGAGAAGAATTAAGATAGAAAGATAAATTGCACATGCTTCTTCCTATCAAAAAATAATGCTCTTAAACATGGCTCATTAATTTCTAGCCTGGGGGTAGTATTGATGATGTAATACTTCTCTGAGAGTAACCTCTACGTTTAACACATTTAACTCATTCATGTTTAACTTATTCAATATGATCAATTTATCAATATTAACAAGACCATCAGAGAGTCTTTTATAGAAATATGCACACTTTGTTCCTATGCATATGCCTCTTTGCTAGGCAGAAATGATTTTGGTGGGCTAACTCAAGAAATCCTAAATGAAGGTACAAATTGAAGATTTCTAAAATAAGTAAGAGGTACTTGTGGTTGAAAGCATTATAGGGTCCAAAATTCTGAGTAAAGAAATCATTTTATATTTACTTCAGAGAGACACTATTTATCTCTGTTGGCCAACATACTTTGAAACAACTATTTGGTTTTAATGGATATATATCTTGCCACTCTGCCATCAGTAATTTGAACAGCTTGAAATACTGTATGTCATCTTACATTGCTTTCTCTTTGAAGCAAACACAATCACTGGATTGTTTTCCATTGATTTAAAAACATTGACTTGCTGAAGTATGAGCCTGTGTGCAGTCATAATTCTTGTCTTTTTTCCCTCGGCAAAGCCTGTGATAATTCTTTGAGTTTCAAGCAGGTGTCATGCATCAGATCCAAGTGCTTAATAAATGCACCAGAAGTATATTTTCCTTAAGGCCTTGTGTTTATCCCATTTCCATTTATCTTGTGAAATATCTTCAAATGTTTTTTTAAAATCCTGGGAAAGAGCAGGTTAGCATTTCTACTTGGCAAGCAGCACTAGTAAGCGTAAGGCTCCCTTGTCTGTTTTGACCTTAACCAACGTTGGTGATTCCCAGTCTGTGTGCCAAAGGACTGTGAAGAGTGATGGAGTTGTTGGACAGAGCCCACCAATCCATATGCACACCAAACTTTTTTTTTTTTAGTAATCTGAAAAATATTTCTAACATGAAAATGTACTGTGCTTTTCCCTAAATGCATATAAATACTGCTGTGATCAATAAAATACAAATACATGTTAAAGAGATTCCAAATTCAAGATGGCATTTGGCACTATATTTTCTCAATTAATGGGTGGTACTGGGTTACCTGTATTTTTGATATTGTAACTGATAGTGCTCAATGCATTAAATTTTAAGATAACATTATTGGCCAGAGGTACCTTACTGATTCCAAACTGAAATGATTTTTTTTATCACATCCATGTTGTGAGCTGATAATCAGTAATTTTACATTCATTTTGATTAACAGCACACTAATACATTAATGATGGTATAATTAACAACTCCGATAACTATTTTGTCGGGTGCAGAGAGTCACTTAGTTTTTATAGCAACCCAGTGAAGTAATCATTATTATTATTCCCTTTTTGTTAAGAGGAAGCCAAGGCTCAGAGAACTCAAGGATATTGTCATAGGACACTCAATAAACTAATAAGTAATGTGGGCTTTAAATCCTACCTTGGCATCTGACTCTAAACTTGCTCTTTTGACTCTGTTGTACTACAGAGCAGTGTGACAGGTGAGACATGCATATCAAGGTTGTGCTTGATTCTAGAAGACATGTATTTATGAAATCGATATAACTGGGCTTGCCTTAAATTTTGTTGAATCTAAAAAATTATGATTTTCCAAGAACTTTTAATCTAGAAAATTTGTTTGTGAAATCCAGGACATCATGCTAATGCTGCTCAAATGAAACAATTACAGCAACTACCTCTTACTGTTAAACCAGCAGCCACCTATTAAACATGTCCAATTTTGACCTACTATTTCAAATATCAAGAAGAAGGAGGAGAAAAAAAACAAGCAATGATATGGAGTTTTAATAACTTAAATGCAGGGAAGAAAAGGAAGGAAGAGGAGCTACATGTAGTTCATGGATTCTAGAAAGTGAAAGATTTGGGACCTTATCAGTAGAGTCCTGGAAGGTTTCAACTCATTCTTTTAATTCCTAATTGCTCTGGTGAACTAGGTGTTAGCCTCACCTAATGGTTCTCTTCTGTATCCTTCTTCTCATTATTCTCCCTTCCACAGTGGAAAATCTTACTGTTTGTTTACAATCCAGAGTTTTAAAGAAGCTGAACTAAAATTGGCTGCTTCTGGGACATCCCTGCCAATGGATAGGTTCCAAATTGGCTCTGCCATGAAGAGGCAGCTATGCCCACATAAGGATATTTTGGCTTAGTACTTCTGTCGTCTTGTTGCCAGGCAGACAATCATCCAGGAGTGGGAAAATACAGCTGGGGCAAATGTTTATAGCTAGGATGGTCAGCTGGTTGGAGCACTAGTCTGAAGGAAAGGCTATCTGATATCATGTTTGACTCCTCATGAGAAGCACTTAATGTTGAACTTAGCTTCTAACCCGATCAGATGGACACGGACCACAGTACATATACCTTCTATCTGCCCAGGCATATTCCTAAATCATTCAGTTTGTTTCTTCCATTCTTGACTGTAAAGGAGATAACAACTTTCTTTTCTGATATGAGAACAGGCAGATAACTCTGTAGCTTTTCTGGTGTTGTAGTCAAGTTTAGGAGAAAGAACAATTCTCTCAGCTCTGGAAAAAAAGCTTCCCTTTAAATGTTTCTCGTGGGCTAATATGTTACCTGAAGATGGGAAAACAAGGGTGTGTGTATAAAAATCACATGTAGAAAGCATATGTGTAAAACATAGATGTATATACAGTATTTATGTAAAGATGTCTTTATCTAGACATTCCAGCATAGCTCCTAGTTAAGCCACAACTTTTATAATGGGAAAGCAAATCAGATTTGACTGCATTGGCTGTTTAACTGAAGGAGCCACACAGATGGGAAAGAAGCACAGACAAATTGCTTTTGGCTCTGTTTTCTTTTATAACAACATCAGATATATTTAGTTTCTTTTTCTTTATGCGTTGTGCATGTTTCTGCCTCATATAGAAAGTCATTGCACATTGTCTTCATCAGTTTTGCCACTCTCTACTAACAGGCCCATTTAACATTTCATTTACCTTTAAAATTTTGAGATCCGAAGATATCATAGGAAAGTCCATTTTCAGACATAGATGATGGGCAGCAAGAAATACTTAAATATCATGGAATTGATTCTTATTAGGAGAAAGGAGAATCTTATATTTTGACCACATGGTGGAGAAATATTTCTGTTTAGCACAAAGTGTATTTCCAAGCTGGATGGACCTATACACACACCTTAGTTCCAATAATTTGAATAATTTTTTTGACAGACCCTGTATTAACATGATGAACTGTGAGGTTCACTAAAAACATTTGGTTAGTTCATGTGAACTTCTCATAAGGGGGTCACTTTGTTCTCCCCCTTTTGAACTCTCCCATCTGTAAATGGCAGTAATTATTTTCATATCTAGGCGCCTTGTGATACACTGTCAGGTTGAAATAAGAGGACTATGGTACAGGTTCCATCAGTTACCCAGTAGGCTCTCCAGTAATTGTTATCCTCTAAAACTAGTCCATGAGCCAGAAATTAAAAACATACGGCTCAAACAACGTGGCAACTTCTTAAAAAGTTAATCGTGGAGTTACCATATGATCGAGCAATTTCACTCTGAATTATCTACCCCAAACTTGTGTTCCTATAAAGACTTGTCAACCAATATTTATAGCAGCATTATGCATAATAGTCTCAAAGTGGAAACAATCCAAACGTCCAACTGGTAAATGAATAAAGAAAATGTGGTATATCCATACAATGAAATACAATTCAGAAATAAAAAGTGACAAACTACTGCTGATACATGAAATGACAGAGGAACCTCAAACACATTATGCTAAGTGACAGAAACCAGACATAAAGACTACATATTGTGTGATTAAATTTATATGACATTTCTAGAAAAAGAAAATCTATGAAGGAAAGACGCAGATCACTAGTTGTCTAGAGCTGGAGATAGGAGTAGCAACTAACTGCAAAGTACATAAGGCAACTTTTTGAGGTGATGAAAAGTTTTAAAGTGTTTGGTGGTTATGGTTGCACAATTGTATGTATTTATTAAAAATCATTGAACTGGGGATGCCTGAGTGGCTCAGTGGGTTGAGCCGCTGCCTTCGGCTCAGGTCATGATCCTAGGGTCCTGGGAACGAGTCCCACATTGGGCTTGTTGCTCAGTGGGGAGCCTTCCCTCTCTGCCTCTGCCTGCCACTCTGCCTGCTTGGGCATGCTCTCTCTCGCTGACAAATAAATAAATAAATAAATAAATAAAATCTTTAAAAAAAAATCATTGAACTGATACTTAACATTGAATTTTATAGAATGCAGACCAACCCGAATAAGGCTATGATTCTGAAAGTTTATCAGTTTCTATAGCTCTGTATTCACATTATTCCAATTTTGCATGCTGTGTATTTAGGGGCAGTCAGTGCGTGTGTGCACACGCATGTCTTTGTGTATGTGTGTGACAGGTACTCTTCTCTCTGATGTATTCCAACTATGATGGAATCCTCTCTGTTTCATGAATATTTGCCAAATTCTACTCTGCTCCCAGAAATTCTTCTGCACATGCTTTCCCTGGAGTGTTCTTTCCTGATACATTTGTCAAGCCTCGCTCCTGTTCTCGCAGGTTGTTGCTCATGTTACCTCCTCAGAGAGGGCTTCCCTGGCTTTATAAAGGAGATTCCTGGACCCAATAATATTTTTGGTCCCTTGTGAACTCTTTTCAAAGCATTTAACCCAACTTTGAGTTAGTTTCAATTTCATATGCATGCATGTTTACATGTATATATTAGTCTCTTCCCTAATAAAATATAAGGCCTGTAAGTGGAATTATATCCCAGCACATGCTACAGTGGGGGTGTTTAAAATTTTGTGAAGAATTAATAAATCGATGAATAAGAGTACTCCCTGTATTAAACCATGAAACGTTAGAAATGTCCTAAATAATTTAGCTGGGTCTCTGTGTAGTTTTCTTCAACTATTTCCATAGTTGAGAATGGACTTATCTCATCTAGAAAATACTGGTATTCCTGGGAATATTCTGGAATTAACCTGATATTTTGAGCACTTCTGAGCATGGGTTTAAGTCTTAACTGACAAAGGATTCCTGTATAAGTGAGGGATACCCAGAACTTTCCCAGGTCTATTTCCTAAAATCTTACATGATTCTGGGAGACACAGAGTCTCCAGATTTATTCAGTGCTTGGGAATTACCAGTTGCTAAATATTGTTTTTTCACACCTCATCAAACTCTTTTAAAAACCTATTTTTACAATTGAATTAGACCTCCCAGTGTGCAAACCATAATACAAAAGTAATGTACAGTTAACTGTGGCCTAAATAATGAGGCTTCCCCAAAACCTAATCTTCCTCCCAGGAAGTAGCTTATACTTTGGAAAAATCTCACTCATTACATAATCTGACAAAATAATATAATACAGTTTTAATAGCTATAGTTAATACATTAAACATATGGTTTCTTCAATAATTACTAATTTTTACATTTCTCACTACTAATTACGGTATTAAATCGTTCACTCCTTAATTTGTTCTGTCATAAGTTTTTATTTATTCCAGGCTAAATGGTGATAGAGTTGAGACTTTTGCACTTCTCCCATTAGCTTAACATCACTGATATAAAGCTGCTGTGTGTTGTAATGGTTTATTATCATATTATTTTTGGTGACTTAATTTTCCTGTGATGATCGTCTCAATTTAGCCATTCCAGATGTGAAATAGTTTCTAAGGATATTTTAAAAACTTAACAAGATTGTTGTTATTTGTAGCTTTATATCATTTTAATGCCATTTTGATAACGGCCTATTATAATTGCCAACTGCCTTCAGCTGCCTGTTTGCTACAGGGTAACTTCGCTACTGTAGTACTGTGGGGGCAAACTAGGGAGGGGGCATATTTTCTGAAGCTCCCGCTATTGCCTATCTCCACAATTTTTTGGACCCCATTATTACATGGGTTGATATTTTGTTTGCTCCAGACTCCTCTAAAAATTCAGTGTCATATAGAGGTGGATTCCTACAGAGTGTGAGAGTTGAGTGGCTGGTTTATGACCCAGGGATATGAGTTTTGAGTCTTAGGAAGCTAAGTACTCTGCACTCGGTCAAGTGGGGGCTGTTTTTCCTCCCATATATTTTGTACTACTGGGTTTTCAGGTAAGGTCATTCCTCTGTATTTTTCATTGCCTTGTTCCTCCTGGAAGCAGTCCAACTGTCCGTTGATTGACAAATGGATAAAGAAGTTGTGGTATGTGTACACACACACACACACACACACACACACGGAATAGTATTCAGCCATATAAAAGAAGGAAACCTTGCCATTCATTGTCATTCTTATCAACGCTACTCTCTGTCATACTTCTTAGTGATTTTGATATCCACAGAGATGATATTCAGGCTTTCAGCTTCTCTTTTTAAAAGATTTATTTATTGGGGCACCTGTGGGTTAAAGCCTCTGCCTTTGGCTCAGGTTATGATCCCAGGGTCCTGGGATCGAGCCCCACATTGGGCTCTCTGCTCGGCAGGGAGCCTGCTTCCCTTTCTCTCTCTCTCTCTGTCAAACAAATAAATAAAAAATCTTTAAAAAAAAAGATTTATTGGTTTATTTATTTTGAAAGAGAGAAAACAAGTGTGAATGAGGGGAGGAGCAGTGGAAGAGAATTTTCAAGCAGACTCCCTACTGAACACAAAACCCAATTGGGGGCTAATTCCAGTGTTTGAGTTCTTAATCACTATAGTATACATATATTATCTCATCTGAATCTTACAACACACCTGTAAAAATAAATCAGGAAGTAGAAGCTTGGAGAAACTAAATAAATCTTTCAGGATCACACAGCTTATAGTGGTGGTGTTTAAACACTTTAAAACTCTGCCTACTTTGTGCCTCAACCTAAGTAGCTGAACTTGACTAAGGAAAAAATTTATGCTTACTCATCTCATTTTAAGTTCATGATCATTTCAGTGGGAGCTTTAGTGTTATCAGGCAGACTTATTCTTAAGACAGAATAAGACAGTTCCTTAGTCTGTCTTATTTTCCCCAATTATCTCTACCCTCTTCTCAAGCCTCATGTCCTTTCTTATTCTAAATCTCTTCTGATAATCTTGAGTAATATTACATTGAAATCATAGAAACAATATGAAGAGATTGTTCCCATTGTCCTACCACCACATCCACCACCACATGCGCGGGGAGAGCCACATATTTGACATTCCCTGTTCTTAATGCAGACCAGCCAGCTGACTATACTCCTATGCATATATAGCTCTTTGTTATATAACTCTTTGTTATTCACTAGATCCCAGTTCATTCAAGTAACTGACCCTTGTCTCTGTTATGTTATTAAGTTTTCCCTCTTCATTGGGGCACCTCCAGTGCTGTAACTTCTTCCATTAAAAGAAAATAATAATAATGAAAGATATCATTAGGCACATAGATCAATGGAATAGAATAGAGAGCCCAGAAATATACCCATATGAATATAGTCAACTGATCTTGGACAGAGGAACAAATGCAATATGATAAGTTTCAAAATAGTTTCAAAAATAGTCTTTTCAACAAATCATGCTGGAACAATTGGGCATCCATATACAAAAAAATTAATTTAGACTTAAACTATACCCCTTTCACAACAATTAGCTTAATATATCACAGATCTAAATGTAAAATGCAAAATTATCAAACTCTAAGAAAATGACAGTAAAAAATCAGATGCTCTTGGGTTTGGTAATGACTTCTTAGATGGAACATCACGAATAAAATCCATGAAAGAAAGAATTAATAATCTGGACCTCATTAAAATTTAAAGACTTTGGGGCTCCTGGGTGGCTCAGTCAGTTAAGCATCTAACTCGATTTCGGCTCAGGTCATGATCTCAGGTTTGTGAGATCAAGCCCTGAGCTGGGCTCTGTGATGGGTGGAGACCCTGGTTAAGAGTCTCTCTCTCTCTCCCTCTGCCCGCACCCTCACCATCCCCCCAAAGTACATACATACATACATAAAAAGTGAAACTTCTCCCCAAAGACAATGTCAAGAGCATAAGAAGCAGAGCCCCAGATTGAGAGAAAATATTTGCAAAAGATGTGTCTGGTGAAAGACTTACCCAAAATATTTGAGGAACTCTTAAAACTTAATAATAAGCAACCAATATGATTTTTAAAAATGAACCAGAGACATTTGTTAGTAGTTATGTCACCAAAGAAGATGTACAGATTGCAAATAAGGATGTAAAAAGATGATCCATGTCTTATGTCAGCAGGGCATTGGAAATTAAAACATAATGAGATATCACTACACACATATTAGAATGGCCAAAATCCAAACCACTGACAACACCAAATGCTGGTGAAGATGTAGTGCAATAGGAATTCTCAATCATTGCTGGTTGGAATGCAAAATAGTACAGTCACTTTGGTAGTTTGGTGGTCTTTTACAAAACTAAATGTACTTTTACCTTACAATCCAGTAGTCCTGGTCCTTTGTATTTACCCAAAGGAGACGGGTAAACTTATATCCACACAAAAACCTACACGAGGATGTTTGTAGTAGGTTCTACATTTGGAGAAAAGGCAAAAATGCAATAAATAATTACCAGAGTAATAACCGTCATAGCATTTAATGAGTGCACAGAAAACTGAACATTGGAGGGAGGAGAAATCAGTTAAAATTATATCATGTAGACAGAAGATCTCAGAGAAACAGCATTTGTTCTGGCTAATGGAAGGTGAACCCTGTTTCCCTGTTTTCCACACCCCTTTAGTCATAATAATGGACCTCACCTAAGGCAGTATGCTAGCATTTATATAAAATGATGATTATCTTTCATTTCTTTTCCAGTAGTAACCCCAGGACTCTTCCAGGTTGAAAACTTCATTGATCCTACTTATGACTGAGTAGAACAAATTTGCACTGTGATCAGTGAAAAAGAATGACAATAAAATTTGTAACCCCAGATTCTTTATTCTTACCCAGGAGGTTCTCAGGTTCTCATATGACACATGCAAAAATGCAGTCCCTCTTTTTGAAGTACACTATCATTGAGGAGGCAGAGTTCTATGCAAATGCTGTCCAGGTGGTTGTAGCTATTACTGCACAGATTTCATGTCCACCCAAAAAAGTGTCTTGTGAACGAGTGTGTATGACAGCTATATTTAAGTTATAGAAAAATTAGCCCCTCTTGAACTACAGTACCTTATTATTATTATTAATAAATTACTTATAAAAAATGTCTTAAGTGACCAAGATAAATTACTAGGCTATAAAATCATGGTTTAAAAAATTCTGTTGTATTTATTGGGTCCACTGACTTCCAGAAGATGTAAGGCTTTTTTTTATTTTTATGATTTCAGAATTTATGTTGATTTTTTAAAAAGTAACATGATGTATTGACAAGATCATAACATTTAGACTCAAAAGGCTTCAGTCTGGTTCAATGTTCCAAGATGTATCAGTTATATTGAACAACCCACTTAATAGTACTGAGTCTTGGTTTAATTATGTGCACCATAGGATTGTGTAAACTACAAAAATTCAATAGTCTTGAGTTGTTATTATTGTAATAGCAGAATCAAGGCACAGTAATCGTCTTTTTCTATTTTCCCTTTTTCTTTCATTTTCTTTTACTCATAGAGATAGCTCCACAGTACTTTTACAGCTTTTCTTTTCTAGTTCATCATGAGCATCCCTGGTGAATAGGGATTTTTACAATTGGGTAGTTAGGGTACAATGTATTGTCAGGGACTGCTGAATTACTTAGAGTATTTTTCAGTGTTGAGTTACTCATTAGTTTAGAATATTTTCTATTTTTAAAAACATATGGGTGTGGTTAAGTGAGAAGGAAGGATCAGTTTGACTATGACATCTAAAGAGAAGTGGTAGAGATGGGGAGTTCGGGGAAGCAGTAGAGAAAAGAAAACATTTTTAGACAGTACAAGGAAAATGTTCTCTGAGGAGAAACTCTGAACTGATGGTATATATATGTGATTAGATGGCTCTATGCTGCTCCTATGGAGAAGGGGGCATGGCTGTACCCTTGCTCCTCGGGAACGACTGGGAGGCCAAGACAAGGACTGAGCTCTTGCACAATGCTGCCTCCAGTTCCAAGGGAGCTGCTATAAGAACAGCCAATATAAGAGCAGGGTTTACAGAGTTTGAGCTTCACGTAGAGATTGGGGGTGGCATGAGTCTCATCTGTTCATCAGTTCTACAAATATTAGTGTGTACTCTGTAACAGGAATAGCAGTAGACAAAACACACAACGATCCTGTCCTCGGGGAGCTTATACTGCAGAGAAGTCTAAGCCTTTCCTGTGAATAAAAATCTCTTCTGATTCTCTAGGTTTTTACTATCCCATTGCCCCCCACTGGACTGTTTGGATATCAATGTAATAACCTGAGAATGGTCATTGTATTTCTATTGATACAGGCTGCCATATTACAGGCACTTTGATGTGGTGGAAGAAGTACCAAACTGGGAATCAGATTATGTAGATGTCATCGCATCTGCCACTAATGAGCTACATGAGCTTCAGCCGATCACAGAGTTCAAAGAAAAAAGAGGTGTCTAAAAGATTTATGTTTTGTCAGGCAAAGGGGAGGATATCCTCTCCTCCTGAATTCACTTCAGCATAAAATCATGCCTGCTTTTGTAATGTGCTCTCATTTGTGACAGGAATGGTGGTCACAGCTAACATCCAGGTCTCTGTGGCGTACAAACTCTTTCCAGTCAGAACTTTTTGGCCCTGAGATCAGAATGTGCCACTCTGAGAAAAATTTGTCAGACAATTAAAACAGAAACCTATTTAGTGTCTTCCAGCATGGGCTGTTTTTGCCATGTTTGGAATCAGGTGTTTTGTCTAATCAAAGAAAGCATTTTCTGTTTCCTAGAGTAACAGCAAGACTGAACTTGGGTCAAATACTAAAACCAGTTCAGAGTCTGTCAGAGCCTTATAGATGTCCCCAATATCTATTTCTCCTTTTTCCTTTGTAATGGATTCCTTCAAATTATAGCTGGACACATGGCTACTGCAAGATCAAAGCAATATTTTCTAATCTCTTTTGAATTTTAGAATGGCTGAGTGACTATGTTCTGGTCAAAGGGATGTGATGTGAACAACTTCTAAATAGTGCCCTTAGAGAAAGGGCAAGTTCTGTTTTCTACTCCTCCCCACCCAACACAAATTTTCTATGCTAGGATGAGGACACAGTAGACATGGTGGTGAACCACCATCAACTGCAGACAGGCGACACTCCAATGGGTAGTGAAGTGACATTAAAGAAAGATATTGGGTCTCTAGCTTTGTGGAACTGCCACACTAGCCTTGAACTATCTATTCTGAACCTGATGTCCTTGAACCTTTCAACCAGGTCCTCTTTGTTTGGACAGCTTAACCTATATCCCAATTAATACAAAGATAAATGACTCAGGTAATAAGCAGACACTGAAGTGTTACATTATCAATAACTTTCTTTGACCTCTTCTAAAAAAGTGACTAAGCCAGTCAATAGTCTTTGTGAGAAGTGTATGTATGCATATGTGTGTGTGTTGTGTGTGTGTGCATGTATGTGTATACCAAAATGAGGGGGGCATTTTGGGGATGACCAGTAAGAGAGTGGTTTTTTTTAAAAAATTCATTCCTTTTCTTTGTTTCTTTTCTTTGGAGTATAAATTTGAAAAATGATGAAAAGAGCAACATTTGATTGAACAGTAAATTCACGTGATTTTTATAAATTTTAGTGATGATTCTGTCATTGATAATAATTTGTTATAATCCATGGTCATGGAAAGTCAAACTAAAATAGAGAAGGCCTGAAAAGTACATAGAGAAGATTAAAATTATTTTGTTGTTCATATTCTAATATTGAATTTCCTGATATTAGACTTCTATTTTCTCAGCAATAATAATACATCCATGCTTGCATTGGTTGCCAAATTTGTTTATAAAAAGGTTGTGAACAAACAAGAATAATTAAGCCCCTCAATATTAACTAAATAATATCTTGATGAGGATTTTAAAACAGTTTGGCTAGCATTTTTTCCTGCTTAGAAGTGATGTCGCTGTGAAATGTGAAGATAACACTTCATGTGTTACTATTTGTTGTGAAGTGATTTAATAAATGTTTAAACAAGTCATTACCACGTTGACAGCATTTCTTATCATGGAGCTGTAATTTTGATATTGATTGTCATGCTCGGCTTCCCACCCCCTTCCTCTGCCCTGAAAATGTGAGGACACGTAAGCATGACCCTCAGAGAGTGCTAACAGACTGCATGGTTATGTTTGTTCTTGAGTCTTCCTCTCTTCTGTGTCAAAAAGGAAAGACAGTCAGCTCTACTTTCCACACCGAGGTGGTAGCATGCACGGAAGGGATAAATTGTGTGTAGTATATACTCATCTGCTAGGAGAGCACCAAGGTAGCATCTTTAGAGGATAATAGTTTTGCTCATATATGAATTGCTTCAAAAGAAGCGGCCTCCAGGAAGCCCTTTCTCACGTTGTTTAACAGCTTTCAAACTTGCAATCAGGGAATAAGTGTAGTGTAGCCTTCTGGCTCCTCAAGTGACACCCACCCTACCTTTGTGAATAAGTAGAGTAAAATTAGATGGTGACATACATTTCCTCATTAATAATTATTGAGCACTTACCATGGGCCAGGTAAATAACTAGCTAAAGCAGTGCTATTTTTGTCCTCTTGAAACTTACAGTCTAGTGGTGGATCTGCATCCTAGTTTTCAGGTGTCATTTTATGTATTTTTGCTGGGTGAGTTTCCACTCCTTCATGATCCTCAGACTGCACTACCAGGAGCTCTTCCTTGTAAGTTTAATCAATGAGAAAAGAACATGTGACCTGAGTATGGTGTGCTATGTTCAGTTGTACAATCTTAGTGATAGAAAGTCTCCTTGTTTATCTGCTGCACACATTTTCTTAAAGAAAGACTCCTGGGGCACCTGGGTGGCTCAGTGGGTTAAGCCTCTGCCTTCAGCTTGGGTCCTGATCTCAGGGTCCTGGGATTGAGCCCCACATCGGGCTCTCTGCTCAGTGGGGAGCCTGCTTCCTCTTCTCTCTCTGCCTGCCTCTCTGCCTACTTGTGATCTCTGTCTGTCAAATAAATAAATAAAATCTTAAAAAAAAAAAGACTCCTATGTGGGTGGCATTCAGTTTCTGCTCCAACACCTTTGAAAAGGTGTTCCAGTTTTTATCAAATTTCTTATGGTTTACATTCAATATTTTCTAATTTATTTATATGTTCATAAAAGGAAATGAAGCCAGTGTGGTGCAATCTGACCTTAATTGGGCCCATATTTAATCCTAGTGACTACCTATGTCTTCCTAAATCCTGACAACTTCAGGAAATATTTCAAAAACTTGTTTTTTTAGGGACAAGACTTTCAACACAGATTTTTCAGTATCTACCTTTTTCCCTATTGAAAATAATACAAGCTGCTCATCTCAACTTTTCTGTCATTTTTCTCATTCTCTCTGTAACATGAGACTGCACCATGAACATTCTTCTCTATGTCACAGATGTCTTTCCCACGAGAGTGTTTCTACTATATCTTGAACTTTTCCTCCATTCTCTACTATATCTTGAACTTTTCCTCCATTCTCTATGAGTAACAGGTAAGTACATGGCTTTTTCTTGTATAGTCCTAGAAAACAGTTATACTCTTAAATACTCTTCTCAACCAGTGGTCCTTTTGTACCCTAGGAGTCATTTGACAATATCTTGGAGACATTCTTGGCTGTCACAGCTGAAGGAGGATTTGTGACGGGCATGAAAGAGACCATTATTGCTAATAATCTTACAATGCACAGGATGTCACCTCACAACAAAGAACTGTTTGCTTCAAAATATCGTTGATGTTGAGTTTGAGGTAATTTGATTTAAAACAATCGAAATATTCATCTTTATTAAAATCTTTTCTTAACAATTTCTTCTCTGTCTCCACTTACATTCAGTTAGAGAAGCTACTGGTAATCAAAGTATTTTAATATGCTTTCTTTCTTCACTGATCTGTTTTCTGTACACACTGGAATATTTGTCTGTACTAGGCACTCTAGGTAATATAAAGATAGTAAGTCCTTGGCTCTGGCTTTATAGTAAGAAACTGACATCTGTGAATTAAGATAATTAGAATTAAAGTGAAACCAATTAATTATGTCAGAGCAGACAGAAATTACCACAGGAAGTTGGAGAAATTGGTTATTTCCGGCTGGAGTGATATAGATGATATAGGTAGCATTGGAATTGGGTCTTAAAGAATAGTTGTGATTCAAACATGCTGAGGTGAAGAAACAGGTGGGAAGTAACAAAGAGAGAAGGAAAATGGAACCAGGGCAGGCTCAGAGGACCGCCAGTGGTGGCCAAGCTTGGCCTGAGGTAGAGCACATGAAGAGACATGGTTAGGAAGTTCTTTCCTTCTTTAGCCAGATGTTAATGGTATCAGCTAGATCACTGGTTTGAAAATAGGCACATCAAGATCCTTATAGCAGTTTTTTACCTTTCTGAGCAAAAATAATGTCAAATTTTCTTATCCTATATTGAACAAATCAGAATTTTTCATTGCAAGCTGAGCTTGTTTGGATTTTCCTGAGTTTCCTTCCATGATACTTTTATTGCTTTTCCACCAGCTGATATTTGCTGTAATCAAGAAGCCGAATTTTTTTTTTTTTTTTTTTTTTAGTCTGAAAATTCACCTTGAATATGCACATTCTCATAGCTTCTTAGAGGATTCAGGGATTCACTCCTACAGTACAGAATGAAAATACATTCTAGCCTGAGATAATAAAATGTGCTATAAAACATCCTTGGAAATACCCATCAAAATGTGGCATTAGAATGGAGGAGCAATGGAGAGTCAACTTTCCTCTTGTGGCCTGGGAAAGCCCTCAGGTCCCCCACCCCAGGGCTTGATTTAAACTGCTGATTCCTAGACTCCTCTCTATAGTGAAGATATTGAACCAGAATGGAGAAGGAACAGGATGAAATCGCTTTTCATTTTTTCTTCTTACAAGATCCTTAGGTAATACTTGTGAAACTAAAGTTTAATATCTATGGTAGTACCCAATTGCTCATGCTGTGGTTCAACATGTTCAACATATAAGAGTCAAATGTGTAACCAGAAACATGGCTTTGTGTGAGTAAGTGAGGCCTAGGACACTGAATTATGTATACAAATAGGGTGCAGATGAAAAGTGAAAATATTTGTCTTCGATTAGCATTATTGAGGGAGAATTACGTAGTTTAAAGAAATAAATGTGTTTATTCTGTAAAAATACAGACTGACAGGCCTAATTATTAATTACCAAGTCGATTTGGGGAATCTGCATGCATGTGATTTTAAAAATGCCTTGTTGTTTTACTATTCTCAGAACAAGGGAAGTTGAGGACATGAATGCTATTCTTTTCCCTTTTGTTGAGCTACTTAAAAATATTAAGAAACCATATTAGTTTTCCTAGAGATTCCACCGAGCCTTTGTCCTCTAATGTTATAGAGCTTTTAAAGTAGTGATAAAGTGAATGGATTTCTTTCTATTTTTCTTATTCTTATATATGCATAAATTTCATAAATTCTTACCTTGTTTTATGGGCTGAATACATTTTCCCATTGACTTGGGTATTGTATTCATGTTTTATTCTGTCATTTTTTAAAAGTATGCATGTACTAAATGTGCCTATATGATTATCAACTCTCAAGGGGCTATGTCTGCATTAATTCCCATCACATATAAATGAGTTCTTAATAAATATTTTTGATGATGAGGATGACACTTTGTATACCTGTCTTAATGGATCAAATTCACTTGCAGTCTGATATTCATGGCCTTCAGTGTAACATTATCATTCCTTAGCATGGTTATTTTCTCCTCCATAAAATCAAGTAGCTGATGCCATCCGACTCTGTGCTGAGATGATTCTATGTAATAATTATGTAAAGTACTTAGCCTGGGAGGTGCCCAATAACTATCACTTTTGTCTTTACTTGCTTATGTAATAGAATTGACTAATTCTTGGCCTTTCTCTACCTTGTAAAAATTAGCAGTGGAGATTATTTGACTTGCTGTGGAAGATTGGAACCCTTCTACTGTATTCAGTGTTTCTCCCAGTGGAACTCCTCCCAGAGGAGGCTTACACAGCCCTGCACTGTTCACCTTAGGCATCATCCAGGGACTAGCAATGGCAAATGAAATGCAAGTGAAAGTGATGAGCCACTTCCTAGCAGACGATTCTGAGCCAGTGCATGACTCACAGTGTTCTTTCTTTCTTCCCTTTGCCTCAAGGACAGGCAATGCTTCATTCATGACTGCCCCATCAGCCTGAGTCCAGGGAGAATGCTCTCTGAACATGGAGCAGAGATAAAGCTGACCCACAGTGAACACAAGTCATGAATGAGAAATAAATACTTGTTGTTGGAAACCACAGAGATTTTGTGGTCGTTTTATGTCCCATAAATAATCCCCGTAAGGAATTTCGTGAAGAATAAAAAGCAAGGAATACTTGATCAGAGCCTCTTTGAAGTGCTACCTTACATCTCAAGACTTTCCCAGCCATTGAAGTAGGTCACAGGAGTCCCCTTAGCCTCTCAAGTCTTGTCTGGCTCTTAACTTGACACCCTGTCATAGCCAGCTCTGAGATATTATAAATTGTTTGAGGGAATATGCGCCCCTTTGTAATCTCCACACAGATGGTCTATACCAAACAGCTTCTGCAAATATAACTGCTGAGTGTTGAGTAGATATATTTTGTACTGGAATGTAAAGCAAGCCGTGGTGGGTAGGTACACCACGGGTAAATGGACACAGCTGGATAGAGTGTGTAGTATGTGCCTGCCGGAACACAAAGGAGAAAGTTGTACCTAATTTAGAGGCCCAGAGGTTGGGGGAAGACTGTTGTTCCTAGAGGCCAGGAGAAGTTATCCTGTATAATTTTATCAACAATGCCAGGTTCAGATGCTCTTTTAAGAGGGAAACATTTTTATAATTTTAGCATTTTCCAAATTATTCCCTCAGTGAGTCATAGTGTTTAACCTAAGCAATTTGGGCTATGGCAATAGAATTCTTCTGAGAATTTAAAGAAAATCTAAATGGAGTCTGAGCCCACATTCTTATAAACAAGATGCCCTATTCTATTTTAATTAGAAATATCAGTTCGGTACAAAGAGGCTCATTAAGAAATATTTATCAGCTTGTTAAATGAACTGCTCTTGTTACTTCCAGAACAAGTGTCATAAAAATGTTCAGAATTTCACCAGTCATTCAGCACAAAGAATTAGGGCACTTTTTATCTGTTTCTTTTCCTAAAGCAACAGTTTTCTGTAGGCACCAATACATCTTAAATATTTCCATGTATCATTAAGTGTGGGTGAATTTAGGAATACTCAGATATTTTTTATGTTAGATTTTGATGAGGAAGTACCTGGACAAATGCACATATTTCACAGGCATGTGACAGATACTGATGAATTCTCTCCTAACTGGATATATTATTGAAGGTTTGTCTTTTACTGTTTATTCATTTAGAAATGTAGATTAGATTTGGACTTTGTATCAGATGTGCTGTTCATCACTTAGAAATGTAGATTAGATTCGGACTTTGTATTAGACTTTGTATCAGATGTATCAGAACATTGTGTATCACCGTAGTAAAAGGACAGCTTTTTCTGGGGGCATATATTCAGCTTTTGTCATTTGTGTTAAAATCTCTTGAAAGTTCTTTTAGCTTCGAAAGTTTATTTTAAAGTCGAAACAGCAAAATAACCATGGAACAAACAAATAATAAACCATATATTTTGCATTAAGCAGACCACAAAAAATTGGGGTCCATAAAGGCATTATTAATCTAAATTATTAAACTAAAGTCAGCTATACTGGTTTTTGGATATTGAAACCCCAAGCAAACAAAATACTAAAGTAGCAGCAGTATCAACAAAAGAACTAAAATAAGTGTTTAAATAATACCCTAAGAGGGAGATTCTCAAGTTGAGGAGACATGTTTGGTCTGCGTTAGTCTCTCCTTTGGATTTGCTAGAAGTGACATTTTTTTACGAATTGTCTTCTATAGCACACTATTTTTGTGAGATCAGCTATCCTATTTAGTAGATCTTAAATTCTCCTATAGATTATGATGTCAAACTTAAATTTATGTGCCAACAATTGCTAAAGGCTCTCTGTAGTATTGAGAAGAACTCAGGGGCCATATTTATGCTCAGCAGGAAAAAGTCCTGGCAAATGAATAATATTTACTATGTTTTGAGGGGGGAACGGCTGTTCTATTGTGAGGAAGTATCGTAAGTACCACAAATTTGCCATCTTTGTCTTAGAACATTTTATAATTGGGGAATCATTTTGTAAAAGTAGATCTTTTGCTTCCTCATATTCTTCAGGAAAGATAACAAGGTGCTTTCTTCTTTGATTTATTACTACAGTCTTATTTAATATTGCTAAAATCTCATTTATTTTGCATCCCCATCATGAGAAGATTCCAAATGGTGGTTTATTAGAGAGGCATAGAAGACTATAACAAGAACTAAAGATAGAGCTGAAAGAAATCTTGAAGAGAAACATACTAGAACTCATTCCTTAACAACATTGCTCAGAATTTATGAATTTATGAATCCCATAGTGATGGGATTTGGGGAGAGTTTGAAATGAAAAGAGATTTTAAATGATAATGTAAAGTTGAAAGAATTTTGAATTATATAAATTTACGAGAGAACTTACTCCTAAGTATTCTATGGAGATATTATATTTCTACCCCAACAATGCCAACATGCTTCATCACTAGGATTTAGCAAAATGTATAGGTAGATTTGTATCACATTACTCTCGGGTATCAGAAATCAGCTCTTCATAGAAGGATCCCAAGTACTAATATTTCTGTTGTTACCTCATTCTTACTGAATGGTGTTTTGTTTTGCTACTTTATGATTTCCAACTTTTCCTGAAGAGAGGTTGACTTATGTTATCCTTCCATCAACACAACTTAATTACTATCCACTCTCTTAATTGCTGTATTTGAATAAGTCTTAAGATCTGCTGGCAAGCCAAGCTGGTATATTTGACCATCAAAAAATTTCAGAGTTGCTGGTGAAACTTTATAAAGTCAGAACTTTATAAAATGCTATATTCATCTTTAAATTTTCACCATGACATTATTTTTCTTACCTGTGTAGCAGTAGCTTTCTCAGTTGTAAGCAATTTCATAAGGATACCATGAGTAGTGTGTATTTTTAAAAACACTACCTAACTCCTACTAGTGCTACTATTACTGCTGCCGCCACTGCTGCTGTTTTTTTGTACTACTATCTCTATACTCTTGTCATAGTGAAAAGGGGCTTTAGGAATACTTTAAAAAAAAAAAAACAATGCAGGGAATTTAGCCACGTTTCTAAATATGTCAATGTCGTTTTCATTCAAAGAAGGGCTAAAAATATCTACTGCACATTAGTCCATTTGAATTTTTTTAAATTCCTACTTAATGTATATTCTATGAAAGTACCGAACATCCATAAATAGTATGCAGGATTTATTTGTCAGCTGAATAGGTATCTTTTAACAGCATCGCAAGTGTGTGACCAAATCTCAACTAGCTATTTTTGTTTGATCAAAATGTAGAGAAAAAATAATAGTTCATTATGTTCCTACTAGTTGTGTTCAGCCTTCCCTGTGCATGGTTTCTCTGTATAACACTTGGTGGAATTGTAACGCTTTTACTGTCGCCTCTAAATATCGCTACACCTTAGAGAATCTGCAGAGTTACGTAACACTGTGATTAAACAGAATCACACCCCTTTCATAGCACAGACTTTGAGTTTTGCTGATGTCGAAGATGCAGAATCCCAAGATACCCAGCTGTCTTACCTAAAGTTTATAGGAAGGAAGAAAGATGAATTGACTGAAGGGAAATTAAGAAAAACCCCTCTCGAAGCACGAACGAGCAAGAATGGACGAAAATAAACCAGGCTTCCTTAGCTTCACTTATAGCCTTTTTAACCAACAATATTTTCTTTCATTCTTGGCTTACTGCCATGAAGGAATTCAGAACTTGAATGCAAATTGATTATTAAAAATATAGACTTCATTTGGAAATGAGTAAGGTAATTAAGAAAGAACGAGAATATTTCTAATCCCTGAGATTTCCAGAGTGAAGGAAACCAGATTTGTAGATCATATGGTTATAGATCATATGGTGCCTCAGTGAAAAAATATACAGCAGAAAAATTATTCTTTGTTTCAGGGATAAAAATGTGATGTTTTTTGTAGTTGACACCTCTGTCACACTCGGATTACCGAAGCAAATACCTCTTTCTTCATTAACAAAGAAAAAGGAGTTCGCATCAGAGCTTGGCTGTTTAAGCAATGCATCAGATAGCACTTACACAGGTCAGTTACAATTTCCAATAATTAAAAACAAGAAGGAAAATGTTCATAGTTCATGACACTGTCTAATTTGGTGATTTTCACACATTTCAAAACTGAGACTTGAGGCTGAGTGCAAAGAGTATGCAGGCCTGGCTGACACATCCAGAGTTCCTGTGAATGTTGCTGGAGAAGTCACTAACCTTCATCCCAGAGCTGACACCCCACTTCCGGAGAGCAAACTCGCCTTCTACATGTATCTCAGAAAACTCACCTGTCGTGATTATGTCTGTGTTATTCAATACTGGTCTTATTTCACACTAGAGTGTCAAAGGATATTTAATGAATAATTGCTTGCCGCTATTTTTTAAATTCCATCTTCAATTTCCACTTCTACTTCCTAAGCTTAGATTTACTTTCATTGTTCTCTGCTAATTTTGTAGGTTATCGGATGCCCTAATAAGGCAGGCAGTGACAGGTTTGCTCCCAGTTAAGTTGAACTCTTCAAAAATATTCTTCAAGTACATAGAACTGCTGCAACTCAATGTTCACATCCAACAGGTATGGACTTATGGGGAAATGCCATCAACCAATGTTTCTATTTAAAGTTGATCTTCATTATTTATTTTATTTATTCCTGTGTGTATGCATGTGTGTATCTATTTTCTCATATATGTATTTTATTGCTCACTAAGCAATCAATTCAGTCAGCCCTTCCTTGTAACCAGCACCATGGAGATAGGGGAAGGGATCATTATGTCTGAATGAGATCAACAGGACAGGTTACCAAAGCTTGGTTAAGAAATCATCCTGTGATGTTTTGGGTTTTTTGTTTTGTTTTGTTTTGTTTTGTTTGTGGTGTGTGTTTTGTTTTTTGTTTTTCTCATTCATTTGTAAGAAGTGTTCTTGTTACATACTTTTCATCCTTCAGCCTGGCCCTGCTATTCTGGAAAGGTCAGTTTAACTCTCATGTAATATATTTCTTTGTTAGTGTTGTCATTTTGTACTTTCTGTCACTGGTGATCTGTGATACCTGTTAGTTATCTTGGAAGTATGAATTCACCCATGGGAATCAATTTTCCATCATGTGCTTCCCAGGCTTATGTGAAACCTCCCACAAATGCACTTAACTTTAAGTTTTTATTCCTATAATCAGAAAAGTTGTGGTTTTCTTGTGTTTGTGCTTTAAGCAAAATACAAGACTGCAAACTAAGATTTAAATGACATTGGGAGACGGAGAGGAGAAGTGAGTTAGGGGAAATCAGAGGGGGAGATGAACCATGAGAGACTGTGAACTCTGAGAAACAAACTGAGGGGTTTGGAGGGGAGAGGGGTGGGAGGGATGGGTGAGCCTGGTGGTGGGTATGAAGGAGGGCACCTATTTCGTGGAGCACTGGGTATAGTGCATAAACAATGAATCTTGGAACACTGAAAAAATAAAAATCGATGACTCCTGTGTTCTAGGCAGTGTCACCATATCTGATATATGTAACCAACTAAAGATGTATGTTGACATCTTTTAATGTGTCATTTTATTGTACCATTGAATAACTCACAAAACTGAAGCTCAGAAAGGGAAACTTATTTGTCCAAAGTGACACATGGAGTACTTCTTGAGTAGAGTTCTGATGCCACGGCCTGCACAGCCTGGCTTTGTACTACTCCTTCCTTCAACCGGACAGCTAACACTTGAGTACTTAGCACATGTCAAGCCCTGTCTTAAGAGCTACATCATTTCAGGGTGCTTGCTTGGTGGTTCAGTCATTTGAGCTTCCATCAGAGTCTTGATTTCTCAGGTCTTGATCTCAGGGTGGTGGGATGGAGCTCAGCAGGGAGTCTGCTTGAGATACTCTCCTTCCTCTTCCCCTTCCTCTCACCCTTGTGCTTGCTCGCTCTCTCTCTCAAATAAATAAATAAATCTTTAAAAAAAAAAGATTTACTTTATTTCATTTAATCTTCACAGCAGTGTGAACATGTACTTCCCTTCCTATACATTTAAAACAGGGCAAAACTCAAACCAACTTCTTGTTTTAAGAGTTTCAGAGACTTATGCAAACTGACTAGCAAGAAGCACTATTAAGATTCAAACTTGGGCCCACATGAAGCCACAGCCCAAGTTCTTTCTCACTGTGCAGAGGACTCCCCGTTAATTGTCAGGAAATGAGAAATTTTTCATGGATTGGGGATTCTAGGCCATGGTTCTCAGCCCTGACCTCACCCTAGAATCATCTGAGGTATGGGCTCCACCTCAGACCAGTTAAATTAGAATCTTGTAAGGGAGGGGCTGAGTATATTTTCAAAGGTCAGCAGGTGACTATACTAATGTGCAACCAGCCTGAGAACCGTTGTTTTGGTTGTATTTCAGTCCTGTCTCATTTTCTTCCTCCTTTGCCATCAGTTGATGAGCTCTGTCTGCAGGCCCAGGCTTGTTCTGGTTCCAGTGCCAACCTCAACACAGGCCAGGGCTTCCACCTTAGTGTCCAACAAGGTGACGTAGGTTCATTTACAGGTGAGTTAGTAAGTGATACAAAAATCTGTATTTGTTTTTGTTTTTGTTTTTGTTTTGTTTTTTACTGACACATGAGAAATTGGCTCTTGGAAGCTTTCTAGATCAAATGTAGCTGAAATTTGGGGTCCATGTGGGCTCATCTCTGCATTTCACTTCCTCTAGAGTGGCACATTCTTAGGATTATCAATGCCCTCGCTCAGTAAAAGAGATAGTCCCAGTAGCTGAAATCCAAGTCTGAAAATTCAGCCTCTTGGGCTCTCATTGGCCTCACTAGAGTTCTGTGTCCATTTCTGCAGCATCCTCTGTAGATAAGGTATTCTCTGCATGAGGTCTGGCTTATCCTCGGCCACCAGCACTACTTCTGCAGCCAGGAGGGAGAATCAGTTTTAAACTCAGCAAGGAGCTGTGGGTAGGGAGGAGTGGTTCTAACAAAACAGAATAAAACAAAGATTAACAGATGATTGCCTTAAGAAAGGAAAAGAATCCCTTCAAGCCTATCTTCAGTGTACAAATTTTATTTACCTAAGGTGTATAAAAATATATCCGGTACCTCCCTCCCTCAAGAAACTGTGCTTGAGCTGGCAGTGTTCACCCAGCCTGGAATGGTACTGTTTCCTTTTGTTTCTTTCCCATTACCCATCTTCTTTCTGGGACTGGCCCTCAACAATAAAATCCAGCTCACTTGGCTAGAAACTTAGTTCTTTGTTTAAATTTTGTTAGCTCTTTATTAGGAAAAACAAAGAAAAGAAAAAAATATTGTATTGAATTATCTTTTGAAGATAATTTGTGACAAACAGAATTACCAAACCAAGTCACTCTGGCCCACTCTACCTATCAGATTTAGAAACCAATTTCTCATTAAAATTTTGGTTAAGTCCTTCCTGCTTTCTGGGCCTCAAATTACTTATCTGAGTAATAACAAAATGATGCTCTATGATTCTCAAGTCTCTTCCAGCTATGATGTTCTATAAATTTATCTGGACATTATTCTACTTATTCTATTTTTTTTCTTGAATAATTAAAGCATATCTAATGAAATTTAAATGACAAGGAGTTTTCCTGTTATTATTCAGGTTTTCAACTTTGTCCTCGTGAAATTATTATTATTATTTTTTAAAGATTTTTTATTTATATGTCAGAGAGAGCACAAGCAGGGAGAGTGGCAGGTAGAAGGAGAAGCACACTTCCTGATGAGCAAGAACCTGATGCAGGATTGGATCCCAGGACCCTGGGATCATGACCTGAGCCTAAGACAGACCTAACTAACTGAGCCACTCAGGCATCCCTGTCCTCATGAAATTATTGGTTGAGTCACGGTTATTTCTAGAAATTTCCTGTTTTGTGATAAATTCTGTGGTTATTGTAGAGATCATGTTATTTGAGAAAACATGATGCCATCCTGCTTTAACTACTAATAATATTTATCAAGCAGTTGCCATATGCCAGGCCCTATTGTGAGTACTTTAAATCTTTTAATTTACTTAATCTTCATGACAAACCTAAGAGCCAGGCACTATTGCCAACACCATTTTATAAATGAGAGGAATGAATTTCAGAGACATCAAGAAACTTGCTAAAGATTACAGAACAAATAAGTGATAGAGCACTATATTGTCTGGTCTCTCACATTTAATACATTTATTGACTTAATTAAAATTAACAAAAATAGTATTAACAAAAGCACTAAATCAAAATATTTATCAAACTTTTAGAACCCAAATAATACCTGTTTTTACCAATTATCACCTAAATTGTAATCTAGAAGATGCCAATTATGAAATCTAGTGTAAAAAAGAATAGTATGCAGAAATTTATGATATCACATATGTAATTTATTTCCTGGGGAAAAAAATTCATAATATTGGCTCTCTCACCCCAAATCATATAGTTTTACTGATAAAATTAGGTCTTTTATGTAGTACATACACAAATACATATATATATAGTATATATTCATATATACTAATCTAATTTCATCACTAAAACTATATATTTGTATATATGAGTATATTTATGCTATATGATTGCGTACGGATATAATAGTAATCCTGGTACAAGATGGGCATATATATGTATTATGTATATATATGCCATACATGTATATATTATATATATATTATGTATGTGTATTATATATATGTATATGTACTTTATATAATACATATTCATGGAACATCTTGTATCAAAATATACCTAATAAACCTAAGTGATATGTATGTTTAGTAAAGGCTATATTTTTCCCTCTTGATTTTTGACTTGATTTCCAAACTCCCCCTTCTTTTTTCTTTATTTCTTACTTAAAGAAATAGGTATGGAAATATTTCAGTTGCTATCAAGCTATGATTTTTTTTCCCTTTTTGATTTATGTATTTGTTTTCTTTTAGTTGTCCTAAGGCACTAAAAATTAATAGAACTGTATACCAGTAAATTTCTTAGAAAACTGTTTTCTCAGTCTTCTTTTTTAAAGACTACTGTGTGACAAACTTGTTTGACTCTAATTATTGCCTGGAGAGCCCCAATCCAAATCTGCTGCTTTGACTTTTTAGGGGAGAGGCCTAGTAATTGCTATTTTTGAAAAGTATCACAGATGAATCTTAAGATCAAGATCTTAAGAACATGAATGTCTGGGAAGCACTGTTTGTGAGACTTGGAATGATTTTTGTTTTATTGAATAGAACACAAGGTCTGACAGAAACCTTGTTTCCGAGGCTATTGGATAAAATTTTAAATTGCACAATAAAATCCATATAAAATCCTATAAAATAAATTTTTATACTGGCAAATATCTATTTTTGGACTCTGTGAGTAGATATGTATTTGGGGGGACTGAATCTACTAAAAAAATCAACTTGAAAATCAAGTACACAGTAAACTTGAATTTCCCAGAATGCACTCACTCCTTTTTGATAACTTGAATTTTATTGACATTAATTCTCATGGTAAGAAATAGTACCATATCTATGTTTTTCTCTAATGATTTACATGAAAATGACTAGAACTATATTTATTTACCTACTTTTTTAGTTTTTCTAATATTAAATATGAAAATATACATTCACTTTCATTAAACTTGTTAGAAAACAATTTGGAGCATCTTTGTATATTTTAACAACACAAATTATTTTGTTATTGATGTGATTCTCTAAAACTGTAAATTTTGTCACTTTTGCCACAAAGTTACAAGTCTGTCACATTTCTCAGTGATTGACAGAGAGCCCTTGATTTAGGCCAGCTGTTGGAGTGCTGTGCACTTACTGCTAAAGCTTTCTGGAGGCCTTGGCTATCACATTTTCATCGAATGTGAATTCCTTTTTGTACGTGTACATATTGTACAGAGAACAGAAGAGCTCACAGCAGCCCCTAAACGGCATCTGTTCTTTATAGTGAGATGAAGAAGCTGCAGAAGGTTTGTAGAAACTTGCTGAAGCTTGTTGTCACTTAGCAGGAAGTGTTTAGAAGTTTGCGAAGAACAGAATTACAATTTGTCAAATGTTGCAGACTTCACAGTGAGCACACAATGTTTGATTTCACCGTTGCTCTAAATAGGATTGCATTTTATATATTTCAAAATGACCAACTTTCTTTTTTGGTAAAATACTAAAAATTCTAGCACAGGAATTCACAGGCATTCAGGTGAGATACATTCTTCTTTAACTTTACCCTTTTTTTGGAGCGGTGGGTGTTGGAGGTGGTAGGAGGTGGAGAGGGTGGGGCGGTGTGGGGGGAGTGGGGGCAATATTGTAGAAGTCACAGTCACAGCACCTGGCACCTGCCTTGCTGATTGGGATAAAGAAAGTTTGTGTGTGTGCGTGTGTGTGTGTGTGTGTGTGTGTGTGTTTGTTTGTTTATAAACTTTACTTTCAGTCTTAGAAGCCAGTGAAGTGCTGGAGTGAATGCTTTATCATGTGAAACCTGCACTTCAGAGCCCTTTCTTTAAAGTTCACGCCTCCTCAGAATTCTTCCTTTGTTGGTTCTATAGGCTGAACCACTAAGGTCAGCAAAGACTCCATTGAATTCCGAATGTTCACCATTTTTATTATGGCAGCACTTCCTTTTCTCTCTTTGTCCATGTGTGATTTCTAACTTCCTCACCTTTTTTTTCTTTCAGTCTATCCACCATGCATTTTTATCTTCAAGGGGGGGAAGCACTCGCTCTCTGGTTTTTTTTGTTTTTTTTTTTTGTTTTTTTAATGATTTGCTTGCTTTGGTTTGGGTAGAGGAAAAGATTGTGTTGCTTTGGTTAAAGAAGAGTTTGATGGGTGTTTGGAGTTCGCCAGAAATAAGTTACTACAACACCCTTTAACTCAACCAAAGTGGTTGAAAACTAATTTACAAGAAAACTAGGTTACAGGCAACTTTTTCTGTGATTTAAAAAGCCAGGTGCTATAACGAGTTGTTTAAGTCCTAAAATCTTTTTTTACTCTTCAGGCTAAGAGTACATATACACAGAGTGTAACAGCAACATTTGGAAAGTCACCTGCCTACTAAATAGGCCTCTGGAGTTTGGAAGGATTTCTCATCTTTATTTTTTTTCTCTTGGTGCACGTTGTCTCTTTTAAGAGAACTTGGATGATCTAATATGTTCTGAGTTTTCTCCTTAACTTAAATTTTATGATTTCCTATTCAAAATAACTGAGGCTTCTTCTAAGGTGAGGAAATAATATATATATTTTTATTGTCCTCAGATCTTTTCTGAAATATTGTCTCATGTTTTAGCTGTTCTTATTCTTGGATTAACTCTCAAATACATATCTCTGAAAATCCATGCCAACAGATTTAGGAATGGAGTTTGAGCAAACAGAATAGAGTGTGCTGGAATGTGCTGGGGCTGGTCCTTGTAACATCCTCCCACTGTCTTCCACCCATTTCCCATACCACAGGTCTGAAATGGCGCTGGGCTCCTGTGAGAGTTTGGAAATAACTTGAGGGCTTTCTCCTTCATCTCCTTTACTTACTATGTGAAGAGACATCCTTTCTAACAGGGTTTCTAACATGCAATGTTAGAAAGTGTCCCCCCCCTTTTTTTTTTTTCAAAAAAAAAAAAAAGGGTGAGGAGGGACCCTTTCTAATAATTTTTAAGAAGAATCTTAATTTCACAACTTATTTGAAAAATTAATCCTTTTGGGGTTAAATGGGGCCCGCTCTGTTGTTTACCTAGGGAAAAGAGGGAAAGGATCATTTCTATAGGTCTCTGGCATACTTGTTCTAGAGTGGGTATAAATGACCATTTGATGTGTTATTTCAAAGGAACTTTATAAGCACCCCAAGAACTGATGAAGAAACTCATTAATTCCTTAGGAACATTACCTCCCTTAATGAAAGGAAAACAGTCTATTGGCTCTTTAATAGTAATCAAGTGAAATGCAGATACTTCTAGGCTTTTATTTTTAATCACCACTTATAGTGAGGCCTCAGTTTCTACCGTTAAGTCTAACCAGAAACTATTATAGAGCAGTTTAATTGTAACATGGATCTGCTTTTCCTATAAAGATTTCATTCTAACTTGGGGGATTACTTTATCAAATAATTCCAAAATTTTGCCGGCAGTCTATCATAAAAATAAGCTTTTTAACTGCCCACTTTATGTCACTAAGTGAGGAATTGGGAAAAGCACACAACTGTCATTTGTACCACACACTGTAAGAATACATTGTTCAGTAGATGTACATAAATAATTTCAAGAGCATAAATAATAAAAAAGTAAAATAATTTGAAAGTGATGTATTTTGAATATTTATTACCTTTGCTTATAATATAATTCATTATGTTTCTATCATTTAATTTTTAATAATGGTCATCTAAAATTGCCTGCAAAATTTCTGACACTTCAACAGCTGTCCTCACAAGCTTGTACAAACCAGGTTTAGCACACCACTCCTAGTCTTTTTGAAGCTGCATCTGTCAACTTTAAGCATTCCTTTTATGATGAGATCCTTGTATCTTTGGAAGGCCTTGTTCAGCACATAAATCTCCAGTGTCTTCCACATACTCCATTTGAAATGTCAAAAATCACATGGAATTTATTATACTTCCATGACAACTAATGATGTGTCAAATATAAGATCAGATTCACTGTTTCCACCTGTCTTCATTCCCCTGCCCACCCAATACTAGTTCTCTTTTCCATTCTTTCCCACATATGTTAAATAACACCATCTTTCTTTCCATTCCAATATTCTCAGCTTTGCAAAATGTAATGATATTAAAGCTGCAATTTGCTTTCCTTATTTTCCCCAAAAACTAAAACCTGGCAGTCACTTGGAAAGAAATGCCAGTCTTGTTAAAACTTTGAGGAATTATGTATATCTGTATATAACTGTCCTTAACCCTCAATATACCAGAAAAAAAGAGTCTTTGTAATTTACCATTTGTGTCCAGTTGCCCGTTTTTGTTTATTATGCCACTTTATGAAAAGTAGAGGAAAAGTGGAAAACAACTTTCTTAGAAATTTTAGTAAGAATTTAAGTGAAAGAAACTTCTTTGAGTCAAGTAAATTTTGGCATTCAAACATCAAAACTGATGAAAGCTATCAAATGCCTTCTTATCTAAACTAGATAATACAGACTTTTTGTTGCAAGTGTTACATGATGAAGTCCTTTCTGTTGAGTGAGAAGACCATATTTCCTTTTTTTCTTGAGAAATATATTGTTCACTGAGTCTCATTTAAAGTCTCATATTCCAAGATCTCTCAGATCTTTCCTTCGGACTGCCATTGCATGTTCTGTAGATCTCACCCCTTTCACAACTAGACCTTATAAATGCCCACACTTCATGACCAAGATGTAGGGAAAGTGAGGAGAGCCAGGGTAACTCACCTTGCCACTAACTCAACTGCTTTATCCTGGGCGTAGCTTATATATTCTTGTAGTGAATTTTGCCATCTGGTATCAATCCACCCATGAATACTGAGAGACCTAGGTCAAGAATCTTGAATTCTTGGTTCCTTCTGATATGGTCAGATGAATTTCAAGTTACATCCTACCTGCCTAACACCTAGGGAAAGGCAACAAGTTTTTAAGATAATAGAATATTATGACTGGATGTTCATTATGAATCAACAAGGAAATTTAGCTCTGGTGCCTTAACAGATCTTTGATATCTAAGTGGTGAGACTAAAACACTCTTCCAACTCTATTTGTAAATATGTCAAGTACAAACTAATCCGTATGGGTCTATCTTGTCTTTCCAATTACATTTTGAGTTATTGAAGGAAATATAAAGAACTTTGCCTTCTCTCTCTAATACATTCCACAGTGATAAGCATTCAGTTTAAATTGATTCGAAACTGCAAATTTATTGAAATATTTGAGATAACTTATTTAAACTAAAACATGTGTAAGCAAGGGGCACCTGGGTGGCTCAGTGGGTTAAAGCCTCTGCCTTTGGCTCAGGTCATGATCCCAGGGTCCTGGGATCGAGCCCCACATCAGGTCCTCTGCTCAGCGGGGAGCCTGCTTCCTCCTTTCTCTCTCTGGCTGCCTCTCTGCCTGCTTGTGATTTCTGTCTGTCAAATAAATAAATAAAATCTTTAAAAGAAAAATGTGTAAGCAAAAACAAATACTTTTTCCCCATGAGGGAAAGTGAAGACTAAAAACATTTCACATTTGCCAATATATAAGCATTATATTGCATTTTATTATTTGATTTCTTCTCCTAAATGATTGTCTAAAGCTTACTCTTCTAAATTTCTGCCTTTCAGCTGAACAGCAACAATATATTTACCTAAAAAACCATCATTACCAATTATTCTGCCCACTCCAGATATTGCTGTCTTCTGTAAGATAGTCCGTGTGTAGGCAGTTGCTTTGGAGCTCTGTACCCGCTATTAAGATGGTTCCATAATTTATTTTGAACCTGGTATATTAGGGTGGAGGAAATTCCAAGTTATTGTCAAAAATGTTTTCAACTTTCAGGCAGACCTCTGCCCTGGGTTTTGAAAAAATACATTGAAAGGAAAATGAGAAATGGTGTCTGGGCTTGAGTCATATCAACATAAATATAAATATAAATACAAATGTATTTATTTATATATTTATATATTTTAATCTCTACCCCGACACAGGCAATTTTGTTTGAGGCCAGGGCAAACCATTGTAAAGTTGTGGGACACCTTTGCTGGGCTGTGAACAAAATCTGCAAATGACATTTATTTCGGGGAAGCCAAGAGTTTTAGAAGGAATTGAAAGCCAAGACTGGACAAGCCAGCATGCTGAGAAGTTCTGTAATTCATGGCTCATTTGCTTTCAAGCATATGCATGTTGACGTTTCTTTAGAACTTCAGAGAAAAACTTACTCATGCTTTTCCATGCAAGTAACACAAGGTTCAGACAAAGAGTCTTATGATCTGTACAGGCACAAGATGCACGGCGTTTTGAATATCCCAAGATAACTTATGCACTTTTTTTTTTTCTTTTCTTCACAGTAGGAGGAGAACTGGAAGTTCTGAATCAGGAGTGTAAATGCATTGCAGTGTAACAAAAATTTGAGAACTAGTAAAGGAAATACAGATTAATTACCTAGGATTCTATTATCACATCCCCCTCAAGTTACTGTTAACCACAGCACTGCAGGTAGTTTATTTCGGGTGTAAGTACCTGCTGGTTAGAAAACGAAAAGAGATACAAACCATCTCAAAATGTTACATTGAATAGTATAATGAGGTCCTATTTTTATTGAATTATTCCCAAACCTGGATCAAATGTATACAAACACAACTAATTATTCAGTAGTAGTGTAAGCTTCCTCATTCTGCAATTCTGGAAATAACAGTCAAAATAGATTGATCTTTTATTTATTCATCTATTCAACAAGCAAGTATCAAATGTTTGCTCTACAATTCAATGTTCTAATAGCAACACTGGATGCTTTTGCGTGATGGTCCTGCCAAAGAGGAGAGATTATGCATGTGGGTTAGTGTCAGACTTAAATGCCTTACTGACCCTCCTGGGGCAATAGTTAGTGACTCCAAACTCCTAGTTATATTCTTTTTCATTCTGTCGCATAGCTTACGTTTTTGGGTTAGAACATATAAGTTGTATTCTATATTATTTGAAATGATGTCCTTTACTAGAATAGAACATCCTTTAAGGGGTACTAACTTAACCTTACTATGCATTACTGCATCGAACTACTTTTTATTATAAATACCTCTTGAAGAATACTCTTGAAATTCTATTTTTCGATACCACTAAGTAAACAATGGTCTGGTGGCATTATATGCTGTCTACCATAATGAATTCCAAGACAAAAGGAAAATATGTCTTTTTGTTGTTTGCACTGTGTAAATATAGGTTCATTGAAATTGTATGTGGCTTACATATATTCTGGAATGTATGTCAGTGTAAGTATCTTTCATATGAAAGAGATCGAGCTGGTGAAATGCATTTTAACCTACAAAACCATGTGCATCAGTTTGTATCTTCTATTGAAACACTATCTAATCTTTATTCTTTTACGTATAGATTCCACTTTTTAAAACTTCAGAAAGTACAGTTTCAACATATTTTCCCATGGAAATGGTGCTCTTAAATAAAGTTGAAATGGCAATTTTCCTGTTTAGTATAACCCTAGAGCTGGGCAAGTGAGGACCTGGCCTTGTGTTTTAGAATACCCCACTGATTATAAACACACACACACACACACACACACACACACACACACACACACAATTTATTAAGGAAATAGGCACCTCGGATACTTGGGATTGGGCACATAATGCTGGCACAGATGTTTAGATAACCCTTAACATTTATTCTCATGATGAGCATAGTACAGGGCCCCAGGAAATGCTTTTCAACATCCTCCCACCCTTTTTTAGATAAAAGGTAACTGAATGATATAAAGGATCAAGCATGGTATCACTGCCCAAGAGTTAGAATGTGAAAGGGTATGACTGGGTGTTACCTAGATAAGAAAAAAATTCTTACATAACAATGTATTGTTTGCAGTTTGTATCTAGTATCCATTTTCTTGGTTCTTTTTGTATTTCATTGTATAATTCTGAATTCACAAATGTGGACAACTTTACAATATTGAATAACTATTACAAAGATAGGAGAGTAAATAGTCCACATTTTTTAGAGGTTTTAGGTTAATTTATGGTATGTGGGTCTTATTAATACTCTTGCCTCAAACCCCACAAATGTTAGAGGTATGCCTACTTCTATTTAGAATTTAATTTGCCAAGAAAGGACAGTGTCTAAACCATGCCAAATTCTTGGAAGAGAACAATTTCAGTTAGAAACCTTAGACTGGCATTCACGATACTCCATAATATGATCCTGGGTATCTTTCCAGAACAGACTCTCAGACAAGGATTTGTGTGCATGGAATGTATCAAGGCAGAGCTTCCAGGAAAATCCAGTAAGGGAGAGAGGGGAGCAAGACAGAGATGGGGAAGAATCAAAGTGAGACTATATTAATAATGTCAGAAAGGCAAAGCTTCAACCTGATTCTTCCCCGGGAGAGCTCCAGAGTATAAATTACATAGCACCATTGGTGCTACTGTCAGCAAAGGATCTGGGTTCTCCATACTCTGGCACCGATCAGTCCTGCGGGGAGAGGGGCAAGAGGGAGGGGAGGTCAGGGAAGGAAAGACGGTATAAATTCCCACAAACTTCTCCTTCTTTAGCTTTGCTGGTAAAGCAGCTCCAGTAATTTGAGGTCAGTTCTGCAAAGGTAAACATGGTAGATGTTTGTAGATGATCAGCAGCGGCTGCTGTATCCCTATTACTTTCCCTTATGCCATCGTGGGAAAGGTTGAGTCCCTTCTCTCTCCTAGAGATTTGGCTACACAGGAACACACTAAATGCTCTATGAAGACCACTCTAGGATTTTTAAGATTTATTTCTTATTTACACAACAAACCATGTGCTCTTACTTTTCTGACAATTTATGCTAGCCCTTTTGTCTGGAATATAATTTTCTCATTAGAAGAAGTACTGTAGAAAGCTTTATTAAAGTCTGTCTTATAACACATATCACAAACCACAGAGGTTTCTGCATTTTTTTCTTAGCTATCCATGCATCACTTCCTTGCTTTCCTACTCCCCCATGTCACCCACAAAATTGAGATAGTATATAGCATTCTAAATGTTTAGAATTACTGCAAGGAATGGCTAGACTTGGGAAACTAATTATTGTGTATTAAATTATATTAAATTGATTTAATTAAACATGGGTTAAAATGTTATACTGATCCCCCCCCCCATTTTTCACCTGGATTTCTGGGAAAGGAAATTTTGAATTTAATATCTATACTCAATATTTCCCAAGCCAAGAAAAAAATATACTCAAACACAGTTGAGCTTCTTTAGTAGGTAAGGTGCTAAACCAAAGTGGTAATCTAATTCTGAAGAAGTTATCAACAGCGAACACTGGAAAATGGTGCCAAAGAGTAAAGTATATAGACAGATTTTTCACTAGCTTTAAAAACTATCTATAGTGTATGTTGAGGTAAGAATGACTTAAGTAAATATTAGCCTTTAGATAGCACTGTTAAAAAAATGTGAAATGCTTTTACTTATTTTCAACAGAAAAAAATCGTATATAATTTGATGATCAAAGTTCATAAAAGGCAGAGCTTTTACATGCCTAATTCAATGATAAAACTCAAATATATATAAATATAATTTTCAGGGATAAAATTGAACCAAATTGCTAAGGGGGAATATTCTACCTTCTATTTTTATTCTCAGTTTATTGATGTAAACTTCACTAGGACCTGAGGTTTTTACTGAAGATTGCAGGCCTTGCAATCTGCAGGGATTTGCCTGAGAAATGGACCAAGAAGTCAGCAGTGGCCCAAAGAGATGGAGTATGCCAAGGCCTGCGGGGCGTACTAACCCGACGTGCTGGTGAGAAGCCAGCCACTCCTCAGCCCAGCTCCTGCAGCTGTTGACTTAGTTCACCTCCTCTCTAAGGACCTCATCTGCTCCCGTGCCTTCTCTGTCACTTAGGTTCATGCCCCACCAAATCTAAATCCCCCACTCCGAGGCAAAAGCACTATGTCCTTAGTTGTCAAAGTTTTCTGCCTTGGGTCTCTCAAATTCGAAATATCCCCAGCCCAGCACATTAACTTGACTGAATACTGTTTCTAATTAGCTCTTCTGGTTAACTTTCTTGCTCCTTATAAGCCTTTTTTTGAAGGTTCCGATTCATTTCTTTCTCAAATCCCACATCCAGTTTGTTTCATATTCTCTCCTTTACTTTCGAATCTTATCTTTCTCTCTATATACATAACCCTTCTAGTCCAGGCCCTTATCTATTATGAAATATTATAGAAATCCTTTTAACTGGCCACTCAACCCAGTGTCTCTCTCCTCAAATTGATTTCTTTTTCAGTACTCTCAAGGTTATTTTCTCAATACCAAGATGAGTTTGCTTAAAACAGACAAAGCCATCGAATACACAGCAAACACCTTGGATAGCTTCTCCCTGACTTACATTTTCCAAATATTTCCAAGTATTCCATATACTTTCATACTTCACACTCTTACCACTACTTGAAATGATTTTCCACATCTCCTACCTCCATCTGGTGAAACCACACTTATTTTTTAAGATGCTGGTAAAAATCTTATTTTTTACATGAAAACTTTCCTGATCAGTCCATCTCCTCTGATTCTAAATCATTTTGCTTATACCTTTAAGTAGTACTTGATTTATGTTAAAGTAACTTGTATACGTATCTTGATCTTACTCATCTTTGTATCATTAGAGCTCAGCACATGCTCAAGAAATTTTTATTAAACTAAATCATTCAATTTAAATCAGGAAGAATGGGATTAAGTAGAATATTCTCACCGAATTGTTTCAGTTTTAGAAAGAGGTGAGTGAATGGTGAAATTAGTTCACCCTGGAAATTAAGGGATAACTCACATGATACATTCACCTAAAGCCACAGGGTCTATTTCTTTGTTCCTACTGAGGTCAAGTGAAACTCACACTTTAGATTTGTCTCAGTTAATTTCCACAAACATTCATTTAGTGATTAAAATTTACTTTGATTCTACTCTCCATAAAATAAAAGTCTATAAAGGTACACTCCCAAAGACATTTGCTAGGGTCCTTGTTAGATATTTGTTATTTGTAGGAGAAAAAGAAGTTTCTATGGGTGCTTCTGTAGAACAGCCTGCATCTAAAATACCTCGTGTTTGTAGGCATAATTTTACACACAATTCAGGAAAAAAGAAAAAAAAAGCAAGTACCCAATCAAACATATATAAAAACAATGACAACAATACCTACAAAATAATGCCTCCCCCATACACACTGCTCTTTTTCTGAATCACCCAAATATCAGAAGAAAAATAACATTTTCGCTAATATCTCAGATGCAGTCAGATCCTTCTACATCCCTCTCAGCTGTGAGTACCCGCTCTTCAGATGAAATAGTAGGGTCAAGCCTTTTGCTGTGTTTAAAAGACTGACACCATTCTCTGCAGCAGATTTCGAACACAATGTAAAATCTCTCTACAGCGTGACAATTGACATTTTTCAGCACAGAAGAAGCCATTACCATCTGTCATGTGACTGCTCTGAGGATAATGAGAAACCTCGGACATGTGGGTTGGAAAGAAATGACTTTATTCCAAGTAAAATAAATCTAAATAATACAAATGCCGTGGGAGTGTTGCTAAATATTTCTGGAGACTCTTGAGGCGCTTTGGGAGAAAATGAAGCATGTTAGTAATAATTTTTGCTTCTTTTTCTCTTAACTCTGCCAATTTAAAAATATCATACAGGCAGGACCTGTGTTTTAAACTCTACCTGTACTTCCAGAAGGGTGTCCTCAGGGCTTTGCCGGCAGGGAGGTCACCGGGAGTCAATGCAAATCAAGCCACTTGCGTCCCTGACAGCAGCTCACCTCCAGGACCCTTGCGGCACAGACAGATTTTAGAACAGCAGAAGCGCTACCAATGTGGTGAAACAAAACGAAATAAGGTTGTTTATGATCCTGTTTAAAAGGAGGGCAAGATTTTTCGCTAAGTCGTGAACCGTCTGCTTCTGCCCTGACAAATGTGATCGCGAAACTAGTAGGCCGTGTGTCTATGTGGGGTTCCTCGCAGGGACTTGCACTGGGTTGAGTTAAAGGAAGGACGGAGTCTTCACTCTGAAGATCTGCCTTCTGTCAGACCTTTTAATGTAATCTTAATATCCATTCTGTTTAATAATCCTTTGTCCAGTAGACATAAATAAAGCATAAATATGTGTCTGCCTGCAATGAATTATTTTTCTAACAGAAGGAATCCTTGCCAAGATTCTGCAGCGATCTGGTCAATGTCGATAATGTGGTGCATTAGAGTAGAAGCTGGCCGTTCACTGTTCTATGAATAGATATAGATTTAGCATTTATGGGAGCCTTTGAATACGATGAAACAAAGCAATGAGTAGCCAACGGTTCTTTGTGGGTTTGATTTTAGCTAGTAATTTCCTATCAGGTCAGTAAATCTTTTTTTATGACTAGGGAAAAATTGTGTTCAAATATCAAAAAGTAAACACATTTCTTTGCATGTGTACCTTTGCCTAAAATGTCATTGCCCAATGACATTTTGTATATAAATATATATATTTATACATATATTAATGAGTGACATATTATATACATATAATATGTCACTCACTTCCTCAAGTTTGTAGTTCCTTCTCCGTATTTGAAGATTTGAGATCCCATGATCACCAAAGTTCCTTTTGGCTATGTAATTCTATGAAAAAAAACCACCAAGACGATCATCCTGACTTTCCCCATCCTGAGTTGGTTATGCGAGGCGTTCAGGCCTCTTTAATATTGGGGCTTGTACTTATTAGTGATTCTTTTATGGTACTTGATTTTAATCAAGTTTTCAAAGTTCTTTTGATTAAGGTTTACTTGTACTTTCTTGCTGGCGTTCAATAGCTGATTTGAATTGTCCCTACCTTCTAAATGATTGTTCACTTTCCTCTTCTGTCTAGACCCTCTTTTAAGGTCAAAGGTTAAATATCAGCAGCGCAGATGTTTCTGAAGAGCTCCTAAAGTAATTAGGGACAGTCGCTAGAACTACTTGAACTACTTCTTTCTTCTGCTCACTTTTCTTTCTGCTTTCCTGTTTTCTCATTTTTTCCCCTGTTTTCCTTTCTGTAGCTCAAAGTCCAAAGCATTTCTGATTCTTAGAAGCTTTGAGAGGACTGCTCAACAGCAGCACCTCACTGTCACCTGCCTTAAAATTAACATATGGAAAGTGCTTAAAAGAAAGCTCAGCCCAATACTTGTCACAAAACTGTCAATAAAGAGATTCTTTTCCCCTAAAGGTAGGTACTTCTTATTCTATTGCTTTCCATTTCAATTTCAATAATTACGGCTTTTTCCAAGATTTACAATAAGATTACTTACTCAGGACTGAAAAGTGGAGTGGGTAATTGCACCAGGCACACTTGAGATCTGTAGTACCTATTTGTCTCCATTGTTTTGGCAACTTGTCCTGTCTCAGGCAACACTGAGGAGGCCAGTTCTGCTTAGACTCTGACAAATTACATGCAGACATCACTTGACCATACATCCTCTTATGATCATGTTGAGGTTTTTTACTCTTGCCATCTGGCTTCCTTGTTGATACTGAGAAAGAAGACCCTAATAGAGCAGCTTAGCATTTATACAGGTATCCAGAAGTGCAGGTGGGAGGAGGCAAGGAACAGAAGACTAGAGGCCAGAACTCTTCATTCTGCAGAACAAACTTTTGGCCAATGGAGAATGGAACTAGTAGATAAAAATATTCCCCTTTTGAACCCCTCCTACACTGTTGGTGGGAATGCAAGCTGGTCTGGTGCAACCACTCTGGAAAACAGCATGGAGGTTCCTCAAAATATTGAAAATAGAATTACCCTATGATCCAGCAATTGCACTACTGGGTATTTACCCTAAAGATACAAATGTAGTGATCCGAAGGGACATGTGCACCCGAATGTTTATAGCAGCAGTGTCTACAATAGCCAAACTATGGAAAGAACTTAGATGTCCATCAACAGATGAATGGATAAAGAAGAGGTGGTATATATACACAATGGAATACTATGCAGCCATCAAAAGAAATGAAATCTTGCCATTTGCGACGACGTGGATGGAACTAGAGGGTATCATGCTTAGCGAAATAAGTCAATCGGAAAAAGACAACTATCATATGATCTCCCTGATATGAGGAAGTGGAGATGCAACATGGGGTGTTAAGGGGGTAGGAGAAGAATAAGTGAAACAAGATGGGATGGGGAGGGAGACAAACCATAAGTGACTCTTAATCTCACAAAACAAACTGAGGGTTGCTGGGGGGAGGGGTTTGGGAGAGGGGGGTGGGATTTTGGACATTGGGGAGGGTATGTGCTATGGTGAATGCTGTGAAGTGTGTAAACCTGGTGATTCACAGACCTGTACACCTGGGGATAAAAATACATTATATGTTTATAAATAATAATAATAATAAATTAATTTAAAAAATATTTCCCTTTTGGTGACCAAGAGGGACTTTCCATTTTGATGGTGAATGTGTTGGGTCTTCCAACATTCAACAACCAGTTGTATGTGATACCAGCTCCATAAAAATATCCAGTTGTTAGCTTGTCTATTCTTCCTAGCCTCATTCTGCTCCCTCTCACTTATGCTTCCCTGGGTTTGCATCCTCTGATAAAACAGTAGTACATGAGGTTTTGTTTTAGCCTCTGATTTCTAAGGGATATTGGTTAATTTAGGCGATATTTATGAACACATAGAATCACTCATGGACTGATGAATTGTGAGAGAGGAATACAGGAGAGTGGAAGATTATGAAGGTAATGGGCATTAACTACTTACCTATCTATACCTCCTTTAGGTCCTCCATGACTCTCTTATGTTTAATGTTTCACAGCAGGGTAGAAATGCATTGGAATGGAAAAAGCAGCACATGTAAGTTCACAAGGATTCTTTCTGTTATATTTTATAGGTGAGAGTCTTTTTCCAAATAAGAAGGGCAAAAATGTTATTGTAGCCAAATCTGATTTCTAGACTTACTTTTAAAAATATGCTCACTTGAAAATGCTGCTTGTTAATTTGACTGAGTTAGGTAGCAGAAAAAGATTTCAGAAATACAATGTTGATTATGAAGAATGTTATAAAATTAACGTTAGAAGACAATTCATATCTTTGTCTCTCTATACGACAGTTTCTACTTTACGTTTGCCATTCTCATCTAAACATATTTTTAGGGGCCTCTGGGTAGCTCAGTTGGTTAAGTGTGTGCCTTCAGCTCTGGTCATGATTTTCGGGTCCTGGAATCGAGCCTCGCCTTGGGCTCCCTGTTCCGCGAGGAGCCTGCTTCTCCCTCTCTCTCTCTGCTCCTCCCCTTCACTCTTGTCTCTTTCTCTCTCTCTCTCAAATCAATAAATAAAATCTTTAAAAAATAAACATATTTTTAGAGAAAACAGAAAAGTAGATATTCATATATTGAACAAATATTTGTTGAGTGAGTAGTTTATGCTAGGTACTGCTTTAGGTGCTAGAAATTTGGCAGTAAATAAAATAAGCCAGATCCCTGCTTTTGTAAAGCTTATATTATAGAGGAATGACACAGACAAAGATAAAGGAATGCACAGAGCAGTTAACAAGATAATTTTTAATATTGATAATTTGCTAAAGATAGTAAACAGTGATATGGTATATAAAGATTGAGGGAATCTGCTTTAGATTGGGTAGTCGGGAGAGACTTCTTTGTGGAGATGATGTGAACACTAAGTTTTTCCTAGAAGCTGGCTGTTCAATATTGAGGCTACAGGTTTCCAAATCAAGAGAAAACCAAGGGCAAGACTCAATATGGAGTATGAGTATAGATGAAGGAAGGAAAGAAGCTAGTATGGCTTGAGGGTAGTGCCAAGAGCTGTAGTGTTCTGAAATGAGATAGGAGAGGTTAGAAATGACCAGCATTTTATTTAAGGCTGCATTAATGAGTTTGAGTTATTCTAAATGTAGTGGAAATTCATTGGAGAGTTTTAATAACATATAAAAATACATAATCCATTTCGCAGAACTCTTGCAAAATGTGGATACTGTTGTAAAACATTCGTGAATGGCTTTTTTTAATGACTTTGTTTTTTTAGAGCAGTTTTAGGTTCACAACTGAGGGGATGGTACAGAGATTTCCTATATAGCTGTGCCCCTACACGAGCACAGCCTCATCCATTATCAACATCTCCCAACCAGAGTGGTTCATTTGTTATAACTGATGAACTTACACAGACACATCATAGTCATCCTATGTCCACAGTTCACATTAAGGTTCACTGTTGGTGTTGCATACTCTATGGGTTTGCAGAAACATTTAATAACATGTGTCTTTCTCATTGTGGTATCATAAAGAGTATTTCACTCTCCTAAGAACACTTTGTGCCCTATTTATCCCTCCTATGCCCTTACCCTCTGACAAATCACTGATCTTTTTATTGTCTCCATAGTTTTGACTTTTCTGGGTCATATGACTATTCTGGGTCACATATTAAGCAGGATGTAACCTTTTCAGAATGGCTTCTTTCACTTAGTACTATATGTGGAAGGTTCTCCCATGTCTATTCAGGGCTTGATAGTTCATTTCTTTTTAGCGCTGAATAATATTCAATTATCTAAATGTACCACAGTTTATTTATCTGTGCACCTAACTGAGGGCATCTTGGTTGCTTCCAAGTTCTGGTAATTATGAATAAAGCAGCTGTAAACATCCTTGTGCAGGTTTTTATGTGAACATGTTTTCAGCCTCTTTGGGTAAATACCAAGGAGCATGATTGCTGTATCATATGTTAAGGTTTTGTTCAGATTTCAAGAAACCCAACAAGCTCTCTTCCAAAGTAGCTGTCCCATTTAGCATATTCTTTCCCCACTCCCCAGCAGTGAATGAGGTTTCTCACTGCTGCACAACCTCATCAACATTTGATGTTGTCAGTGCTTTGGATTTTGGACATTCAAATAGGTGTGTAATGGTATTTCATATTGTTTTAATTTGTATTTCCCTGATGACATATGATGTAGAACATCTTTTCATATGCATAGTTGTAATTCATATATCTTCTTTTTTTATTGAAGTACAGTTGACACACAATGTTACATTAGTTTCAGGCATATAACACAGTGATTCAACAACTCTATACATTATGCTATGCTCACCACAAGTATAGCTCCCATCTGTCACCATACTATGATATTACAGCATCATTGACTATATTCCCTGTGCTGTGCCTTTCATCCCCATGACTTATTCATTCTGTACTTGGAAGCCTGTACCTCCCTCACTCATTCCCCTTTGCCCATTTTGCCCATTCCTTCACCACTCCCTCCCTCTGGCAACCTTAGTTTGTACTCTGTATTTATGGGTCTGTTTCTGCTTTTTGTTCGTTCAATCATTTTGTTTCTTAGAATGTACATATAAGTGAAATCATCTGGTATTTATCTTTCTCTGTCTTGACTTATTCCACTTAATGCCCATGAGGTCCATCCATGTTGTCACAAATGGCAAAATTTCATTCTTTTTTATGGCTGAATAATATTTCATCATGTGTATGGATGTATTTCTTTATCTATTCATCCGTTGATGAACACTGGCTGTTTCTGTATTTTGGCTATTGTAAATAATGCTGCAATGAGTATGGGGGTGCATGTATCTTTCAAATTAGTGTTTTTGTTTTCTTTGGATAAATACACAGACGTGGAATTGCTGGGTAGTTTTATTTTTAAATTTTTGAGGGAACTCCATACTGTTTTCCATAGTGGCTGCTCCAATTTACATTCCCAACAGTACACTAGGGTTCCCCTTTTCTGTAAAATCTCACCAACATATTTTGTTTCTTGTCTTTTTGACAATAGCTATTCTAACAGCTGTGAGGTGATATCTCATTATAGTTTTGATTTACATTTCCCTGATGATTAGTGATGTTGAGCATCTCTGTATGTGTATGTTAGCCATCTGTACATCTTCTTTGGTTGTATATATTCTTTGGTGAGGTGGCTATGACAGTCTTTGGTCAGTTTTTTAAAATTGGATTGTTCATTTTCTTATTGTTGAATTTTAAGAGTTCTTTGCCTATTTTGAATAACAGTCCTTTATCAGATGTATCTTTTGCAAATATTTTAGTCTGTGCATCCTCTTCTTCTTTTGACAGTGTCTTCCTCAGAGCAGAGGTTTTAAATTTTAATATGTTCTAGATTATCAATACTTTCTTTTGTAGATTGTGCCTTTGATATTTCTTCTAAATAGTCGTCACCAAACCTAAGATCATCTGGATTTTTCATGTTATTTTCTAGGAATTTGATAGATTTGCATTATAGATTTAGGACTGTGATCCATTTTAAGTTAATTTTTCTGAAAGGTGTAAGGTCTGTGTCTATATTCATTTTTTTTTAATTTGTATGAAGATGTCCACTTGTTTTAGCTTTATTTGATGAAAGACTATTTTTTTCTCTATTGTATTGCCTTTTGCTCCTTTGTCAAAGATCAGTTGACTATATTTATGTAGGTCTGTTTCTGTGTTCTCTAGTCTTTTCTATTGATCTATTTGTTCTTTCGCTAATACCACACTATCTTGATTACCCTAGTGTTATAGTAAGTCCTGAAGTCACATAGTTTCTGTTCTCCATCTTTTTTCTTCTCCTTCAAGAATGGGTTGGCTAGTCTTTTGCCTCTCCATATAAACTTTAGAATTCATTTGTTGATATCCACAAATAAGCTGTTGGCATTTTGATTGGGATTGCATTGAATCTATAGATCTAATTGAAAAGGACTGGCATCTTGATAATATTTAGTCTTCCTGTCCATGAAAATGGAGTATCTCTCCATTTATTTAGTTTTTGTTTGATTTCATTCATCAAAGTTTTGTATTTTTCCTCCTATAGATCTTGTGCATATTTTATTAGATTTATAAATAAGTTTTTCATTGTTTGGGTGCTAATCTAAATTATATTGTGGTTCTACTTTCAATTTCTACTTGTTCTTTGCTGGTGTATAGACAAATGATTGACTTACAAATTACCCTTGTTTCCTACAATTTTGGTATAATCCCTTATTAGTTTCAGGAGTTAGTTTCCTTTCTTCCTTCCTTTCCTCCTTCCTTCCTTCCTTCCTTCCTAAGATTTATTTGTTTGAGAAAGGGAGAGAAGGAGAGACAGAAAGTGGAGGGGGGAGGGGCAGAGGGAGAGAATCCTTAAGCAGAATCCTCTCTGAACACAGAGCCTGATGCAGGGCTTGATCTCAGGACCCTGGAACCATTACCTGAGCTGAGACTAAGAGTTAGATGCTGAAACAACTGAGCCACAACATGTGCCCCAGTTTCAGGAGTTTTCTTATTGATTCTTTTAAATTTCCTACATAGATAATCATGTCTCCTGCAAACAAAGAGTTTTATGTCTTCCTTCCCAATCTGTATACCTTTTATTTCCTTTTCTTGTGCTCTTGCCTTAGCTAGAACCTTCCCAGTTGGAAAAGAATGGTGAGAGGGGACATCCCTACCTTGTACCTGATCTTAATGATCATTTAACCAACCCTGAAACTATGCTATGTCTGGATTTCCTAAATTTGTTAAATAAGCTTTTTATTGTTTAAGCTAATTGAATCAGGATTTCTTGTTATTTTAGCCAGAGGTAAACTAACTAAGAAAGGCCCCATATCCAAACAGAACTTATAAAACAGAGTGTAAGCAAGGTGAAAATATAATTCCATAGTGCGTTATATTAAAAGTACTTCAAGGAACAGTGAACTAGAATGACTTTTTTTTTTTTAATTGAGGGGTGGGACAGAGGAGCAAAGGGGCAGAGAGAGAGAGAGAGAGAGAGAATCTTAAGCAGGCTCCGTGTCCAGCATGGAGCCTGATGCAAGGCTCCATCTCACAACCCTGAGATCACATCCTGAGTCGAAATCAAGAGTTGGACCCTTAATTGACTGAGCCACATAGGCACACCCTCAAGAAATACTTTAAGTGTGCCTGCTAAAGTTACATTTATTTCTTCTATGTAATGTAGTTTTCCCTCGCTGACATTTCATAGCACCATGTTTATACTTCACCAATGTCATTTATAATTTGAATTGTAGTTATATAAGACTTCGTGTTAATGTTTCTAGCTTATAATCTTAGAGGACTATACTTTTGCTGTTTGTACAGGTATGCATTTTTATACCAGTGGGAACTGAATAAGCATTTTTTGAATGAATAAACAAATATTACACAGGGTTTTAGGATGTTAGAAGAAGGTGAGGTACTGAAGAGAGTTCATAAATACAGTTGAGGTAAGCAGGAAAAGGATCAAAGACTTCTAACTGTATTTTAAAAGATTAGTGGGGTTTGCTTAAGTAAAGAAGCCAGGGGAGGATGTTTAAGAGGGAGGATGAAGAGACAAAAGAAATATTAAGACAAAGTTGTAAATTGTCTAGCTGTCACGACATGTTAAATTAGCTGAAAAAGTAGTTTGGAGTCAAACTAAGGAGGATCTGAAATGTTAAAGTTAAGAGATTATCATCACCCTCTAAGAATTAAAGAGGAACTAAAGTTTGAAACAGAGACATTAAGTTATATGGAAGTGTGTTTTATAGAACTATTAATCTAAAATTTCTCCTTCCTTGCCCCTTGCCGTATGAATATAAAGTCCTTTTTACAACTTGCCTTTAGGATTGGGTACCTTTCTAGTTCATACCCCAGACAATACTCTGCCTGAGAAAAATAGTTTTGACCTAGCTATTTTTTGATTATATACTATCTCTGATGAATATACATCGTCATAAGATTCAATATAGCATAATTCAAATAACTATATTCTGTATGACCCTGCTTCTCCCCTTTGCCTGCATCTTTCCTTCTGCAGCCTCCTTTTCATTCCAGGTCACTCACTTACTGTCCTTACTGGATGAGATTCAGGGCATTTCCTTTTGCAGTGTGAATAAAGCTAGTATTGCCATCAGATACCTATGCGTACAGAAGAGGGAGAGATTAATATTAATGGAGTGCCAATGGAAAAAGAAGTGTTGCTTTCAGAAATCTAAAAAGAACAGCAGTTTTACAGAAGATATGGGCAGTGAGCATTTTAACAATACTACTAAGTTTAATATGACATTTTGGGGAAAGAAATCAAGGCTGTGAAGAAAGTATGCCAAATGTGGACTTTTCCACAGTATAGGTCTTGTGGAGTTAAGTAATATTAAAGCATGTTCAGTAATGGTTGGTAGGCTAAGCAATGTAGTCTGGTCACAAGCCCAAGAATACCTAGGCATAGTCCCAAGAGAAGTTTGTAATCAAATGCAGCTTGCAGAGAGAGTTTCAAATCTTACATGATTTTCATAATGAATGTTTTGGATTATCACAGTATGTTTTCCTATGCTCATTTTCATCTAGATGGAGGGGGGATTTCAAGAATCTATGCCTTATACTTTTTATTTCAGTTCCTTAAGGTACCCAGAATTTCCTTGCCAGAAGGATACATGTAAAAATTAGAATCCATTTTGAAATTCAACTAAAGATTGCATCCCTAAGTTGTTTCAAAAAATTGAGAGCTGAGCATATTGTAATCCTCAGAGCTGTCCCTAGACAGACAATATTGCAGAAGTTTTTGCCCATGTGTCTTTGTTTTGCAAATGAATATGCAACATTACATTAGAGCAACAAAAAAATTAATCTTGGAATTGAAGAACCTAACAAATGCTGAATTTAAAAACAAGTTAGTTAACCTTAGAGAAAGAGAAAAAAAGCATCTAGTAAATTTATTAATGCCTCAAAATTTACAGTGACTTTTCCATTAACCATTAAGGGAAACAGGAAGGAACTAGAAACTTACATACAGTATTAAATGGTGTTTTAAATGAATATCTATTATTGTTCCTGTAAATACCATATAATAAAGCTAAATTATTTAAATATTACTTAGAAATGTATTCTTATAAAAGACACCAGGCACATAGCCAGTATCATTGCAAAACAAAGAGGCAACAAAAAATAAAATTGTACCATTTACAGAAACCATGGCTTACAATACCTCTCATGACTAAAAGTGTTAGAATTCTGGTATAAAAATCTGGTGGAATTATTCTTTGCATTTTCATGCAGATATTGCAATGACAATACCTTCTTGTTTAGTATGGTATTATGAACAATCTGTGAAAAATTTTATTGTATATCCTTTGGTAAGTCTATTTTTGTTTCTTTCAAAGTTGCATTATTTTCTTTTTAGAGAGAGAGAGAGAGAATGAAGGGGCAAGGGACAGAGCAAGAGGGAGAGGTGGGGCTTGATCCTGCAACCCTGAGATCATGACCTGAGCTGAAATCAAGAGTCAGACACTTAACCAACTGAGTCACCCAGACGCTCCTCAAAATTTCACTTTTAACAGCTTTTAGTCTTCTTCTTGATCGATGAAAATACATTGTGCACCCTTGGTTTAAATGAAAAAAAAATCATGACTGAATTTTGTATAAAGTTGAAGACTAACAGTGTCTGCAAAGAGACTTGAAAAATCGAAGTAAAAACATTTCTTTACTTCATAATTTAGTTTGAGATGTTTAAACTAAATGTTTCTTCTTGAAGAACATTTCTCAAGTAGCTTGAGAAAGAGATCTTTTAATGAATACATTATGTGTAGGTAGATATCTAGATTGAAGATGGTTGATTAACTGATAGTTTCACCTTCATAGTCTTGGGAAAGAAAACCATTACATTCTGCCTAGTAGTGTCAGATGGCTGATGGTAGAAATGGTTGAACTGAGAAATGATCTCCATCCTTCCCACACTTCATAAATGAGGTCAGTTGGCTGTCAAGTAGGTTTCCTGTCCCTCTTATTTATTCCCCTCTCCTCATCCAATTTTTCTCATTGCCACGTCTCTTTTAGTATGACTACCTATGGTAATGACATTTTGGACAATGAAGTGTGATGTTGAAATTTATTCTTGTTTAATAAGAGTTTCTTCTATAATTCATTCCACTTCCCAGCTTGATTTCACTATATACCATAATCCATTACAATGAGAAAACTGGAACACAGATAGATTCAATGTTTTAGTCCCAGAATTAGTGACCAAGATGTGATCAGAATTCAGTTCTCTCACTTTCTAATGACTCTCTTTCCATGGTAATGCCCAGCCTTCAATCAAACGAACTGAATATATTTCATTGGAAACAGTTCCTCTCAGAGAAGGGTCTTATCTTCAGCTCTATCTGTTGGTTCATCATGGCCATGCTTTTCATGTCATTCCCAGTACTCTTTGAGGCAAAACAGCATTGACTGTGGCAATGAAGACAAGCCTGATGACTGAATTGGAGGCTGTTCTTTTAGACCAAAGAAAGCCTCCTTGTCATAGGCCTTGACTTTCTGGGATCTTTTGCCATTTTAGCAATGACTTTCTTCAGAGTCACTGAGTTCTAAGTTAAAGTTGGTTGAAAAGTTTAAAGAAGAGGGTGTTGGAGGTTTGTATATTTAAAATTTTGTACTGTATATTTGATAGATGCATTGATAAAAGAATGCATATCTCAGAAATGTATATAGTGTTATTGCTTCTTATAGCATTTAATGTTTATGTGTTTAGTAAAACTATATTCAAATTAGAAGTATTAATTCACTTCAGATTATCTTCATTTTCATCAATTTTGTTGAACATTTTGGAAAGAAATCCACATCCAACTGAATTAATCCAAGACATTATTTATTTTCTCTTACAAACATTACTTTAAAGTTTAAAAATTCTCCAGCTAATACCTGTAAATTCTTTGGGATTTAGTAAAGTGTATTTGTCAGTTTTTTCATATTTACTGTGCTTCTGACTCAAAGAGAAATCAAATAAGGAACAAGCTCCAAGAATAACTTTGTGCTTTGTGTTAGTAGATAAGACATACCATTCTAATTTTGATTCTTCTGCATGGTTTACTTGTTTTTTTTTTTTTCTGTATTGTTTAGTGATTTTTAAAAATTTTTGGTAACTCAGTTTGTTCAGTTTTGAATCGTGTTGTTATGGTTCTTTGTAGGATTGAGAATGATTTTTAAATCTAAGTTTGAAGTAACAATTAAAAAAAAATAGAGTTCTCAAATTTTCTTATAATATAATATTTAGTAATTTTACATGCATAAATTTTACTTATTTTAATTAAAAATTATTAGCTTTTAGGTTAAGCTTTTTATATTCTAGAACTTACTCTTTATGTGAAGGTCATTTGAAAATAATCATCTGTAGTGCTCATATGACTAATCTTGTGCTTATTTTTCTTTCTTTGTTAACTAATATGCTAGAGATATGATAAACTGTCTTTAGGAATAAAATCGTGTATTTGTGTATCTACCTATCTACCTATCTCCTAAAGAATATGCAGATTCTAGATATTAATAGATCCTTAAAATTAGTTAGTTATGAATGAGGTTTTCATTTTTCTGACTTTAATCTAAATTCCTACAGAACATTTGGAGAGAACTACAAATCTCATTCGCTCTGAAAGCACTCTATGGGCCAAAAATTTCTACTTTCTTTATCTGGCAAACTGTTTGGCGGCTAGAAAACTGATTTCTCTTTAAGTCTTTTCTCCCTTAGAGTAAAAGTTTTCCCAAATATTGCAGCAAATGACTATTTTCCTTTAGTTATTAAAAAGGCTTATTTTGGGGCACCTGGGTGGCTCAGTGGGTTAAAGCCTCTGCCTTCAGCTCAGGTCATGATTCCAGGGTCCTGGGATTGAGCCCTGCATTGGGCTCTCTGCTCCACAGGGAGCCCGCTTCCCTCTTTCTATCTCTGCCTGCCTCTCTGCCTACTTGTGATCTCTGTCTGTCAAATAAATAAATAAAATCTTTAAAAAAATATTTTAAAAGGCTTATTTTGACTGACTTCTCTTTATTTTTTTTTCAACTAGACTCTCAAATTTATCAGATTAAGTTATATATAATATACATTTTTATTTTTTCTTTACTCTTCCTCTTTAAGTATCAGAAGACTTGTACTTCCTTTCTTGAAGTGGATTTAGAAACGAGAAACAGAAATGATAGAATTATTAGGGTGCCTTCATGGCTCAGTCGCTTGAGCATGTGACTCTTGGTTTCTGCTTGGGTCATGATCTCATAGGATGTGGATTTGAGCCCCATGTTGGGCTCCAGGCTCAGTGGGAAGTCTGCTTGGGGATTCTCTCTCACTGCCCTTTCCTCTGCTTGTGCTTTCTCTCTCAAATAAATAAATATTTAAAAAAATGGTATAATTGCCTAAAAATATTGACAGACAACCAAAGACTATAGTGTTAGCCTCTGACTTATATTACAGGAATCATAACAAAACCATCAGAAAAAGAGAGATAGGAAACAGATGAGAAAGAATAAAACTTAAAAAAAAAAAAAGAAACATTTTAACCATGAAACAAGAATAGGGTACTGCAAAAATGGACCAACAGAGAGAAGAAAAGAGCAGTTGAAAATGTAAAATTTGAGAGAAAACATGATAGTAAATCATTGGAAGATAAATTCAAGAAAATCTCCCAGAAAAATGCCAATAAGACTAAAAATGGTAGGAAAAAGCTAAGACATTTAGAGGACCTGTCCAGAAGGTCCAATATCTGAAAAAAAAAGGGTTCCATAGGAAATTTAAAGAAAAACAAGAAAGTAAAACATTAATTGTTTTCTTGGAATAAGCCAAGATAATTTTTTTGCAGATTGTATTGGTTTCCTGAGTTTCTACATAAAGGTAGAAAGCAGAGTCATACCAAAGCATGCCATCACAAAATTTCCCAACTATGCAGACAAATGAAAGAAAAAGTAATATATAAATCTATGGAAAAGAAAAAAAAAAACAGGTCTATTATATATAATTAGAATAACTCTGGATTTTTCAAGAATAACATTGAAAGATAAAAAGCAATGGAGAACTGACTTAACAAAATTCTAAAAAAAAATAATTTCCAATTAAAAGTGTACATTTAGCCAAGCTATCAGTGATGGGAAAATCAAGGATATTTTGACTATTGACTTCCTCAAGTCATGTATTTCTTTATCTAATAAGATGGAAGAATGTGTGTCACTAGTCAAGGGAATAAAAGAACAGAAAAAATGAAGACATGAGATTTGCCAGAGCTAGAGATCCACCAACAAAGTTAGGTTGTGAAGGGAAGCTCCCAGATGAGAGCTATGCACTACCTGTACATGGAAGCTGCTCCAAAAGAATAGGGTCAGAGGCACCAAGAAAACTTCCTTTAAACTTCTACTTTTTAAGTAGATGAAACTGATAGCATACCTGATGCCTTTGAACCTCTAGAGTGGAGATTTAGTAACTGATAAAGAGTATGAATTAGTAATAAAGTGGAAGGAATCAAGCAAATGAATAAAACAAGAAATATGTGATAACTATAGGGAAAAGTACAGAAAAAGAAAACGGACATAAATACTAAGTTTATTATATGGATCAGCTTTGAGTTAAATTTATTGTCATAATAATAGATACTCTGGATATTAATCTAAACAGGTTACAATATAACTAAGGTGATGTGGGACATAGATGGAATGATTCTGAGTTGGGAGTAATAAAGGAGTGGGAGGAGAGAGTTTTGAATGCTGACCTTATGTAGTATGTACGTAAATAAATGATACCTAAGACTCGCTCAAAAATTAGCAAAAAATATCATGTTACTTTGAGATACAGTGAATTTTACCAATCTAATTGTCTAAAAATACCAATAAAAGCATATGAGAGACATGGTGATAAATAACAACATAATCAGCTAAAGAGATAAAAAGAGTAACCATGAGGAGGAAAAAATGTGGGAGTAGGGGTAGGGGTCTGCTATTTTTCATAATGAACTTTGTAGGACTATTTGACTCTTAAATTCTTTGAAATTATAGATTTTATTAAAATTAAAGCAAGAGAAAAATAAAAATACTAAAACAAAACAAATCACTACGGAACTAAATATATTGGAAGGTATTTTTTTAAGATTTATTTATGTATTTATTTTAGAAAGAGAGAGAATGAGTGGGGAGGGGAGGAACAGAGGGAGTGGGAGAGAGAGAGAATCTCTAACAGACTCCCTTCTGAGTGGGGAGCCCAATGTGGGGCTCCATCTCACGACCCTGAGATCATGACCTGAGCCAAAATCGAGTCAAATCTTAACCTACTGAGAGACCTAGGCACCCCCATTGGAAGATGGTCTTAAGGTTCACAAAGTAAAGAAAGGAAATCAAATATTCATGGAAAACTTAGCCAGTTGAAAAATTTAATATGGTGCTTATCTGCTTACTAAATCACTTTGTTATATCTTATTTATTTACATTTGAATTTAGGTAACATTTTATATTCTTCTTCTAATTGTTTTCTTATTTATTTCTAATGTGTGTAGTAAGACCAACATGTGTTCTTGTAAGCCAAGAAATTTTCTGGAAACAAGAATGGTATAAATAAATAATACTGATGGCAAAAAAAAAAAAAAGTAGAATTAAAAACTAATACATATAAAACAAATGGAGGGAAATGAGATGATTAGGGCCAACTAATAAAATAAGACTTGGGAAATGGGAAAATCATTATCAGACTGAATAGCATATGATCTAAAATTATCTTTTTTAAAATTTAAATTGTTAGCCAATATATAGTACATCATTAGTTTTGGATGTAGTGTTGAATAATTTATCAGTTGTGTATAACAGCCAGTGCTCATCATGTGCCCTCCTTAATGCCCATCACCCAGTTCCCCATCCCCCCATCCAACTCCCCTTCCACAACCCTCAGTTTGTTTGCCAGAGTCAAGAGTCTCTCATGGTTGTCTCCCTCTCTGATTTCTTCCCAGTTTCCCCTCCCTTCTCCTATGATCCTCTGCACTTTTTCTCATATTCCACTTATGAATGAAACCATATGATAATTGTCTTTCTCTGATTGACTTATTTCACTTAGCACAATACCCTCCAGTTCTATCGATGTCAATGTAAATGGTAGGTAGTCATCCTTTCTGATGACTGAGTAAGATTCCATTGTGTATATGGACCACAGCTTCTTTATCCATTAATCTATTGAAGGATATCTTGGCGCCTTCCACAGTTTGGCTATTGTAATCATTGTTGCTATGAACATTGGTGTACAGGTGCTCCTTTGGATCACTACATGTCTGTCTTTGGGGTAAATACCCAGTAGTGTAATTGCTGGGTCATAGGGTAGCTCTATTTTTATCTTCTTGAGAAAACTCCCTCCTGTTTTCCAGATTGACTATACCAGCTTGATCTAAAATTATCTAACTAATGGTTTGAATAACCATTATGTGATCACCTTTCTGTTTTGAGTTGTGTCAGATACAAATATAACATGCATTCTTTATGAAGGCAACTGAATTTGTATGTGAAAGAACTTACTCCATTTAAGAATTAGAAAATAACACAAGGCAGAATCTGAAATTATAAGATAAGTGAAATGGACAGTAGGAGGAAACTTTGTGCAGTGTGTAAGGCAAGTGAACATTCCAAGGACAACCATATCTGAGATGGGTCTTAAGGATGGGAGGAATTCGTGGTTGGGGAAGAGGCAGAAAATATGAATGAAACTCATCAAACATGAGTTGATGAGTTTCCTGGCAGGTCATGGAAGATGAAATGATACAGACAGAAAAAATTATATAGGTAGAACCAGATTGTTGGAGATTATGGATTTATATATAATAAGTACCAGAAATATTGTAAATTCTGGAAATGCATGATAAAGCAGATTTTTGAGAGGACTAGTTTGGCAAATAAGTCTTAAAAAAGTCAGAGAGGGAAGAGTCCAGTGGCAATAAGATCAGTTGGAAATTGTATGTGAGTTGATTAAAGTCTTTATTAAAATGGAACTGAAGAGATGGGTATAATGAAACATATCTGGGAATTTGTAATGTTATTTATATTTTGTATTTATGAAATTGGGTCAGAGAAAAAAGATGGTGTCATTAACTAAAATGGGTAATTTCAGATGGAAGTTTTGCTGACAGGCATTTGAAGCAAAATTGTAGCTTCTGTAACCAGTTAATATCAATAAATTTGTAAGATTACTTCTCACTCTCCATTCCTCTGGAGTGTGAAAGATATATGATCTATCACTTTTTGAACATGTTTAGTGGAAACAATGCAATAGACAGAGTTTGGGGTGTTACATAAGGTTTTCAGTGTAAAGACAAAGATCTACTACAACAAAGTAAAGTTGGAGAAATATCATAACAATCCTGAAAATTCATACCTTTTACCAAGAACATGGTTCCTGAAATATTCAAGTAGTTATAGCATTTTTCAAAACTCTAGCTGTCCAGATAATGACTTTAGTTTGCATGTCTGTTTAGCTAAAATAGACATAACCAATTTTTCAGGTGGTAGGGGCTTGCAAATTATCCTTTGTTCAGTCTTGTTTAATCTCGATGGATTTGTCATTGCAATGATACCTATACAAATAAACACATTCAAGTGATATCTATGCATATCATTAGGTTGATACCCTTTTTTGTTGTTTAAAAATGTTCATACTATTAAATCCTTATGATGAGTCAGATCCAGAGGTTAATTAAGCAAACAGTAACTAATCATATTCCTATAAGTGAAGTTAGTGGCAGACATGTGGCTGAACTTCTACTTATTATGTTAAATATTTATATTGCAGCCAATAAGCCTAAACATTGTTCATATTGTGCTACCGATATAGGAGGAAGCAGGAGACAGAATGAAGGTGATATGGGATGTGGGAAGGACGAGGAGCCAGTGAGGGATAGGCATCTCTCCACCTGGCACCTGGGTATTTTGTAAACTGCAAGGATAGGGATATTTTTAAAAACTATTTGACTGGGAGATACAAAATTTTAACTTACAATATTGTGTTTCCTTTTATTTGGACAGTTTATCTAAATTTGGTTTATTCACTATAGCCCTAGACTATTTCCTCTCTTTTAGCCAGATGAAATAATTACAGCTTTTTCCCCCTGAACAATAACAAATCAAGCAGACCTGAAATACTTGTGTTTTTCTATTTATTTCTTTTATGCATTTCTGAAAAGTATGAAACCAAGTGCTGCTCTCCTTTGGCGTTGGCAAATATTCATAATTTTATCAAAAGAATTACTGAAGTTCAACTTACTTTCATTTCACAGTTGAACTTGAAGAAGGAATATGCCCTAAGACAGTGTTGTTGTATGTGGCAGTTGTGGAAATTTGTAATACTGCTCATTGTTGCAGATGATGGGATGGAGCTTGCCTCGTCTTGACTGTGTATAGGATATACTTTAGTTAAGCACCACCTCTCTCTACATATACACTGAGGTCATCTCCAACTCAACTTAACCTACAACTGCACTCACCCTGCCCTTCCAACTGGTTGTTTTTTTTTTTTTTTTCAGATGCTGTACTTCTGTTAATTTTGCCTCTATATTCCCTGATACTGAACTTAAAATCAGTGTCTTACTGAAATCTCTAAACTTTCATGCTTAGATTATTTAGTTGTTAGTCTTCCAATAGGACACACAACTCCCCAATTTTTCCTAATCTAGTCTTTCATATGCATCTCTGACCGACTGATCTTCCTAAAACACATCTTTAACAAACCTTTATAGCATCCACCTCTCTACCAAGTTAATAAAAAGCCTCACATTGGCATTAAAGACCTCACCATGTGCTCCCAACCTGACCTCTATGTCATACCTCTAGAGGATTCTTTCTTTCTAGGGAACTTAAACTATACTTTTTCCCTAAACATATTTAGATTTTTTAGATTCTAGTGACCGCTTATACCATCTCCATCTCCTTGGGTAGCCTCCGAAGACATCAACTAAAATCTTAGGTTTTCCAAGTAGAAACAGCAACTGCCCCATGAAGCCTTCTGTGGTCAGCCACAAATGACCTCCAATCCTTTGAGTTCATACAATGTATTAAATAGCTACAGAGTCTATGCGAAACATATATGCAGCCCTGTATTGTCTATATCAGTGGGCTGATAGAAACGTCCTCAATCTAGAAGTAAAGGATATAGTTGACCCTCAATAATGTTAATTTCCTTCTGCCTGAAGACTTCTGTTGTTGATATCTAATATCTCTATATTCCCTATACTACTCATAGTAAGTGCTCAGTAAATATTTGCCAAATAAGGACTTAGATGAAATTACTTTTTGGAACCTATTTAATTTGGTATAAAACATGAACCTATTCTAGGAACTGAAATCTTCCCCTGAAATTAATGCAATATTTCTGTATGAACCTCTGAAAGCCCTCTATTCACAACACATGAACAGAACCCCTTGCCTAGAAATGTTATTTTGAGCACAAAGACTGTGGAGATTTCACAAAATCCAGGAGGGCTTTCTGAAGAGCATTCTGTGAAGCCCCTGCAAAAGTTGTCCTAGGAAAATTTCCCATAGCAATTAAATATGCCAAAGATGGCTTACATGGAGATTAACCTCTGGGTTTAAGGGTAAGTTGACTTCCTCCTTTATTTAAAATAAGTTACTTCTCACTGGATTGGAAAGCCAAATAAGGTCAAAAAATTGAATTCACTAGAGGCGTGTGTAAAGAAAGGTATGTGGCAGCAGCTTCTATCCTCCAAAAGGCTTACATTTAATCCAATGATAGACAGTCACTTGTAAAAAAAAAAAGTAAAATGAGTATTTGGAAGAGAACTAAAGGGCAGGGATAAATTCACAAGCATGGAGAATAAATAATGATGATTCTGTGACAGCTTTTTTTAAATCTTATTTAGTATTTACATTTCATTAATGATTGTATTTAAATATTCTGTTTTAAAAATATTTTTTTTCAGCAAGTACTCAGTGCTGAGGGAAAGAAGGTGTTTTCTAGCAATTACTCAGTTATTCATCAGTTTGAAGCTTTTTATTATGTTCTGTGCCTGTTGAAAATGATTTCTCTAGAGAAATTCTGATTCTGCAGACACGGTTCAAGAAAGCAAAGTCTTTGGGGTTGCTGTGCCAAGTCCTTAAGTTATGTGTTTGGACCCTAAGACCACACTCTCTGAGTCTGGAGCCTTGTTTAGAGTTCATAAGAACCTGTACTACTCCGGTGTTACTTCAACAGCACATCACGGTAGAGATTCAGGGAGTAACACCAAAAAAAGGGTCTAGGTTTAAAGTCCTCTGTTTCTGCTTCCACGGGTCTGTTGACAATAATCTTATTTATTATGTAATAGAATCTGGCAGCATTAATAAGCTTTCTTTTTTTAAAAATGTTATCTTTCTTGGATTTCTGTTAATCTCATGCCTCTTAATCTTACGCCTTGGAGACTGGTCCTCCTTAGTGCTCTTATTTCTTCTCTCATCAGTGAAGTGTCTCCTAATCAGTCCTCTCCTTGGGGACATCTCACACACTGTTCATTCCACAATGTGTGCCCTCGTGAAGCCACACAACTGGTGAATGGTAGGACAGAGGTTTGAACCCAGGTCTGCCGACACTGAAACCTAAACTCTCAGTCCCTTGTCTGCCGAAAATTAACCCTGCAGCTTGAGTATCTTCACCATCCTTGCTGATACTTACAGAGGGCCTACTGTGTGCCAGGCCCCGGATTTAGATCCTTCATGTCTGCTGTGCCTGACTTCAACACAGTGTTATTCCATTTCACAGATGAAATGTCATGCTGTGGGAATGGTCCAAATAAGAACATAAGGACTAGCCATTTGCATTTTTGCATATGGAGTGCTGGCTTTACTCTGTCTTTAGTTCAGTAAGCTCTCAAAGGTAGATACAATTCCGGGGCATGTTTATGTGCTGATGTCTTCATTTATAAGTTCCTTTAAAGTAGAGCACACCAAAACACACAAAAAGAGAGAGAGACAGACCAAAAAACAGACTCTTAGCTATAGAGCCTAAACTGATGGTTACCAGTGGGAACGTGAAGGGGAGGATGGGGGAAATCTGTGATGGGGATGAAAGAGTACACATATCAGAAAAAAAAAAATCATTTCACCATTGGTTACAGTTGTAAGAGTGAAATAAACCAACTGATTTTAATAACTTTACTATTTTGTAAATTAAATATATATGTAATGTATGATTCACAAAATAAAGTTTATTAACATACTAAAAAAATAAGAATGTTGTTTGACTAATTAAAAAAATAAAGTAGGACACACATACTCAAATGTTTGTATTACTAGAACAGATAACATTATTGAGTAAATCAGACTTCAAGATGATTAGGATGAGGGGCTCCTGGGTGGCAGGTTGGTTAAAGTGTCTGACTGACTCTTGATTTCCACTCACGTCACGATAACCAGGTCGTGAGCCCACATCAGACTTTGTGCTGGGTGTGGAGTCTGCTTGAAATTTTCCCTCTCCCTCTGCTCCTCTCCCTTTCTCTCTCTCTCTCTCAAAAAAAAAAAAAAAAAAAAAAAAAAGAAAGAAAGAGAGAGAGAGAGAGAGAGGATAAATACTGGTTAGGTTTCTGGAAACTTGAGAGTTTGTGTCCCATATCATGTCATTCAGGTTTATTGTAATGACATCGTGCAGGTAAGTGCACACACTCACACACACACACACCACAGACACCTGCAGGTCACCCATTTGCAGCTTTTTATTTTTTATTTTGTATTTTAGAAAATGTTTTATTTATTCATTTTTTTTTGTAGCTTCTATGCCCATGTGGAGCTTGAACTCACAAATCCGAGACAAGAGTCACATGCTCTCCCAACTGAGCCAGCCAGACATCCGGATCTGTGGCCCCTTAAACTATCAGTTTTTCCTTAAGCAAAAGTTGCTAGGCTAGATTAAGAAAGATATAATTCCATTTTGGAGATGAATGTGAAGTCACTGGATTGCATGTATTCACATTTACACCCTGAAGACTGGTCTGATGAATGGGTGATGACCACTTTGAAGGAGTCACTGCTTTGGTCGAATGGTTTTGCTTAAGGGGTCATGATACACACTCACTTGCGGACTTTTCAAAGAAGGAAAACAGATAATGAGTTCCTTTTTTCTTCATCAGATGATTATAATTCATAGCTTGAGAGCACCACAGTTCCCTCTCCATGGGAGGACTTCCCAGGGATGGAATGTGGCACCTGACGATGCCTAGGAACCAGCAAGCCGGGCGATGGGACTCCAGCCCTCACTGGAGGGAGCTGCAGGCGACTCCATTCCACTTGGTTTTTCAGTGCTGGCAGATGGGACTTCATTGTTTCAAAGTTTCAGTTTGGAAAATTTAGACATTAAGGGTTAATCTACATTTTAAAATAGCTGTCTTTGGAGGAAATTATGCTATAAATGAGAAACCTGTGTGGAGTTCTGGGTTCTTTATGTTAGCTTTGGCAGGGCCAGGAGCCTGTTTTGATGATAAAGCCAGCATTTGAAACCTGTATTTTATATTGCAGGGAAACTAAGCAAATTTAAAACACTCCACATTTGCCTTTTGACACCCCATAACCAATAGATGAACTTTAATTTCTGGGAGGCCTCCCAGTGATTAATGCCTTCCATTTATGACGTGAGAAGAATGCACCGTATGTTAGTTGGTCTTCTGTCCGTTTCTAAAGAGCACCCGTGCCAGGATTTTGATGTGCACTCGCATTCTGGCACCAGGCTTTACACTTCTCACCCAGCACAGAGCCAGCTCACAGATCCTGTTCGGCACAGCAACTCCAGACACGCAGCCTGAATTTGAAGGCAGCCTCCTAAAATGTGGCAGGCACCGTCTCCCTCTTCCTATTTGGAGCCCGTCATGTGGGGCTAGGACCACTCTCAGCTGCCTGCAAGGCGGCCTTGAGAGAGTTGGATTTGTTAGCTTCTCACTGGAGCAGTGTCCATGAAGGTCAAGTGTGGCACCACAGGACTGTTTGACAGTGTTATCTGTTGCCTAGACTTACTATTAAGAGGAAATGGTTATATATATATATTTCACATTTCCAATAGAGATCCCGTAGTCTTCTCTTGTAGGAGACAGTATCCAAGTAAAGACCTTTGGGGCCTTCCTTGGTTCCACTGCCATCCACGGGAGAGGAATGGCATTCACTAAGCCGTGTGGTGTGGCTGTCAATGCTGTCCACCAATATTTTTGGTTCTCACACCTCGAAGGCACATAGTAGTTTGCATTTCCTGCCTCTCACTGAGCACATAAACTGCTCAAGTCAATAAAAATCGAGCAGAAGTGTCATGTGTTTTACTTTGCACCGTAAATGTTAACAGCCAGGCGGTGATTCACCACTCTCCTCTTATTGCTGCTGCAGTGACTTGAGAAGCACACAACCAGAAAAGGCCTGCATTAGCCTGGATCCCCGAGTGACTGATAAATAGAAAAGCCCTGTTCACCAGTGTTACACTTGCAATATGAACAAGAAGGATCCTTGGGTATGTTAACCACTGAGATTTGATGATTTCTCATTCCTGCATCACAACATAGTCTATGCTGACCAATGAGCCTTGTTAAACAGAGATTAGACCCAGTGCCCTGAAGCTCAAACAGTGCCAAGCCAGGTCCACGTCTTTCTGGTCTCATTTTCTCTTACAGATATCAGCAAAATGTGAGTTCCCTTCATGTGGAAAAGAGACAGAGTCTGCTTTAGCATTCCATTATCTTCCAACTCCCCCTGCCCTGCCTCCACAACAGACTAGGAATAACAAAGTCTAAATCAAGAAAGGAGATAAGGAGATCCTGCTATGTTCTTAACTAGTTTCACCATTTGTAATTTTGCTAGATTTTGGTCCCACTTAGTTCTTGTCTCTTTCTTCTCACATTGGTTAGGAAGCCAGAAGGAGAAAAAATGATGGCTGTTTTCCCAAACTTCCAACACTTATAGACCTTAAGCACACCACTTGATCAAGTCTATAGGTAACAGAGATAAGCATACTATTTTTGTTGTTCCTTAAAAGTCTTGAAATGCTAGCAGACTACTAGGATATAGATGTCATAGACAAGACTGTAACATGGCCTTAAGTTTCTGAGCCCCTGGTACATGCCCTGAATCCCCTTCCCTTCAATGTATAAATGAAAATATCATCAATGCACAAAAGAAATATCACTCCAGTGGTTAATTTACATTATATGGCAAAGGTTAAAGAGATTTTGCCATTGTAATTAAGGTCCCTAATCAGTCGAGTTTAAGATGATCAAAAGGGGATTATCCTGCCTAAGCCTGACATAATCAGGTGAGAGTTTGAAGAGAGTTTATAGGTCACAAATAGAAGTCAGTCATTTTCCTCCTGCCCCTGAGGGAGCAGATATCCGTGCTGTGAGCTGCCAATGAAGGAGGCCCCATGGCAAGGACTTGAGTTTGGTTTCTAGTTGTTTCAGGATAATTCCTGGCTGACATCTAACAAGAAAATAGGGACCTCAGTCGGAAACGAATTCTGCCAACAACCTGAGGGAGCCTGGAAGCAGAACTTTTCCTAATTGATTCTCCAGATGAGAATACAGCAGGCAGCATTTTGCCTTAAGCCTTGTGAAACCGTGAGTAAAAGATGTAGCTAAAATGTGCCAGCCTTTTGACCCAGAGAAACTGTTAGATAATAAATTTGTTGAAGATTTCGTGTACTAACTGTGTGGCCGTTTGTTATGCAGCAACAGAAAACCAATACAAAAGAAATCTGACCTGTTTTTTCCTGACATTTCTGGCTTTTATTTGAATAACAAATCATGTAGGAGTGTCCTTCTATCACCTTAGCTTCCTGAAGTCAGTTTTAACTCCCATTTGGAGCAATGAGACTGGAAGAGATTTTCACAGTGGTTAAAAGTAGCTCTTGATGTCTTCCTTGTGTCCCTAATCAAACCACTGCAAGCAGCCATGAGAGAACTTCAAGGTCTCTACTCACTTTTGCAATGCACAGTGACAAGCTTCTCTCCACTGGGAATGCTCTGTGCTCTGACTGGAGTTATTCACTAACAGTCATAAGAACCTGAGATAATTTTAGGATACTAGGGAGTCTGTGGTGTATCTCTGAAATCAAATGATGGATGGGGCCCCTTTTGATCACATTCTGGAAAGGAAATGTGTTGATACAGAAACATCGTTTTGACTTACTGGAAAACACTTGGTGCTTTAAGGTGAATTTTGACATTAGAGTGTATGCTTTCATAATATACAGCACAACCAGACAGAAATGAGCCTCGCTGCAAAGAGGAGACTTTGTTTGGCTGATTTTGGCACCTTATTTTTGAAGTTGGTAACCAGAGAGGGAAGAACCAGTTTCATCAAAGCACAATTTGAGGTAAATAACTTTTCTTTACATTTGTTAGTCATTTGACTTGTTATATCTTATGTACATCAAAAGACAGAAGCAAACAAAAAGCTAATAAATGGTTAGCAAAGATTTTTAGATGTAAATGAATTCGAAAGTATTTAAAGCTGTGGCTTCCTCTAAAAAGTTTGTGAAGGTTCTTGAAGAAAATACTGATGACATAGGGCCAGTGAATAGGGCTTATAGGTAAAATTGTTTGAGGAATGCTGAATTATCATTCTCCCACTGATTGACTAGATAAATCTAAATAAAAATATTATGTGATTGCTTATCTACATTGTTTCACCAGTGCTATAGGTCATCAATTCTTGGATAAAAGCCCCAGCTGAGGCCAGGAAATGGACAATATGGGCTCTCTTCATGCCCTGTAGTCATTCTAAGATTTCCTAGTAGCCTGTTTTTTTGGATTGTTTATCCTGCCCTTATCATTGTCCAAAGAAGATGCATTCACTCAGGGGGAAAACAGAGACTTGATATTTTAAAAGTAGTAGTTTTTAAGGCACAGCACTCTGGGTGGTTATTGATGGTGCCAGCTAGTTTAGAAGTTTGCTGATTGATTTTCTGTAGTTCATGCTATTGGCCACCTGTGTTAGTAGTAGAAAAGTTCTCAAAGGAGATGATTTTAAGGGACTTGGGGGATTTGGGTAGGAAGCTGAGATCACTAGGGCCCTATGAAAAACTGTAAGGTTGGCTGTCTTCTCTTTTTGATCATCTTCTCTTCCCAATCTTACGAAGACCCTCTCCCTGATTCTCAGGAACATTATGCTTCCCATTTACTATTTAAAAATGAATTTTTTTCTACTTAAAGTTGCCGGTTCAGCATGTTGGTTTATCTCAGTTAGAAGGATACAAATCTGATTAAAGTACTTAAGTAAGACCACATTATGAAGATTTCATGAACTTACTCCTTCAAGGTATAGTTAAAGTTTAAAAGATGGTATTCATTAATCCAGACAAATCCCTATTTGAGTGGTAAGGGTAGAGACTTTTGAGCGTAGGGATCTGTGTGTACTTCTTTTCTAACCACATTTGCCATTCTTGCATATCTTTTCCCCATCAAGAACAAGGGTTTGTAACTGAATACTTAACTCCTGAAAGTCTGCCAACCATCTCAGTAGATGGAAAATGCTTTCTGCCAAATGCATGTAGTTCTCATTGGAGTTTGAGCCACTCTATCACCTACCTGAGTTCTAAGCCAAAAGAGAGATACACAGAAGATCAGGTAGAGAGAAATAAAAGTATCAGCTTCAATAGTAATAGCATTAATGGAAAACAAGGTTTAGGCATGTGACTAATATGTGCACCAGAATTAGGCCTATCTATCCACCCCATCAGATACCGCCCGGAAAACCATAATCTTGCCTGCAAGAATATTTTCTTTACCACTAAGCTTTCTATAAGAGAGAATGAATCCAACCATATGCTCTCCAAGTAGGTTGATCCCAAAGAAAGGAGGAAAGGAGAAGGGTAGAGCTAATTAATAACATGGTTCCTGCTCCCAAATTTAACACTTTCCTCAAGTCCGCTCCCATAACTGGCTATGTAAATTGTGGGGCCCAGTGAAAAATGAAAATGCAGGACCCCTTGTTCAACAATTTTTGTGAATTTTAAGATAGTAAGAATAGAGCATTACATCAAATATGAGCAAGTATACAGGCTACAAATTCATGAAGCAACCCCTGTTTACTTCTTGTCTGGGATACAGAATAAGGAAGTTAAGCAAGTACAAGAGAATATTTTATTTATTTATTTATTTATTTAAATATAATTTTAAAATTATTTATTTATTTGATGGACAGAGATCACAAGTAGGCAGAGAGGCAGGCAGAGAGAGGGAAGAAGAAGGCTCCCTGCTGAACAGAGAGCCCGATGTGGGGCTTGATCCCAGGACCCCGAGATCATGACCTGAGCCAAAGGCAGAGGCTTAACCTACTGAGCCACCCAGGCACCCCAAGAGTGTATTATATTTAATTCATGTCCATCTACATGTGTAAATCAAGTATAAAAGAGGTTTCCTCAAAAAATGACATTTCCAAGTCTCCCGTTCTCTAATCCCTTAGGTTTAACTAGAGAGTCCATGGTCCACGGGGAAGTGGCTATACCTGTCAGAGTAGGAAAGTGGCCATCTCATCAAGGAGTTCTTGCTGTCATAGCCATGAGCCTACCCTTCTAGTATCAACCACTGTTGCTTTTTTGATCCTTTTGGCATACAGCAAAGAATTTACTTAAGGATGCTATAAAATAGGTCAGAATCATACAATCATAATCATACTACATTACTCCATACTACTAAGGGATAATGGATCCCTTAGACCAGAGGAAGAAAACTGGTTATTTGAAAATTGATCCCTGAGAGGCCTCTAGGAGAAAGAGAAAGTGATACTCTTCTGCTAAATAAAATGTAAACTCAGTCATTTACTTTAAATATTAAATAATGTGTTTCCCAATTACAAATAGAATTCATTTGTGGGTTCTAATAATGAAAAAGCCTTTGTAATCAATTTATGCTTATTTACCTTAGTGTTATCTTCTTTCTGACGATGTATTGTTAGTTGTATGTCAGGTATTTCATCCTTGCCCCTTGTCTGTGTTCTCGCTCTGGGGAAGAATATCAGGATTGTTCATCTCACCTTCATTGCACCCTCCTGCATCTTTTGGGGCAGGGCTCAGTCCCAAGCCTGGGCCATTAAGGGGGAGTCATGGTTGCAGTGATTCCTTGTTTTGATGTGCTATCCTAGAAGCAGGAGAGATGTGTTCAGCTGAATTCATCAATTCATGATGAATTCAGAAGCCTCTGCCCTTGACCCTCTTCTGCATTATCCAGGGCAGACTTCGAGTGGCTAATGGTGATGTGGTGAAAAGGTGAACAGGGGTAACTCCTGTCCTCTGAGCCCTTAGAACATCTGTTGTATCAAAAAGAAAATGTAGCTGATAATGTTTTTATCATACTCAAAAATAATTCTTTTTCTCTAAGAAAGGAAAAAAGTCAGTGCAAGCAAAATGCTATTCCTCAAGAACTATTAAGGCCTTTGTGCTCTTCTATATTCAGATCAGTTGATAGTACCCATAGTTTTACTGATAAAAATCTTACTGAGCTTATAGCACTAGATATGACCCTATATATTCTAAAGCAAGTCCATATGATTTGAAGCAAATTTAATGTGTGACCATGGAATGAACACCGTAGTTCCAAATTTTCACTTAGAGAATGTCCCTTAAAGAAGTTTAGGATTCAAAACCTTTCTAACTTTGCACTTCCTTCTTCATGTTTTCTCATGTTCTATAGAAAGATACAAACAAAACCGCCCAAAAATATAAATGTGGAAAAATATCTACATAGAATTCTTGAAAATATTGGCAATAGTTTATGGTATTGTACTATTAAAACAAACTCATCACCAAACTATTTACAACTAATTACAGTTGTCTTTATGCAAGGATATGAAGTTTCTCATTCTTCATTGATCTTCTTTCTCAGTATCTGAGAAAATCTTTCATATCTAGATGGTCATCAAGCCCAGTATTTTCGGGCATTGCCCCTCTGTGTTTTTACAGTCAACAAGATCAGCTAGGGCCTCATAACCTCACTTTCAAGTGTTTCAGCTCAGTAAACGACTTTCAATTTAGACTGGTGACATACCGTCTTCTTTTTAGGAGGCCCTGGGGTCCCTGGCCCCAACTTTGCACCAAACTCCCCTTTCACTTAGTAGTTGTCAATATGTGATATGTCATAGAAGTTCTTCTCCAAACCTTGCTGTTCAGCAGGTCCTATCCGGAAGCCCCCATGTCATAAGCATGTTAGTCCTTTTCGTGTGGGCTGCATGATCATAGATAGGTTAAAAGAAACAAGAAGTCAGAAAGGTATAAAGAACTTAATACTGTTTCTAACTGCCATCTGAGATGTAGCATGAAAGATACACTTGACTTTATTCCTTTGCTTTTATTTCAAAGGATGGGGTTCACCATTTCTACTTAGATTTCCATATTATACCTTAGTAAAGGTTAATTTAGAGTTAACCTTTTATCCTAGCTTGATGAACTAATTTAGGCAGAATTATAGGCATCCCCAGGGACTTTACGGAGCTGTTGTTTCTCTGAGAATATCCAAACTAAGTGAGGCCCAGATCCCTGTCACACATAAATCCTCTCAGAATTTTCACAACTCTTACTTTTTAATTTTATCTCCCTACTATCCCTTACTCTTCCTTTAAACCAGTGGAGGAGAGAGGAGAGAAAGAGATGGTACTGAAGAAGGCGTAAATGTTATGGAGTTGTTCTAGTCACACTCCAGCCAAAGCAGTTGTGTTCTCATTTGATTTTGTTTTACATATATGCTTTGAATAATGGGATTTGGATCCCGCCATTTCTTCAAGCAATCATCCCAAGTCTTTCATCTTTCTATATAAATATTTCTTGGGAAAAATTATCTACACTACCCTACTGAAATTGCCCCTCAAATTTTTGTCATCCATAATTTCTAATTAACTTTTGTTATTGTCTTTTATAACCACCTTTGACACCAGTGACTATTCTCCCCTCAATCAAGACTCTCTCTCTCTCTCACCATTTCTAGAATGTAGCCATATCTCTCTGACAATTTTTGCTACACTTTTTTTTTTTCTTGATTTTACTCTGCCCACACAAGGCACCTGTCTTAGGTCATGTTCCCTGGAATCAAAATCTGAGATGTAAGATCTCACTCTGTCAAATCTAGCTCTGTTTTCTTTCGTCCCGACGTGGCTCCCTTTAAGTGATGTATTCTCACATTCTATGTATAAGTGTATGTCTGCCGCACACATATCACCAATGTCTTGTCCAAACTGCAGATCTTCATTTCTTATTTCTTTGCAGAATGGATGTCCTACAAAGTTCACATTTTCAAAACTAAAATCATTACTCATTATTTTATTTCCCCAAACTGACTTTGCTGTATTTGTAAATGATATTGTTACTCTTCATTATGAGGGCTCAAAAGATATTAAACTATCATGCTCTCTTCCTCTGTCATTAAACTGTCATGTTTTCTTCTCTATCTCCCACTTTTAATTCCTTGGAAATCACCAATGGTTCTATTACCCTAACACTTTTAGTCTTTGTTCAGAACATTTTCTTTATCTTCACTGATTTTCTACCCATTTACACATTTTCACATGGAAGAACTGTTAAAGAAATGCGGGGCTGAGTGATGCTGAGCTTTATTTCTCTGGTCTATTGTGTTCACCTCTACCTCCCTTTTCTGAATCTTTGAACATGCCTTGTCATGTTGATTTCCATAAGTAAAACTTCCTCAACTTTTGATTCAGGCAGTACTTTGTACTTTGTAAATAATCAAAGTTGTCTATGTAAATATATTTAATAGGGACAGAAGCACATTAACAATTTGAAGAAAATACTTATGACTTTCATCCCCTAATCTATTGCTTTGAAGAAATAAAACATGACCCATGGAATATCAGTAAAGAAAATATTTGGGGGCAAGTTCTATGGCGTGTCTTAATTCATTATGACTGCTCACAAGGCTGTCCCTTATATATGCTGTATTCCCACCAGGCACATTGTCACATTCTGCCTGGCCTCAGATGTCCAGAGATCTGTAAATGTAACAATAATAATGACTGCAATTTCTTCTTAAAATGAAGACAGCCCTATATTCTTGGATGAGTCTAATATTGCATACTAACTTAGAGTCACAGAGTGTTTTTGTATATTTAAAGCAAAGGATATTCCGTTAGGTTGCTTCTCCCTAAGGCCTCTTCTCACTCTGCATTGTACAGGGAGAAGATTTGGTCAATTCAGTGGAATAATTATACACTTCACAGCTGAACAAGAGATTTCGGATTTACAAATTAATGTTTGATTAGTTCCAAAGTTGACAAAGCACAACTTCAGAGGGGAATGGCAGTAGATAAATTCAGTAATAACTCTCAAATAGCCCAGAGGTACATGAAATCAACATCACTAATTATCAGGTAAATGCAGATCAAAACCATAATGGATATCACCTCATACCTGTTAAAATGGCCATCATCAGGAGGACAAGAGATAACAAATGTTGGCAAGGATGTGGAAAAAAGGGGACCTTTGTACACTCTTGGTGGGAATGTAATCAGTTCTGCCACTATGGAAAACAGTATGGAAGTTCCTCAGAGAATTAAAAATAGAGCTGTCATAGAACCTGACAATCCCATTCTTGGGCATATATCTAAAAGAAATGAAAGGAGGATATCAAAAGGATATGTTTGTTGCAGCATTATTCACAACAGCCCAGATATGGAAACAGCCTGTCTGTTAATGGATGAATGAATAAAGAAGATGTGAGATATATATATATGTAATAATATATAATAATAAGTAATATATATTCACTCACAAGAAAGAAGGAAATCTTGCAATTTGAGACAACCTAGGTGGAACTTGAAAGCATTATGTTAACTGAGATAGGTGAGACAGAGGAAGACAAATGCTGTGTGATACTACTTACATGTGGAATCTGAAAAAGCTGAACATGCAGAAAGCAAGAGTATAATGATGGTTACCAGAGACTGCAGAGTGGGGAAATTAGGGAGATGTTAGTCAAAATTACAAACTTGAGGGGTGCCTGGGTGACTCAGTGGGTTAAGCCTCTGCCTTAGGCTCAGGTCATGGTCTCAGGGTCCTGGGATCAAGCCCCGCATCAGGCTCTAAGCTCAGCAGGGAGCCTGCTTCCCCCTTTCTCTCTGCCTGCCTCTCTGTCTACTTGTGATCTCTCTCTGTCAAATAAATAAGTAAAATCTTTTTAAAAAATTACAAACTTGAAGTTAGAAGATGACTAAGTTCTAGAGACTTAATGTACAGCATTGTGATTATCATCAACAATATAGTATTTAATATATACTTCAAAGTAGCTAATGGACTATATTTTAAATGTTCTTAACACAAAAAAGAAGTAATTATGTGATGTGATGGAGATGTTAGCTAATATATAAGTATATCAAATCATCACATTTTACACCTTAAACTTATACAATGTTATATGTCAGTTATTTCTCAGCAAAAATTACTCTTTCTGTACTTAAGTTGTAATATATTTATTTTTTCTGCTGTGTCTTAGCATCAGCCATACGGTGACTGTAAGTAAATGAAATTGTATATTTCTTCAGGTATTTTTAGAGTTTTACTAATCTTTTCTTTTATTAAAGGATATTGACTTAATAAAAAAATATTCATATGAAAGGCTCTCTGATCAAAATTAAAAACACATGATTTGAAAATTTCACTTCTAGTAATAGTTGGTTGACCCAAACCAGTTCTCTTTCTCTTATAAAAGCTGAAGAGCCTGGTCAAAGTTTAAAAAGACATCTTTTTGAAAGTAGCAAAGAGCTTGTAAGATAATGAGGAACAGTGAGGCCAAGATTTTGGACAACTCAGGTAAGCTGCTCAAAATTGCTTTTGCAGCAGGTCCACAGACATGACATTATGGAACTCTTAGACTCAGACAAGAAAACAACTAGTCTCATTATGGTCTTAAAAAAATAAGGAGCAAGATTGAATAGTTTGGCAGGAAACTAGAAACTATGAAAATAACATAGGAGATACTGGTATATACCTAAAATGGCCAAAATTTAAACCACTAACAACACTAACTGCCGGTGAGGATGTGCAGCGACAGGAGGAACTTCATTCATTGCTGGTAGGAATACAAATGGTCCAGCCACTCTGGAAGACAGTTTGGCAGATTCTTACCAAACTAGCCATATTCTTAACCATAATTGCCAAAATGTGGAAGTAACCAGGATGCCCTTCAGAAGGCAAATGGATAACCAACTGCAGGACACATAGTAAGGTAACATTATGCAGCACTGAAAAGATATGTGCTATCAAGCCATGAGAAGACACGGAGAGACCTTAAATAGTACTAAGTGAAAGAAGTCAGCCTAATAAGACTATAAACTATATGATTCCAACTATATGACATTCTGGAAAAGGTAAAACTATGGAGCCACTGAAAAGATCAGTAGTTGCCATGACCTGTGGGGCAAGGGGAACGATGAATAGGCAGAGCACACAGGATTTTCAGTGTAGTGAAAATACTTTTTATGATATCACAAAGAAAGATACTAGTCATTATACATTTGTTCAAACCTATAGAAGGTGCAACACCAAAAGTGAACCCTAACGTGTACTACTATGTACTTTGAACAATTATGTGTCAGTGGAGGTCCATCACTTGTAACAAATATACCACTCTAGTGGGGAATGTTGATAATGGAGAAAGCTATGCAAGTGGGGGGGTAGAGGGCATGTTGGAAATCTCTCCACATTCCCCTCAATTTTGCTCTGACTCTAAAAAAATCTTAAAAATACATAAGCATAGATGAAAGACACCCATCTTCATATTTTAAAAGCCCAATGAGTCACAAGTGGGAAAAAATTTTGTCTTCTTTTAAACCCATAGTGACACCCCAGAAAACCAGAGACAAATTTTAAAGCAATTAGAGGAGATTACCTTTAAATACAGTGGTTACAAGGAGAGTTTATTTCTCTAGTGCAACATTGGAAACCAAAAGACAAGAGTTATGTTTACAATGTACTAGAAAAAAAAACCCACAAGTTTCAAAACTAGACTTTTATACACAATGACACAAACATCCTTGAAAATAAATACAAAATGATATTTTCAAATGAACAATAGTACAACAAAAGAATTAGTTACTATCAGGATGTACTAAGGAAACTTCTAAAGGATGTATTTTAAATAGAAGGAACATAATCCCAGATGAGAAGTCAGAAATGGGAGAAAAAAAGATGCTGAATGTGAAGGTAAACAATGCATATTGCGTGGTTAAAACAACAACAACAACAACAATGACAACAACAATTTTTATGGGCTTTAATATATTTCTTGCTTTATATCATTAGTAACAGCACAGCTTATAAATTTTGAATTGAATAAATGGATTTAAGATGTTCCAAAGTCCTTATGTTGTCCTGGAGAAAAGGAAATGTATTGCAAAATACTAAATTTTGTTAACTTAAGAGTGCATGTTTAAATTTAGAGTATAAGCTATTCTGCAGGTGCTGTTGCTGCCCTGAGCCATAATTCATTCGCCCACTTAAAGATATCTGTTGGTGTAGTAGACTGTCCAGCGTGCATGTTGACAACTTAATCTCACAAGGACTTAGAACCCTCTTCTTCCCTTCCTGAAGTTCTTCTATAGCTCTCTGAAACTTATTTCACCACAATAGCCACAGTCTACCTTGCACAGAAAAGCTAACTACTCTGAGGACATCTCACAACTAAGGGGGATAGAATTCGGTGAAAAAAAAAGTGCCCTAACTATTCAGTCCACTAGTGGGGTGATCCTGTGGTCTGTTTCGTGGGTTCTTAGAGAATTCGCAGTAGGATTGACCCTTATTTGTACATGGCAATACCTCACTCGTTCATATGCCCTTTATTGGCTTCTCTCCCTTCTGTGTCTCATATTCCACATACTCCCAGTTATTCCTGGGATTTTTTTCCAACTTCGGACATATAAGTCCTTATCGTAGGGTCTGATTTTAGGGAAGACTGACTAAGATGATTGCAACAGACTTGACTCTAGAAAACAGGCCTTTAGGATATGATTCTGGCATTGGATCCCTCAGCCAGCAGATGACAAGGACTCGATTGTGGATAATAAGTAGGCTGTGGAAAATCTTTTGTGTTGTACTGTCACACCTTCCTAGACTATCACTGCAGTGGACTGACATCGTGGTCAGGTTGGCAGGGAGAAAAGTGCTGACTTACAACAGCTCTACCACCTGAACAATAAAGAGGCATGGCAGTCCTAACTAATGTTGAGGTACCTGGTTTTTCAACTGACTTAGAGGACTTGAAAAAGGATACAGTTAGTCTTAGGTCAGTTATGAAATCCAGAAGTCTTCCATGGAAGAATCTAAAGAAATTCTGACCTCCTGCATCTAGAGGCCTTAATGTACTATAAAATCAGGTCCCCCAATTGTTACAAGAATGGCAAAGGTACAAAAGAGTCTGAATGCACTTTTACCGAGGATTTTACGCTAAAGTAAAGAAGAAGCAGGACTTATGATCTGATAGGAAATGATCTGATAGGAAAGGAGAGAGTGATATATTTGAAAACCTTTAACCCCCAGATGTCACTGAATCCTTCAGGCCAGCAGAAGCAGTCCTGCTTTGCTAGAGGAGAACAGCTTTCCCTTCTACTTTACTATCAAAGGCGAGATGGATATTATTCGTTTAATGATCAGTGAGGCTAGAGTAACTTTGATTTGCAGATCAATGGCTAATAGACCATGGAATTCCTAGAGGCTAAATGGAGAGGCAGCTAGCAAAGGTGTTTCCTAACTAATCAAAATGATTATGAGTAGGTGAGTAAAAGGCTAATGTTAGTCACCACAGTGGAAGCCCTCTTAACTGGCCCATTAAAATAGCAGCTGCTTCCTATGAAAATGGTCTACCTTGTCACTCTGAATTGCCCTTACCTGGTTCTAATATCTCCCCTCACACTTAGAACTTATAACAGCCTAGTTTTTCCTGAAATTTTGTTAAGTTTCTTTTTCATTATCTACTTCCCCCCCATAATGTATATTTTATAAGGACATTTTTGGGTCTATTTTGTGTATTGATACATCCAAGCACCTAGAACAATGAATGTCACAAAGTAGGGGCTCATTAACTTTGGTTAATGAATAGCCAGTTTTCCTCACTGCAGGATATATACCTCTATATATGTATTTGAGTAGTACCATGATTCAGTATGATTGGTCACTATCAAGGGATGCTTTAGTAAAAAAATACTATGAAGTCTGTGGCATTGTAAAATGGTGTCCATCTCTTTGCATGAAGTATGACTATCCTCAGGATGCCTTCCTGGCAGGCTGAGTTAACAAAGAGTAGTTACACTTTTTTTGCTAGGTAATTGGTTTATACTTACTTTGTGGAACCAGGACTTGGATTTTCTTTTCTTGAAGACTTTTTTTTTTTTTTTTGTCTCTTTACTATTATCCTATTGGATCTGATTAATTCTGTTTTCTATGTTATTATGATGTCAAAAGTCCTTTGAGGAAAAAATGGGGTGTATTTATAAATATTAATTATCTTTCAAAATGAACAATTCTCAATGTACCTCAAATCTGGAAGGGGTTAATGCACTATCCAACTTGCCTAACATTATCCGAGGGTGGAATATGTGTACTTCAAAAACCTAAGTAATGATGCCATTAACCTTTCTTAGCCTAGCTCTGTAAGGTACTTCACCATTGGTTCAAGTGACTCTCTTTCTTTTCATTGCAACTAGCTGGAATTTTTATTAAGTGTCATTAATCAAAGGTGAAAAATTCTCAGAGCAGGAAAATTGTCAGTGAAACTGGCGTTGTATGTGGAAAAAAAAAAACACAAATAAAAGGATTTGATAATTATGTATTAACTCAAGCATTAATAGTCTTTTCAAATCATCATAGATTATGGCTCCACTTTGATTTTAGGGGTTTAATTTTGGGGAAGACCTATTAATCTTTTTTCCATTTCTTTGCTTTCTTATTAATTGAACTGTTCAGGTGTTATTGATTAATGTAGCTTTCTTAAATGACAGGTGTGGTATGGTAGTCAAAGCTATTCCCTATGCTGTTCCTCTGGAACGACTCATTTTGGAACGTGGGGAAAGAATAAGGATGTTAAGTTTTCTTGTAAAAATAGACTTAGGCACCACTTTTGGGGGCAAAATCAGCTTTTCTTTAGAGCACTGGTGTTGAGGTTAATTAAAATGAACTTTAATCTGTACTGTAAAAATTAATATGGGGAAACCTCACTAAAATCAAGTTGGGAGGTTCAGGAGAGGGAGGTGCTCATGCCCTACCACTCATCGTTAATTGCAGATCAGAAAATCAGATCATTAGTTGCAGAAAGAGATGGGTCTTGCAGGGGATACTACTTTGTTGTCCCAGCAGGAAGAAACAGGGCTTTCGCGCTCCTTTGGCAACAGCTCAGCCAATGACAGAGAGTCACAACTCAGCCAATGAGAAACCACTATACATGGAGGCCCCCACCCCCCCTCGTTTTGGCTAAAGGCCTTTTTGCTTATGTAGCCTTCCCAACTTCCCCCTTTCCTCTATAAAGGAGCGTTCCTTTCTTTTGTATTGTGGACTTGCTTTTAGTTTTGCCGGCATTTGTTCGTCCCGAATTGCAATCCTCTTATTCCCATATTGACCCATTTCTAATGACAAAAATAACTGGCGGTTCTGTTTTTGAAGTTAACAGTATCAGGAGTTAAGAGCTAGCTTCTTATAAACATATCAGATTCGGACCTTAGAAAGGTTTTTATTAATATGCTCCTGTAAGCCTATAACTGAAGTGACTGCCGGAAGAAATTCTACTCCTGATGTGACATATTGAGGCTTTTGCTAGCTGCAACAAGTAGGTGAGTGAAACTCTTCATATTTTTAATGGGCTCACATCACAGAGAAGAGAGAAAACACAATCTTGAGAACAAGGGAAAAAAGATCAGTAGAAAATCGATATTTAGAAAGGTAGACCCTGTAGGATTATATCATAGCCTAAAACTGCCAATATCATTTATTTTGTGGATTAAACATCTGTGCTTTGCAATATAATTGGGGGATACAAGTACAATGTAAGTTCTGTTTAGTTTGCAACTCTGGTTGTTTCTTCCTCCACACTGTTTGTGTTAATTGCCCCTTGTGGATGGGCTGCATAGTCTCTAATCCTCATAGTGTGCAAGTGAATTTGTGCTATGCTTCTCTCAAACACACCTGCAAGAAATTTTAATAGCTTTAAAAACCTAAGATGTTTCCCTAACTCCCTGTTGCATAACAGTCCTGACTATCTGAGGTATCATCACAAAGGATAATTTAATAATAGCTATGATGATCTAGGCACCTGAAATTCCATCTGGCAGCATACACTGTAGTAAGACACACACACACACACACACACACACACACGCACACACTTAAGAGATTTTTTTTTTTTTTAAAGAATTTTATTTATTTGACAGATCACAAGTAGGCCGAGAGGCAGGCAGAGAGAGAGGGGGAAGGAGTCTCCCTGCTGAGCAGAGAGCCCAATGTGGGGCTGGATCCCAGGACCCTGAGACCATAACCTGAGCAGAAGGAAGAGACTTAACCTGCTGAGCCGCCCAGGAGCCCCTAGAGACTTTTTTTAATAAACTTGACTAATGTATTTCCACTCTGTGTATACATGCTGCTTGCTCTTGCTTGGACATCCAAAAGAAGAATTTAGCAACTTGTAACAGTGAATCCATTACAAGTTGGTGAATGCTTTGACAAATTATATCCTGTTTCCAACCATCCCCTGAATTTTTTTCTTAACATTTAAATTTAGGTTACAATAAAATTGTATAAATATAGGATAGAAAAAGTAATATGCTTCACTAGCTATAGTCTTTTTGAAGCTATTGATTCCAAAAAGCAAAAATAAATGGTATTTTCCCTAAAATGTGCAACAGAGTTTAAAGGTCTTCTATGCTTGCAAAATTACTTATTTCCTGTATCTCAGAAAAATAGATGACAGTTTTTACGGGAGGGAAATAATTCTAAACAGGACTTAAGGTAGTTTTTCTGGAGAGGTCAGTAACTATTGAATGAGTAAGTGGATAATTGTATGTATGGACAAATGAATAAACTAAATATGTAAATTTGTTATGACTAAAAATTAGATTGATTCATTTACAGTTTTTTTCAACTTCATGTATCTTGGGCATAGATCTGCTTTGTAAGTGGGCAATTTTTCTTGGCTCTTGGCCATTACTGTATGACCACACGTCTTGTCATTAACCAGATATTTTGAAATTTGAACATGGGATAGTTAGATGAACAAAGTGTAGCCATGGCTGTGAACCATTTGCTTTTTCTCTGCTTTGTGAGCACCTTTTCTCTGCCCTTGGAGGTGCAGTCGAAGACACTTTGGAGTTTCCTATCATTAGAAGTTATTTCTAGATTTAACTGGATCTCCTTACAGCTAATAGGATTTCTGGTATGTGTGTGGGAGAAAGGTGAGAGGAACAGAGGCTAAGTCTCCATTACAGAAGCGCCTCGGAGGAGAATTTGCTATATTTTGTGGTTAGTTTCCTGATTTGGATGCTTTCAGCTTAATGCTAGCTTATTAGGTTTTGTTTTGTTTTCGTATTTGATAAATGTCAAAACCATGTTAACTTGGGACACCTGAGTAGCTCAGTCTATTAAACATCTGCCTTTGGCTCAGGTCATGATCCTAGGGTCCTGGGATTGAGCCCTGCATTGGGGCCCTTGCTCCTCAGGGAGTCCGCTTCTCCCTCTGCCTGGCGCTCCTGCTGCTTGTGCTTGCTCACTCACTCCCTCTCTCTCACTCTCTCTCCCTCTCTCTGACAAATAAGTAAATAAAATATTAAAAAAACAACAAAAAACTAGTTTAACCCTTACTACCATAATGTGTTGTTTAATAGAGCACAGTTATTAGCAAAGGTGGAAACCACAAGCTGTTTTCAATTAAGATGGTTTGGAGGCCCCCTGAAGCTTCACCTGCGTGTTTGTCCTGTCTATATTCCTTCTTGAGAACATGTGTGTAACATTGTGAACATTGGGCCTGAAACTTTGATCTGGTTGAACTAGGCATTAAAACCAAATACCAGTGTTTCTTAAAAGAAATGATCCTTCTGAGGCTGCAGACGTCAAAAGCTATCTTGAGATGTTAAAAAATTTTTCTGGAAAGTGAATGTAAAATGCCAAACCAATACTTCAGAAAACATTTTTAATCTTAATTGATTCAAAAGTGTTGACTATAATTTGGTTGGAAATTTAGATTTACTCAGCTCTTTTTGTTTTTTAACCTAAGCTTTTATCCATTTTATTGAAATACTAGCTTTTTATCAAAGAATCAAGGGCATGATATAAAATGTCCTTTCTCTCACATGTGTGGTTTTTCAGCAAATAAAAAATAATCTCTAAAATAGAATAGTTTTTTTAATCAAGACAAATTATACAATGCATTCTTTGCAGAATAAAAAATTCTGTATCACATAAGAATGCATTCATCTGTAAATAACAGAAAATATCCCTAACAGTGGCCTAAGCAATGATCTTTAATTATTGTAAATAAGAGGAAGTAGGGACAAAGAAGCTTGTGCAGCATTTCCACCATGCCAAAATAAAATACCTGCTTCTGTTGTCCTTTCACTCTATGTGCTTGTCACTCCATTGCAAAATGACCATTGAAACTCCAATTGTATTTAGACAGAAGAGGCAGTTCTACTAGAGTATGTCAATTGTTTCCCCCAAAAGAGCACTGCCTTCTCAGATAAGCCCTAGGGGACTTCTCATTGGTTCTTATTGGCTGGAATTGTATTGCATGTACATCTGTAGTTTCAAGAGAAGCTGGAACGTTAAGCCTTTACCTTTTGCAGAACAAAAGCAAGTGTTTAGTGTGTCCAATCTCTCAGGTTGAAGTCAGCAAGAAAATAAAGGGTGAAGAATTACGTCAGCAACAGCTATGATTTCTGGGCTCTATCTTAGGTCTAATTGAATTCTAGCAGTCTGACGACAAAACAAATTTATGGGACAACAAAGAAACCGAGACATCTTTTGCGCATTTACTGCAGAGGATAGAAATAAGAGATAAATGCCATTATCGAGTAGGGCCAATATATATTGTAATTTCACACAAAAGAGGTCACTGACTGTTTTAGAAAAATGAACTTCAGCTGTATCAAATCTGTCTTTAAAAATGAGGATGAAAAGGGGAGTTTTCTCTTGAAACAACCATTTGAAACCATCCCTCTTCAGTAAAGCCTGTCAGCAGACCAGGGTGATGATTAGACATGGATTTTTTGGGGTCAGGATTTAGTTAGATGAGCACCAGTATCACTACTGAAATGAGTATTCTTAACCACTACTTGTTTTATTGTAGAGCAGCAACAAAATGGCAGAGACGACAGCTGCCACATCATATACATACACACACTCCTTCCTACACAAACTATGCTTTGTACATCAGATGCAGCATAAATACCATGGCATGTGGCAGTTGCTATGGTGACAAGTTTTTTTTTTTAATGAAGAGCAGATGGACTAAGCATGTAAAACTTGCATAAGTTGTTAGTAATCTGTGACTTACTGTAGACTAGTTGATGAAGGAAACTACAATCTAGCCTTTGTAATTTTTCCACATAACATGTTTAACTACCCCTTTTCTCCTTTTCTTCAGTTCATTTTGTTTTCCAAATGGCAGTGGAAAATTGTTAATTGTTTTTCCTATACCACAGGAATTATATATATATTACACACATACACATTATATATATAACCCTTCTTTGCCAAATAAATTTCTATTGTGAGGCTTTTAACTCTTAAGCGGAATACATGCATATTTCCAGTTTTCCATATAAGTACATTTCGTTTAAGTCTAAGTCACAAAATATACATGATAACTTGGGAATGGTTCTACGTGTGAAAGGGTTAGAACCAGCGAGCAGGTGGCTTGCTCTGTATAGCTCAAGTGCTGGATAATGTGTAAGGGCTATAGGACGTATAATGAGTATTTTGGATTAGTTTTTGTTCTGTTGGTCTAATCATCTAATCTAGGCAGGCCTTGTTCTGAAGTGGCCTAATCAAGTGTTGTTCCTAGCTGTTCATGGAACTGGGCAGGAGGGGCACCCTCAAGGAATGATGAAATGTGCTTGTACGATCTTAACCAGTGGTTTTTCTATAGGCCATATTTTCTCTCTTTATCTGCAAAATAGTGAAGGAGATTTTAACCTATTTCAGGAACTACTTAGTGTGCACCCCACGTAAAGGCAAAATTAAGGGGAAGGCACAGAACTGCTTTCAGTGTCAAGAGAATCCTGGGAAAAAGAAGATGAACAAGTGTCTCTAATACCAAATAGACCCTAAGTGTCATTAAGGAGGGAGCTGCTGAGGATCCAAGCCGGAACAGATTCTCATTGGTAATGGCTTTCTTGGATATTTCCTGATGATTTGGCACTATTGGTTTTAGGCAAATCTTTTTTAGATCTTCTTTCCAAGCATGTGTGATTGTGCACTCTGCTGTTTTGTTCATCGTTGATGGTGAATTCTCTGTCACCTTGACTATGGAACTATTATGGGGAAGTTGATTCACCTGGATAGAGAATAAAATGACATTAAGCTCACTTTAATTATTTCTTCAGCTCTTCCTTGAGAATTTCCTCAAAGATGAGTCAGACTTATTGTTAACCTTTATATTTTCTCTTTTGTGTAAGGCTAAAACAGAGTAGAGAGATTGGTGATTAGCAGTTCCTTTATATTCCCCAGCATGCAAAGATAGCCCTTTGGATTGCCCCCCTGGTTGGCATTTTAGATGCCGTGATGACTTGTGTTGCTGCTGCGCCCAATAACCAGCTCTGTGATGCGGCAGTATTTAATAGCCACGTTCTGGTGTGTGTTTTGTGAGCGATGCACGCCGCCCTTATCGCCCAGGTGTTCTCAGACGTGTCTCCTGGCAGAAGCTGATCCTTGTCTCACAGAGTTCATTACAGGCTCAACTGTTGCCACTTCCCTAGATTGACAGCAGGTTGTGAAGGCTGGGGCCATAAACCCTTACTCATTAATATACTAGTGTATCTATTTAACATTGCTATATTAAAATGTATTCTACACCAAGCCCATGTGGGGCACTGGAAGTACAGAAGTTAATGTGACAGACTTCTGCTGCTTATATTTCTAGAGAGGGCATCAATAATAATCATGTGGATTCTTTTTTGTTGTTGTTGTTCCCCTAATGATGATTGCAAATTTTATCAGCGTGTTTTATCAGCTCTAAAGTGATAGCATGGATTGGCGTGACAGAATTTAGGTAGGGTGGCCAAATTCAGCTTCTCCAGAAAGAAACGTTTTCGGTACGAGTGTCTAGGTTCGTAGATTGAAGGTGGAATTAAAATGGTAAGTTTCCATTTTAGGCCTGGGTTGTTGACCTTGTGTGTATTCTGTAGCACTTTCTAAGTAGTCAGTGTGAAAAACCTGAGATTAAAAAAAAAAATCCTTTTTGTTCTTGTGTTATGAAGAGCGCACCAATTGTGTTATCAGACTTGGAACTGATGAAGTACCACATGCATTGAAAGAAGCAGAGTAATCATAGTGGGCTTTTAAAAATAATGATTTCATTTAATTGTACTATAGTAAGCCTAAAAATAATGATATAATTATAGAAAGGGGGAAAATGTCCTTCCTCAGGATTGATATTCTAAACCCAAAGTGTATTTATTGTTTCTTAGTGATAAACCTGGTGTCCTTAATTTTGCAAAAGTCCATTAGTTGAAGGTAAGTGTACCCGCAGTATTTCAGCACATAAGAGATAAAAATGTGCCTTCTGGAGTTTTAAGAGGATCGCATAGATGTTCTACCATGATGGATTTAAAACTCGTGAAAGTCTCACTTATCAAGAATCAATACAAAATAATTACTGTAATCCTACTGCATTCCTTAATAAATTAACCCTTCACTCCGCGGGAAGCTAACGAGAATTAAGTATGGTTTGACTTCCAGAGAGTTGCATGTATTTTTATATTTCCAATTCATTACAAAAATAATTGTGGACTCTAATTTTGTTTAACTAGTGTGCTGCTTATAATTGCAAAATAGCTGTTAAACAATTGCTGCAAAGGCTCAACTATGTAAGGCACTAATGACTATTCAACCTCTAGTAAGACACTTAATGTGGAAAGACGTGAGAGATTTATAATTAAAACAATCTTCTCAATGAACTGTTTGCTCAGAAAACAAACAGCTCGCCTTTACCTTGGCACTAGTAATCGACAATTAATTGACAACATTGTTGACAGTACATTTGACTATGCTTCACCACCTATTAGAAATAGGATTTACTTCCATAGTATTACCACGATACTCATGAGATTATTAACTATAACTCACTAGCAAAGTAAAATATACGATGGACTACTCTATGCTTATGAGTACCATTCATGAGTGTTAATCGGTGCAGTGGAGAAGACTGTATTATTTCTAGTTTTGGTTATTCTCTATATTTCCACAAATGATGTCAGATGAACAGATGTAGAAGAATAGAGTTCACATAAAAAAAAAGATTTAACTGTTAAAATCATAGCATAGCTCTGGGAATTTTTTTCAAGACAATTCTTATCAAATGAAAGTAGTTTAATCATCACAAATGGAAGTGATCTAATGTGCTCGTTTAGAACTACAGTGGACTCCAAAGCATCAGACCTTATAGCTTTTTCTTTTCACAAGCACAACTGAAGCTTCAGGTTTTCTGATATTGAGGCACATAAGTGTTTTCAGTGTGCTAGTTTTGTAACTAGCCACCACAGGGCTGATCCTTTGAGAACCAAGACGTAGGTGGGTGCTCTCTTCACCATTTCTATGACCTCCTTCCCCTCCAGCCCTCCTCCTCCATGCACCTGTCCCATTTTGGGGAAACCAATTCTGTATATGAAGAGAAGGCAGGAGATGGAGACTTAATACTATCACTCAGCATCATGTCTGGCCAGTGGCAGGTGGAGTATAACTCTCTAAGCCTCCGTTCTCTTAAACAGTAATATAGGTAAACTAATAATACCTACTCTGACTACCTCACAGCATTGTCCTGAAATCACAGTGAGATTTTTTTTGTGAAGGTGCTATATGCATAAGTAGTTGATGCTTCCCAAACTGGTTTTTAGTTCACATTAATGTAAAGAAGAGTCATGTTCCACTAGTGTTTGTATTTTAATTTTGATTGAAGTCTTAAAGCAAAGTTTTCACAGGCAATGCAGTATAGTAAAACATCAGTGATTTGGGGGTCTGACAGATTGATTTGATTATTGACTTCTTAATAACCTGAGTGTGTTCAAGTAGGTTACTGAATTCCTTAAGCCTCAGTTTTCTAATCTGCCAAATGGGGAAAAATATCCCTACCTTGTGGAGATGATGAGAAAATTAAATAAAAAAGAATGTGCACAGTTATTGGCCTTCTGTAGGTACTCCGGAACTGCTAGTTATTACTAATGACAATGTTTAAGGAATTATAGGGCTTTTGTACATTCTATTTTTTTCTATGAAATTACACCTAGTAGGCATTGTTAACCTCTGCAGCTCTTGCTGTACCATTGATGAAAAGGAGGAAATAACTTCCTTTTGCTTTGGTGCATAAAAGACTGTAACCTGTTTGAGTATATGCTTGTATTTTATGGTTTTGCTGTACATTGTATCTTCTACTCCTCACATGGTAATAAAAGCCTATATTTTATCTACTATGTATCTATGACATAGGTGTAGTTTTCTACTGCTGCTTGTTATGAAAAAATACAGTGTAGGGGCTTAAACAACACATGTGCAGTGTCTCACAAATCTGTAGGCTGGAAGTCTGAGCATGGTGTAGCTGGGTTCTCTGCTCACCAGCATGACATGAAGGTATTGGCGAGAACTATGAATATATTTAAGACTTAGAGTCTTTGTTCGAGCTCTCTGGTTGTTGGCAGAATTCAGTTCATTATGGCTGTAGGATGCAGGTCACGGATTTCTTGCAGGCTGGAAACCCGTGAGTGGGGTGGGGCAGTCTCAGCTTCTGGAGGCTGCCTACCGTCTTCCCTATGTGTCTCTCTCCACAACATGGCAGTATATTCCTTCAATATCAGAGGGAGAATTTCTCACTTCTGTCCTTAATCACATCACAAGTCAAGTGAAGTAGCAGTGTTATAAACTGTTGGGGTGGGAGTTTGCTGCTGTATGGAATTCTGCTTCATTCAAGCTACCTTACTCATGGGGCCCTGAATGAAAGGAACAGAGACTGAATGCATTCCAGTGAAAGGAAAGCAAAGGTAGTTAAAAATAGATAATGGGATGTTTGCCTTATGGTATAGACACTATAGTAGGTAGACCTGGGGTAAGAGAAATAAGGAACAATAGCAAGCAATACTAAGAACTAGAAATGGCATACCCTTTTCATTGTCTTTGACTTTGGTCTATAAGAGCCTTATCAAACAAAGAGGAAGATGAACCATTACTGAATTATTCATTTACTATTTTAATATTCATATAAGTACTACTAATAATGAACAATTAATAAAGTGTTGTTTTGAAGCATCTTTTTTCTGACATTTTTAGTTCCCTGTAGCAGTTATCAGACAGGACAGGGGAAACAACATGGAGACACATCAGCGTATTTATTCTGCAAATAGTCAGCAGGAGATAAAATAGGTCTGCCATGCCTTGAACACATAGGTGTAGTTTCAATCTTTTATACCTAATACTTAATAAATAATACAAATTCTTCCATTTGTGTTCTTAGGCCTTATTGCATAAAACCCTCCCAATGTCTTTTGCTCAAGGTGGATGTAATTAGCCCACTCATTGTTCTATTCCTAATGCACTGACATTTTTTCTTTAAAATTCTATAATTTTTACAGTGTGGAAGCTAATTGCCACGGTGACCATGGCCTGTGCACAGTTTAGTGTCACTGTTTTGCCAAACTCCAATGGTACTCTTTGCTCATCCTATTCTGAAGGTGGCAGGAAATCTGTCATTCTGAGGTTTCCTCCTTCCTCTTTTTTTTTTCTTGTTTGTTTTTGTTTTTGTTTTTGTTTTTTCTGCAAGCCCTGTCACCAGTTTCCATCCCTGTAAATCTAATTATTTAATTTTACTAACTGAATGCAGAGAATTTTCCTGCAACACACGAGTTTCTCTTCTGAGAAATACTGTCAACTAAGCATCTTTAAAACAAATTCCTTTACTTAATCATCTCAAGAAGATTTTGGAGTTGTTACCGTTATCCTGGTTTTGAGATAAGAAAACCAAGGGCCAAAGAAAGTGAAGGATGCCCCTGAGGACACAAGCTGTAAGCAGTAACTTTTTCCTATTTACGTGTTCTGGTTACAAGTCCAGTGCTTTCACAAATTATGCCATACTTTTATTTTGCCTGAAATAAATATTAAGTTTTGGTTCTGTTATTTGGAATTTCCTATTATAGTTGCAGTTTTGTGATGAAATGAAAGTTTTCCAGGTTTATTTTACTGTGTAATTTTAGAATAAGTGATTTTATTTTAAAGATTTTATTTATCTTTTATTTTTATTATTTATTTATTATTTATTATTTATTATTTATTTATTTATTTATTCTATTTTATTTAATTGAGGGAGACAATTTGAGAGAGTGGGGAATCTGATGCAAGACTGGATCCTGGGACTTCAGGATCATGACCTGAGCCGAAGGCAGTGGCTTAACCAACCAAGCCACCCTGGTGCCCCTAGAATAAGTGATTTTAAAACTGAGCATAGAATAACATGTAAACATAACTTACATACGTAGGACCAGATGAAGCATGGATATATGTTCATTTCATATTGAAGTTCTGTGTTAGTTGTATTTTCTAGGTAGACATTTAGTGAATTATTCTAATATTTAAACATTAGTCCAGGTGGTGATGTTTGGCCTTAAGTATACTGGCTTTTGTCCATGAATATGTGTTTTATTTTCTTTAAAGGACTACTGAAAAAAATTAATTGTAGAAAATTTGGAATGTCCAGGATAAGTTGATTTCTATTTGGTTACAGGAGCTCTGGATACCTTTGGCTGTTCTCAGTAATGCATATTAGGAATCCAGGGAGACTCTTCCTTCACAGAGAAGTTCACGGGATATAAGGTAAGGTCCAGCCTTTTTCGTAGCAAACACATGTCTCATATGGGCACTCTATAATACCATACTTGTTTGACCTTGTCACCTTTTCTTTTGGAGAAAATGAATTTGAGTGATGATTTTATTTGTAATAATCATTAAGAGAAATGACTAGGAAGGAGAAGAAAAACTCCTTTCCTGGGCCATGTCTCAGGCATTTTTGACTCTTATGTGAAATCATGTGGTCCTTTTTTCCTCACCATAGTAGTTTCTGTATTTTACATATTAGGTGGGGCCAACTATTCATTCAAAAGTAGTTACCAAATGAGTATTAACTTGTAGATATTATTCTAGGCATGGCTTTTAAACTCAATTTTTTATCAGCCACCTTGTGTCCTTGTTTACAGTGAAAGCTAAGTAGTGATTTGAGTGCTCTACCTGAAGTAAAAGTGGGATAATAGAGTGAAAAAATAGGTTCCTCACCTAGGAAAGTCTTGTTTTGATGAGGGGCAGAGACCTCTACATCTTTGAGTGGGAACATATTAGAGAATTCTTTGGAGTTGTACTGATGTCCATCATTGACCCTGGTAGCTGTACAGACCATTTCCCCCCATTTTCTGAGGGTAATCCAGTTTGGAGAAACATATAATGGTCATTTTCAAAAGCAAAAGTGTGTATATCACTACCTTCTTTTACAGTAAGACATTTTTATGCATTCCTGAGCCCAAGATGATACTGATTTTTGCTAAGACAACACCAAATTCCATTGAGATGGACAAAATTACTCCAGCACTAGTGATCATAACACAGTTTGATAAATCATACTACCTTCAAGTGTTACTTTATAACAAAACTGTTTATCTGCTAACATTCAATTCTTTTGTGACTAATGCCACCATATGTTTGACTATACTTGTAAACATAACATACATATGATACTCAATATTTATGTATTTTAACCTTTAACTCATAAACAACAACAAAACAAGAATGGTGAAGATGTGAAGATGAAAATAAAAACAATGAAAATGATATCACCGATGGATCTTCAATCTTGGAAGACTCTAACAGTCTCAATTAGATGATTAGATGTTTTCTTTAGTTCTGCTATTCTCAAAAATACTACTATAAACGCCTTATATTTCAGTCATTTGGTGCGTTGCTAACTATGTTCATAGGACGTATTTTTAGACGTTGACTTCATAGAATATTTGCCTGTAATAAAGGTTTTAGACATACATTCCAATTTGCTCACGGAAATACCTTCTTAGTTCATACTCCGTGGCAGAATGTGACAATGCCCATCTTACCAAATCTTTGTCCTAACTGAATATTATTTTTCAAATAATTAGCAGTTTGCTACATAAAAGTATGCATGTTTACAATTTTCATGGATTTTTCTACCAAAGAGGTTAAACATTTTCCCCCCATGCCTAGTACTCAGGTGGGTATATGCTTGTGTGTGCATGAGTGGATGTTATGTGTTTGTGTAAGGGGTAGAGTGCTTGTGTCATTTGTTTATTATTATTATTTACCTTGTTTCCCTTTTTGTTGGTTGGTTGGGTTTTTTGTTTCTGTTTTTTGTTTATACTTCCCTTATATTTTTATTTATAGTGATTTCAGACCTAAAAGTATTATGCAGTCATGAAGTCAAGTTTTTGTCATAAAATGTTGTCTTGGGGGGCTTCTCTAGTACAATGTGAGGTTGATGCAAGGTATTTCTCCCAGCTGGGTCATCTAGAGCAATAGGTGTGTTCTGGAATGATGTCTGAAGTCCCTTTCCTTGGGATCCCATTTGTGTGTCTTAAGAGCGTGCCAGACTATCCCCAAACCAGGGAAACCTAAGCAGTGTTGTGAGAGAGGGCAGAGTGAGTCTTGAACAGCAATGTTGTGGCAGCAAGAAGTAGTGACGGTGGTGAACCAATAATATATGGCTTCTTCTGGTTGGTATGTGGAAAAAGAATAGAGTAGTTGAAATGTTGGGAGAGGCGCTCCATAGAAAGGTGTTAGACTTCAAATAGAATATTTGAACGCTTAAGCATTTAGTTGAACATAAAAATGGCTCTATATACTGAATTTTTTGGAGTATAGTATATCATTTAAGTTACAATAAATTTTTGACTTTAGTCCCTTGAAAATAATGTATGTTTATGAATTAAATTTTTTTTGTTCCATTGCATTCCCTGTGATTGCATTTCCAATTTGGGGTTATTATGGACATTGGGGAGGGTATGTGCTATGGTGAGTGCAGTGAAGTGTGTAAACCTGGCGATTCACAGACCTGTACCCCTGGGGAAAAAAAATATATGTTTATAAAAAATAAAATTAAAAAAAAACTGATACGTAATGAAAAAATTCTCAAAAACACCAAATAAAAAGAAAAACAAAATTCAAAAAAAAAATATTGCCATTCTGCTCTTTCAAGTTTTTTTCTGATAATTTTTATTTCTATTTTATGTTCCTGAATATTTTTATTTTAATTTTACTCATTTCTCCACAAAGCAGAATCCTAACACAAATTTGTAGTCTTGGAATTTAATAAGTAAGTTTAAAATTTACGTGTTTGTCTTCATGGCTACTACTTTTGATCCTACAGCTGTCATTTCTGTTTTGCTTTCTATTTTCCATATTTGCCTACTGTTTCCTTTTTGTATAGTTACTACCCTGCTTTTTAAACTTTATAGAATTTGGAGAAAAAAGCAACCTTTAATCTGTATTTCTCAAATTCTCACATTCAAGGAAAAGTGAATCTTTTGAATCTTTTGTCTTTTGGGCACAGATTGAGCAAGATTTTATTTTTCCCATTATTCTACTACCCAAACATTACCTCTTGTACATTGCTAATACATACCTGGTGTTTGCCCTGTATTTGTTTTCTTAAATTATTAAACTGTTCATTGTTTACATAGTTCATTTCCTTTCTCATGTCTTTGTATTTACATTTTATTTTAAAGCTACTTAAAATAATTATTTATAGAGCTAAAAATTGGTGTATTTTACTTCTAAATGAGGAATCTGTGCTGATATTATCTCCCAGATTTTGAATTCTTATTTTTGTTCCTTCTCTCAGTAGACTAGATGATTACCTGGTATAAATTACTTTTAATAATGGACTGTTTATAGGACAGTTTTAAATTTAGAGAAAATTGAGAAGGTACTACAGAGGAATCCCACATACCCTCACAGCTAATTTTCCTTCTTAACAACATGTCAGGTCAGTATGGTAACATTTGTTACAATTCATGAACCAATACCGATACATCATTGTTAAGGCCTCTACAGTATTCAGTTGCCTTAGTTTTACCTGTTGTCATTTTTTTGTTCCATGATCCTACCCAGGATACATTTAATTGTCCTATCTTCTAGGCTCCTCTTGGCTGTTAGTTTCTTAGATTTTTTTTTTTTTTTTTTTTATTTTGGTGACCTTGACAATTTTGAGGAATATTAGCCAAGTATTTTGTAGGATGCCCCTCTACTGGAATTTGCTTCTTTTTCTTCTAATAACGCAAATAGAGTTAAGGGTTTTTGAGAGGAAGTCCACGGAGTTAAAGTGCCAGTTTGTATCACATCGTATCAAGGGTACTGTATCAGAGTTCTTCAGAGAAACAGAACCAACAGGATGCATATAAAGAGAATTATTGTAAGGAATTGGCTCACGTAATTGTGAAATTCATAGGGCAGGTCCACAGGCTAGAATCTCAAGGTATCGATGCTACAATCGTGAAAGAAATCAGGATTTCTTTTTCTAGGGGAGAACTCATTTTGGTCTTGAGGTATAACGACTGATGGGATGAGGCCCACCCACATTGTGGTGGGTGATCTGCTTTACTTAAAGCCAGTTGGTTGTAGGTGTTAACAACATCTACAGAATCCCTTAACAGCAGTGCCTAGACTAGTGCTTGATTAAATAACTGGTTACTTGAGCTGAACCAAATAGACACATAGAAGTAACCATCACAGGTACCTACTGTGAAAATGATTATCACTATTCTTGTTAACTTAGGTCACCTGGCTGAGGTAGTATTTGTCAGGCTTATGAAATGTTTGTAAAGTTGCTTTTTTTTTTTTTTTCATTGTACATAGCCCACACTTAAGAGATGGGGATTTATGCTTCTCCCCTTGTCAAAGGCAGAATATTTACATAAATTATTTGAAATTTTGCAAAGGAAGTCTGTCTAATCTCTTCCCCATTTGCTTATTTATTCAGTCATTTATTTTTATCAGTACAGACTTGCTTCATACTTTGGGTTATAATCCAGTGCTACTTATTTGGTCACTTAAATTATTCTAGGTTTGGTCATTAGGGGCTCCTTTGGTGGACTCGTGTCCCTTTCACGTAACATCAAAAATGCAGATTTTGGTGTTTTGTTTCTGTTTTTAGATAAGTCTTACTTTATGGAACTACAGGATGCTTCTTAGATGTTTCCAACCTGTTCTCAAATCAGCCATTTCTCCAAAGAACCCTTGTTCCTTTTATTGCAGGGTGCCATTAGTAACAAAGGTCCAGGTGCTAGTGCACTTAGTGCTGCTAGAGTGTGATTTTTTTTTCCTAGGTCCTCTTAACTAACAGGATGAGGAAATGTATACATACAGACATGTATACGTACGTACATACATACATAGAGAGTATATGTAAAATGTATATACACATTTATAAATACTTGTGTATATATAACCATCTGTATCTCTATGAAGATAAACATGAGTTCATACTGATGTTTCCAACCCGAATCCCTTAACACCTGGATCATTCTAGCCTCCTTTTCTTGTTTATCTATAAAATTTTAGTCCAGTGAGAAATGTCTCCTACTACTTACCAGACATTTAATTACTCAGTTTCAGTTCATATGTGTAGCGCTATCAGAATTGCTAACCAGTATCAATGTGGGAAACAACTTTATCAACCAGAGCAGAGTACATATTCCGTTTCTTTTGTTTTTAAATGAATGGACTGTGTTTATGTTCAAAATTACTTAAGTCGGACCTTTACACTCAACCTCTATAGTGAGGTTATTGCATACGTTTGTAACACAGCTAGCTTCTCTTGTCTTAGTTTGCATTCCTTACAGGGATCTCTTGACTTCCTCAATAATGTGATTTCCATCATTTATTCTGTTACATTATGTGGGGTTTTGACAAATGGGTAGTGTCATGTACTCACCATTGTAGTATCATATAAAACCGTTTCATTGCCCTAGAAACTACCCTGTGCTCTACCTAATACTTGTGCTCTACTCTAACTTAACCTTAACCACCCTACATCTCTGGCAAACACTGATATTTTTACACTTTCTATTCTGTTGCTTTTTCCAGAAGCTCAAATAGTTGGAATCAGATAGTGTACAGCTGTTTCCAAATGGTTTCTTTCAATTAGCAATATGTGTTTTGGGTTCATGATGTCTTTTCACATAAATTGATATTTCTTCTTTTATTGCTGAATGATATCCCATTGTATAGCTGTAGCATGGTATTTCATAAATGATAATCTTCAAGTAAACTTTTTCATAAAAAAACAGTATGTAGTAAGTACGTTTTGAGTGTTTGCTCATCTGCATGAAATTTCCCGCTGCCTTTCAAAAAGAATTAAAATTTGAATGGGTAGAAGATCTTTATGAACATAAACTTTGACTCTCAATGTTCTGTGCTACTACACAGTGACTTTATTTATTGAGTATATTTCATCAGTTCTAATGTACTTTTTCTTATGTTTTAACATTTCTGAAATTGTGGTGAAACGTAAAATAACCTCATATAGTCACTTTGGGGTGGCACTCTGGGGTTGTGCTTTGAGATGGAAATGTCAGTTTTGTTACCATACACAAATTTGGTCACAATTCTTTATCATTACTTCAGTTAAGTGTGTGCATTGGTGTTGCTGCACACACTGAGTTTAAATGCCATGTCAGATGTCTTCAAAATAATTACACACTAATTCAGCAGTTAAAAATTATTGAATGTAAGGAAAGTCATAGATCAGAAGAGAGGCATAAATTTGTTATTAATGCAGAAATTTTAATTGTTGGAGGAATGACTATAGTTTCTTTTTTCTCTTTTCTTTCTTTTTTTTTTTTTTGCAAAAACAAAGTGCTTTATGTTATCAAAGAAAGGACAAAACCATAAAGTAGAGGACTGACGTGTATTAATTATTTATTTATTACAGATTTTTGTGCACAAATATTGTCTGTCACACTCAAAGGAATTCAAATGAAAGTATGAGAAACTGTCATAAAAATCTCCGTGTAGCTGAAGTTAATTTCAAAGCAAATGAGAAGCTGGTGTGATGGATTGTCACTTAGGATTATCATTAAGACATTATGTCATAGTTTAATTGACAGTCTTTTGCTCCCTTACTTAATATTCGATAAAATAATGGTGTATTTTACAATCCTTGAAATCTTATATTTAATAACATATGTATTTATGAGTTATTGTGCTCTGTGGTTTATGTACTCAGTATCATTTCAGCTTTGCTATCACTCTATAAGGGTAGTATTACTGTCCTTGTTCAGCGATAATGTTATTAGGAAAAATATGTAACTTGCCTGGGGTCATGAATCTAAAAATTGGTAGAGCCTGGACTTGAGTCTTTGCTGTTACATTCTACTATAGTGCTCCAGTCCTTTCTTTCTTCCACTGTTACTGAGAAGTTTGAAGTCAGCTGATATTTTGGAGTTTTTTTAAAATGTTTCTAACCAATGTGTGGATTATTTCTTAATCCTGTCTGCCCCCTTTTCCACCCTTATTTTCATAAAGTTATCCATTAAAATGATGACCACAGTTTTAAAATGAGGGGAATGGGGAAGAATCCATAATACCACAAGAAATTTAGGGCATTAAAAGAGAATTTGAGGGTTTTTTTTTTTGTTTTTTTTTGTTTTTTTTTCAAGAGAATTTGTGGGTATGGTAGAGAGGACCAGAGATGTCATTGAGAGCCAATTCAAAATTCACTCCTGAGAAGTATATAATAAAATGTATTGTACTCCATTATCACTGGCAGCAGTATTTTAAAACTGAGGGTTGATGGGGGGAGGGGCTTGGGGGGGTGGGGTTATGGAAATTGGGGAGGATATGTGCTATGGTGAGTGCGGTGAAGTGTGTAAACCTGGCGATTCACAGACCTGTACCCCTGGGGATAAAAATATGTTTATAAAAAATAAAATTAAAAAAAAAACTGGTAAATTCTAGACTTGTGTGTCAAGTTTTTTAACCTAACAAATAAAGTGATTCAACAAATCTATAGTAGGAACATTAATCCTATATCCTATGTGATAGAACAGTATAATGCTTTAGGATATTGCAGAAAATTACATCAAAGATATCGGGAACATTTAGAAATTCTCAAACAATATGAAGAGGAAAGGAAGAACATTATAGAAATAAAGAACTAAGGAGGGGCTCTTGGGTGGGCTCAGTCAGTTAAGCATCTGCCTCTGGCTCAGGACATGATCCCAGGGTCCTGAGATTGAGTCCCACATCCGACTCTCTGCTCAGTGGGGAGTCTGCCTCTCCCCCTCCCCACCACTTGTGCTCTCTGCTCTCTCACACACTCTTGCTCTCTCTCTCTCTCTCAAATAAATGAAATCTTAAAAAAAAAAAAACTGAGGAGGGTGTGGAAGACAGAGAATATAATGTCCAATATATTTTTATGAAAACAAGTCTTTTCCTTGGGGAGTAGGCCATGTTATGGAAAACATTGTTGGCTTATTTCAAAGTAATTACTTTTCCTCCCCTCCTGCCAGAGCCATGAAGAAATAAATAAATAAATAAATAAATATATATATATATATATTTGGAGATTGATAATTATGACCTTTAAAATCAGGAAGGATAGAGTTCAATTAATGGTGATGGGGTGTTTATTTGCACAATAATAGGCTCAAAAGAGATGCATACTTTCCAAATAAATCAAAATAAATTCCAGGTGGAAACATTAAATGTAGAAATTAAAATCTTCAAATAGCAATAAATATTAGTATATTGGAAGCAAGGAATACCATATATATGTATATATATATATCCAAAGAGAGAAGTCATAATGAAAAATGATTCATGGCCAATATAAAGCTTTAAAACTTTATTAAATTAATTAGAAAACAAAGGTATTCAATGAGCTAAAATTTGTGATACATATAATAGATAAATGATTATAACTTTGAAAAAGATAAGCTTCCTCTCCTTCTCTCATAAACCTAACACTTCATAAAAATGAAAAAAGAATTTGAATAAATAATTCATACCCCTCAAAAGGAAATAGAAATGTTCAACCAGTATACTGAAATTTTTCAACCTGTCCCAATAATTCTTTTTTTTAAGGCTTTTTTTTTTTTTTTTAAATTCATTAGAGAGAGAGACAGAGCATAAGCAGGGGGAGCAGCAGGCAGAGGGAGAAGCAGACTCCTCGCTGAGCAGGGAGCCCAATGCGGGACTGAATCCCAGGACCCTGGGATCATGATCTGAGCTGAAGGCAGATGCTTAATGGTCTGAACCACCCAGGTGCCCCTGTTCCAATAATTCTTAACCTGGGAACTTAACTCTAAGGAAGTAGCAGGATTGTTTATAATGAGACAAGGATTTTTTACCATGGATTCCAGTGGTCCTAACTTTTTCTCAGCCACAAGAAATGAGGTTAATATATTCTTTAAAGATTTTACTTATTTATTTGACAGAACACAAGCAAGGAGACAGCATGGAGAGGGAAAGGGAAAAGCAGGGAGCCCAGTGTGGACGATCCCAGAAGCCTGGGATCATGACCTGAGCAGAAGACAGACGCTTAACCAAATGAGCCACCCAGGTGCTTTGAGATGAGGTTAATATTAATATATGGAAGAACTCCACAGGATAACGTTTAACGAAGTTGTTGTATGGATAAAATAGCAAGTTTTACATACTTTTTGGGAGAAAAGCATGGCAACAATATTTTTCTTTAAATCATTGCATCATGATAACAGCGGTTGAAAACTGCAAAGTAGCTATCTAGATAGAAACTTGGTTAAATAAGTCAACCACACTTGGTAGTCAATTAATTATTTTTAGTAATACTGCTGATAAAGTGTGTTGGGGGAACATGTAACATAGATAAACAGAATTACCTCAGTTCTAAGAAGCAGAATTCACTCACAAATCTGTTTCCAGTAAGTGAGCCTTAAATTTGAACATGATTTTCTCATGGAGGTGCTACGATTTTGTATAATCACTCCATGCTTTCTCTCTCCCTCTTTTCTTTCTTTGTCCTGTCCGTTCCTCACTGCATGTGTATCTTTTTCTTTCTCACACACTCTGTCCCTTTTGTTCTCTCTCTCTTTCCAAAAATTTTCCACTATATATGTATTACTTGAGTTAGAAGAAAATAATTAAATGTTACAAAAATTGCCAGCAGTTGCCCAGGCTCTCTTTCCCCACCTCAGAAAAGTTTGTTTTGCTACTCAATATATCTTGGTTGTTTCTCTTCCAGTTCTGTTTTCTTTCTCAGGGTCCCCATGCTTTTAGGTAGGATCTCTACCTTCTTTTCTCTTTGATTTCATCTTTTTTGCCCTTCCCTCTTTTTGGGGGAGAGCTTTGCCTTTTCCCTCTGTATTACTGATTTGATTTCAGCAATATCTACTTTAAAAACTTTCTGATTCCAGTGTAATTAACATAGTATTATATTAGTTTCAGGTGTACAGTATAGTGATTCAGCAAGTTTATACACTGCTCAGTGCTCATAATGATCAGTGTTTTCTTAATCCCCTTTACCCCACCTGCCTCCCCTCTGATAACCACTAGTTTCTTATTATAGTTAAGAATCTGTTTCTTGGTTTCTCTCCTTCTCTTCATTTGCTATTTGTTTTATTTCTTAAATTCCACTTAAAAATGAAATCATATATCTTTCTTTGACTTAATTCACTTAACATTAAACCCTCTAGATTCATTCATGTTGCAAATGGCAAGATGCCATTCTTTTTTATGGCTGAGTAATATTCCATATCCATCTATCTATCTATGTATCTATCTATATAAAATCATTTTTGTCCATTCATCTGTCGGTGAACACTAGGGTTGCTTCCATATCTTAACTATTGTAAATAGTGCTGCAATAAACATAGGGGTGCATATATCTTTTCAAATTAATGTTTTCATCTTCTTTGGGTAAATAGTAGTGGAATTCTTGGAACATATAATAATTCTGTTAATTTTTCAGGAGCCTCCATTTTGTTTTCCACAGTGGTAGCATCAATTTGCATTACCACCAACAAACAGTACATGAGGGTTCTTTTTTTCCTCTGTCCTTATCAGCACTTGTTGTTTCTTGTGTTTTTGATTTTAGCCATTCTGACAGGTGTGAGATGATAGCTCATTGTGATTTTGTTTTGCATTTTCTTGATGATTAGTAATGTTGAGTGTCTTCTGCCCATTTTTAATTGGATTATTTTGGTAGGTCTTTTTTGCAGGGGGGGTTATGTCCCTACCACCCAAAGCTATCTGCAGATTTAATGGAATATCTCTCAAAAGACCTACATTTTTCACATAACTAAAAAAAAAAAAAAATCCTAAAATTTATGTGGAACCACAAAAGACTCTGAATAGCCAAAGCAGTCTTACCGAAGAAGAACAAAACTAGAGGTATCATAACCCCAGTATTCAAGATTGACTACAAAGCTGCAAATCAAAGCAGTGTGGTACTGGCACAAAAATAGACACACAGATCAATGAAACAGATCAGAGGGCCCAGAAATAAACCCATGATGTTATGGTCAGTTAATCTATGACAAAGAAGGCAAGAATGTGCACTGGGGAAAGGAACAGTCTCTTTAACAAATGATGTTGGGAAAACTGAACCACTTTTTTACACCATATGTAAAAACAAACTTAGAATGGATGAAGGACCTAAACATGAGACCTGGCATCATAAAAATCCTGGAAGACAACATTGGCAGTAATTTTGTTAACATCAGTAATAGAAACATTTTTCTACACATTTCTCCTCAGGCAAGGTAAACAAAAGCAAAATTAAACTATTGGGACTACACAAAAATGAAAGCGTTGGACAATAAAGGAAACTATCAATGAAACAAAAAGGACAACCCGCTAAATGGGAAAAGATACTTGCAAATGGTATATCTGATAAGGGGTTAATATCTAAAATATATAAAGAACTTATACAACTCAGTACCAAGAAGAACCAAATAATCCGATTTAAAAAATGGCAGAAGACTTGAACAGACATTTCTCCAAAGATACCCAGGTGGCCAAAAGATGCATGAAAAGATACTCAGCATCACTTATTATTAGGAAAATGAAAGTCAAAACCTTCAAAAGCAATATCTACTTTTCTATTAATAGCCTATAAAAGGATTTTTAAAGAAATGCTATTCTCTGCTTAACTTTCCCTTTCAGTCTTTCAATGTTCCATATAATGTACAAAGTAAAACTAATACAAAAATGAACTCTAGTTCACTGTTCTTTTTTTCTGTTTGTTTGTTTTCCCTGAAGAATCTGTTTTTCTAAATTTCACTGTATGGTTTCCTTGTAGTGGTATCCTCTTACATTTTATCATGGATACCAAGGTTTTTAAACAATTCCCTAGCTTTTCAGAAGTATGTCTTAAGATATGGTTGCCAGGGTGAGATTCCTTTTATTAAGGCTTTGTAATGGTCCTTTTAAATCCATTATTGCTTTTTATTTATCATTATAGCCTAAAATAGATCTTTTCATGTATAATATTTTCAAATATTTTGTTCTTGACTTCAGCTGCCATCCACTCAGGTACTCACTGAGTGCCTTCCCCAGCTATGCAGTTGTAAGGAGGGAGTATAACAGGTGCCATCCAGGTGGATAGGAAGCTCTCCTGGGGTATGGATATGTTGAACTGAATTGAGAGTCTTTTACTTGGTTGGTTCTTGGACATTCCTGGTCCGTTCAATATAAGATAGGCAAAAATTTCCGCAGAAATTTCTATTCCAGGTCTCAACAGGTTTATCCTTCTCTGTGTGTCCACTTTCAAAGGCCACTTCCTTTATGCACAGTTGTGTTATCAGAGTCAAGCCACTAACTGGAAAAATATGAAAAGTACTTAGAGAGGGATATTAAGTTTCTTAGGAAAAACATCTTTTAGTAGAGAAATGGATGCCTAATTTTCAGGTTATAATTCTCTTGCACTTCAGAGTTAAGAGTTAAAATTTGTCAGATAACACGGAGGACATTAGGAGAAGAAAAGGAAAGTGAATTGGGGGAAATTGGAGGGGGAGATGAACCATGAGACAATGTGGACTCTGAGAAACAGAGGGTTTTGGAGGGGAGATGGGTGGGGAGATGATGTGAGTCTGGTCGGGGGAAAGGAAAGAGGGCATGTATTGCATGGAGCACTGGGTGTGGTGCATAAGCAATGGATCTTGGAACACTGAAAAAATAAAATAAATATAAATAAAATGTGTTAGCGTAGGGGAGAGAAAGGTTTTTAAATCTTATTTCTATTGAACAGCTTTCCTCTGTTTTCAGCAGCTAAGCATATATAGCTCATTAAGTTTGTTTGTAAACTCTCTCTATCCATTCTGGTTTTAATGGGAATTTCTTCAAGAATCTGCTAATGAATTTACTGCACAGCTTTATGTTGTGATTGTAATCTTAAAAAAAAATCTCTTCATATATTCATAGGTATTTTTTAATTCCTTTGGAGAGTTTGGAGAAGCTGCGTCATGGGGTGTTAAACCCTTTGAACAGATATTCTAAGGTCATGAATTTAAATGACTTTTTAACTCTTAAATTGTCACCAAAATGAAGGGATTAGAGGGAGAATTTTCTTTGAAAGAAATGAACTTGTCATTTTTCTTTCCTCTTTCTTTTGCCAAGTATGATATCACTTCCAAGTTAGATCTGTTTTCCTTGTCTTCTTGAATTTTTGAACTTTGATATTTCTGTATTTATAACCCTCTAACCCCCCCTTTCCCCTTTGCTTTTATCTCTTCTGATGGGTCTTTTAGAAGTCCAGACTTCTCTTGTTAATTTTTAACACAAATACTATTAATTCTCAGTAAGCTCAATAATTGTAAAAATCCTTCTATGTGCCTCACAATTTTAGACAAAGTTGAGGTTTTTTTCTCTTCTCTTGGTCTTGCCTTAAAAATCCTTTGCTTCCATCCGCTGTCCCCCGCACCCCCCCCACCACATCACTCTTTATCCATCTGTATAATAGCCTCTATGGGTTAGCCTGGTGTTTCTAAGCATCCCATTTTGGAATCAGTATTTTCCTATTTCAATTTCAGTAGACCTTTCCTTGGGTGGCTCAGTCAGTTAAGTGTCTGCCTTCAGCTCAGGTCCTGATCCTGGGGTCCTGGGATAGAACAAAGTCAGGCTTCCTGCTCAGCAGGGAGTCTGCTTCTCCCTCTGCACTAACCCCCCCTCCCTTGTGCCTGCACTCTCTATCTCTCAAATACGTAAGATCTTAAAAAAGTAAATAGACCTTTCCTAAACAGTGCATCCTCAGTTTGAAAAGTACTAGATATTGTTCAATTCAGGTTGGACCCAAAGTAAGTGAAATCAGAACACTTTGAAAATCCAATAATCCCTTCTTCCTTTCACATACATGCAGGAGTTTATAACTCTATAGTGACTTAAGAGAAAAGAGACCTGAAGTTAGTGCTGGTTCAGCCAACAAGAAGTGGCCTCACTGGCTCTGTTTATTTTCTGCTCTCATGTCCTACAGGCCCTAACTGCCTTAAGGAATTCTATCAGTCACCACTTGCCCAATTGGCAGAGTGTATAACAATAGGGCCATGTGCCATGCTCATTATAATCCTGTGGGGGTTGAAATAAGTGCAGAAAAGAGAATGTATTCAGGAAACTGTAGTATTTTCTTATCTTTCCATGAGTCAATGGACAAGCAAGTGAAAGAAGCATGATCAGTATTTGCTTCCTTTAATATCTATCCTGTCATCCTTTTCTTATTAAACTGAGGGAGAAGGGTTGATCGATACAGGTATCATTGCATAATTTAACAATGAAAAGATCATAGATCTTTGAAAATGTCAACAATATCAAACTCCTTGAGAATTATAACTATGCATATTAAGACTATATCTGTTTCTAATGGGCAGAGGACATAAACATATTTCTGGAAAGAAGACATCCAGATGGCCAACAGACACATGAAAAAGTGCTCCACATCATTTGGCATCAGGGAAATAAAAATCAAAACCACAATGAGATACCACCTCACACCAGTCAGAATGGCTAAAATTAGCAAGTCAGGAAGTGGCAGATGCTGGCAAGGATGAGGAGAAAGGGGAACCCTCCTACACCGTTGGTGGGAATGCAAGCTGGTGCAGCCACTCTGGAAAACAGCATGGAGGTCCCTCAAAAAGTTGAAAATAGAGCTACCCTATGACCCAGCAATCGCACTACTGGGTATTTACCCTAAAGATACAAATGTAGGGATCCGAAGGCGCATGTGTACTCAAATGTTTATAGCAGCAATGTCCACAATAGCCAAACTATGAAAAGAACCTAGATGTCCATCAACAGATGAATGGATAAAGAAAAAGTGGTATATATATACAATGGAATACCATGCAGCCATCAAAAGAAATGAAATCTTGCCAATTTTGATGACGTGGATGGAACTAGAGGGTATTATGCTGAGCGAAATAAGTTGATCAGAGAAAGACAATTATCATATGATCTCCCTGATATGAGGAAATTGAGAGGAAACATGGGGGGTTTGGGGGGTAGGAAAAGAATAAATGAAACAAGATGGGATTGGGAGGGAGACAAACGATATGAGACTCTTAATCTCACAAAACAAACTGAGGGTTGCCAGGCGGAGGTGGGTAGGGAGAGGGTGGTTGGGTTATGGACAATGGGGAAGCTATGTGCTGTGGTGAGTGCTGTGAAGGGTGTAAACCTGGCCATTCACAGACCTGTACTCCTGGGGCAAATAAGACATTATATGTTAATTAAAAAATTTAAAAAAAATTGTCAAAAAAAAAAGACTATTTCTAACAGTTCAACAGATAATGTAGTAAAAGAGGAGAGGTCTATTTAATTCTTAAAATTTATTGTTAATTCTTTAGCCCTATAGATAATTGACTTGAGGCCTACAAATTACCTGTGAATATGTTGTAATTCCTGGGCCTGTATTCATTGAGGTGTATTTGTTGAGTAACAAAGACATAATTTATTATATCCAACTTGCAAAATTCTTACATCCATTAAGAATAGCAGTCATAGAAAATTAACTCTTTGAAAGGAGTTTGAAATAATGCTGATAAACTTTGAGTCCATTTTCTCCTGAATTCTTACTTTCAAATGTGTTGATTTCAGTCAGCTGACCACATAGCAAAATGCCATGTGCATGGGTGTGTGTGAGAATGACAGTTGTGATTCAGAAATTATACTGTATAAATACAGACACACAGATACAGTTTATCTCTCTTGCACACACACACATATGCACATAAACACATATTTAGATTTCCATTCATACAAGTGTTTCAACACTGGAAAGACTGTTTTATTCCTATTGAAATAATAATGATAGGAGAAAAATGATCCACTACTTTCATAGGGACTAACAATTATATTTAAATGATGTTTCTTGTAACTTAAATCCCAGATTTATTTCCTCTTGATTGATTTTGAGGACTGACTTCTGATTTTAGCTATGCCAGGTGAAAAGGCAACTTCTTGATGAAGTAGCTGTCAAATGTTGGGGTCCATTTTCCATAGAACAGGGCATTCAGAAATCATTAATAGCCAATACTCACAGCAGCTGGGGGTGGGAATATCTGCCAGTAAGTGGATCTGGTAGGGTACTGACAGTATCCACTGAAGTGGTATATGTTCTTCACTGAAATAATCTGACAAATTTTGGTATGATTTAAAACTTTCCTGTCATCACCCATTCTTATTTGGCTTAATATTAATATTTTTATTAAAAACATGCTTTTTATTAATATTTTATTATTCCCTAAGATATTTGCCTTACGCTTTGTTTCCACAGATTTCTTAAGGGTAATACTGATGCTGACGTAATGTGACAATAACCAGATAGTTCCACCTATTCCGTGACTGCTCTAGATTTCTCTTGTCATTCTATACTCTTCACTGCAGCATTATATTCATAACTCAGAATGTGACTAGATGGTTATCATATTGATAGTATGTAGTATACTATTATGTTAAGTGAAATTATGTCACTGAGGATTCACTAAAATTTTTTTAGTGGAGGGTGTCTATAGTAATAACTTTTAGGATGGAATTAATTTTCTTAGAAAATCCTAAAGACATTTTGATCCAAGATTAGGTAAGTTTCTGAACACTTCGGTGATTCACTTGTTTTTAATTCTAAACATTAGAAGACCCATTTCCTTTGGAAGAGTTCAAGGGCTAATACTATTATTTCAGTGGATTTTGGATCTGGAGTCATGAATGTATTTTGGATACTATAATGGAGTAAATCACAATTTCTTAGAATAACTCCTTAAAAATTATATGTTGTGATAAAGCTTCTTGGAACTATATAGGAACTTAACTGTTGTGGGTAGGATAGATGATGTAAAGGTAAGGAGTACACAAGATAAGTGAAAATGTGTTTTTTCCCTTGTACCAAATTCTTATTAAGCAACAAAAATCATCACATAGGTAATAAGAGTAAAAAGAATAATACCAAATATCTACATAGAACATATGCCAAACAATGATCTGAATGTTCTCAACATATGAACATATTTAATTCTCCTAACCATCCTGTGAAATATGCCTGATTAGTATCCTTATTTTACACAGGAGGAAACAAATGATTTCACGGTGATTAAGTGACTTGCTTGAGATCACATAGCAAATTTGAGAGAGCCACCACTCAAACACACAATCTGACTTCAGAGCTTTGCCACCTAATTATTAATGAAAGCATCTCACCAGGAATCTTAATCTTCCTTCCCAAGTGACAATCTGCATATACACAGGAGATAGTATTGCTCTTGGTCACACTACTATGCTTTAGAAATTACGCAAAGAGCTGTTCCTTTAAACAAACTATGGCTTTTACCCTTCAGCCTGCTGTGATGCTCTGATGAGGATATCATGCAGATGCTCTTCCTCTTGCTCTCCCTCTCTGCCTGTCCCCCTCCTCTGTCCTTTCTCCTACTCCCTCCCTCCACCCTTGCTTCCTTTTCACTCTTTCTCTATCCCAAGTACAGTTTGCTATTCAAAAAGAAAATTAGCTGGTCAAGGACTTGAAACAGCTGTAAAATTCTGCAGATCAGAAAATGGGAAAAGAAATTTGAAAATATGCTTACGAAAATAGTCTGGCATTAACTATCTTATAAACACCGACTTAAGTACTACATGCTTCGAGTGTAAATGCCTTCTATATACCTTATAACTTTGCTTCCTAGAACTTGGGTGACGCTAAAGGTGACTGAGGACTTATAATAAAGTCCTTATCTTACCAATGGCTGGACTAAAATCTTGCAACTTAATTTCTTAATGTTCCTATTTTTGATGTTGAAGGTAGTACTCATAATTGATATGTTTGGAGAAATCTCAACTTTTCATTTTATTGAGCTAAGTTTTTGGAGGGGAATCTTTTTAGATACTCTTGCTAGAAGGAGGGGAAAATATATTTGTAATTTTCAGAATTAAAATGAAATTGTTTTCTCTACTTGTGTGTATTTTTTTATTCTGAGGTTTTTGCTGCTTTTAGAAAGTGAAGAACACCATTTTTGGAAAGTGAAGAATCTTTTGGTATTGAGCTCTCTTTGGAAAGGGAAATTAACAGCTGTAGAGTATTATTCAGACTTAGTCTGATTGTGTATCTAGAAATGAAGTCCTACCTTAACTGTTTAATTAAAGATTGGGAGAAAATATTTAAGCAGGTGTTAATCAAGTCTTTAAAAAAATATTGCATAGCCCTGCCTTCCCAGGTGCAGTTCAAGTTTTCATACTTACCAAGTATAGTAGATACTAGATAGAGAAATAAAGTCTATTTTGAGGACTAGCAGTTTATTTCTTGAAGTTGAATAATCTTATGATTATCACCCAACACATAGTGCTGATTCCTTTTAAAGAAATAATACATCTTAAGCTCTTATTTATCTACAGGTTTTGTTTTTTATTTATTCATTTTTTTTAAGATTTTATTTATTTGACAGAAATCATAAGTAGGCAGAGAAGCAGGCAGGGAGAGAGGAGGAAGGAGGCTCCCTGCTGAGCAGAGAGCCCGATGCAGGGCTTGATCCCAGGACCCTGGGATCATGACCTGAGCCTAAGGCAGAGGCTTTAACCCACTGAGCCACCCAGGCGCCCTATTTATTCATTTTTAAAAGATTTTATTTATTTATTTGACAGAGATCACAAATAGGCAGAGAAAGCAGGCAGAGAGAGAGGGGGAAGCAGGCTCCCTGCTGTGCAGAGAGCCCGATGCGGGGCTCGATCCCAGGACCCTGGGACCATGACCGGAGCCGCAGGCAGAGGCTTTAACCCACTGAGCCACCCAGGCGCCCCTATTTACAGGTTTTATTATTTTATTATTTGTAATTGACATTATATTATTTGTAATTGACAAGCATTAAGTTTAATAAAAGTGTATAACTTGGTGAGTTTTGCATATATATATACCAATGCCATATGGAAATAGATCCATCTATCTCCATGAAACCATCACTACAATCGAAATAAAAATACAACCTTTTTGTTGTAAAACATATAAACATATGGAAAGTTACACAAAACGAAGCCGTATAACTCAATGATTGATCATAAAGCTAACATTCACAGCCACCCCTCTGGTCAAAAAATAGAATATTGCCATTTCCCAACAGCTCCTGTACCCCATGAATCACTAGCTTTTATCTCCCTCACAAAAGTAAATCCTAACTCAACTTTTTGGTAATTGATGCCAGACTTAAGAATAAAAACAATCATTAAGAAAAACAAAACAAAACAAAAAAAACCACAACCAAACCTGAGGAGTCTTCGTTATGGTGCACCCCTGAGAGGCCCACTCTAGAGAGTTGTTCCAGGCAAGTCACTGAACAACAAATAAACAGCTTCGGGGAGTGGGAATGAGAATCTAGGACTGTGGGTTTGTTTCTCCTTAGCTTACTCCAGGTAAGATGCTCTTGGAGGGGATGGCCGGTGAATCACCTCAAGTTGGAAAACTATTATTTTTCCCCTCCCCCCTTCACTGAATATTTCAGATACCCTTCTTTTTTTCTCCCTATGAACTTAGAGTAGTACTCCTGTAAGTTGAGGCTTCATGGTGTGATTTCACACTATTTATATTTGTGTAATTGTCTGGAGCACCCGTATCTGTTTGGAAGACATATATTTGGTGTAAATACCAAAATGTGTACATAATTACATGTTCACAATGGTTATCACTACCTAGACGGTGAGTATTGCTGTTGTCATGTGTTTCTTCCCTTCAGTTCTTCTGTACTTTCATTTTTTAATAACGATTCATCACTATTCAGTGTTTATCACATAACTGTACTCTTAATCTCCTTTACCTATTTCGCCCATCCTCCCCCACCCACTTCCCCTCTGGCAACCATCAGTTGCCAGTTGGTTCTGTGTTTTTAAGTCTGTTTTTTGGCCTTTTTCTTTTTTCTTTGTTCCTTTGTTTCTCAAATTCCACATATAAGTGAAATCATATGGTATTAGTCTTTCTTTGACTGACTTATTTCATTTAGCATTATGCCCTATGATCCATTCATGTTGCACGTGGCAAGATGTCATTCTTTGTTATGACTGAGTAATATTGCATTGTGTATCTATCTACATCTTTATCAATTCATCTGTAGATGGACATTGGGTTGCTTCCATAGCTTGGTGATTGTAAATAATGCAACAAACATAGGATGCACATATCTTTTTGAATTAGTGTTTCTGTTTTCTTTGGATAAATACCAATAGAGGAATTACTAGATCAGATGATTGCATTTTTATTTTTTTGACAAAACTCTCCTGCTTTCCACAGTGGTTGTACGAATTTCCATTCCCACCAGCTATGCATGAAGTTTCTTTTTTCTCCACATCCTCATCAATACTTGTTTCCTCTGCTTTTGATTTTAACCATTCTGATAGGTATGAGGTGATACCTTATTATTGTTTTGAATGCCATTTTTCTGGTGACTAGTGACACTGAACATCTTTTCATGTGTCTCTTGGCCATCTGGATGTCTTCTTTAGGGAAATTGTCTATTCAGGTCCCCTATCCATTTTTAAAAATCAGTTTTTTTGTTGTTGATGTTGAGTTGTATGAATTCTTTATATATTTTGGATATTAACTCCTTATTGGATACACCATTTATAATATCTTCTCTCATTTGGTGGGTTGTCTTTGTGTTTCTTTGATGGTTTCCTTTGCTGCCCAGCACCTTTTTATTTTGGTGTAGTCCCAAGAGTTTAATTTTACTTTCGTTTACCTTGCCTGAGAAGACCTATCTGGAAGAATATTTGTATGACCCCTGTCAACAGAATTACTGCCTATGTTGTCTTCTAGGTCTTTTTATGTTTTCAGGTCTCACATTTAGGTCTTTAATCCATTTTGAGCTTGTTTTTGTGTATGGTATACGGAAGTGGTCCAGTTTCATTCCTTTGATGTAGCTGTCCAGTTTTCCCAACGCCCTTTATCAAGGGGACTATCTTTTTCCCCATTGTATATTCTTGCCTCCTTATTTGACCACCTTAGATTATTTGACCATTTATTTCTGGGTTTATTTCTGGGATGTCTGTTCCATTCATCTTTGTGTTTATTTTTGTATACATATCATACTGTTTTGATGACTGGAAATTTGTAGTATATCTTGAAATCTGGGATTGAGATACCTCTATCTTTGTTCTTCTTTTTTTAAGTTTGCTTTGACTATTTGGGTTCTTTTGTGGTTCCATACAGATTTTAGGATAATTTGTTCTGGTTCCCTGAAAAATATTGTAGGTCTTCTGATAGTAATTGCGTTAAGTCTGTAGATTGCTTTGGGTAGTTTGGACATTTTAACAATACTGGCTCTTCCAGGAGTGAGCATAGAATATCTTAAATGAATTCAGTGAAGTCAGAGGATACAAATTAATTTACCGAAATCTGTTGCATTTGTTTACACTGAAAAGTTGCAGAAAGTGAAATTAAGAAAGCAATCCCATTTGCAATTGTGCCAAAAATAATGAAACAGCTAGGAATAAACAACCAAGGAGGTAAAAGTCCTGCATCCCCCAAACAATAAAAAGTCTATGAAAGAAACTCAAGTGACTTTTCTATGCTTATTACAGTTTCCTGCATTAAACAGATAGGCATCCACCCAGGGTCCCTGGGTGATTCAGTTGAACATCTGCCTTCCACTCAGGTCATGATCCCAAGCACGCGGGATCTAGCCCCAAATCCCGCTCCCTGCTTATTAGAGTTTGCTGCTCCTTTTCTCTCTCCTGCTGTGCCCCCACCCTTGTGCTCACACATTCCCTCTCTCTAAATAAACAAATAAAATCTTTAACAAATATGTAGCCACTCCTGTAAATCTTTTGGGGGAAGATCAGAATGCTATTTGTTAGGTGAATAATGTAGCTATAGTAATTAAATTTAAGGTAAAACTATATTTAGTTGATTTTAAAATATAGCAATTTAAAGATGCAAGAGTGGGGCACGGGGTGGCTAAGTCAGTCAAGTGTCTGCTTTTGGGTCAGGTCCTGATCAGGGGGACCTGGGATTGAGCCCTGCACCTGGCTCCTTGCTGGAAGGTGGAGGGGAGAAGCCTGCTTCTCCCTCTCTCTCTGCCACTCCCCCTGCTGTCCTCTCTATCAGATAAGTAAAATATTAAAAAAAAAAAAAGATGTTTTGAAATATTGAATATAAAAATATGCTTATAGAAGTTAAATTTTGAGATTGTTCTTGAGACTTAAAAAAAAATTGGAAAAGAATTCTCTCAACTTTGGGACAGACCCAGACATATTTTGTAATATTGAACAATACAGAATCAGTGTTTTTTCAGACATTTTTGATGAACTCAAACTGGGCTGTATTATACCAAAAACATATTGCATTAACTTTTAATATCATTGTCATCCAGTGAAAGCTAACCCATTTGTTTATGATTCATTTAAATGAAATTCTCAAAATAATGATTTTTACAGCCATTTGGTATTTAAAGAGAAATTTTAGAGTTTTAAAACGGGTTATTTTATTCCATTAATGGTCAGGAAAATCAAAATGTTATGGAAGAGTCAGAAATATTGTTAATATTGAACACATGAATTTTTTAGGTCATTAACAGAAAGTATTTACTCCTACCTAAAAGAGGATAAATGTGTTTCTCTGCATGAGTAAAATCAGAGTCTATAATAATAAAATATGAGTAGAAATTCCATCATATTTCTGCTTTTAAGCAATTATACACAGTATGTGTGATATTTTTGTGAAAATGGCTTTTTTCAAAATATTTAACTGTTTTCCAATTTTTCACAAAACTGAATAGCTCTTTAATTCCCCAATAAATTTTGAAAATCTACAAATACTATGATCTAAATTCAAGCTTTGTTTTGTTTGTTTTTAATGTTTCTGGTGGTTTAATTCTCCCCTTCTCTCTCTCTCTCTGTTTTTAACTTACTGTAGAGGTCAAGCTATAGTGATAAGATTGTTCTCTCTGCCCCCAGAGAACTTGATTCTGAATACAAAGTTGCTTTAACACTTACATAAGCACATGTCTACAAACACACTTCCACTTTATGAGTTTGAAAACATGCAAATCACATGGGAAAATATTTGTCACAACACTTTCAATCAATATATACCTTTTCACATCTGTAAGAGCTGAAGTCTTTAAGCCTGATTCCTGTGGGAACAAAGAAGTATAACTTTGTCAAAATTATGCTGAAAAATTTTTGTAAAACATTGATTTTGGAAATACCAGCCACCTTAGTTATATTTCCTACCAGCTCATATCACATCAAATAATGGTGTTTGATATTATTAATATATTAATATTATATAAACATTATTTAAATTACAATATATTTTAGTATTTAAAATATGCCAGACATTGTGCTAAGAGCTTTATATATTTAGCATCCTGGAAGTGAAGAAATGCTTACTCTTTCATGCTTCTCTTTCATTTTCTTTATTTTAATTTTTCTTAAGATTTATTTTAAATTTAATTTTATTTATTTGACAGACGGAGATCACAGGCCAGTAGAGAGGCAGGCAGAGAGAGAGGGGGAAGCAGGCTACCTGCCAAGCAGAGAGCCCAACATGGGGCTTGACCCCAGGACCCTGAGATCATGACCCGAGCTGAAGGCAGAGACTTTAACCCACTGAGCCACCCAGCCGCCCTTCTCTTCCATTTCCTAAGTACCAAAAATGTCACCTTTCCAGAAAATTTCCAAAAGTATTTTACTTTTTCTGTGAAGATTCCCTGAAAGTCTTGTATTTCTTTCATCATTAAAGAATGGCTAAAGGGTGCATAACATACTTACTTATGTATTCTTCATATATACATATTACAGTAAATAGCTGTCTTAGATTGCATCATAGTCTACCATATTTTCTCCGCATACTGTGTATGGGAATCATCTCTGGAGTTCAGCAGTACTGTGTTCCTTTCTTCATCACATACTAGATGCGCACTGACTTGTATAAATGACAAAACTTCTTTACACACTACTTTCTTCACAGGAATAATGTCTAACTGGCAGGGTTACTTTGAATAACCCTAAAAAGGAGTTAACCCTAAAAAGGAGATAACTGTGTAGCAGCGTTTGAGTCATGGAGTAAGTATTCGGTAAATATAGATATCTTAGATTGCCTGAGTTTACATTATACCCCTTGTGCATTTTTGATTTGGAGGCTTTTAAAATGTTGACTCTTAATTTGGATAGTGATAATACCTCCCTGGAGGGGCATATCCCAGTGATCCTAGGACTTAGGCAAACTGCCCTTCTTTTTCCACTTGTCCTTATCCAGCTCTAGATTCATTCCCCGAGAGACAATTTTCCGAAGGTCAATTTATAAAAATCTAATCATCTGCATTTACTTGTTTCTTTTAACTGTTTTGAATAAACTTACAGTAAGTTTTGCTACATAGGGTAGCTTTACTGACCACTGGATTTCCTGCAAGTTTTGACAGTTGCCATTTTATTTTCTCACTATGTTTTTGGTAATTTTAATTTGTCTGTCCTTGACAACTTGTTGCTCCATCTGGAAGGAAATGAGATAAAGGGTAGAGATCGCCTGATGAGAGCTAGGACTGCTATCACACAACAAATTCCAGACTGGAGATGACACGAGGATTTGAGAGAAACCATATATTGTTCAACCAGGATTCACTTGAGATGTAAAGGAAACACAAAAGTTTTAAACAATTTTTATTTTACTGACTCAAATGAAAAACCAGGAATTTTCTGGGAAAGGATGTCTGGTCACCCTACCTAAGGACAGATTGGAGGGGGACTTAGGAATAAGACATGGATGGGGAGATTGATGTGTATTGAAAAAGGAGATTGGAATAGTAAGATGAAATAAAGGAATTAGAGCAGAGAGAGGGGAAATCTGAGGGTCACAAGAAGATATTTATGAGACTGTATTTAAAATATATATTTAAGAACATATTCAAGCCCAAGTGTCCATGAACTGATGAATGGGTGAAGATGTGCTGTGTGTATGTATGTATGTATATATGTGTGTGTATATATAATGCAATAGTTCTCAATCATCAAAAGAAGGCCATATTGCCATTGGCAATGATGTGGATGGAACTAGAGTGTATGACACTAAGCAAAGTAAGTCATAGAAAGACCAATACCATGTGATTTCTGTCATATGTGGAATTTAACAAAACAGAGGAACATAGAGGAAGGGAAAGATAAATAAAACAAGATAAAAACAGAGATACAAATCATAAGAGAGACTGAACTATGGAGAACAAACTGAGGGTTGCCAGAGGACAGGTGAGTGAGGGATAGGCTAAACGGATGATTGGTATTAAGGAAGGCACTTTATTTTATTTTATTTTCTCAGTGTTCCAAGATTCATTGGTTATGCACCACACCCAGTGCTCCATGCAAGGAGGGCACTTGTGACGAGCACTGGTTGTTATATGTAAGTGATGAGTCACTAAAGTCTACTTCTGAAACCAACATCATACTATATGTTGACTAACTTAAATTTAAGAATGTGAAAAAATATATTTAAAGAACTATTCAGAACTGTATTTTTAAATATGTAGATGTATTCTTCATGAAAATAATTTTTCATGAAAACATTCTGATATATTTTTATGGATATGTTTTTCTCTTGGGGCAGAGGGAAACTGAGCATTCCTTACGATGCTGTTATGAAGACAAATTGAAAAGTTGTCAACTATAACTTTACAAACATCTTGAATAGATGGCACAACTGTCTTATCCAATAGTGACTCCTATAATTTATTTTTTAAAGTTTAGCAGATAAAAGTACATTAGCCTTCAATAAATTAACTTTCAGTGAATTTTCTTGTACTGAATAAACTTTCAGAGATTGACCTGACACAATTTGAGTCCAGACAAACATGCTGAACGTACTTATTAGTAGGAATGAAAACTCCTCTAAGATTAAAGTTGGGATTACTTTTATTATTTGGTTATTTTGCATAATAGGAAAGGGAAGACATTTCTATATGAAATACTTGGATTTCTTTACCGCTTTTTCCATTGGATAATCCAGTGGAAATACTGGGCAAGGGATTAGCCAAAACAGAGGTAGGGGAGAGGGTAGTAAGAAGATGTAGGGAAAAGAGGGTAGGAAGAAGCTAAAATTGGATTGGAATTCTCTACAAAGGTAGAATAATTAGGTTCTTAACACAGAGTTAAAGTTGTCTTCTGTGTTTTGAATTTAAGCAGTTTAAATATTCCTAGGGACAGAAATATTTTCTTAGCATAACACACAGGTGCAGGTACTGTGCAGCCAAGGAAAAGCATTGGTAAACATTGGAACGTTCTTCCAAAGGCATGGTCCAGAGCCAAACTTTCAGACTGCCTCAGTGGCTTAAGTTCTTCATCATACTCAAAAAGAGATGGCCTGTTCTCAATGTAATGAAAGAATGATCTCAAAGTAACACGAGGAATCTTTGTGCAAAGGCAATAAGGGCTAAAATAATTTTCAAGGGAGTTAGCTATGTTTGTACAGCAGCAAGACGTTTTTAAATGGAAAGTGTTCTCTGGCTGTTTGTACTGGACAGTGGTGTGTTACATTCCCGTCATCTCACTTAGTCTCATTGGATTGGATTCTCCCTTTTACATTAAGAGGTGGTTGGCAGAATATCTCCCCTGGGATAGAATAGAAAAGAAACTTTTTCTTTCTGTGTTTTCGGACTTTTCAAAGCCCCTGTGCTTATGCCAGGTTATGACAATAAAACCTAGAAACCATACATTACTTTAGGTTTTTGGTAGATAAAAGAATTTCGCTTTTTCTAGGAGGTTAGGATCCTTTTGGCATTATTGCCTTGATAATGCATTATCTCACTTTTCACATTCTTACATTCTCTCCCTGGACAGAACTGCATGTTCTCAGATGTAGGCAACATTTTCCCCTTCTTCTCCATGTGTAGTAGCCATGAGAGCATCTGTGTGCACCCTCTCCTTCTCAAAGCAGGGAAGCACTTGTTCCCTCTTCTGATCCCACTTTACTTTTTCTAATTCTGAATCTTTATTTCTGTCCATTAAAATGTACATTCCCAGGTGCCTGGGTGGCTCAGTGGGTTAAAGCCTCTGCCTTCGGCTCAGGTCATGATCCCAAGGTCCTGGGATCAAGCCCCGCATCGGGCTCTCTGCTTAGCAGGGAGCCTGCTCCCTCCTCCTCTCTCTCTCTTTCTGCCTCTCCGCCTACTTGTGATCTCTGTCTGTCAAATAAATAAGTAAAATCTTAAAAAAAAATGTACATTCCCCAGAGCTGTGTTGTCATAGGCATCACCACCAACATCCTTTCCTTTATGAGATTACGTTCTGGCATCTGAAACATCTGGATGGGGGCTGAATATACTTGTATTCTAATTCTGACATTTTTGCTGTTAACAAATATTTTGAGGCTTTCTTTTAAAATTACCTTGACTTGCATTTTTCCCTTGGTTCCTCATTCCTTTTGAATAATTTTCTCCTTTGGGGATATAGTCCTGTTTATATTGGGGCTGTAGTTTCTCTAGTATTTGGATGGGGAGGTAGGAAGGAAAAGAAATCCAAGAGTGCCATGAGAATCAAGTGACACAGAAGTACCTTTCCTAGTTCTTTCAGAAAGCATACAGTTCTGATTCCATGAAATATATATGATAGTACTTAAAACACTGGTATGAAAAGAATAACGATTTGACAATGAGAATGACAAATTTCAGTTAAACACAGTTACTTTCTGGGTCAGACTGATTTGCCTTTAATAGCAAGGTGCCTTTATGTCAATTCTGATTCACAGTTGCAATGGACTCAGCAAGATCCTATGTGACCAGTCATGTTACCAGATACTAATCCAAATCGAAGCTTAAAGAACTTGTGAAATGCAGGGATGCCTGGGTGGCTCAGACAGTACAACATCTACCTTTGGCTCAGGTCATGATCCCAGGATCCTGGGATTGAGTTCCGCATCGGGCTCCTTGTTCAGCAAGAAGGCTGCTTTTCCCTCTGCCTGCTGCTTCCCTAGCTTGCACTCTTTCTCTTTCATAAATAAACAAAATCTTAAAAAAATTTTTAAAAAAATCTTGTAAAATTTAAAGAAGGGATAAGGTTGTTCTCAAGAGAAAATTCAGTTCCTTAAACTAACATTTTGCCAATGACACATTTGTAAAAAGTGGAAATTTACTATTAGAAAATATTTAATCCAGTTAGTTTTCCATGTAGTGGTATAATTCAGACAGAACAAGTGAAGTACTCAGTGTGCGCAATGTAAGGCAAAAGATAGTAACACTGGCTTGGATTGGGCTGGATCTCTTCATTAAGGGTGGCATGGTGTAAGGTTCAAAGATAAGTATCCATTCTTGTCAGGACTTACACTCCAGGATGAGCGGTGATGGAGGTCCACAGGAACCCCTTTTTTGAGACTGTTATTCCGGACATGTGGTAAGGCAAAGGAATTGGAATTTGGCAGGCTTAACTGCATTAATTGTGCTCTGGGTGTAAAATATGTTAATTTGCCACTGTCGGAAAGAAATCATGATGAGTCATTCACCGAACTACTTAGAATCTATTTCTAACACTTCGAAGTATTTATTGCTCTGGTCATTCCTTTTTTCTCTTCACAGATGTACTTTTTAATAACATACTTTAAAGAGTAAAGAATCATTTTACTTTATTTCATCTGAAATGTCTAACAAATTTTTCGGTTGAAAAAAATACCTGGTTGTATTTAATTTCCATTCTGAAATTATTTTCCACTTGATCAGGGAGCATTTTATGAAAAGGGGCAAGATCATTTTTATTCCTTCTGATAATGTAAACCATTAACTTGTGAAATCAGAACCAACTGTATCCATAAAACGAGCTGTCTCATTACCAAAAGATTTTACCTGCACTTTCCAAGGATTCAGAATAATCTTAGGTATTCAGCTGTGTGTTGAAGCAGAAGAGGATTGTACTGAAAGCAAAAAATATGAATCCAGCAGGTTAAAAAAAGAGTTTGTTTTATGATTTCAAAATGTTTCCATAATTTGAAACATAACACGCCTACTACATGCATAACCCAGTTTCAACATAGAACTCAAACCTTGTAACAAGAAGTTCCTCTGCTTGGCCTTCAAGATTACAGTATCCATGCTCCTCTTTTCCTAACCATACTTCATATAATTAATGCCATTCTTAAATTAAGCAGTTTGGAAATATAAAAGTCTACATGGGTTTATAATCAACCATTAAACAACTGACATTGAGCCATTGAATTAAACAGACATGATGCTTTACTGCTGTAAGAGAAATAAAAAAATAACAGAATAAAATCCGTATTTGGGGAAATTGTTAAGCTTTTTCTCTCTCGGAGAGAAAACACAGGTTCTCAAAATGCTGCCACTTTCCTACCTGTTTTCAACTAGCAATGAACATAAATTACAAAAATTTGCACACTTAAAGTTTAACTCTTAAAATAGTGCTAAACGTATGTGAAGTCTGCAAATTAAAGCTCCCCCCCACCCCCACCCACACCCCCACTACAGGACACTGTAACCACGAATGCCTTGAGTTATTGGCTGAATCATCCCCCTTTCCAAAACTGTCCATCTGTCTTTGAGAGTAGTTGTGATCTGGGGTTCGAGTTGACTTACTCACTGAGCTGCCTGCCAGTTGAGTTGCACTTTGTAGGTGGAAAATTGTTGGTCTTTGTCCCTCCCAGCTTGTAAGTAAAATGAGGCTGCCAAGAGATAAACACATTCTAAGTTTATCATGCTATTCTTGGCCTCAAACTACAAGCCATAAGGCAACTATTGCTCAAGGTACCGTGTTTACAAGTGTTCAGTCCTCCGCTGTTTCAGAGACCCAACAAGATGGAATTTCTTCCTGCCAGCCTCTCTTTTTTTTCCCTAAGCTTTCACATTTCTCATTTCCTTCTTAAAAGTGAGGACAGGGTGCAGTTCTTTGACAACATTTCGAAGCTTTGAAGTCTCATTAAAATTTTGATTTTGATGTTTTAGGGTTTTCTCCCCCAAAGGCATTATAAGTTAAGAAAGATTAGAAGCTTCTTTCTATTATCATTATCATGATTATTATTTTTTTGTTTTAAAGATTTTATTTATTTATTTGACAGACAGAGACCACAAGGAGGCAGAGAGGCAGGCAGAGAGAGAGGGGGAAGCAGGCTCCCTGCTGAGCAGAGAGCCTGATGCGGGGCTCGATCCCAGGACCCTGAGATCATGACCTGAGCCAAAGGCAGAGGCTTTAACCCACTGAGCCACCCAGGCACCCCATCATGATTATTATTTTACTTAAAAGTAAACTAAGAGGTATACTAATGGATCTTCATATGGGCCTTTTCACACATTTATTGTAAAATCTATGTTTCTCTTAATTGATACTGATGGGATTTTTTCTACTAAGTAGCTGTATTGAAAATAATCAGTTTGGTAATTCTCTCAAATCAACCCCCCCCCCCAATATTTTTCTTTACTTAGTTCCTTTTCTTCTTCTTATTCTCTCTCTCTCTCTCTTTTTGGTGAGAAAAGTACTGAGTTAACTTTTCTTCACAAATGTCTTCCTGGCTGCATTGGATAACAGGATGTATTGAGTTCATACATCTTAAATATAAAAGAGGAGTATAGCTATATCACATCCTATATTGGCACTGTATATTGACATGTATTATGTATGATGTTACACTGTTTAAATTATTAGAAATCACATTAAAAGAAATTATAATAAGATAGGGCTTTTTACCAAATCTAGAATATTTGGCAGAGATAGGATAATCAAGTTCAATCCTTGATTTACAAATAAGACTTTGAGCTCTCAGAATCTTATAACTATATTCTATATCATGATTTTTTTTTTTTGCATTTCATTAAAACTAACATTCCCTTCAGATTTCAGCATAGTACTTACATAATTTACCTATAGAATCAGGCCTTAATTGTTTTCTTGGACATGATAGCTATTGGTCTATATCCTGGAAAAAAATTTTTGAACACACTCTGACTAATGTCTGCTCTTACAGTGGTTTAATGTTCTTGTAAATTAAATTCACTGACTATACAACAAATGAAAAGAATATGACAAGAAATTTTACTTGTTCTAGTGTAAGTACTAAAGGTAGAGATGAAAGATTTGCAACAATCTCCTCTAGGAGATTGCAGGGGGAAATGTGTTAATTTGAAGCACTACTTGAGATCATCCTGCAGATCAAAGTCATGTCCTCACTAAAACGGGCAGAAGGACTGTCATGCATCAGGGTCAGAATATATTTCACAACCACCCAGTGGCTTCTGAAGAGGTACAGATCAGTTGATGAGGAGCAGTGGGTGAATATGTTATTTGAAAATTATCTCTGTTATTGCTTGAACCTACCTGCAACACTCCACTAACAACAAAAATAGTTACATTATCATCAGTGCCTATAAAAATCCTAACTGTTTTTTCCCCTATACAACTAGAAGTAGGTGTTAAGACTTGTGTATATTCTGAAGAACATGTCACTGGAGGCATTTGATAGCCCTGCTTTACAGATCTCCTTTTCTTCATTTATTATTCTAATAGTGTTTTTAAATGTACTTATATGACACAGAGTGGCTCAATAGATTATAAAATTTGCTATAATATTTCAAAACTCACATTGCTAAATATAAAAAGGCTTCAACTTTGAAGACAGAGCCTATATTCTGAGGAATTAAGGGACTGAATGGTCATTAGTACCTAGTAGTGCTAGCAGACGCTATTCTTTGATTAGACTAATAGGCTCTTTCTATAGCTGGCAGAGGAGACTCTGTTAGTCTTATTTTGGCATTGCCTAAAGTGTGAGACAGGTCACTAGAATATTTCTGATATGTCAGGAGTCATCATGGAGAAATGCTTCCTAAATATAGTATTTTAGTTTTCTGCACTATGCACATTTATTTGATTTTTTATTTGTTTTTAAGTCTGATTCTTGATTTAAGCTAAATGTAAATAGTCCCAGAATTAAAATTATAAAGTAGATAGTTTTCAGCATTCAGTGTCATTAGTAAGAAATGAAAATTTCAAGTACCAGGATTTCACAAATAAAACAACTAACCACACACACTTTTTTTCCCCCCCTGAAAGATTAGGAATTGTTGCTAAAAGTAGATAGTTTTCCTTCCTCTGAAATATCTTTGCTTTAACTATTAATCCAGGGTTTTCTTTGAGTTTACAATTTGATCTTCCATTGAAATCTTTGTTTTTTGATACAATTTCCTTCCATTTTGTTTGTGGCTGTTCTTAAGCGGGTATGTATGAGGTCATGCTGTTTGTATTGGTGGTCCAAATGATGCTGTGATAACAGTTCGCAAATCTGAAAATCTTGATGGTTTAAACAAAACAGAAGATTATTTCTCACTCACACTATGTGTTTAACATGGTAAAGTAACAGCCTTCCAGTTAGTTGGAGAATCTGTTTATCATGGTTACTCCAAGACCCAGTGGTTTGAGGCTTTATCTCAAAACATACTTTGATGACTGTTGAGGCAGGAAAATGGAGTAAGGTGAATTACTCTATGGCTCTTAAAGCTTCTGTCTGAAAGCAGTATGCATCACTTCCCTTCACATTTCCTTAGCCAAAGAAAACCACACGATATTGCCTAGCACCAAACATGGTAAAGAAATGCTCCTACCTTGTGTTTTGAAGAAATGGAAAATTCTTGGGCAGACTTTATGACTTGACTATCACAGGGATAAGGTTAATAACTATTAAGAAGAGTAGAAGGCATTGGATACAGAATTCTGTTTTCACGCCTAGTGTTAACTTAATATTTGGGTACCATTCAGAAAGATTTTGAGGCCTTGCTTCCCCCTAAGTCTTACTTTGATGTGCCTGCAATTGTTAGGCCATGACAAATGCTTTGGGAGAAAAATCAGGTTTTCCACACTTTTAGGAAGTGGGCATGGAAGTATCCATTTGTGTCTACAAACTGTAGTGAATTAGCAGCAGCTGGTTCAATTTGTTTGGAAACAAATTGTGCCCTATACAACTATGAAATGGATAAAATAAGACCTAGCATACACTAACGTGAAAACATACAAAGTCACCAAGAGATAGGCAGCAGACATGATCCTTGTTATGAAGCATGCAGTTTCAGTGCTTTTAGATCAAATTGAAATGGGTAATAAGTTCATTCATGTGAAATATATAACATTAGAGTGTGGTGCTTTAATCTTAACTTTTTTTCTGTAAATACTGTATTATCCATAATTTAAAGGAACCAATACATTTTAGAAATACAACATTTCAGTCAACTTAAACATCCCATTAAGGACTTGAAGGAAATCTTGATACACCTTACGTGTTATGGTACCTTATTTGGTCTACAGCTTTCCTAACCATAGTGACATGATGATTTTCTAAATCTTAAATTTTACATTTTCCCCCAACTAAGAGAGACACTAGAAATTTAGGAAATGGAGACTAGAAGATCCCCCCTGAGGATAATGCAGATTTATGTGTGCTTTTGTTAGTTATTTTTGCATACTATCTTAACATTTTTTTCTGTATACAACCCTTAAAACTTAGAAGAGTGGTGTGGAAGAAGAACTGGGTCGTTATTCTTAGAAAAGGTCATAAGAGCATGTTCAATTAAAATAAGTAGCAAAGGACCAGAGAGATCTTTGTAAATGGGGACGACAATAAAGAATTTTTAGTGAAAGAACCTAAGGAATCATGAGAATACATGGGAAATGGTGGGGGCAGTGGCGGGGGGCCTGGCTAGGGCCAGGGCAGGGTGGGGCAGGGCCTGGCCTGGGCAGGCCAGCAAAGAGGAACAGGTTTCTGAACTGTCCTGTGCCTGATGGCTTTCTGCTTCCACTTTCTTGTTTCTTACAGTGGCCTGATAAGATTTCTTTTCTTCACAGTCAAAATACTTGTCTGGAAAAGTGGAGGCTTCTTAATTGTATCTGGTGGAATCTAACATCTTGCTCTAAGAAAAATCCTTAAATTGTAATTATTCCACATGTTTTTAGTTGTTTGTGTTCAGTAGGTCAAGAAGTAGTCTGTGAGTTTCTACCTAGTTGTCTAAATCTTCATACGAGGATTAACTATACATAGTTATATATAATTACAATAAATTTATGAATATAAATGAGGACTAACTTTTACAAGTAAATTGTTTAGCTATTTCAGAAATTACACAGAATTTAAGCTTTCTTTATTACTGGTGAAAACCTGGATGTTGTTTGCGAATGACCATTTATTTTTTGTATGTTGACTGGTTAAAAGATAATTGAAAAGTTCCCAGAGTAAGAATTCTAATTGTGTGGTCACACAATGTGAAATATAAATTCTCAAGTTCTAAGCATACGCTGCTTTTCCTGAAGCATATGCCATACCACAGTGAAACAACTGATGCATTTTTCTTTTTTTTATTAACCTGTATTATATGAACATCTATACCTTTGTGACCAAAAAAAAAACAAAAAAAAACACAACAACAACAACTGTGGAGCATATGGGTGCATTTTGTTGACTGTTTCAATGTTTGGGGATTGAAGACAACATGTAATTATGCTTGAGAAGTCAGTCCCCTGTGATACTAATTAAGAAGGATGGTGTTGCTAATACATCCCAGTTGTCATTAACTGCCATAAGTCACCTAAAAGGCTTAGTCTATTGTCTTTTTTTAAATAGACATAGGTAGCTTGATGATTTTTTATTTTTTTTTACTGAGGAAAAAAAAATTACATTGAACTTCAAAGTATTTTCCTAAGTTGAGACAACACATAACTTTGATTAAATTTTATGTTTTGGACATCTCAATAGGCATAATGAAATAACTTGTATTAGCGAAGTTGCATCAGGTCAAGATGAACACTATCAGTAGGTAATTCATATTGTTATTTTTTTAATTTCATGAACTTAGCTGACAAGTGGTGCTAAAAATTAGGCTGTATCTACTGGACATGCAATGACCTGATGGTTTGACATTAGCAGGCTTCAACATGTGATCCAAGTGGTTTATCTAAATGCACTGGTCAGCATAACAAATGTAGGCAAATAGAGCTGTAAACTAGGAGTTGGAAGACCTGTTCAAGGTCTCTGTTCTGCCTCTTAAAGGTCATTGCTGTTTGAGGGGTAGGAAGTGTCTGGTGATGTCTTCTGGAACTACATCTTTATTCTGTGTAAAAGGAATCAAATACCTGGATGTTGTAACCTACAGCGATGTTGTGAGGCTTGAACCAGGTAATGCATATGAAGTACATTGTGATTACAGTATATTGAATAAATAGAATTATCAATCAGAGGTACCCATTTAAATATCTGTTTGAAAATATTTATTAATAAAAGGTAGGTTAAACCAGACACTGAATCTGAATTTAGTAGATATGAATGTTAATGTAATCTTTAAACAGGCTCCTAAGACCTAAAAGTAGGTATGTTCCTGATTGACCTCAGTACCTTCTCATTTTCCTCAGGAAGAGGTTTTAGCATCACCTCTATTCAGAGGGCTGTATCACACCTTTTACCTTTTAGAGAAACTTATCTTTTAAATATGTCTGAATAGTAACTTTAAAGGTAATATAGCCCTTGGCTGTCATAAAATTGTGAAATTAACTTAGCCTTGCTCCATATGACTATAAAAACAAACGAAATGCATGAAAATGTGGGAATTGGACAAAAATCAGTACAGAAGAGTGATCTCAGAGAATGGAAATCATGGAGATGAGCTTTGCTATTGTCCCAGTTTGCATATGATCATCCTACTTACCATCAAGCTCTGTGCAAGGAGTGTGAGAACCAAAAAGAGCCTAGTAGTCTCTGAACTGAAGAGGTGGGGAGGGAAGCCAAAATGGTTAGAATTTGCAGAGCAGGGTGACAGAAAAGAGAGCTGTGTTAATTGAGAGCTACAAAGATTGTTGTGGAAATCTAGTCAGTGTTTTCCCCAAGTCTTTAGTTGTGTACAGAATGAGTATGTGTATATCAGAAAACTACTCAAGGCCAGAGAAGGAGTCTCTGGAAAGGAATTGCCAGAGCAATCCCGGTGATTTTAAGAGAGAAAAGTTTGTGTTCCCACAAAGCAGATAGAGAAAGCTCTCCCAGTACACAGGGCATATGGTAGATTACTCAAAATTGGCCTTGCCTTATTAGGGAGTCACAATTAGCCCTAGACAAAAGACTGCCCTGGAACTGCCTAACAATGCTTAAAAGCAAACTTGGGAAGGATCAAATGATTTCCAAGTAACTTATATCTTAAGCCAAAGCTCAAGAATATTTAAAGGAGTAAAAAATATATCAACACCCTATAAGGTTAAAAAAAAAATCTGAAGCTTTGCGCAGTGGCAGTATCGTAGCCAATGAGGTTTATCCAAGGCGCGATTATTGCTAATTGAAAAAAAAAAACTGACATCAAATGAAAAATTACCAGGCATGCAAATAATGTAAACTATGATGAGGAAAAAAAAAAATCAATCAATGGAAAAATAATGAAGCAGAGGGCAGAATTACCAGAAAAGGATATTAAAATAGTTATATAACATTTATATGCTTAAGAAGGTAGGTAATGGCATGAGCATGTCCTAATATTCTAATTTGTGAATTTATATCATAGATTTCATATAGAAATAATACCAAATGTTTTACAAGAAATTGAAGGGGGCTAGATACTTCCCAGCTCATTCTACAAGTAATCCATAAAAGTAGTAGTATCCTGGTACTCAAAATAGAAAAACCTTGTTGTAATAAAAGAAAGCTGTGAGCCAACATGAGTCATGAACAGAGGTACAAAAATTCTTAACTAAGTTTAGCAAATCAAATCCAGCAATATAAAAAAAAAGATAAGACATTACAACTAAGAGAAGTTTATCATAGGAAGGCAAGATGTATTTGATTCAAATCTCAATGTAACCTGCCATATGGCGACTAAAGAAAATGGAGATAATGGATTATTTCGATAGAGGCAGAGAAAACATTTGTCAAAAATCCAGTATGGATATCCTGATAAAAACTCTAAACAAATTAGAAATAGAAGAGAACCTTCTCAGTTTGATTAAGGCCACATATAGTTACAGTTAAATTTGTAGTTAACAGTATATGTAATTGTAAAACATTGAATGCTTTCCCCTTAGGATCAGGAATAAGACAAAGATATCTACTCTTTTTTTTTTTTTAAGATTTTGTTTATTTATTTGACACAGAAAAAAGAGATCACAAGTAGGCAAAGAGGCAGGCAGAGAGAGAGACAGAAGCAGGCTCCCAGCTGAGCAGAGAGCCTGACACGGGGCTTGATCCCAGGACCCTGAGATCATGACCTGGGCCTGGGCTGAAGGCAGAGGCTTAACCAACTGAGCCTCCCAGGTGCCCCAAAGATATCTACTCTTAATGCTCCTGTTCAGCCTATTCTGGATATTGTAGTCAGTACATAAAGATGAGAAAAAAATAAAATCTTACAGGTTGAAAGGAAGAATGAAAACTGTCTTTATTTGCAGATGATATGATAATCTGTGTGGAAAATACATATGATCTATAGAAAAGCTACTAGATCTTCAAAAATATTTATCAATATTTCCAAATACAAAGCTTAAATGCAAATGTCAGCTGTATTTTTATGACATATCAATGAATAATTTTTAAAAATGCATTATGGTAGCATAAAAATAATGAAATATTTGGGATAAACTTGACAAAATACTTGTTGATGTTACCTCTACACAGAAAACTACAAAATATTGCTGAGAGAAATTATATAAGACCTAAATAAATGGGCACATATACCATGTTCATGAATTAGAATGTGAATTTAACAAGATGTTAATTTTTTCCAAAATTGATCTATACATTCAATGCAATTCCAATTAAATCAATAATAACAGGGGATTTTTGTTGTTTTCATTGTATTATTTTAAAGAGGTTGACAGATAGTTCTAAATTCATTTGGTAATATGGGAGCTAGAATTTCAAAATGACTTTGGCTTTTCTAACTTTGAAAAAACTGGAGTGCTTACTCTAGTTGATAAAAGTATTTTATGTAAACCTCCAGTAATCAAGACAGTATGGTATTAACAGAACACGAGAGAGAATCCAGAAATAGCCCCACACTATATAGTCAATTGATTTTTGATGAAGATGCCAAAGAAATTAAATGGAGAAATAATCATCTTTTCAACAAATAGTATTGCAAGACTCGAATAACCATAATAAAAAAAGGAAGGAAGAAATTTGAACTTTTCTTCATTTTGTGTACAGAAATTTAATTGAAATGTACACCTAAATGAAGGAGTTAAAACTATAAAAGTGCTCCATGCTCCTGGATTGGAAGAACAAATATTGTGAAAATGTCTATGCTACCTAAAGCAATCTACATATTTAATGCAATTCCTATCAAAATACCATCCATTTTTTTCAAAGAAATGGAACAAATAACCCTAAAATTTACATGGAACCAGAAAAGACCTTGAATAACCAAAGGAATATTGAAAAAGAAAGCCAAAGTCGGTGGCATCACAATTCCGGACTTCAAGCTCTATTACAAAGCTGTCATCATCAAGACAGCATGGTACTGGCACAAAAACAGACACATAGATCAATGGAACAGAATAGAGAGCCCAGAAATAGACCCTCAACTCTATGGTCAACTAATCTTCGACAAAGCAGGAAAGAATGTCCAATGGAAAAAAGACAGCCTCTTCAATAAATGGTGTTGGGAAAATTGGACAGCCACATGCAGAAAAATGAAATTGGATCATTTCCTTACACCACACACGAAAATAGACTCAAAATGGATGAAGGACCTCAATGTGAGAAAGGAATCCATCAACATCCTTGAGGAGAACACAGGCAGCAACCTCTTCGACCTCAGCCGCAGCAACATCTTCCTAGGAACATCGCCAAAGGCAAGGGAAGCAAGGACAAAAATGAACTATTGGGATTTCATCAAGATCAAAAGCTTTTGCACAGCAAAGGAAACAGTTAACAAGACCAAAAGACAACTGACAGAATGGGAGAAGATATTTGCAAACGGCATATCAGATAAAGGGCTAGTGTCCAAAATCTATAAAGAACTTAGCAAACTCAACACCCAAAGAACAAATAATCCAATCAAGAAATGGGCAGAAGACATGAACAGACATTTCTGCAAAGAAGACATCCAGATGGCCAACAGACACATGAAAAAGTGCTCCACATCACTCGGCATCAGGGAAATACAAATCAAAACCTCAATGAGATATCAACTCACACCCATCAGAATGGCTAAAATTAACAAGTCAGGAAATGACAGATGCTGGCGAGGATGCGGAGAAAGGGGAACCGTCCTACACTGTTGGTGGGAATGCAAGCTGGTGCAACCACTCTGGAAAACAGCTTGGAGGTTCCTCAAAATGTTGAAAATAGAACTACCCTATGACCCAGCAATTTCACTACTGGGTATTTACCCTAAAGATACAAACGCAGTGATCCGGAGGGGCACGTGCACCCGAATGTTTATAGCAGCAATGTCTACAATAGCCAAACTATGGAAAGAACCTAGATGTCCATCAACAGAGGAATGGATAAAGAAGATGTGGTATATATACACAATGGAATACCATGCAGCCATCAAAAGAAATGAAATCTTGCCATTTGCGACGACGTGGATGGAACCAGAGGGTATCATCCTTAGCGAAATAAGTCAGTCGGAGAAAGACAACTATCATATGATCTCCCTGATATGAGGAAATGGAGATGCAACATGGCAGGGGGGTGGTTAAGGGTTAAGGGGGTAGGAGAAGAATGAGTGAAACAAGATGGGATTGGGAGGGAGACAAACCATAAGTGACTCCTAATCTCACAAAACAAACTGAGGGTTGCTGGGGGGAGGGGGTTTGGGAGAGGGGGTGGGGTTATGGACACTGGGGAGGGTATGTGCTATGGTGAGTGCTGTGAAGTGTGTAAACCTGGTGATTCACAGACCTGTACCCCTGGGGATAAAAATACATTATATGTTTATAAAAAATAAAATAATTAAAAAAAGAAAAAAAACTCCAAGGAAACCCAATCACAGGAGTGGCCCCACACCTCTGTGAATTTTAGCTCTGGGAGTTCAACCTGGCTCTCTCACAAAATTCCCTCATGCCTCCAGCAGGGGGAAGAAAAAAAGGAACCATCTTGAAATACACCACAACATTCTGTTCTTAAAGAGTTCTGCCCTCCGTAGAAACTGTTTAAGCAGAATATAACCTGCTGGGGTTTATCACAGACTAACTGACCCAAAGGGAAAGGAAATACCCAATTCCAGCCATTTCTAGATAGATATCTAAAGCAGTAAAATGACTTTGTATGATACTACAATGGTGGATACAAGTCATTACACATTTTTGCAAACCCACGAATTTAAAGTCCCAGAAGAAAATTCTAATGTATACTACAGTCTCTGGGTGACTGTGGGATGTCAGTAAAGGTACATCAATTATAACTAATGTACCACTCTGGTTGCAAGATGTTTAATGGGGGAGAGTATGCATGTGTGGGGGTATGAAGCATATGACAAACCTCCATACGTTTTCCCAAATTTTGATATGAACCTAAAACTTTAGCCTCTAAAAAATAAAAGTCTGTTCCAAAAAAAAAAAGTTGATATAGCCTCTAATTATTAATCTTTTATTTTGGTCTAATCATTCCCTTGATTATATTATTCAGTTCTTCTCTTTTCACATCAGTCCAATTAGTTTTTTTCCCCCTAATTCTAATTGCTATCATTTATTTATTGACTACCACTTGGTGTTTAGAACCTAATACACATAATCCCATTTAACCATTTATACTCATAGGCTGAAACAAAAATTATCATTACCATTGTACAGGTAAGGAATCTTTGAAAACGTTCATTTGACATTAAGGTTGGAACATAATGTTGCCCATTATGTTACAGTCTTAACCACATTATATAATTATTAGCAATGGTAAGCTCTATCACATGAAATCCCATCAATGCTTTTTTAACTAAATTTTTCAAGGTTGTCTTGTATGCCTCTGTAAAGCTGCTTTCCCCAAACTTCTGAGTAAAATTAATAATCTCTTCTTCTAGAATAAATAATAGTCAATTCAGGTGTTTCAAAAGCTGGGTGGAAGTATCTCATTTTATTTATTTGTTATCATTCAACATTTTTGCCAATATTTTTGGATAATTAGAAGCTATATTTAAGGGAATAAGGACATCTAGACTGCTGATTATGACTTAAATACTCCAGAAGAAATAGGTGATGTTATTAAATTATAATTAGGGACAAAAATTACCCCAACAGTACATCACAATGGCTAAGGGACAGAGCGAAATTCAAGAAAGGAGATCGAGCCAAAGCTTGAGGACATGGATATACATATACACGAATACATGTAATTTAAAGATGGACAACAGATACTCTAGTCCTCTGCAGTGAAGAACAGTTAGTGTAATTATATATTAAAAATCTGTTTATCTTTCTTTTGTAAGGGAAGATATCAAATAGCTTTTGGAAGGAAGGCTCTATGCCTTATGAAAAGTATCAACAGATGAAAACATTGACAGTCTTTTTCTAAAAATGTTACAATTGGTAAATTGTATTATAACTTTGAGAATCAGGCTAGCATTAAAGATTACAAAGAAATCTTAAGTTCAAATCAACAAACTAGTATTGATAACTTTAGTATCAAATCATATTGTCTCATTTCTCATTTATTATCCTCACTAAACATGGCCATGGCCCTCAGCTGTGACAGACCTATCACACATAAGCCTAATGATGCAGATATGCAGACATAGAGTAGATTAAACACAACTTTTGTTTAAAAAACAGGGAAGAAGCAGAGAGGAAGATGGGAGTATAGGTGGCTGTAAAATAATCAGATTTAGGTTGTCTTCAACTTTTCAAGTGTTCTCATTTTTCAGAGACAAAAAAAAAAACCCACAATGCAAACTGAATGGCATATTTTTGAAAATATAGAAGCATTGTTTCACCTCCAATTTCAAAGAAGTGGAGTACGACAAATTTAAGAAAAAAAACAATGACATTTTAAAAGCCATGAGCACCCTGGGTTTATTCCTTATTAATGGACTGAAACTTCCTCTAGAAGAAAAAAAGGAGGGGTGCAAATAAGAGGTCTGAAATAGGAATTTTCAGAATATTACTATAGAGACAGAGATTGCTACAATTTAACCACTGAGCTGAAATGTGAAATCCTTAGAGTGCATTTTTAGGCTGCTGATCCTGACCTCCTACAGACCAATTAGAGCAAAATAATTGTTGTTGGTATGACAACCTCAGGGAGAAACAAAAGACTTCACTTTCTTTAAGCATAGCCACAAAGTTGTTCTTTAGAATAGAAAATAAGCAGGGGTGGCTATAAATTGTGGTAGCTTATAAGATCACATTGGATAATGACATTTTTCTTCTAATAATGATATTAAGACCACAATGGGTCCAACGGGTCAGAGAGGACTAACCCATGCACATCATTAATTTGTGCATTTCAGCTGCCTCTAAACTGAGAATTGATTATCAAAGATAAATTGATTATTTCATTCATATGAATAGTAAGGCATTTAAGCATCATATCGAATCCATATTTCTTAGATACAGCTTTAGTTTTACATCTCACTAGGAGATATATTAAAAGGTCTGAAGGCCAAAGCCCACGAGCATTTCATTAAAATGCACACAGGACATACACACACACACACACACACACACACACACACACATAAATGGTCACTTTTGATCTATGTAAAAGCTGCTGTTATTACTGATTATATGGAAATGAAAATATCCGTAGTTCTCATCACTTTAGTATAGATATACTACTCTCCATTGTAGAGCTTTATTGAGGCATGACTGATGTACAAGAAATTGCACATATTAATATAAAATTTTATGAGTTCTGACATGTATATATACATGAAACTGCCATTACAATAGAAGTAATGAACATATACATTACCCTACCCCCCAATTTTTTGTGCCCTTGTGTAACCCAGATCTCATTCCCTCTCCTCCACTGGTCATCTCTAGTGAAACACTTATTTGTTTTCTGTCAGTATAGATTGCATTTTCTACAATTTTACATAAACAGAACCACAGAGTAAGTACTCCTTTTTGTGTGGTTTCTTTCGCTCAACATAACTATTTGATATTTATGCATTTTGATATATTCCTTTTTACTAATGAGTAGTCAACTTTATGAATATACTATAATTTGTTTCTACATTTACCTGCTACGGTCATTCAGATTATTTTCTGTCTTTACGTAAAACAAATCTGTTATGAACATTTCTGTGCAAGTAATATATAGAAATATGCTAATATTTATTTTGAGTAAATATCTACAAATAGGAATTCCTGTATTATATGGGGGAAATACACTTAACTTTTTAGGTTCCCGAGTGTTTTCTAAAGCTATTATTCTGTCTTTTACTCCTCATATTCACGTATGAATCAAGTCATTCCACAGCTTCACAATCAGTCAGCGTGGTTAAATTTTTTATTTCAACCATCTTGATGGGTGTGTTAGTATATGTAACTGCAGCTTAATTTGCATTTCCTATGACTAATAATGCTGGGGACCTTTTTGGTGAATTGTCCTTGAAAATCTTCTGCCCATTTTCTAATTAAGACAGTTTACTTACATATAACAGAGTTTCATTATGTATTCTGAACAGAAGACCTTTACCAAATATGAGTTTTGCAGATATTTTTCTAAGTCCATGGCTTATCTTTACATTTTCTTGTGTCTTTTAAAAGTTGAAGATTTTAATTTTGATGATGTCTAACTTTCAAGTTTTTTATCTTATGGATTGTGCTTTTATCATGTCAGAAAAAACTGCTTAACCCAAGACACAGAGTATTTCTTCTGTTCTCTTTAGCACTTTTATAGTTTTTTTTTAAATTAAATGTAATTATTTTATTTTTTATAAACATATAATGTATTTTTATCCCCAGGGGTACAGGTCTGTGAATCACCAGGTTTACACACTTCACAGCACTCACCATAGCACATACCCTCCCCAGTGTCCATAACCCCACCCCCTCTCCCAAACCCCCTCCCCCCAGCAACCCTCAGTTTGTTTTGTGAGATTAGGAGTCACTTATGGTTTGTCTCCCTCCCAATCCCATCTTGTTTCACTCATTCTTCTCCTACCCCCTTAACCCTTAACCACCCCCCTGCCATGTTGCATCTCCATTTCCTCATATCAGGGAGATCATATGATAGTTGTCTTTCTCCGACTGACTTATTTCGCTAAGGATGATACCCTCTGGTTCCATCCACGTCGTCGCAAATGGCAAGATTTCATTTCTTTTGATGGCTGCATGGTATTCCATTGTGTATATATACCACATCTTCTTTATCCATTCCTCTGTTGATGGACATCTAGGTTCTTTCCATAGTTTGGCTATTGTAGACATTGCTGCTATAAACATTCGGGTGCACGTGCCCCTCCGGATCACTGCGTTTGTATCTTTAGGGTAAATACCCAGTAGTGAAATTGCTGGGTCATAGGGTAGTTCTATTTTCAACATTTTGAGGAACCTCCAAGCTGTTTTCCAGAGTGGTTGCACCAGCTTGCATTCCCACCAACAGTGTAGGACGGTTCCCCTTTCTCCGCATCCTCGCCAGCATCTGTCATTTCCTGACTTGTTAATTTTAGCCATTCTGATGGGTGTGAGTTGATATCTCATTGAGGTTTTGATTTGTATTTCCCTGATGCCGAGTGATGTGGAGCACTTTTTCATGTGTCTGTTGGCCATCTGGATGTCTTCTTTGCAGAAATGTCTGTTCATGTCTTCTGCCCATTTCTTGATTGGATTATTTGTTCTTTGGGTGTTGAGTTTGCTAAGTTCTTTATAGATTTTGGACACTAGCCCTTTATCTGATATGCCGTTTGCAAATATCTTCTCCCATTCTGTCAGTTGTCTTTTGGTCTTGTTAACTGTTTCCTTTGCTGTGCAAAAGCTTTTGATCTTGATGAAATCCCAATAGTTCATTTTTGTCCTTGCTTCCCTTGCCTTTGGCGATGTTCCTAGGAAGATGTTGCTGCGGCTGAGGTCGAAGAGGTTGCTGCCTGTGTTCTCCTCAAGGATTTTGAGGGATTCCTTTCTCACATTGAGGTCCTTCATCCATTTTGAGTCTATTTTCGTGTGTGGTGTAAGGAAATGGTCCAATTTCATTTTTCTGCATGTGGCTGTCCAATTTTCCCAACACCATTTATTGAAGAGGCTGTCTTTTTTCCATTGGACATTCTTTCCTGCTTTGTCGAAGATGAGTTGACCACAGAGTTGAGGGTCTATTTCTGGGCTCTCTATTCTGTTCCATTGATCTATGTGTCTGTTTTTGTGCCAGTACCATGCTGTCTTGATGATGACAGCTTTGTAATAGAGCTTGAAGTCCGGAATTGTGATGCCACCGACTTTGGCTTTCTTTTTCAATATTCCTTTGGTTATTCAAGGTCTTTTCTGGTTCCATGTAAATTTTAGGGTTATTTGTTCCATTTCTTTGAAAAAAATGGATGGTATTTTGATAGGAATTGCATTAAATATGTAGATTGCTTTAGGTAGCATAGACATTTTCACAATATTTGTTCTTCCAATCCAGGAGCATGGAGCACTTTTATAGTTTTAACTCCTTCATTTAGGTGTACATTTCAATTAAATTTCTGTACACAAAATGAAGAAAAGTTCAAATTTCTTCCTTCCTTTTTTTATTATGGTTATTCGAGTCTTGCAATACTATTTGTTGAAAAGATGATTATTTCTCCATTTAATTTCTTTGGCATCTTCATCAAAAATCAATTGACTATATAGTGTGGGGCTATTTCTGGATTCTCTCTCGTGTTCTGTTAATACCATACTGTCTTGATTACTGGAGGTTTACATAAAATACTTTTATCAACTAGAGTAAGCACTCCAGTTTTTTCAAAGTTAGAAAAGCCAAAGTCATTTTGAAATTCTAGCTCCCATATTACCAAATGAATTTAGAACTATCTGTCAACCTCTTTAAAATAATACAATGAAAACAACAAAAATCCCCTGTTATTATTGATTTAATTGGAATTGCATTGAATGTATAGATCAATTTTGGAAAAAATTAACATCTTGTTAAATTCACATTCTAATTCATGAACATGGTATATGTGCCCATTTATTTAGGTCTTATATAATTTCTCTCAGCAATATTTTGTAGTTTTCTGTGTAGAGGTAACATCAACAAGTATTTTGTCAAGTTTATCCCAAATATTTCATTATTTTTATGCTACCATAATGCATTTTTAAAAATTATTCATTGATATGTCATAAAAATACAGCTGACATTTGCATTTCTTTGTGTCTTCCTCAATTTCTTTCATGAGTACTTTATAGTTTTCTGAGTATAGATTCTTAGCCTCTTTGGTTAGGTTTATTCCTAAGTATCTATGGTTTTGGGTGCAATTGTAAAGGGATGGACTCCTTAATTTCTCTTTCTTCTGTCTTGTTGTTGGTGTAGAGAAATGCAACTGATTTCTGTGCATTGATTTTATATCCTGACACTTTACTGAATTCCTGTACAAGTTCTAGCAGTTTTGGAGTGGAGTCTTTTGGGTTTTCCACATATAGTATCATATCATCTGCAAAGAGTGATAGTTTGACTTCTTCTTTGCTGATTTGGATGCCTTTAATTTCCTTTTGTTGTCTGATTGCCTAGCCTCCTTGGAGTTTTTAACACTGACTTGTAATTCGTCACAGTTCGTGTTTGTTTTTTTCTTCGCTTCTTTCTCCCTGCTTCTGCCCCCAACTTTCCTGTAGATGTCTCTGCTCAGAATTTTTTGCTCCAATAAGTTTTGAGTCTCTGTTTCGCCTAGTTTGTCTCTCCACCTTTCAGGGCAGTGATTTTCCCAGTGACCTCACTTCTTTAATGGTTCTGAGAAGAGTTCTTCATTTTTCAGTCTCTTCAGCTTTTTACTTGTGTCGCCAGAGTGGCAACTTCTAAGGTTCTTACATGCCGATTTGGAAACTGGAAGCCCTTCCTGTTTCAACTTTTGCTAAGTACTTGAGATATTTTTCACAGATACTTAAAAATAATTTTTAAATGACTTTGAGGTTTAGTCCTCAAAACATTAAATTTTTGAAACCAAATGCCATTTAAGCAAATCACTTCATCAGTGATTTATTTAGCTTTCAATATTAGAGTATTAGAATTGTGGATAAGGTGCCAAAATAAATTATATATTTTTAAAATATACATTTATGTTTGATAATGTATATATTTTTTGCTATGCAAAAAACTCCCCATATTTTAGGGATAAATATTCCAATGTGCTGCCAGATATGTCTATGGGTGTGGTGTGTGTGTCTGTGTGTGAGTGCTTGTTCATTCTCCTTGTCTCCTCTATTTTGCTTTTATTCATTTGTCTGTCTTGAGATTGATTCAGTTTCGTAAAAGCATTGATTTTTACGCACTGGGTAATGTGATCTTGGTAAAAAAGATCTAATAGCGCTCCTACTGTAGCTCAAGGGTAGAACACAGTTTTGCCTGAGGAATCTCATAAACACCTAATATGGTCTGTGTTGCCATATCACTGAGGTGTATGAGGAAAATACTAATGTGAATTATATAACCCTAAAATCATTTAATATTTGAAATGTAGAAAAAGTATTGGTGGTTGGAGCTTATACACTGGAAAATGGAAGCAAGCCAAAACACTGGCACTAACACTCTGCTCTTGTTAAGAAAATGCCAAGGGATCTTTTCACAAGAGTAACTCACAGATTGCAACACAGTTACCTTAGCTGGCTCCTGATGTGCAGTATCACACCACATTTAAATTTCCATCTGTGGTGTCTGGAACTATTGTTCTCACTGTGAACAACTATCCCCCCCGCCCACCCGAAGTAAATCTACAGAATCTGAAAGACCACAGGATACACTTCCTTTAGTGGGACAACCAACTATACTTAAAGAAGTTATAAATGAAGTTTGTGGTCTTTCTAACCACCATGGAATCATTTCATATTTCAAAACAAACTTTAAAATTATACATAGAAAATGCTAAATTTTGATATATCTGGAATCATCCTTTTTTTTTTTTGAATGTCTTCAGTGCTCTATTGCTGCAGCGTGTGTCTTGGAGGAGGAAAAATGAGGATGCTGTGTTCTTTGTCCTTTCTCTGTGGAGCTTAGTCATCAATACCCTTAGAGTTAGACCCAAGTAATTGATGGTTATAAAATAACTGAATTGACAAAGGTGACTGTTTGGCAAATTGATTTTAATACAGTTCTATTTACCTATGCAATGTTACCTTGCGTACCAGTTAAATTGTGATGATGAAATTTCACATGCACACTCACACATGGTATCTCTTTTGTAAGTATAATGGAAGGGAATATTAACTACCGCTCATGAGTTAGTTATAGAGCTAATCTTTCTGCTTTAAGGAGAGTCATTTAAGAAATGACTTTATGATAAACTTTATTTTTTTACTCTTTTTATATAAGGAAGCACATATTTGTAACTGTATTCAACTCTCAAAGAACCTGGGAGAGAAAGTAAAATTGATTTTGAACTTCATTGAAAGGAAAACTTACATAAATAAAGGATTCATATATCTATTTTTAAAAAAAGAGGTATACATTTGTTGATGTCTTACTCTTAGCCTTATGGATTAACCTAATAATCATTTTTTGTCTTTTTAATACATATTTTTTCTTATGTATACTCCATCTCTTCTCAAATATATATGTGTCTATTCATTGTATTTACACTATCTCATTTTCATCTTTTCCTTTTTCTATGTTAGAAGTTAATGTAATCAAAGCATTTAAAATAGTATCTAACATAGTCATACACCAAAAATATTAATTAATAATTATCTTGTTATTGGAATGACTTTGCATTACATATTTGACTATCAACATTATCCTTGTTCTAAGTCAGTATTTATGGAGAGTTGCTGGTTTTAGAGGTTGCATGATCTGCAAGGACCTTTGAATGATCAGCCCAAGAAGCAACATTAATGCAAATTCTACCTCTTTGCTCAGCAGTCCTGTTGCTAAGCAACTAAGTTTGTTTATCCTCTCTAGTTTGGGTCAGGACTAGGGGTAATGAGCTGATGTTGCATGTCAGAGAAAGGAGTTAGTGGCTGACAGCGAACTTTAAACCTCTTGGCTTTGCGTTGTTTTCACACTTAGGAATCTTCTGCGTAATTTTGAGCACATTATTCTCCATCCATAGGGTTGTTTCTTTTAGATCATTAAAGTAACGGTTACATGTAGGGGCCTTTTGCAGGGTGCTGCCTACATGCTGATATAAAGATAGTCCAAATAAGACGAACAAGCACTTGGACTTCAAGACAAATATTTTGAAACTTTTAAATAAAAATAGCCAAGAAATGTCTTGTTTGCCAAAGTGAAACATCATCATTATTATTACTGACTTGTTTTCTAGTTCCTCCCAGAAATGAATGGCAGAAGTAATTGACAAGGCACCATGTACATTTCCAAAGCCAATTCTTATGACATAATATAGTCTACAAATAAAAATGTCTATAAAGATGCATAAGTTATTTCTGTAGGAATAGAAGGGATGAGTTACATGCCATTCCATTTTGATGAACTTGAATCCAGTTTCTAATCAACAAGATTGCCCTATACAATAAACTACTGATTGTGACTGCTGGCGTTAACAGTAATAGGACAAGAAGATGTGTGGCACAATTTTCTCCATTCAGCTATTCATTTTCCTACTGCTTTGAAGGAGTCTTTATATCCTTATGATCCTTCTCAAAGTTAGTCTGATCAATTGTGCTAAATGTGCCCAGTAGAGCCATTGAATACGCGGACAACTCTTGTTGATTGCAAAGTAGTGTCAGTTTGGCCTCAGTTCCTCATTTTTGTCAGAGTTCTCAAAATATGAATTTAGTTTCGGGGTGTTTTTGCACCCTTTAAAGATAATGTTCTCTACTCAAAGCCCACTTAGTTTTATGAATACTGCTAAATATAAGAAATAGATGTATAGAAGCTGATATCCTCAGGCCACATTATCTCTGTCTATTTAGTCTTTCTGAAGTATGCAGATTCATTTTTTTTCCTCTGCCAGTGCTAACTAGAGATAATATGATGTGTTGTATGTAGCTGGAACAAAAACCTTCTTTTGTAAGAACAGCAATAGAATAGAAAACATCAGCAGAACGTTTAACTTTTATCAGTCTTCATAGTCTTTAGCTCTGGCATTTGGACTTGAAGTTTGGATAGAATCTGTGAAACTGCTGTGAGAATTATTAACTTCAGAAGGCTTTCATTTGGAAGAATCCAAGTTCGTATTTTCCTAGCAAATTTATAACTGAACATGAATTTCAAGGTTTTCAAAAAACCTCAAAACACAGCATGGATATGTATTTTTAAAAAAAAATCACTTGATAAATTTCAGAATGCACTGTTTTATTTATTTTTAAAGAACCTGTCAAACTTTATTGTTGGATTAACTAAATAATACAGTTTGCCTGTCATAGACTGCTATATTCACCACAGTTAAAATGTGCCTTTCTTCCCACTTCTCATTTGGTATGTGTAGTAGCTGATATTTGTGTGGCTACTCTTTGTTCAAAATAATTCTTACAATGTGTTGTTCAGAATACAGTGATGCCTTTATAACGAGTGTCCTCATACCTAATTTACTATCCATTATCCATTCTTGACAGCTTAGCTCTGTCTCACTGAATCTTCCCCATGAGTTCAAACATGCTCCTTTCCATAGTACCAACCAGAGTGTTGGCCAGATGCTACCTTTATTTCTAACCACTGATGATGCCAACTGTAGAGATATAAAGACTATTAACCATTTGATGCAAATTTAAAAATCAGCTTTTCCTTAAAAATTCTGTTAAAAATAAGATTTGGAGATTATTTTCCTCCTTCATTATTTTCTTTCTTTCTTCGTTAGAGTAGTAGTAGTAACGCAAACATTGTTGGGTTCTTGATCTGTGTAAATGCAAAAAACTTTACATGTCGAATTTTTTTATCCTCCAAACAGTCCTACAAAGTAAAGGAGATGCTATTTTATGCCTGCATTACTGATATAAGAAATCGAAGGCACAGAGAAGTTAAGTAATTCAGGTCACGTAGTCAGATACGGTAGAGCTGGGATTCTCCCCCAGGCAGGTTCATTCCACATCTTGTGCTGATAAGCTACCCAGCTTTAGACCAACAGAAAGCATCAACACTGCATGAAATAATTCGTTTGTAGGTCTTTCTTTGAGATGTTTTACTTACTTGATGTTGATCATAGCCAATATTAATTAACATTTTTCCAAGTAATATAACTTTAGATTTTTAATAGTAGAGAGCCAAACTACTAACCCTTATAACTCATAGACCATTAAGATTTAGGGGGGCTTTGCAATCACTCGGTCTTACCCGCACATATTATATGACTTGGGAATCTGAGGTTTATGAAGTAAAGTTACTTTTTTCAACTCCTACACCTAGTTAGATTCAGAGCCAAGGTGAGGATTTGGGTCTTCTGACTCTCTGTGTGCTGATTAATTGTATTTCTCTCTAGTCATAAAAGAAGATAATAATCTCATGGAAATTCACTTTCTTTTGGCAGGGGGTGGGGTGAGGAGTGGATGTGGGGTGGGGGTTGGGAGTGGTTATATTCTAAGTGAACACATTGTGTTCAGCTGATGTTCACTGAACAGACACAGGAGAGCTTGGTCCAAATGAACACATGCATATGTATATGGGTCTTTAATTAAATTCCAGCTACTTCCAAAAATGTTTTGAGGCCGCTAGATCCAGTTGTGCATATGAGAGAAAGATTTATGGGGAGCAAAAATCTAAATAACTGGCTCATAGCTTAAAGATGATATTGATGGGCAGTGATGTTTTTGTTAGATGGAGATACTAGGCGTTCCCTAATTCCATAGGAAAGTACCAATGAGAGGATTTTAATAAGGCCTTTTGAAGATACTATTTGGAAAAATAGTGTGTGTATGAATTTGATACATTTCATTTCCTGGGGGAGAATTTTGAACACTCAAATGCTTCACATTTTTATACACCAGGCCAAATCTGCTTTCAGTAGTTTAGGCCAGATATGATTAAGGAAAAAGTTTCCTGAGATATTCACCAGTGTAGAAAGGAGAGACATAGATATTTTCAACAAAAGAGTTCAATTTCTTTGAGCTCTCTGTAAGAGAAGAGAGCAATGTCAGATGTCCTCACAAGATTTTCTAACAATCTTCTATGCCAGAGAATTATAAAATACTTTTAATTGCTCCATTTACTCCTTTTATTCACAGGGAATCACACTATATAACAGCAAAAAAGGCCTCTAATCTAGACTTTTATGAATTAATTTTTCTTATGATCTAGGAGAATTCACATCCTATTTGTCCGTTATTTTGAGGATTTCTGAGAAACATTTTTATGTTTCTGTTAATTCATTTTTAGTTTTCTTAAGGTAAGTGAATGACACCCTGATCCCATAAATATGTGTGTTTTTCCTAAAGAACAGGCATCGTGGGGATTTTGCAGAAATGTCCACCTCTTAGAATACTTTCCTTTGGTTTCATAGTTTAAGTGGTTTTCATTTTTGTTGTGTTACAGAACAACATCTGCCCCATATGAAATACCGTCTAAATACTTGAGAAATCAATGAGTTTTGTTGGATTCTTCCCATCTAGTTAACACTTGGCTTCATTTTGAGTGAAAATCCAGTCACTTTGACCACACTCATAACTTAAGTACCACCCACTGTGCAGTTAGTCCTTGCATGTATTGCCCTATGGATATTCATAGGAAATGCCTTTCATTTTAATACGGTTTTCATATTCTTTTTTTAAAAAAAATTTATTCATTTATTTGACAGACAGAGATCACAAGAAGGCATAGAGGAGGCTGGCGGGGGTGGGGGGGTGAAGCAGGCTCCCCACTGAGCAGAGAATCCAGAGAATCTCAATCCTTGAGATCATGACCTGAGCTGAAGGCAGAGGCTTAACCCACTGAGCCACCCAGGCTCCCCCAGTTTTCATATTCTTGACTGTCATTATCATTATCATAGGAGGAGTCACAAAAGCATTATTTAGAGATGTACACTAGAGGGTGGTGTTTTACCTGGACACTATACCTATCAATGCACTGGCTTTGAAGAAGAGTAAAAAATAATTCCAGGAAATGTTCCCCATGTTTAATGTTACATAATTCTCAGCACATATGCCCCATTAACAAAGTTGATAAACCCCAGGGAATGGAAGCAGAGACTGAGTCACTTGGCGGCCTTGCTATCCGGTTTCTTCAACACATTCCTGTAGGTGTTTGGTTTTTCTGAGCTCCACATGCGGAGTGTCACTTGAAAACCAACACTGATCACTGGGTGAGAATATATTTGACTCTTTAGAGCTACAGGGAATTGGAAAGCAAGGGAGGCAAATAGTGAACATGGATAAAGCTATTAAACTCAGCACTTCAGTCTTTAAATCTTCTGAGTTGTATTATGTGTACTACCATGACCTGAGAACAGAAACTATCAGTAGTGGTGGGAAAGGTGATTTCTGAAAGAGCTCATATTTCTGTGCCCTACTTTTCTGGTTTTTGCTTGGTTGGGGGGAAAAATAAAGATTTGTAGTTCTGGAGAAACCCATCTTTCATAATATCTTGGAAGGGATGATCAAATGTTGCTGTACGTTTCCTGCCCCTCAGTAAACCTATAAATGTTAATGGTAGATTGAGGCTTTGGTTTAAGTCATTTTGCTTGTAGCTCACTGTTGCTTTCATCTGTTTTTCTCAGTTCATTCTATTGATATTGGTACAGTCTTTCCTCAAATCATGAATTCTTCCATGGTTTCTCATGACATATGTCCAAATTTTCATCGACTTTTACTTAGACGTGTGAATAAACACATGAAAGGGGGAAAATGTCAAATTTATTGCTCTGAAATTTCCCTTCAAGAGAAAATTATTCTCCTTGCTCTGGCCAGTGGAAATTTGCTTCTAATACAAGCAGGTCTTCATGTGATGTTTCGTGTTTTTAGACGTATATTCTTTATTATTCTTTACCACTATCTGATTCAGAAAGACTGCTGGAACCAAGATCTCCTGGAAAAAATTTAAAAATACAATTTCATGTGATTGAATTAAAGCTGAATTGACTGGTTCTTATTAAAGTTAAGCCCTGACCAATACTGCCAAACTCTATTGAAGCTAGGTGCACACTTCCCTTCAAATGTTCCTTAGCATTTGGCTCTCGCTGTTTCCATGCCCCCCTTTCTTCAGTGATACGATAACATTGCAATAATACTTAAATGCTGACACAACAGAAAACCTTGCCAGTTTGGCTCTCAACCTTGGCAAGCTTTTTCTTATAGTTGCAACCCAGCTTACTCCTTGAGTTGCACAAAACTTCCAGAGCTCCTCCCCAGCATGTCTTATAAAGGGGACTAAAAGGGAAAGTAAGAGAGATGCTAATTTTGGACAGAGAATAGTAAATAGGACAATAAATAAAAGCTCTGTTTTGGCACATTGGAACTTTTTTTTTTTCCCTTTTAAATGTGTGATTCCTTTTCCCAAATGTTGCACTAGATTTATTTTTAAAGGTGTCATCTATTTCCATTCCAGTGCTATGTCATCTATAATTTAAATTTATGAGATAAATCTTGAGGTTCACCAGTGGAGCAGCTGGAGAATTCTAGCCACTTTGCCATTGAAAATGCAGATTTGCTGAAGGTTTTTGTGTCTGACAAGCCCCATTGAAAGCATCTCACTCCCTTGCCTGACAAACATCCATCAACATGTAATATTTATTCTTCTGTTTTAGTTTCACTACAAATAATTGGCGGTCCCTCAGCAAGAGGACAGTTTCCTGCTGAGGCAGCACCACCTGTATAGCTTCACCGAGCTGAGAACAAATGCTCTGAGAAGGAAACTTTCCTAGAACTGACGGAGAAAATGAATGAGGGATGTTTAATAAAAGGAGGAAAAGCGGAATTGTTCCTCTAGTTGCATCATAATTGTTAGTTCTCCACTCTTCCTTCTGTCACCAACAGAAATAGCAGTGGAATGTTTATACGTACATTTTATGGCTGATAAGAAGAATATTCTCCTTGACCTTCCACTCCACTTGTCTTTCGATAGATACAAATAGGCGTACATATGAGCCTTTAGCTTCACAGTTATCTTCTCTGGACTCCATCTCTGGGCTTGGATTGGTTCCTTTTTTTAATATGCAGCAAACGTGAAAATTTTACACCCAACTACAGCTGTTGTAATAGCCGTTGTTAGAAGGCCATGACCCTCACATAATTGTCATGACCTCCAGTTTTCTTGTGACCCCTAGACCTGGATTCCCCTTGTTAGGAAAGGACGTATTCTTAAAAGAATTATGTTTCTGTAAAATTCGTGTGGGTTACACTCTTAAAGATATGAGAGGTAGATCAAACGAACACATTGACATACTGATTTTTTTTTTTATTATTTTTAGATAAAGGACAAACTAGAGGGACAGTTTAGGTTTACCTTAATTTGTAGTGCAGGGATTTACAAACTTTGAGGATCAAGATTGGTTTACTCTGGGCTTCACGTTGTGCTTCATTACCAAAATCAGGCAAGGTTGTTTTCTCCCAATTTCCAGGAGAATTGTCAAATTGTCATTTAGTATGTCCCCTGTTTGCAGCATTAATCTCATGATTGTGTTTTATAGAGACTTGGTGTCTAACATTGCTCATACTCTGGTGAGCAAAATAAGTGAACAGGTAATAGAGGAATTTCAGTACAAGCACCAACGCCTGCGTAAATCCCAGCTCTTCGTGAGTGGATACCAGTGCTCTTGGTTGTTACTCTGCATTTCAGGCGTTTAATTTAAACATCAACCTAACAAGCAAAGTGAGACATCAAAAGGCAAACACCAACTTGTATGCTAAATTACTGAGAAGGAGTTAGACCTGATCATTATTCTGTGGGGTTTCACAAAGGGTGCCCTGATTTCTGAGGTTTGTGCTATCAGAGGAAGTCCGAGGACTATGCAGTGCGCTTCATTTATAATTTTAATAATTTTTTCAACCTATGGAAGATAACCCGATTAAATGGAGTAGTTTTTGTGAAAACCCAGAAGTCTACGTGTTTTACTGGCAGTTACTTTTTTTTTTCTTTAAAGATTTTATTTATTTGACAGAGATCACAAATAGCTGGAAAGACAGGCAGAGAGGAGGAAGCAAGCTCCCTGCTGAGCAGAGAACACGATGCGGGGCTCGATCCCAGGACCCAGGGATCATGACCTGAGCCAAAGGCAGAGGCTTCAACCCACTGAGCCACCCAGGCGCCCCTGGCAGTTACTTTTTAAGATCTATCCAGATAACGTGTTCGTAATCAATATTTGCTTTTTATCTTAGTGGTCATATGAGAAATGAGTAGTCAAACTGAGATTAGAGTTCTAATTGATGTGAACTGTTATAATACTCATTGAGTATTCAAAGAGTAGGAAGTAGTTAAACAAGGGGTTTAGGGATAATCTAAAAATCCTGTTGTAAGACCTTCCCTCGAGGAAATTAAATAGAAGATGTGTAACCTGAAAATCAGGTGCAGACCAATGCAAAGGGAAAAAGTTCAGCCCAGGGATTATGTTAGAGCAGCTGAATCAGGCACATTCACCATCATGGATGAATTCTTCCCCTGGACTGGTGTTGGAATCAAGAGTCCTGAGGCTCCTGTTGACTTACATCGTAGCTGAATTCTCATGTTTAAATTGTTAACCTTTCCTAAATAATCTTAACTTCTTCCTTCATCAGAGACAGCTAATGCTACTTACCTCTAAGTGGGGTTTTGTTTTGTTTTGTTTTGTTTTGAGAATTAGATGGTTGACCAACTGCTGGGTAAACTATAAATTGTTAGAACATGTAAGATACCTATATGATCTTTTCTTGGTGCAAGACAGTGAAGGGGAAAGATCTAACGGGGGAAAAATCAAGATATCATAATGATAAAATAATTATAATAATATTTATGGAGAATTCATTTTGTGCCTGGCATGGCTCTCAGTTCAGTGTGTTTGAGCTCATTTAATTCTTATAATACTCTTAACTCACATGTATACATGGCCTAAACAGTTAACGGTGCAAATAGGTATAGTATTAAAAGAAATTGATTCCATACGCCATTAATCAGTTACCAGATAGGTGTTCAGAAGTTGAAATCTTGTGGATTCTGAGTAAAAAGAGATCAGTTTGAACTGTGGAGGTCAGGAATGGCTTTATGGGAGGACTTGGATCTGTAGTCAAGTTACCTGCTTTAGTATATGTGCTGCCAAAGTGAGCACAAGTTACCTGCTTTAAATAAGAGAAATAGGCAGAAACTCTGTAATTCCACACCAGCTACTGACCAGCCACGGCCTCTCAGGCTTCAGATGGCTCGACTCCTCTCAGGTCTTTTTGAGATCCCTGCAGCAGAAACCTGAATGAAATGTATCTTGCCATCGATAGTCTGCTTCAAATCTACTTGATGCCTCAAGCAGCATAGTGTCTAGAAATACTAGTCTCTGCTACTAGAGCAGAAATCTTAAAGAGCCATGCAAATTGGATCCACCCGGTCTTTAACTTGGGCCAATTCTTCCACAGTATGTGCAGACACATTCTTAGGTGACTTGACTGCATAATAGAGATCATTATGAGCACTTACTTAATCTCACAGGGGTCTACTGAAGATTAATTAGTTAATGTTGGCAGACCAAAGGTGCAATGTATGTGCTAAGTATTATTATTATTACTGTGCCACTTATCTTTAAAGAATGTTGTTTCTGAAGTCATAGTGCCTATGTGCCATCTGCTCACAGCAGCCTTTACCATCTCTCTACTCAGAGACTGAATCCGGTATCTGAATAAATAGATGTGCTCAAAAAAAAAATTCTATCACACCTCCATCTGTGCTTATGGTATATGAATTCAGACATAGGCAGAAATGCAAATCAATCACAAGTGGAGAGGCTTCTCCAGTGCCCAGAGTCACATTTTGAGATGTTGCTCTAATATTCTAGCTTTTCATTTTAGAATCCGCTAACTCACGATGTGATGCTTCTGTGAAATTTTCTCTTCTGCATTTGAAATAGGGTGTCGCGTTAGAGCCCTGAACTGCCTCCTCTTTTGTTCCCAGAAAGTTGAAAGAGAAAACTTCCCCAGAACACATTCACTGCTGATCTTTTGCAGAAATTAGCTCCATGGTTTTAGTGCTTTAGATATTAGTATAATTATCAGAAGCTAATGAGTTTTTAAAGGTTCCTATATGAAATCATGATTTCGAAACTTCCCTCCTGCCAGAATTATAACTAGGTTACAGACAACATGACATGATCTATGACCCATTTTTACTAATGACTAAAGAATGAAGATACAGCTTCTTATGAATAAGCACTCCTTCCCGAACATGATAGGGCACTGCAAGTACGAAAGCTCTGAAAATCAGGAAGATTAAAACCTTGAGCTAAAATTATCCAAGTGTTTCATGGATGCCACTATAGTAATATAAATAGCATTCTTTGCCTCTGAAATAGTTATTGGTATCACAATTATCATAGATATTTAATATTCTTCCACAGTAGGTGGCTCAATCGAATTATTTCATCCCCCATCATCCTACTAGCTCTTTTCTCGACTCAGCTGCAGAAAGTAAATTTGTCTTCTATCTGAAACTCACCTCACTTGATCTATATACCCCTGATAATTCCAGTCATATTTTTGCTTAGTTTTGTTTCCTTGTGCCCAATTTGTTCGGAGATTTCTGGTCTAATCCAGGAGTATGCTAAGATGCCTTATTTATGGTGGCCATAGAATTAATCAAGTAAGAAATAAACTCTGGTTCCTTAAAGCTTCTGTGACCTATTATATGTATAATCTGATCTCATGGAGGATGCAAGTCATATTTGAGTTCAATTCATCTAATCTAAATTATGCATCCACCTTATGAATTGGTTAGGTTTTGGGGATATAAAGAGGAATAAAATACCATACCTGGCCTCAACTCAAGAAGATAAATCTATAACTAACTATATTAAAATGATAAGCCCCACACTAGCCAATTTGAGCCAAGTCTTGAGAGAGCTCAGAGGAAGGATTGATTCATTTTGTTGAGAGTCAGGAAAGAGTTTCAGGAGGCTTTAGATGGATGATATTTGAATTAGGCCGTGGAGACTGAAAATGGTGTCAGTAGGTGGAAAAAGAAGAGAAGATAAACTCAGCTGTCCTGAGCCGACTTGCCAGCAGACTTATGCCTCCTTGAACCGTGCTATCCTCTTGGGTTAAAAATGAAACTTGGACACATTTTTATGGACACATTCCTTACCTTTTTGAAAATTTTCATCTTAGACCCTTGGATTCCACTCCCCTCTCAAGTCCTAGCCTCCTTGGTGTTGTTTTCTGTTGCTTGATCCTACCCGTCTTTCCTGCTTTAGAACCTCCACTTGGCACAGCTTTCACCCTGCTTATCCTTGAAGCACAGTGTCCCAGACATCACCCACCTGATGTCCCTGCAGAGTTCACCTTGGCCACCTAGAAGAAACTTTTAATATTTTTCAGGTGGAGGAAACTATGAGGAAAAGAAATAGATGGCATAGATCAAGGCATTTGTGACAAAAAGCAAGCTCTCTGATTGGGCCAGAGCTCTCTGTTCCCTCACACATCAGGACATTTGACAGAATGATGTAAGCAGCCCCACAATAGCAGTAATACTGCGAAATAGCAAAAGTAATCCTACTCTGGCCATGCTTTAGTCTGTCTCTCAGAAAATTCTAATTATAGACGGAGTGTACGCACAAATAGGCTTAACTCCCTAAGCGACCATGACACCGTTGCTTCTTAGAGAAGATGGTGTAATCTGTCATTTCTTGAGGCTAGGTTCTGTATGTTTAGGGGTCCAGATCTCTCAGGGAATAGCTCATAAAAACATCTTGGAAAATTAAATATTTTCTCAACTTGCTGCTTACGGATTTGTAAGCATAGAGTGAGTGCAGAGACCTTCAGTGGCTTGGATCTGGGTGTTTTAGACCTTGGCTGCATTTGCCAGCCCACTGTGTTAGTGATAGGATAATGTCCCATAATTTGGGGAGTTGAGGTTGCAGCTAGATTTGCTGATCTTTAATGGTACTTTTATTATTGGATAGACTAAGAGTCTGAAACCCTTGTGTCCCCTCAGGAATAAGGATGTGATGGAGTGGGGCTAGCTCAGAAGGCTTGCAGCATGACAACTTATGCAATGCCTTCTCTCTAGACTAAAAAAGGGAGTCTGGACTCTGGGCTGTAAATTTGGCACCGTTCAGGAGTTCTAAATTGACTTTAAAATGAATGAGGTAATGGAATACTCAGACAGAAGGCTCATCCATTATAGAAATACACCTCAAATTGGTCCTTCTTTTGGTAAAGGCTAAGGAGTACTTCTAGTTAAAACTTGGCAAGTTATTTGCTTACCAGGTCTTGCTGGGATTTGAATTAACTGTCACAGTGATAAAATTTTCCTAGAAACTAAATGAAAAAGCCAACATAAACAAATGTTACGGAAAGCCTTCAAAATTTTCAGAATTAACTGTTTGATCTAGTTAGCACCTCTAGATCTGTTGGTATAGTCCATTTAAAACAGATTTCTGTAAGAGGATAAAGAGTGAAATTGAAGCAAATTACACATATGGCGTGGGTCTATCTATTTATGTAATGGAAGAAGAGGCAGAAAACAGAGAGAGAAGAAAATTGGAGGAAAAGAGATAGTGTTAAGGAACAAATAAAATGCTCCTTTGGTAGACCCTAAAAATTCTCAATCAGGTCATTAAAGACAACAACAAATTAAAGAGTATTTAAAATGCATCCAGCTGAATATAACCCACATGCCTCTGTGAGCTTATCATACTGGTCAGGAGTCGCTTAGTGAATTGAGACTCTATTAAGTTGCATGTGGTTTCCATTCTCTTGTTTTTATAGCTCTTTGGAATTTACTTTGGATCTGTTGGGACCGCTAACCATTTTCTGGCCTGAAGATGCTGTTGTAGACAATATCACAAAGATAATCTCTTTTGTGTAGTTGGCCGGTCACACTCAAAGTCCTGGAATCTTTATTCAACATTAATATGTTATAATTCATTCCTCACAACTATGCTATAAGGTTGTTACCTGTATCTTCATTTTGTCATTCAGTTCAGGCTTTTAAAGATGGAATAATTTGTCCAAGTAAGTGGTAGAGCCAGTTTGAAACCCAGATGATCTGGATTCAGTTCCTGTATTCTTCCCTCTAAATCACATACATGCTATTAAGTTCTTATAGCTTCGTATATATGTATGAATCTTTTTGCAGTTATGTTACTAGGATTTAAAGAGATGACATTGATCATTGAACATTTCTTTGCCTTTCATTCCCCCAGGATTATTTTTGCATGGAAGGGACAAACATTAAGGTGAGAAATGATGACATAAAATTATATTAGTAAACTTTAATACTTTTGTAAAATTTATTGGTCATTGTCAAAACATGAAAATAAAAAGTTTATAAGGAGTGTAAGTAATGCTTGCTTTAACCTCTAGATTTTTCATTTTGTCCTTTCTTATTTTTTTTATTTAAAAAGTGATATATATGTATAAAAAATTCTGAACAGTAAAGAAGTTGTAACATGAAAAGCAACTCTTTCTCCCATCTTTGTTCTCTAGTCCCAATTTCCAGGTTAAAGTCTTATGTATGTTTCCAAAAGACTTTTATACATGCAGACAAAAAAATATATCTCTTTTTTTATATACTCTATTTGGGTGATATTTTCGTTATCAGTTCTATAATTTCCCTGGCTCTTCACAGCTGCAGAGTATTTAATTTATGGGTGGCCTGATATTGGCTTAACCCATTTATTACTGTTCAACATTTAAAGATTTTCCAGAATTTTGTTATAAGTATGCTGTGATGAACAGCCTTAGTCTTCCTTCACTGTTTAAGGATGCATGTATATAAGGATGCCTGGGTGGCTGGGTTGGTAAATCATCCAGTTCTTGATTTCAGCACAGGTCATGGTCTCAGGGTTCTGAGATCAAGGCCTGCGTTAGGCTCTGCACTGGGCATGGAGCCTGCTTAAGATTGTCTCTCTGCCCCCCCACCCTCACTTGCATACTCTCGCTAAAAAAACTTAAGAATAAATAAAAATAAGATGCAGTGCATGTGTAGATGCTGGGTAAATGCTTGAAAGTTGCATTATTGAGTCAAAGACTAAATTCAATTTATAATTAGCTATGTATGACAGAATTTTCTTCTATGTGTGCCCATTTTCCAGTTATGATTTGTAAAAAAAAAATTATATGTTTCTTACAAGTAAAGGAAATTATTCTATTTAATACACTTTATAAAATATTAAAAAATTCCTTATATTGTGAGGTTTGGGGTATAGAATATTTAAATTTTTAGGTAGTCAAATTTATCAGTCTTTTTTAATGCTGCTTCTGGATGGTTCCTATTATTTGGAAGGAGTATTTCCCCATCAAAACTCTTAATATAAATGTAAATTTTGTTCTTTAAAAATTTTATTTTTACATTTAAATCTTTGATACATCTGGGATTTATTGGGGTCTACTCTTAAGACAATAATCAACTATTTAATTTATGGCTGGCTGGTTGCATCAACAACCTTTATAGAGAAAGCTGTTGTTTTTTTTGGTTTTTTTGTGTGTTTTTTTTTAACCTATTTGAAATGCCATCTTTATCATACAGTAAATTCTCATGTGTATTTGTTTATTTCTTGATTTTTTCTACCATTCAGTTGATCAGTCTGCTGATTGAGACACTGCCGCCAAACAATTACAGTGGTGGGAAAATCCACCTCACTATCTTACCAAGGTATCTTCTTTTACTACTTTTTATTTTTTCAGAAACTTTCTGCCAATTTTCCATGTTTATTTTTACATAAGAAATTTAGAATCAGCTCAAGTTCCAAAAATAAGGCTGTTGGTATTTTATTTGGATCATGTGAAATCTGTAGATTTATTTAGTTTGAACTTATATTTTTACAATAATGAGTCTTTCTGTGCAAGAATTAATCTTTTTTACTTTTGAAACCTTTAAGAATATTTATCGTTCAGTAAAATAAAAAATTCTTTCAGAGACATCAATCACATTTGTGATTAACTTCCACCTAGATATTTATTCTCTTTATTTTAAAGTTGAATTCTTAATTCCTATTTTATACTAGGGTATGTTTCCTAAAAACCATTTTAAAAAATTATTTGTATTTGGTTCCCTCAGTAAATAAATTTTCCAGTTGTGTATCATCTGAAAAAAAATGTTTTTTTATCCTTTACAATATTTATTTTTCCATTTAAAAAATTAAGTTTTTAAGAAATATTTTAAAGTATATCACCTGGTACATATAGAACCATATTAAATATAGTAATCCTAATAAACATCCCGTTTTTTTAAGACTGAATTGAATGAAAATGCTTTATTATTTCTCTGTTATCATGGATTTTGCTTTTAGACATATATGGCAAACAGATTACAAAGTTTTAGAGGATACCAGTTACCATTTTATTAATTATAAAAATCAAGGTTAGATACCAGTTTTTACCAAATAATTTGTGCTGCCTACCAAATAATCTTGTGCTTTTGTTTTCTTATATTTTTAAACATATTGATATTTTTTATTTGAAGATGTATGTATTTATATTCCTTGAATAAACCTTCTTAATTGTGTTCTATTCTTTTAATATTTTAAGAATTTCCTCCCTTTGCTTCATTTTGTATACAAAAGCAGTATGGGGCTATAGCCACTCCCCCTTTTAAATCTGGAAAGATCATTTTTCTAGATATAAAATGTTAGTTTTATGTTGCCTTCATAAAAGATGTGTTTGGAAGTTAAAGGTTTATGTGCTTTCTGGAATTTCAAATAGCTTTGCAATTATCTATTTCTTAGGGTCTGGTTATAATTCATCACTGGAACTCCGTGGTTTAAGAAGTGTTCGGCTTCCTGAGGATAAATAAATACATTTCTTAATTTTCCTCCACAAAAATTTGTAAATTTACTTTCATTTGACTTCTCTTGTCCTTTTAGATCAATTTTGTCCCTTCTGTTTCCATAATAAAACATTCATTTTATTCAGACTTTGAAATTTAGCTTCAGTGTGTGAGTTAAATATTTTCTCATAATTAATTTCATTTTCCCAGCAATAGTATCTACTAACAAATTCACTTTTGCCTATTTTACTATATGTGATATTATATTCCTCAGCTTATTTTTATAAGAATAGTTTATATATATGCCTATGTGTTTCAAAACATAAATACAAACACACAGGTACACACATATATTTAATCAGTTTTATATATGCATATGGTTATATATATGTGTATAATATAGTATGTATATATAATATATCCAGTTACTAGCACTTTGAGTTTTACTTTATTATATGTGATTTCTCCCTAATGTTATTTTTTAGTATTACTCATATACCAAGTGTATTTATGTCTGTATATTATTAGCATATGCATATGTGCATAACACGTATTCAGTTATATGACACCTATTTATATGACCACATATCAATTAGTGAATTAGCTGTTTTACTCATTTTCTATTTTCCATTTTATTAGTTCTGCTTTTGTCAGTGGCAATTCCTTCCTTTTGGTTTTCTTAGTTCTATGTTACTGTTACTTTTCTAATTCCCTCAGTAGAATGTTTAATTAACTTATTTCATTCTTGGTTGTTTAGAAAGGTAATTATTAAAGCCTGTAATTTTTTTCTTTTGATCATATTTTTAGTCAGTTTTCATAGGTTCTGATATATAATTACTTGTTATTGTTATATTCTGGATATTCTACACATTGCTTTTTTTAACTCATGAGCTGCTGAACACAGAACTTCTAAATGTTTAAACAGCTGGTATATTAGGTTTTTCTTTTGTGTTACTGTAATTGTAGTGCATTTCAAGCAGGGGATGTCTCGAAATTAATCGCTTATCAAAAAAATTGCTTTACGTTTTCTTTATAACTTAATCTGTATGCTATTTCATATAAGGAGATTGATATATTTTGGTAAGTACAACTGTATACATTTATTTGGTCTATTTGACCAAATGAGTTCAAAGATGTAATTAAAAATACTCTAGTGCTATTGTGTATGTTCTGGTTCATTGAAGTGGTTCTTTTAACTCCTTTAATACTTTTTCTCCTCCTTGATTTCAACTTTGATATTAATATCACCAATTTTGCTTTCTCGTTTGTTAGTATTTTCTCCGGTATGTCTTCGCCTGTTTCTTGTATTCCTTTAAAGCCACTTTATTTTAAAAGTTTGCTTTATTTCACTATGGGATTAGACTTTCTTGTGGATCAAATTAGATAATCTTTTATTCCTAATAGCTTATTTTATTTAGTTTACCTCCATTCATGTGATAAACATGATTGATCTTAGTATTCTAATCTTACCAGTATTTTATGTTTCCTTGTTTTCAGTCTCTTGTGTATTTTATTGTGCCACCTTTTCTTTGTGTACTTCTTATTTTCTTGTAATTACTTGGGATGTTTATTGACTGTTGAGTCCTTCTTGGAAGTTAAACTATCTTAAAAATAATTTCCTTATTGTTTAACTTTACAAAACCATTGAATCTCTACATCAAGGTAAAAAGAAATCAGCTCACTAACACTGGTGTTACTCTACCTCCCAGTGTGTGTTAGTTTTAGTTGATTTTGTCATAATTTTTTAAACTAATTTTTTAATTTTTTATTAACATATAATGTATTATTAGCCCCAGGGGTACAGGTCTGTGAATTACCGGGTTTACACACTTCACAGCACTCACCATAGCTCATACCCTCCCCAGTGTCCATAACCCAACCCCCCTCTCCCTATCCCCCCCTCCCAACCCTCAGTTTGTTTTGTGTGATTAAGAGTCTCTTTTGGTTTGTCTCCCTCCCAATCCCATTTTGTTTCATTTTTTCCTTCCCTACCCCCAAGCCCCCCATGTTGCCTCTCAAATTCCTTATATCAGGGAGATCATATGATAATTGTCTTTCTCTGATTGGATTTTGTCATGATTTTTAACTTTTATCTGAGAAATTTATTTTACAGAATTAGTATCTGTTCGGTTCTCACCTGGGAAATGGCTGTGCATTCACTTCATCAGGCTTCCCTTCTCTCTTCGCTTCCTCTCCTGGTTTTTTTGATTATAACATTCTGTAATTGACAAATAATAATACCTACATTGCTTTATCATTAGTTCTTTGAAGTGTTATCAATGACTCACCATTTTTTTCCATTTCAGGTTTCCATTCCTGGTCTTTACTTTGATTCATCTCTGTCAGGTTGGATTTTGTGATTAAGTAGTTCCTAAGTGTGCTCACGGTGATCCTCTTAGCCTGGGCTCGATGACGTGTTTATCTGTTGCCTTAATTATTAAAAAGCAGTTTTTTGGGGAATAAAAAATGAAGACCACTTTTCTTTACCGCAGTGATATATTGTCTTTTTTACTCTGATTATTTGTCTTGTCTTTTTTTACTCCAAATGGTTATTTGTTTGGTTTTGTTTGTCTAGGGTTAGTTCTTTATACTTAAAAATCCAGTAACTGCTCTGGGATATGGTGAGGTGTTGGTTGACATATTTCATTTTTTTCCTTAAGATAGAATTTATCATTTTCATGTACAAACTTTGACATTTATTATTTTGGTGTTTGAATGACCTAATTAAGAAACTTCATGTTCTTTTCTGTAGAAATATGAAAATCTATATATACATTTATGTACAAATATACACTCACATATATAACATTCATCTCCTGTACCTCTTATTATGTCTAAACATTTGCTTTTTTCCCCATTTGACCGTATTCTATTTATTCAAGCTGGTCTTCCCTGTTCCCAGTTAAATTTTCCATATTTTCCCTATTACTTTTTGTTTCTTTTAATGTGCCCTTATTTACAAAGTGTTTTACATTCACCTTCTATTTCTATTTCTACTATTGTTGACTCACTTTAATTTTTTTTCTGGTGTCCTCCTTGACCACATACATCTCTGCTTTGAACTCTTAAAAAAACAAACAAAAAACCAGAGTTTGCTTTCGTTAAGCCATGATGGAGAAAGATTTGTTCAGGGCTCTCAACTGTCTTCCAGGACATGTGTAATCTTCTGATCCCTCATCTCATGCTGGTGTCCTTCTGATGACTGTTCCCCGTTGAATGGGGTCAGCACTCTGTTCAGCTTTTGAGTCAGGAAGTAGGAATAAAGAGGAGAGAGGCTCGGTGAACTAGGGCATAGCCTGCTTCATTTTGGACGTTTTATTATAAGCTCTGCTGCAACCTCTGTCTTGTTGAACAAACTTGACAGACGGAGTCAGTTTTTTTTCTCTTTTGTGTGGAACAAAATATCTACATGGCTCTCAGTGATGTATGATGGCAGAGAATTTGTGCAGGAATGTGGCTTGTTCATACAGGAATAGAAATGAAGTCAGATGGAAGCAGTGTCCTTGAGTGGTTACAGGCTCGGGCTTTTGAGCGGATAGCCTTCCTGGGTTAAATCTGAAACTTCACCACTGATGAACGGAGCCTTAACACCATCACTGAGACATAGTGTACTCAGTGGTGAGGCTGCTTGGGTTCAAACACCAGCTCTTCATTTACTGGCATTAGTACAATTTGGTACAATTTACTCAACCCTTCTGCGTCTCTGTTCCCTCATATACAAGAAGGAGATTATAGTAACAGCTACTTCTTTCAGTGTTGGGGAGATTTTAGAACAGTATGTGGCATATAGTAGGGGCTCAGTAGCTTTATTGTTAATCAGTAGCTTTATTGTTTATTGTTAATCTGTGTGACACTCGACACACAGAAAAGCTATATCTGGCAGAGAATTTTGATCCGTGAATCTTGACCCATTCATGAGTATTAAATAGTTAATGCCTTAACTTATGTACCTCAAAGTATTGATGACTTGTGAGCATCTATCCCAGTATTCTGTACAGTAATAATACGGTAAATGGTTGCAGAATGAATAAATATATTGATAGTGAGGTGACACGGGTACCAAGTTGCCCCCAGGTTTCCTGGTTTTTGTTTCTTTTTTTTTTTTTTTTTTTTTTTATATCATGGAAAAAAATATTGAGTTTAATTTTGAAAGGTTTCTTCTGTGATGATTCGACTCATTTATGTCAGTTTGGTTTTCTCTGTTTTCAGTAGCCTTTTTTGCTTTCTAGTTATGTATTGATAGTACCAGTTACCTGCAAGAATATAGATAGCATGGATTGATAGGAATTAGAAGTCCTTTGAATTCCAATGTAAAGATTATTATTATCGCATGGAATCGAGCCTCTGATTTAACTTTAATACCGTTAAGGATTGCCTTAATTACAGCTTGTGTAGGTGAACTAGATGGTTTGCAATATTTATTTAAAACATTAGCTTGATATGGAGAACTTTCAGTTTCGCATTTTCTACTTAATTTATTTGAGTCATCTTTATTTGTTTGTGGCCACTGATCTATCCTTGGTTTAAAAGAAAAGTGATTTTTATCTCCAAACAGTGGTCATGCTTCATTTCCCCAGCTACACTAGAATGCCCCCAGCCTTTGTGAGTAATTCTTGTTTAACCAGTTTACTGCAGTTTTTATCTTTATTATTGTTGCCATTACTGTTCACTGAGTGCCGAAAACCTTTTCAATACTTTAAAATGCAGAACCTAACCAAGTGTAGTTTCTGCCCTGGCAGCTCCTATCCATAATGCCACAACTGATATTGCAGGACAAGAGAAAAAGCACTGTGAGAGAACACAATGGAATTAGGTTATCCAGGGTTAACAGCATTTCATTAATGTTATTTCTGAGCACCTTTCTTTACTGCACTAACTTCTTTGAGGAATCTAAAAAAGCATATCACTTTCCTAGAAAATTTTACAATTAAGTTTGGAATGCCTAACGTATGCCTGTAACATGACTAGACAAAAATTACCAGGTACCTTTTGTTAGTCAATAAATTTGCACTGAGCCTCTATTAAATGTCAGGTATGAAGAGAGAGGCTCAGGATACAAAGACATTTATGACATCGTCTCTTTGATTGTAAAGAACTCAGCGTTTGATGAGGGATAAAATGTCACTCCATATTACCATTACCACGACCGAAAGCGACCGTTTTTTTGCAGACTTGCTACATGTGCAGTTACTCTATTACATGCATTTGACATCCTAACTCCCAGAATCCCCACAGTAACTCTGAACATGTGTTGCTGTCATTCTCGTTTCAAAGAAGAGAACACAGAGGCACAGAATATTCAAGTCACTTGCTCCAGATCGTTGACCTAGTAAGACGAACAAGATATAGGGGCCTAATGACATCAGGGTGAAGGAGGGATAGTATGGAATAGGAATTGGGAAAATCTCTTGGAAAGAGTTAAATTTTTTATCACTATCTCAAAGGAATAAAATAAGGACTTTTCGGTGGGAGGAAGCTCAGGAGTCCATGTATTTTGAGGAGGCACGGGCCTGGAGAAGAGTGAAAAGCTTGAGGAATAAACAGACAAGACTTGGTTCTGGCCAAGATTTTAGAGGATTGTGATAGAAATGCCTCTGATAAGTCAGAAATGCTGAGCAAAACAGACTGCTCACTGGAAAGTTTTCTGTGCCTGTTTCGGAGAGACTTGGACCACATGTCCAGGTAACCTCTGAAAACTGACATGATTGAACTAAAAGCTGTGTGGTTTTCCTCGTGCCTGATAATGCCACAGAGACAAGATTCAGAGCTAGGACATTCTTTCAAGAGACCATCACTCTTAATATTGCAGATAACCCAAGAAAGAATATAGAATCAAGCTGTTATCTCCATTAACACTTAGTGCCCATTAACTCATTTGTGAGTTTATTGGCTCACTTAAGTTAATAGATCAGTGACAGAATGCTAAGCAAGGCAAGTGGTTTTAATAGCGGTGAAAGCATGTTATAAGATTGCTAAATCACATGACACCAGCCAGGCATTGGGAACAGCCAAGTGATGAAAAGCCAGGGAAACTGAAAGGCAAAGCAAAAGGCTCTGAGGATAAGCCCCACCAATTTTGCAAGTTTGCCTAGAGCTGGCCCTGAGAAAGACACAAGGGCAGATCTTTCAGTAATGTGCGTAATTAGTAGGATAGAAAGTGAAAGGGATGTATTATTCCTCAAAGTTTTTTGTATGGCATCCTTTTGCAGTGGTATGCAGAGCTAGCTGGTAACAGTCACCGAAGGCCAATTGTTAGATTACAAAAAATGTGGGAGCCAATTAAGTGCTGCTAGACTGAAGTTTACCATGGTGGGAGTATTTATACCATGGATGTTGGCAAACGTTGCAAATCATGTTTTCTACCCTCCTATCTTTCTCCCCCTCTGACCCCCCCCCCCCAACACATACAACCCCTCACTGTGCATTGAAAGCTAAGGAAGGGAAATTCAAGATGTGGGGTTTAACCAGCCCGCCATGGACTTTGAGTGACAACTCCTTTCACTGTAGTGAGGGGAATTGGAGCTGCTCTAGGAAGGTGAAGAAAGAATGCCCTCCTGCCCCAACATTCCTTGGAATCATGGCAGGGAACAAATAGCCTGGGTTGGTATTTCAGTTTCCTGCTGCTCTTAGAAAACAAGATACCATGGAGTTTGTGATTCACAAAAGTAAAGAATGTATAATGTCAAGGAAGGAGCATGAATGCTTGGGGGCCCTTTGACGGACCAGTGGGGAGGATTCAGAGAGTTAAATGTTGGAGTGGTACTGACTCAGCAGTTGATGAAAATACAGTGACCAAGGACTTAGAGACTCCATTTGCTTACAAAGTGCTTCCTTCTTCACCTTCCACTTGAATCCTCATTCTTCCAACTCTTCGTCCTTCTTCGTGACCTCATTGAGTTTCTGGAACTGTTTTAGACCAGACAACATCGATGAAAAAGAGAAGGGAGAGGGGAAGTTTTATAAAAGGCCTCTGAGAAGAACAAAGGCAGACTGCTGGAAAAAGAAGGTGGCAGGGGGAAAAAAAAAGGTACACCAATACATTTGAACATACTATTAGTGAAAAGCCTTGGAATTTTCAGCTTGAGAGGAATAAAACCACTTAAGCAGATGGGGGAAAATAAAAGTTAGATGAAACTATAAAATATTCCAGTTACTAAACTGAAGAAACCATTAGTGGAGCTCCTCCTTTCATTTAAACAGCATGAATAAGACTCATTGAATAATAAATTCTTATCCTGCAAGCTGTTTGTAGAGTCAAGGAACCTATCTCATGCAGGTGTTCCATGTGTGAAATGCCAAAACAGATAATAGAAGCCCCAAACATACCATATTGTGGTTAGAGGGAGCTCTAAACCCAGAGACACAGTAAGAAGAATAAGAGGTTTTCAAAACAAAAGTATGTTTGTGCTTTAGTGCTGCTTTAAAGTGATTCAGTTTGTTTTAATCAGTTACACTTTTTGTGCCATAAATTCCGTATGTATACTAATTATACTAGTAAAATTTGAGTTTAGCACTGCTAGGAGAGAGCTTGTGAGTTCTGTGGGAAGATAGAGCTTTTCCTACAGGATACAAACTCAACTTCAGGTCATTACGAGTGAAATTTACTGTAGAAATTATTTGCAGCCTAGCTAAAGGGCTTGATTTGGCATGCTTATACATGCAGAGCTCCTGGAGAAGTTATGGAAACTTGTAGCTCTGTAAATGCCAGCTGCTGAAGTCAGGCTGCTCATGATCTGAGTGGTGGAGGAAAGAAAATGTAGACAAGAGAGAGGAAAATAAGTGGGAATAAAGAGGAACATGAGGCTACGTACTTGGTGTGCATATAAGACTTTGGCAAAAACAGGTTCAATTTTGCTTGGGAGACGTGGGAGGAAGGGAATGAAGTGGTCCTGACACCAAAGTGGACTTGGAGGCCCAGGACCTTCACTTCGATATTCATTAAGTCAACCTTAGTCATTGGTACTCTTGCAGCCACTATTACGTATATAGGCTAAACATACAAGTACACATATGCTCATGCATTTATACATAAATATATATACACAATAGATGCATATCTATGCACAATATATAAGCATATATGCATACACACATATAAATATATATACATATATAAAATGGGACATAAATAGAGAAAAGAGATGTAAAAAGTGACTTCTAGAAACTTACAGTTTAACTGAGGACACAAGGTAGGATATACAGAATAATTGTTCTTGTGTACTTTGATCACTCATTTTTTATTTAACCTACTTTAATTTAGGTCCTGCCCCACATGTCATTGAAACAGCTCTATCTGCATTTGTAGCCAAACGTTATGTACTTTGTAAAGTTCTCTCTCAAACTTTCAGTGCTGCAACATGTAACTGATCTGTAACACTTGACCTCTCTCCCACATTTTTTTCCCTATCCTCACATCTTGAAACTCTTCCTTTCCAAGCATTTGATTCAGATTCTCTGGATTTAACTTCATCTCTCTGGACATTCTGTCCTTTCCATGGCCTTTTTGTCCTTAGCTGGTCTGTTAAATGGAGATGCTCCCCAGAAGTCGTGTAATTCCTTCTCCTCTGGGTGATTTCACCTGTACCCATGGCTTTATCTACATAGATGTTGATGGTTCTGAAATCCAGTGTAAACCTCTAGTCTGAACTCAGACCTTTGTATATGACCAGCTAGAATAAATATCCACTTGGTTACCTTACAGTTTTCTTACAACCTTTAATCAACTGACACCTCCTTCTGTCTTACCTCTCTTACTTGGTTACATTCTCATTGTCTCAGAAACTGGAACCCTGAATCATCCCCGACTCTACCTATCACCCCTTCACCCCGCATAATGAATTCCCATGAAATACTGTCCAAAAAACCTCTCCAGTAACATTTCAATTGAGCTTCTTTTCAAAATTCTCTCCAAATAACTCCTAGCTGGATGAGCCCAAAATATGTCTGATTGTATCTTTCCTTTTGAAAATCCTTCCATTTCTTCTACTGACCTTCAGATAAGACCCTGAATTCCTGAGCATGGCATAGAAAGGATTTTATAATCTGTCCTCTGCACACTTCTTCAGCCCCATGTCTCTGCCCCCTCTTTCTCTCCTCTTCTGGGCAATTCTTGATGCAGGACTTGAGCCAGTTGTCACTTCCTCTAGAGAGTTTTCTTGGATGTTCTTTCTGTTTGTGCTCATAGCTCCCGAGAGTTGCCTCTACCACAGCGTTTTAGTCCATTGCATTGTACTAATTTTTTTTGTTTGTTTGTTTATCTTTCTCACTGCATTTGGGAGCTCTCAGAAGGCAAAGACCACTTCTCATTTGTCTTTGTGTCATCATTATGTTGCAAAATGTCTGGTACATCTATATAATAAATATATAAAAAATGCCCAGTGCCCAACAGATATTTTGTTCATGACTGAATTCAAGGCTAAATAGTACTAGATCTGTCAGGAATTGCATTCGGTTAAGGGAAATGACCTCACTTCAACAAAACCACAGTGGGTTAGACTCATGAGTGTTTTCTTTTGATATTTGTGGGGAATTGCTGTGGCAGCCCCACAATCATTGTAGGATCTTACTCTTTCTCCTCAGTGGTTAGCACTTGGTTGCCAATCTCAGAATCAATCCCATGATCCAGGATGACTAACGAATTTCCAGCCTTCATGTCCATATTCTAGGCAAGGAGAATGAGGATGCAGGGAGAGGGCAAAACAGAGAAATGTCCACCTGGGTCTAGCTTCTTTGGAGAATTTCCCGGCAAGTCTCAACACAGTCCTTATTCTTACTTCTTACACATTGCCACCATCTGCATGGCAGGTTAGGGAGCATAATTCTTTAGGTGTACATTTTTTGTCTTGGAATAAAATGAGTATCTTGTAGTATAGAAGGTGGAAGTCGATTTCAAAGAAGTAGATGTTTAATAGGCAAATTTTAATATCAGGATAGTGCCAAAATTAATTTTACCTATGAGCAATTCTGTAGGAGTATTCAGTATAGCCCCTAATGGTTGATGTGTCCTTACAAGGAGAAAGATGGAGTGTTTGCAAATGAGGTGTGAAAGGTGGGTAAGATTAGAAAAGGCATAAGGCATGGAGCGGCATTTCAGAGTTGGAAAAAAACTATGCATCGATTTGAGAATTAAAGATCAAGGATGGTTGGTTTGGGGATATTTATCATTTGCTATTGGTCTTCGCCGGATTTTAAACTCCTTGAATTAGAGCATACTCTGATCCTTATACTTCTCCATTACCTAACATAGCTCCTGATACCTGATAGGCGCTCGGTCAATTCTAATCTAGAGTTGATGGGGTGGATGGATTAGAGAACATGTTTAGAGAAATTTTCTTAATACATAAAAGAAGTTGGACTTGATTCCATACACCACTAGAGGCATTGGGAATTTTCAGAAGAACGACATGATGAAAATATTTCTCAAGGATCAGTTTTATTGTAAAGGTGCTGAAAGGAGCCAAGGGAAGTATTTCAGAAGTTCAGTTTGAAGATATGAGGAATTTAAATGGAAGGGAAGCAGTAGATAAGCAAAAACAAGGAATGATTAAAGAGATTCCTCTGTAGTAATTGTTACCCTTGTCCCTGATAATACCTTTTCCCTTTTCTTGCTTAATTTTTTTCTATATCACTTACCACCTTCTAATATACCATATAATTTGCTTAATTTTTTAATAGTATGTCTTTTGAGGGGATAGGAAGCATTGTGAATTGGTTTGTTGGATTACAATGTTGGCAGACTATCCAAATTAGAGAGGCCTGAGATTAGGAAGTAAGTACAGAGCGGCAGATACAGGTTTAAGAATTATTAGTATGGGGGCACCTAGGTGGCTCAATCAGTTAAGCATCTGCCTTTGGCTCAGGTCATTATCTCAGGGTTCTGGGATCGAACCCAGTGTCCTGCTCCCTGCTCAGTGGGGAGTGTGATTCTCCCTCTCACTTTGCCTCCTCCTCCCCACTTGTGTTCTCTCTCTTGGTCTCTCAAATGAAATCTTTAATACTCTATACTAACTCTATACTAATAATTATTTTTCTTAAAGCTGAGAAGTAAGAGCACTTCCATAGGTAAGTTAATGTACAGTGATAGAAACAGAAGTCGGAAGAATAGGTAATCAGATATCAGATGATAATCAGATGGTGATGATCGATGATGTTTGCAACCATAATACATTCTTGTTCAGAAAGAGACAAATCTCGAGACAAATCTTAATACGAAGATATTCTCCCTTCCTCTTTTTCAGCCAGAAGAAGCAGGTTTGGTTAATCCAGGATAGATTCTGGGCCATGAGTGGGAATGGGATGAAAAAAAATTTTTTTAAAAGATATTCATTCATTCATTCAGTCAGTCAGTCAGTCATTTATGAGAGATAGAGAGCAAGAGAGGGAGAGAACAGCTAGGGGGGCAAGAGGAGGGAGAAGCAGGCTTGCCATTGAGCAGGGAGCCTGATGCAGGGCTTGATCCCAGGACTCCGGGATCATGACCTGAGCCAAAGGTAGATGCTTAACCAACTGAGGCACCCAGGTGCCCCTATTTTTATTGTCATGGTATGGATCCAAGTTACTTTTTATATTGTGTTTGTATATTGAGAGAGAGAGAGAGAGAGAGAGAGAGAGTGTGTGTGTGTGTGTGTGTGTGTGTGTGTGTGTGTGTAGAATTTATTTCATTCCAGTTTTGGTGTCCAAGACTGTCTTTAGGAGAAGCTTACACAGTAGAAGCCAATTTCCAAAGTGTTTAAGACTACTTTGTTAGGGTTTTTGGTCTCTTCTGATGTAATTTGTCCTTGAAAGAGAAACCAACATGGAGAGTTGGGAGTACCATCACCTTGTAAAGTTTTTTGTTTTGTTTTTTTCTTCCATAAGTAATGTTTTACTAGTCTAACTGAGCTTAGGCATAAAGCTTGATATAGTCGTGCTTATTCTTGGGGAATGATGAACTCTTTTAGTCATGTTCTAAGGAGGAAAGGATTTTGTGCTGTTGTTTAGTTCCCAGCAAGGGTAAGAGTCTAAGCTAAAAATTAAACTAATAGGGGTGTCCCCATGGCATTTTGCTTATAAACCTTATTGATTCTGCCCTACTAGATCAGGTAAACTGTCACCTGTAAATCATGCATATCTGATTAGAGCAAACTTATGACTCTTTTTAGTTAGAATAGAGTTGTGCCCAAAATTACTTTAAGCGAAGATCCCTTAGGTTGGGTTAAGGAAACTTAATTCTGCTTTAAGGTTTTGCAATGAAGACCTCTGCAATTTGACAATTCAAATTCCTATTTGTAATACTTCATAAAGTAGGCTTCTGAAAGTTAGAGATTATGATAATTACCTCTGGACATCTCTCTCTATTTCCCTTGTAGAGTTAGCACATTTTACAATTTCTATTTAATAAAAGGTCATTCTCTCATCATCTGGTTAAGTGTCCTGTCACAGGGAATCTGGAAGCAAGTCCCAAGCCGAGCTTTATTTCCTTTCTACATTGTTTACATTCTGACCCCAATTTTATTTGCAAAAATTATTTATGAAGTTCTTTTTTTCCCCCTTCTTGCTTGTGAAGCAGCTCGTGGGTCTGTAAGCCGTAGAGTAGTGTTCTCATCATGCATATATTTAGCACCCTAATCTCTGCAACCAGTTTTAGCTGCTTGTTATACTTTTCTTGACATTTTCTTGTATGCTTTTTGACATCTGCTTGCAAACTCCTGCAGCCTTTTCAATCCTGATATTCACTTGTTTCATCTGATGTTGTTATCATTCTCCTTAGATATGCAGATGTGTTGCTTTCCTTCCAGTCCTGTCCCTTCAGTCTTGCTAGAAAGACTGTTCTGTAGACCCACCCCCATTGCTTGTCGATTTGTTTGTTTCTCTGCTTGTTTATTGTTACACTGTTTTCTGTCTCGGACCTCTAGCATTATACTCCTCCATTGAGGACCGAATGCTTTCAGTTGACTTTTTAATGCAACCCATTTGAAAACACACATGGCAAAACTCTGTTTCACGGAAGCACGAAAAGCCTCATGGAATGAAGGCTTGTCAGAAATGATTTTATAAACTTAAGTAATTAGCAAGCTAAGGTGCTGTCTCATCACATGGCATCATCAGTTTGTGTCAGCCATCTTCCTTTCTGGTCATCAAAACTGATTTAATTGTTTATTTGCCTCTGATACCGTATAGATCTATGACATTATCTGGGTGTTTGGTAATGAACCCGAGTATAGGGCAGTGCTTTCCTCAGATCTCTGAATATTTCAAAAGGCAGAATCTTTTGTCTGTCTGGAAATGTACCACCCTTGCTACGCAGTTTATATCTTTGGAAGAGATGCCTGCAGGGATGCATCCATGATTTCAGGTAAGCCAAGCAAGGTCTGGAGACCCTGGAATCATCCCACATAGGGATTCAATGAAGCACAGAAGTTCAGGTCTAATGCTAGATGTCTAATTCCTGAAACAAAAGCTCTCTTGCATCTATGTTCCAATTTTCAGAAGACATTTGGGTAGTAGCTAATTGGTAAAAATCTGTCAGTGCTGAAGGTGAAGCAGTAAGGAGTTCAGTTTTCATCGATGCCGAATGGTGCAATGTCTCGCACGTAATACTTAAGTCAGTAACTTAACCGCCCTTGTATATTTTATGCAAGATAAAGTACCAACACAGCACTTTGAAGTGTTTCGGTAACTCTGTATTTGGATTGAGTTCGAATGAGCAAAATACTTTTTTCTAGTAACGTTAATTTAAAGAAATAGCCGTGGACATGATGTTGTCCCTATTCAAGTCACTGATAAATGGCACATGATATTTGACTTTATTTTTGATATCAGACATTGGATTAGAGGGCTGAACTGAATTACTGAGAGATTAAAAAAATTGTAAACAGTCTGGCCTTAAAAATACACTGTCCCACAACCATGATAAAATCTTTCATGTGTAAAGTTAAGTAACATTTTTTGAATATATCGGATTTTGGACACTGTCTTTACTATCCTGAGGAAAACAAACAAACAAAAAAAAAACAAGCTTAAAAGGCATAGTTTTCTGGGAAAATTGATGCCTTCCTGGCTCTTTAAACATTGAGCTAAGTACATGAGTTATTGAGGTGAAATAAGTTGCTTTCAACAGTTGTTAATATATCATTAATAATCATACATGCAATAAATAACAACACATGAGTTATTTCCTAAGAGATATATGACGGCAAATTGCAGCAACAAATCACAGCGTGTGTAAAGAATGCTCATTACTCTAGTGTGTACAGAAGCTGTTTTAACAACTGTATTCTTTATGGAGAAGCTCACCCTAATTAGCCTTGCAGATTCCTTAGGGAATGTGTGCGGAATGTTTGACATTGTGATGCTGTAGCTAAAGTGGGGGAGGAAGGTAGCATTTCTGCGCCTAGAAAGCACCAGGCCACAAGCCTGGCTTTCTACTCAGTCACTTGTTTTAATGTATGCATTGTGGTGAAAGTAAATAGCCTTTTCAAACAAGTAGATAATAAGGGTGTTTGGAATTAAATGACTAATTAAATCAATATTAAATATGTAAGCTAGACAGCGATGTGGACTAACGTTTTTTTTTTTTTTCCCCCCATCAGTGGTGCCCTTCCATTATAATAGGTGCATAAACCAACCGTACGTCTATATGGGCTTGCACACCAAGATTTGTAGCCACAAATGTAACAGGAGCACACTTGCTAGTCTCTATTGTATTTGAAAGCTAAGTGGACTATACATTTAAAAAAAAAAAAGAAGAAGAAAGTAAGGTTGAAGCACACAAAAAAGCAGCATGTTTTTTTCCCCTTTGAATGAAACATTATATGCGGATTCTGCTGCTCTATTAGCTTATAGCTTGTTACTAAATCAGACCTTTCCTGCAGTGAAAAAAATTGCATCTTTTCGTTGTAATCCTTGACAGCTTAAAGTTTAATGGAAGCAGTTTTTTTTTTTTTAAAGGTATATAATGGGTTGACACCATGGAAGGCTGCTGAGAGCTCACAAACTCAGAAATAGCATGAAATGCAATAAGAACAAGCTCTTGCTGTTTTTTTTTAAATCATAATTTCCTATTCTTGATAGAGAAAGCAAGTGGAGAAAACAGTTTTATGTTTTCTTAAAGTAAGTTGTTTGTCTCATCCCAATCAAATGATTCTCTCCTATCCTGGAAGAGTTTGAGTGGGGATTTGCTTAAAAGGTACGAATAAGGTAATACAGCCATTAATAGAAACTATATCTCTACCTCAAAGTACTAGTCAGAAGACAACCTGCCAAGACAAGAACTCAATGAAAGGGGCAGATTTCCCTCTTCTGGAGAACAGAAGCAGGCGAGAGTAAACCATCACTGGCTGACAGTGTTGCCCTGCTTGACACCCAGAGGTCATGCTTGGTTCCATTTCAATTTACAGATTCCAGAATACCATCTCCAGATAACACATGCTCAGGACTGTGGTTGAGGAGGGTTCAGAGATTACACCTGTAGCAGACTTTAAAAGTCTTGACAGTTGGCACCAAGATTCTTCTGGGGAAGAGATAACAATGGTTTATCTTGGTTTGGTTCCTCTTGATTTGGGATAATTCTCTGACAAATGCTTAAGAGTGATGGTGTGGGCTGGGGTGATAAGTCAAACTTTAAGGGAATATAATGGCTATAGGAAAGAAAACAGATGGATTACTGTGTAAGAATTAATAAGTATATGTGGGGCTGGAAAAGTGGAGCAGAGGAAGGAAAGGGAAAGTATAGTTGAGAAATATAATGTGGCACAAATTTTTTCTTTTACTAACCAAACTGAGTAATATTGAATTTCTGTGGACAGTCACATTATAAAGCCTGTTTCTCTACAACATTCAGTAAAATCTGCCACATACACATAAAACACTTTGTGTGGGTGGTACTTTATTGGAAAATAATGGAGAAATGAAACACAGAGGTGAGAGGTGATGACAGAGTATTCAGCAAGCTGTAACTAGTGTAAGAAGTAGCTCTAGAAAGTGAAGATGTGAGAAGGTAGAACAGTATCTGGAGGTGAGGCAGGAGGAATTTGTTTTCAATGTGCCTACTTCACACCTCCATTGGATAAAATATTTACTTATATCTTGAGTCTTACTTTATATTGTTCCATTATACTTTCTGAGATCTTTCTTAGGATTCTGTGAAGTTCAGTACAAGTGTGACACATTGCAGGGTGTAAAATTTATGATCATGGAAATCCTGATATTAATGAACTTTCTGTGTTTTGAAAGTAAATTGTAATGCTAGTGTTCAGGATGAGTGATTGTTCTCAGCAGTTCAGATGGTGCTTAAATGTTGAAATAAACAGTGGGTTAATTAAAACAGTGGCTCAGTGGGTTAAAGCCTCTGCCTTCAGCTTGGGTCACGGTCCCAGAGTCCTGGGATCAAGCCCCATGTTGGGCTCTCTGCTCAGCAGGGAGCCTGCTTCCTCCTTTCTCTCTGCCTGCCTCTGCCTACTTGTGATCTCTCTCTCTCTGTCAAATAAATAAATAAAATATTTTTAAAAAATTCCGTGGCTATCCATTGTATTGTTTGGTCTTCCATTTCTCATTTTGTTTTTTGAGTCTCTTTTTTTCTTAGTTAATGTAGTTAAAGCACTGGCAATTTTGTTTAGATTTTTTTTGCAAAAACTGGTCATTACTTTCATGTTACTTCAATAATATTACATGTTGTTATGTTATAGTTTATTCTGGTCTTTATTTATTTTTCATTTTTCTTTGTTACCTCCTTGCTCTACCAAATTTCAGCTAAGTTTCTTCTTTTAGTTCCTTGTGTAATGCTAAGGTGTTCACTTGAACTTTTTTTTCTTAATGCAAGCATTTATAGTATAAGCAATAAATAAAATACTATTCATCATAGAATTTTAAAAAGACTGGAAAAAGCAAATGGGGAAACTAACATTTAGTAGAAGGTAATCAGTATATCAAAGAATTTTCTAAACATATACTCTCATATTTTCAAAGACTTTTCATTAATTTAATAAACCTTTATGAGAACTTTGAACCAAACAGTATTTTTTTTAAATTTTTTATTTTTTATTAACATATAATGTATTATTAGCCCCAGGGGTACAGGTCTGTGAATCGCCAGGTTTACACACTTCACAGCACTCACCATAGCACATACCCTCCCCAATGTCCATTACTCAACCACTCTCTCCCTTCTCCCCTCCCCCAGCAACCCTCGGTTTGTTTTGTGAGATTAAGGGTCTCTTTTGGCCAAACAGTATTTTAAATACATAATCAGTACTCATGGTTCTAGACTTTGATTGCTCAGAATTTGAACTTTCAAATTTAAACCATGTTTTTCTTACTTCTTTTTAAAGTATCTGTGACAAATCCGGTTTTGTTAAAGTTTGGGTGCAACTTTGCACAAATTTTTTAAAAATGTATCAGCAGGTGTAAATCAAATCCTAATTAAATTTTGATTTAGGATTTATGCTCTTCAGTGCTTATCTGCATCCAGTGCTGAAGTTTACATTTTAAAATACTTTTCAATATCTTTTGTTTTCAGAATTGTTAAAACTTTGCAGATACACTGTGTTGACGCACAATGTTACATTAGTTTCAGGTGTACAACCTAGTAGTTCAGCAGCTCTGTATGTTATGCTGTGCTCACCACAAGTGCAGCTACCATCTGTCACCATACAAAGCTGTTGAAATGTCATGGTCTATATTCTCTATGCTGTACTTTCCATTCCTGTGACCTGCTCATTCCACAACTGGAATCCTTCATCTCCTACTCCCCTTTGCCAATTTTGCTTACCCACCCCCAGCCTTCTTGCAACCATCAGTTCTCTGTATTTGTAGGTCTGATTCTGCTTGTTGGTTTGTTCATTTGTTTCGTTTTTAGATTCTACGTGCAGGTGTAATCATGTGGTACTTGTTTTTCTTTGACTTAATTTATTTAGCATTATACCCTTTAGGTCTATCCATGCTGTCACAAATTGCAAGATCTCATCTTTTTTTAGGGCTGTGTAATATTTCAGCATGTGCGCATGTGTGGATGGGCACATGGGCACATATACACAGCACATCTTTTTCCATTCGTCTCTTGATGGACACTTTTGTTTCTCCCATATCTTGCTATTATAAATAACGCTGCAATAAACATAGGGGTGTATATATCTTTGAGAATTGGTGTTTTCATTGTCTTTGGGTAAATACCCAGTAGTGGAATTATTTCATCATATAGTAATTGTATTTTTAGTTTTGGGGGGGAACTCCCTACTGTTTTCCATAGTGGCTCTACCAATTTACGTTTCTCCCAACAGCATGCACAAGCTCCTTTTTCCTCACATCCTCACCAACATTTATTATTTCTTATCTTTTTGACTGTAGCCATTCTGACAAGTGTAAGGTGATAACCTTATTTTAAAATGATTATAACATTAAAAGAAAATTTGAGGGCATCCCTTGGCCTCTATTTATGATAAGCAAATGTAATTGGATAAAACACAAAAATGTACTGAACACCTACAGTGTTCAAAGTGCTCTACCAGCTTTGGGTGTGATAGGATGCTGAAAAGACATGGACTTCAAACTGAACTAATTTCTGTAGCCCAATAGGAGAAATTATTCATTTTAATGGGTTGTACTATAAGGAAAGAAACAAAGTATTTGAAGAGAGCTAAAAGACTAGTGCATCAGGCAAGGAAGATTATATCCAGTTGCTAGGAAGGCTTCCCAGAGCTATGCTAGACCCTGATGGAGAGTATGTGGAAATGGAAAGATGACTTAAAAAGGGCTTAAAAGATATCCAGAGAATGTGGACAAAGATAAGCAGATGGGAATCCTGGTGCATCTGCAGGAAAAACAGGTACTTCATGAGAATACTGAACCCTTTATGGGAAGTGATGGGCAAAAACCATTGGGAAAATGGGTCAAGGGATAAATGCTCTGCTGATAAATTTGAACTACATTTCGTTGGAAATGGAGACTCCTTGCAAGTTCATGAGCAGAGAAATCAGTGCTAATGCTATGGTGTACAAAGATTAATGTGGCACTAGTGCATAAAAAATTGAGATGGGATAGTTTATTTATAAAAGATTTTTAGTGGCGTGAATAGTGGCACAGATTTCTTCCCACTTTTGGTGTAACCCATTTTGATGTGATTTCACATTGAGTCAAGAACCCAATAAATACTCATATTCAATTAAATGTTTACAACTTGTAAAAAGCAGTCCCATCTTTTGGGGACAGAGAGGTTGTCCTCCACCAGCATGAAGAACAACTGATCAGACAGCAAGCCTTTCTTCAATGATTTCTTATACTATTTACAACATATTTAGTAAGAGATAAGTAGGCATGATTAAAATAGGACACTAAAGTCACAATCTCTTGGAGCTGTCTAGGTGTCAGTGATTATGCTAGGCACATTATATGAATTATAATATTTAATCTTCAAAACTATTCCATGAGGCCAGCATGTTGTTGTTCCTATTTTACAGATTTGGAATGCTATGGCTTTGATAAGGAAGGTGAAAAGACCAGCCTACAAGTATAATACTTACCTTAAAATCATATATTGCTAGAAATCCATTGGTGTGTATTGAATGAGATAATTATTTCAGGAAAAAATACTACAAATGCAAGACACAGTTAACAGTAATACCTGTGATTTACTGGGCACCGACTCTGCCAGTGTCCCAGGTGGGTTGCAGATAGCATCCCTAGACTGCTAAGTTAGACTCAAGTACCGTTGTCACATCTATAGTATGACTGCGAATCAGTAATATAAGGATGCTTTTCAGGGGGATATGGACAAATGGGACATGGGATTTTATGATGTGTGAACTCCAAATAGGAAGCCTTCTACTTGGTTTATTTTGGTCAGGCCTTTAGTATGTTCCATTTTGAGGGCCAAAAACAAACAGAATATAGAGAAAACAGGGTTTAGAGAAAAAGAACCAAGTGATTAAGTTGGCAAAAAATATTTCCTATGAGAAACAGCAGGACCGTAAGTCAGTATTAACATGTTTCAGTGCTGCTTTTTGTACTACATGGCTGTGTAATTTCGGAACTCATTATTTATCTTTTGTATCTTAATTTCACATCTATAAACCTTGTTTTATAGTTACATTAACAAAGTAAATGTAAATGTTGTTGAATGATGGGTATCATCCTAGGCATTATGGACGTAGGAAGGGGATTTTTTTCTGTTTTTAAAACTGTTTATTAAGTAAACTACAAATTCAACTAAAATTAGAAAAAATGAAAATAAACTCCTATAGGATAACAATAAGATCTAGTAATTAAAATTTTGCCATTTTAAAAATATCAGAGATAACATTTTAAAAAATTTTTAAATCATGAATAATATTTAATTATTGCTTGACAAGGATCAATTTGGCAACTTTATTTTTTTTTTAATTCAATTGGCCAACATGTAGTACATCATTAGTTTCAGAGGTAGAGTTCAATTAATTCATCAGCTGCATATAACACACAGTGCTCATCACATCCTGGGCTCTCCTTAATGCCCATCACCCAGTTTTCTCATTCCCCCACCCATCTCCCCTTCTGCAACCCTCAGTTTGGGGATTTTTTGCCACCAAGGAAATTATGTGTACAAAGAGATCAGAGGAAAGGGCAGACATGGAGCATTCAGGGAACTGTAGGTATGTAATTTGTTAAGACAGGAGTGGTGAATATTGGGGCATTTTGAGAAGTGAGGATGACGGGTTAGTGCCTAAAAAAACTGAGAGTAGCTATAGGGCACCTGGGTGGCTCAGTGGGTTAAGCCTCTGCCTTCAGTTCAGGTCATTCTCTCAGGGTCCTGGAATCGAGCCCAGCATCAGGCTCTCCGCTTAGCAGGGAGCCTGCTTCCCCCTCTTTCTCTGTGCCTGCTTTCTGCCTACTTGTGATCTCTGTCAAATACGTAAATAATATATATTTTTTAAAGATTTCATTTATGTATTTGAGAGAGGAAGAGCATGAGAGGAGAGAGGTCAGTGGGAGAAGCAGACTCCCTGCTGAGCCCGATGTGGGACTCGATCCCAGGACTCCAGAATCAGATCCTGAGCTGAAGGCAGTTGCCTAACCAACTGAGCCACCCAGGCTCCCCTAAATAAAATCTTAAAAAAAAAACAACAACAACAACAAAAAGCCAAGAGCATCTATATATAATAGTAGTTAAGAGCATGGGCTCAGGAACCAGATGATTTACATTCCGATTCTCCTATACTGTTTACTTGTTGAAGAACACTGGGCAAGCTACTGAATGAATGTCTCTTAAACTCTATTTCTTTATCTGTGAAGTGGGCACAATAATGGCCCTACCTCTCACATTATTGTGAGGATTAAATAAATTACTCCTGTTGAAAAGAAGAAGCCACCACTCAGTATCTAAAATGAAGGGCTGAATGTACTGCTTGGTAAATAAAGGAGAATTGTTCTTTAAAAACATAGTCTCTCTGAACATACTATCAGGGATTGAGGAAGTATAGAGCTCTGGGTTTGGCAAGCTTTCAGAAAGCCATGGAAGGGTGGCTCTTGGAGTGTGATTCTTACAGCAAGGCTGACTCTAAGAAGCATGGTTCCTAGAATGAGGCTGGTACTGATTGAGACCTGAGTCACTCATGACTTAGCTTTCAGAAGTATGGTTACGGACTACTGTCTAGTCTAAGTGCCTGAAAAGGATGGGCTCAAAATTGGTGCTACTGTGACCAAAGGATAATTAGCCTTTTTTTCTTGCATATATAGTATAGGAACATCATTTTCAATTGAGTAGTGCTTTTGCATAAAGTGTTATATTACTAGTCTTTCTATTAATTGTTTGAGTGGATTGAGAACTACTTTTTTCCCCACATAATCAGGAAGAGGATTGTCGTTGTTTCTGTCCTGAAAGCAATGGAGATTCTCTAGTAAAGGATTTTTAGTAGTGGAATGATGTGATTAAATTTGTCATTAAAAAACAAAAACACCACTAGTATATGAAGGTCAATGAGAAAAAATATATACATAAAGACTCTATTTCTCTGATTTTATGTGTATCAGAAGTGTTGATCTCAGATGTATTTTCTATTGAGTCATAGTGGTTTAAAAAACTGGGGAAAAGAATTAAATGTTACTTTATATAGCTTTGTGGCAAAAACACCTCCCTCACCAATTTTTACCAATAAAAATAACTCACTTGGAAGTTCCAAGGGATTTTCACATTCAGGGGGTAAAAGGGAAATCAACTAATGCTCTAGTCTAAATTAAATGAAAATTCATTATCCAAATTATTGTTGAATTTGAAACAGGTGTTCCCTTCCTACTTAGGAAAATAAGAAATGAGAAAACTGCCACAGAGTTGTTACTGATTTAAAGTGTTCTTAAATTGAAGAAAAAGTTAAATCCTAGTGCTGTACTTCTAGGTTCTCTGAGGAAATCCTCTTTAATAAAGACAATTTATGGAACATCAGAGAGAAAGGAAATTACCAAAAAAGGGATGTGTCATTTATAATATTTGGGCCTGCCCTTATGGTTGGCCAAATAATAGGGGATTGCAGTGCTACCAGTTTCAAAATAAAATCTTGATTTATTAGTTGGCACCCCTCAAATAATTGTGTCTCTAGTGTCCATGGGAATTTGGAAATGCCTCATTCCATCTCTAAAAGGAAGATGGAGATTAAAAATCCAGGACAGCTGTTGGGAGCCTTCTCAGAGGGTTCTCATTCTATTGCCTAAAAAAGGGAGCACAGAAAGAAAATTATTACATACGAATCTGTTGGTAGGAATTGGTCTTCACAAAACTCAGCTGTTTTCGTGTAACTGTAAGAACGCCCATGAGGTTTGAATAAAAGCAGACTTTCCTCTTATACTGACCTCACTTAGAAGAGATTCAAAGGATCAATGTATTCTCAGAAATCTCAAACTGACCACTTACAATAACACAGTTTGATGTATAATTCCCTAACAAAAAAGATCACTAGCATGTAACTTTATTTTCTTGCAGCATCCCACTTCTGGGAGCATAATTCTCTATGATATTCCCAATGCTCTCATGATAGGGTGAAAAACAGACAGTCTGAGAAGCATTGCATGGAAGTGGAACATACTTAACACCCAAATCTGATTTCAGTAAATAATCCTGGACCCAGGAAATCAAGTTTTCAAAATCAAGTTCTGTAGTTTGCCCTTCACACAAATTGAGTGTGCCCATCCTTAGCCCACCCTATGTTTCCCAACAAAAGGTAATCACGTTTTAACTGTCTGACAGGGAAAGTAAAATTTAAATGGAATTAATGGAGTATTGGCCATGTGGTAAAATTTTACATTGAAATGCGATGAAGTTGAGGCAAGCATTATGCCTTTAAACTAGCTACATACTGCAATAGTTTCCATGGGTGTAGATTGTGGAAACAAATTAAGAAAGGGTGAGTGTCTCATTTTGAATCTGCTGTAACTGACACCTTTAGATGGAGTTGAAAATAGATCTATCATATCCAAAGTTCCACTGAGAGTGTGGTAATTTTAACATGAGATACGTGCTAAGTGCACTGTTGAACAGTGAGTATTTAACAAATGTCACAGAAGAGTGGCATCAGGAGGCAAAGAGTTTTTAAGACAGAGGATAAAGTTCAAAGTCCATAGAATGTCTCTAGGACTAACTCCTACTTTGATCTCTAGCATCATGCACCACTAACCTCCCACATTCAAACTCAGGATTCCAGCTGTTACCAGACACTATCTGTTCTGAATGTCCCCTCTTCCTCTTCCTGCATTGCCTTCTGTTCATTTTCAGTAACCTATAGTCACCCCTGATGTACTCCCATTTCTCCCCCCACTGAGTTAGGCGGCTCTTCTCTATATTATAGCTACTCTGTACTCTGTATTCCTCATTGTAATGTTTATCCCACAGTTAATAATTTTCATATTACATAACTATTTCCCCCATGAGGCTCTCTCCTTCTAAGGAATAGTAACATTAACTTTCTTGTTCACCATTGCATCAAAGGCTTTGGTCCTATGCGTGGCACTTGGTAAGAACCCTAAATAATTACTGATGGAATAAAGGCTTATATTTGAAGGATATGTAAGTTGACCAAGTGCTTTAAAGTAAGATATTCATAGGTAAATATTGCCTTATCCACCTTACTGATGGTCACTTGAGTTTTGGCCTGGTTCTTAGACCAGAGGTGGAGACTCCATTTTACTTCTGAGCATCCCAGTTAGATCACTTGAGAATCCTAAGGGGGCCACTCGGTCTGTGGTATATTTACTTTGATGCTAGATTCTGATGAACATTCAAACTTAATCATACTATGATTCATCATTACAGCTATAAGGTACAAACTGTATCTCTGGTCAGAATACATCCACTGAAAACCATAATCACAAATAAGGAGACAGTTTTACAGTGTATTACAATATAAGCCTTGTTATTTGCTGTAGTATTATTAGTATTTCCATCATAAGCTTTTTATAGAGATCTCATCCAAAATATCTTTTATAGAAGTGATTAAATCAAGTTTGATATTGTAATGATGTACAGTCAGTTAAATCTGTTGACTCACTTTATGAATCTGTGTCATTCAGTAATTTCTCTGTATCTGTATGAAGTTTAGAAGCCATAGTTTTAGATAAAGCTTTTGCTTTATTTTGATTTGAGGAAATATGACCTTCTGGAAATACATAATTTTCAAAAGTACAAATATGGAAATGCTTTATTCCAATTTTCTGGAAGGAATAATGATTTTTTTTTAGAGCATGTTTTTTTTAAGTAGATGATAATGAATGTAAATCATTCGACAAAACAATATGAGCTTATTTTCACATTTGTTTGGGATTAAACTGTATCCATAAACTGCTTCCACATGTATGTTAATTAACTCTGCAACAGAACCAGCCCTACTTTGAGGATTATAGACAAAGCTTTATGAAATCCTACCTTTTCAGTTCAACATTTATCACCATATTTCTGGTCATTAGGGCTCAGTTATGAGTAAGTCTATTGTGGGGTCTCTTTTGGCTCAGGATGTTGGTAATAGGACATGAAATCTTTCCCTTGGAGATAAAAAGATGGAACACAAACCAGCTTGATGTAGATCCACAGTTAATATTATTTGATAGCTGCCAGTAGTGAATATAAAATTTGTGGTTTCCTAGCAAATAAATATTAATTTTTTTTAAAAAGTTACTTTTGCATCACCATTAAATAGTGTCATTGCTAGGAGCTACAGAAGGCCAGAGTTTGAGTAGGCATTTAACAATATGTGCACCTCTAGGACTAGGAGTAATTTTAGAAATGTTACTTTGATGACTTCAGGAGGTTGTAATATGCCTAAGCCCTACTTGGAAGGGCTTGTTTATATTGCTGCTTATTTGTAATTGTGGAAGAGTAAAATGAAAAGGAACAACTGCTTTTTGTGAGTATGTGTTGTGTTTGTGTGTGTGAGAGAGAAATTCATGTTTTAAATACGGGCACTGTTTATAACTGCAAATTAGTAGAGAAATAGATTCTATTACTTATCCTAAGATGGTTTGCTCACTGTGTTAGTGTTGTGTTTCATTTTGCTTTGGACTAAATATGTTAATAAAAATGTTAAGAATTTTAAGAATATCTTAGTTCTACTTGGTTCGAAATATAGGTCAAATCCTTCAAGATAGCAGTATAACTCAGTTTCCATCATATTTCTGTAATTGTTATAATGATTCAGGTAATAATTATGAGCAAATAATGCCAGTGGTAAAACTAACCAATAGCTTTTAAGTTTCCCAGAATACAACAGTATCCCAGAATTCCCATTGTTGTTCTGTACTTTCATTTATACATTCATTCAACAAGAGGTCATACCAGATACCATGCTAGCGACTAGTTATATAAAGACATGAATAAATGAAGGCAGTATGTTACTTTACTTCACAGAGCTTTCAGCATAGTATGGGTGTGTGTTTATAATTAAAAGTTATGAAAAATTTTGTGGAAGATATTAAAAGGATCTTTGAGAGAATTAAGAGGAATTTACCTAATTTAGTTTGAGGACTAGGCAAGGCCTCTAGCATTTGCACTATTGAACTTGATTGCCTCACTATGTTATTAATAACGTTTCCTTGGCTTCATAGATACTTAATAATAAGGAAGAATGTTTTGTCCTCAAATGTGCACACTCATAATGGCTTTGGGGTATTTCTTTCTGTAGTGTATTTGCTACTGGCCAATATAAATAAATCAGAAAATACTAGGGCAGTTGAAAAATGAAAGGGAGAAGTTGTGTAAAGTAACTAGCTCTTTGTGTTTCCCTCTCCCCTACATACACATTGATTAGCTTCCACATACTTATTAGAGATATGGAAATGTTATTATATAATCTTGAAGTTAACCTACATGGGAATAATTCAAAAACCAAATCTAATCTCCAACTGCAAGCTTCAGGCTTTTTGTTTTGTTTTACTAATTGATGTAAATGGAATTACTGGGTTAATATTGGCACAGTGAATATTTTTGTCCTAATACACAATTCTATCATTATTTTCTCTTTGCCTACAGAAATACTATTTGTGCATGGAAATACTACATTGTGTCAATGACACGTTTTGATGGTAAAAAATAAATAGAGGGATTGAACATTTATAGATCGTAGTAACCTAAGAAAAAATGAATCTTTCTTATTTTATCTCAAACACTTTTACATTTGAAGCATATTTTCCTTTTTGGTGTGAAAAGAATCTACCAAGTTATTGCCCATCTCTATGTTGTTTCAGAGTGTGAAATGAATAAATATCAATCATACTGTTTTGTTTAATGAATACTTTGGATTGAGATAAGGGGTGGGAGTGTTGAGACAAATTTCAGTCCCTGTGAGTTTCTCCACTTTATAAAATTATATACACCTATAGAACTAATACAATGGAGGGAAAGAAAAAAAAAAAAGGGGGTCATAATTGCTATCATCCACCCCAGAAAGAAAAGACATTTATCTTATCAGACCATAAGGATCCACTGAAATAGGTCTGAAAGGGTCTGAAGCTGCTGACAAAACCACAACACTGGGCCCAATTAACAATACCCATTTTTAATTAACAGTTGCTGACTCTTTGCCATTGAAATATTCACGCTCTAGGTGTGAAATGGCAACCCCCATTTGTCATATCTGTCAAAATTAATTTTGAAATCCCATGGTCTTCCTTCCACAGGATAAAAGTGAATAACTAGAGCATACTTCCTACCTGCCAGAAGTTCAGTTCCGGGACAAAGACTAGGAAAATAGAACCTAGAAAACTGCTGAGGTCAGCTCTAATAGTACAACTCATATAAATTATTTTCATAACATTCCTGGTGCTGCAGACTATGCCAATATATGCAGATATTCCATACTTTGGGAGAGGGTATGAAGGGCATTTTGACAGTTCTTAACCTTAATTCTTTTAAAAATTTTTTTCATTCAAAAAATGTATTAAGCACCTCATGTCTTAAACTCTAACCCAGGCATATCTTTTAATCCTGAGCTCACATACATGAACAGGACAGTGTGCTCTGGAGGACGTTGCAATGTAATAAAGAAGGAAAAACTGCTAAGTTTCTGTATATGTATATATTATGATTGAGAGTATGATCTCTTTAGAAAGATAAGAAAGTATACCAACATCATTGATAGCATGGCTGAGAAGGAAGTTTAAAAGAGGTTAAAGAGCATACAAGCTATTGATTCCAGGGTAAGACTTGCTGCGAATGGGGTCTTTTGTACATGAAAAGTCTAGTTGGATTCAGCAATAATAATAGAATCATTTTGTGTCTGAATACATACACATTTAATATAATTTTTTGGAAACAAATAACATATGCTTTACTTTTCTGATTGGATCCTCCCAGTGATCTTATGAAGTAGATAGTATTGCCTTTGTTATAAAAATGGAAAAAAAAAATTTCAGATACCTAGTTGACCATGCTAAAGTTAAGGAATTGGTAAGCAGCAGAGCCAGAGCTAGAATGATCAATTGACACATTAATTCATGAATTCACTTATTGAGTATGTGTGTTCTGAGGTATTGGGGATTGAAAATAGATAGATAAAGCCAATGCCTGATCTCAAAGCATTTACTTCTGGCAGAGGTAGAAGTTGTGTTATAAAAAATAATGATAAAGAGGTAAAAATACAGTGTGCATATCTTACCTTGTGCCAGGGGAGCACAGATAAAAGAATGAGTGCTGAATTCTTCTTGCGGGGATAGAACATTACAAAAGAAAATGACATTTTCTGACCCATTTCATGATTTCCCCCCAAGTGTCAGCTGCCTTTGTCCAGCCTATGTAAAACACAGGTATCACTAAAGGTGGGGGGAAAGAAAAAGGGATCTAAAAATTTTGCATTGTTCCAGTGCTCAAGGAACTTATACTCTAATTAAAGAACAAAATGTCACCTTTGAAGCAGAAGAAGAGCTGTGGAGTTGTCAGGGCTGTAATCATTGACTAGCTCTCCAGCTAAACAAAAGGGAGAATGAACAGTGGAGCATGGAGAAACCATCTCATTCCCAGTCACTAGGGAATTCACTATGACTAAAGGGAGAATTAAGCTGAGCGGGTCAAGGGTAAAAGCAAATCGAAGGAGACTCAACACAACAGAAGTTACCTGGAAATTTGTTTAAAACACTGTACTATGTTTCAGGTGAGAAGAGATGGGCAAGATAAAATCCTTGCAAGATTTAATTGAGATTAGAGCTATGTTTTTTCCAAATTCTGACACAAAAGCACAGATAAAGAGAAATACTACCCAGAAATTTGAGGCTTGATGAAGAAGACATATATTAATAATTAATTTAATGATAACTCTTTCCCTTCATTTTATATGTTAAAATGTTAGTAAATACAGGTAGGCAAAAGAAAAAAAATCACAATCATACTTTTCACACTCTTAGCTGGAAACACACACACTTTAGTTGATTATATTATATATTATTTAACACAAGTATTTCCATACATTGGTCCATTAATATCATCTGGGACTTTATTTTTAATGGTTATCTATCATTTATTATATCTATGTACTGTGAATTGTATAATCAGTCAGTTCTTTTAGGGCTAAAGAGCATACAAGCTGTCAACACCAGGGTAAGACTTGCTGCAGAGGAGGGACATGCATTGGAAACTCTATTATTGTAATGATAAGTATTCTTGTAGCTAAATCTTTCATACTTTCATGATTGTTTCTTTATTGTAGATTTCTGGAAGTATAACTAAGATCAATAAGTAATAAATATTTGAACACTTTTGGTAGGTATGATCAATTTTCTTTTAAAATGTACTAATTTACATCCATTTTTATATTGTGAGATCTTATTTTCTCCGAATGCTGAGGCTCATCAAATGTCTTTTCTAGATTTAAAAGAAAACTGATTGATGTAACTTGTATCTATTAGTCATTGGTGTTATGGAATGTTTTTCCTTTGTATTTCCACTCATTAATTTTTGGTGTTCCTCCCTTGTTGAGGTACTTATTGGTGACTTTTTCTTGATTTGTGAAAAATAATTACATATTAATTCTGTTGATTCTTTGCCCTCAGATCCACCAAAGTTATGATGGGGCTTTTTACTTTGTATTTTTGAATAGTGGAATCCAATCTTTTCCTTTGTACTTTCTGTTTAAGTGGTGTCATATATAAAATTTTCTTCATTCTAGATTACATAATTAGCATCTATATTTATTCTTGCATTTTTTATTTAGATCTTTAATTCATTTAGAACTTTGGTGTGTGGTGTTGATGTGGGAATTCACTTTTTTTTAACCTAATGGTTAACGATTTTCCAAATGCTACTGGGTTCCTTCTTTTTTTTTTTTCTTAAAGATTTTATTTACTTATTTGAGAGAGAGAGAAAGCACAAGTGCGGGAGTTCGAGAAGAAGCAGGCTCCCAGCTGATTAGGGAGCCTGATGCGGAACTCCATCTCAGGATGCTGGGATCATAACCTGAGCTGGAGGCAGACGCTTAACCTGCTGAGCCATACAGGGGCCCTACTGAGTTCTTTCCCCACGATTTGGCATGTCATATTTATTATATTTTCAGTTATTGAATATATGTTATCTTTTCCTTATCCTTATTGGTCTGTTTCTGCTTTGTTTTTTTTATTTATTAGTCTTTAAAGTTATTTTTACATATGCAGTGTTATTTATCAAATATGATGTAACTCTTCTCTTATATATATCCTCCAAAAAACCCTTGGAACAATTTTGTCAGGTCTGAAAAAAGAGTTACTAATTTTTTATGACTGCATTAAATTCATAAATTAATGTGGGAAGACTTGAGATCTTCATACTATCCCTTTTATCTAAGTACATAGTTTCTCTTGCCATTCATTCAGGATTTTTGTTGTTGTTGTTGTTGTTGTTGTTGTTGTTTTCTGAATTTCTTAGGAAATTAACAACTATTGGTCCTAGAAGAAATTAAATTACAGAAATCTTAGAATGCTACTAGGCAGGACTGCAAAAACTGTTAGACTACCACTGAATGAATTACACAAAGGCTAATTCAATCTTGGAAATGTTTACATCTTTTGCATAGAAGAATAAGAAATGGCTGGTAGAATATTGCCAAGTTAAACACTATCTAGAGACATATGTGTGGCAATCAAATGATTTTTATCTCTTGTAATTTTTATCAATCACCCTTTTTTTCCCCAAAATACAATTTGATGAAAAATATGCTGTGATTTTTTAAATTAAAACATAAAACCAATTAGGGGCACCTGTGTGGCTCAGTCGGCTAAGTTGTCTGCCTTTGGCTCAGGTCATGATCTCAGGGTCCTGGGAATCAGTTCCAAATAAGTGAATAAATAAAATCTTTAAAAAAATGATTTAAAATGTAAAACCAGTTAGAAAAACAAAAATCATATGGTTTCACTTACTTGTGGAGCATAAGGAATAACATGGAGGACATGGGGAGATAGAGCAGAGAAGTGAGTTGGGAGAAACTGGAGGGGGAAACAAGCCATGAGAGACTGTGGACTCTGAGAAACAAACTGAGGGTTTTGGAGGAGAGGGGATGAGAGGTTGGGTGAGCCTGGTGGTGGGTATTATGGAGGGCACGTATTGCATGGAGCACTGGGTGTGGTGCATAAACAATGAATGCTGGAAGACTGAAAAGAAATAATATGGGGAAAAAATCCTGTTTACCATCTGAGCGTAGTTCTGGTGCCAAAGAATGAAACCAAATTAGGTATTTATTACATGGTATAAAATATCAGGTTGCAAATATTTGGGGACCTGTCATGAAAAATAGGCTAGGAATGTAATTGCATGGAGAAATGTTTCCAGATACATCCCAAAGAACCTTGGACATGTTCTAAGTGCTGGTGTTGGAAAACTTTTCTTATTGGTCCATGCTATACAGAGAAAACTCATGGAAGTTAATAGAATTTTATAATTTTTTTCTGTATAAGTTTCTAGCTACAATAGTTTGTGCTTTTTTGATAGTAGTGTATGAAGACATGACTATAGATTTTTGAGTTGTATCTCTTTAATAGAGATGGATTTTTGTGAGCCATATCAAATTCAAATTGTATGGTATATGGCTAAACACATGCATTAGCAATGCAAAAGAAGTTAAAAAGTTATATCCAAGACATGTAAAGGAACAATAAAGTATAACCCATACAAAAATAAAGTAAAGCAAGTAGTAGGAAATGTCTTTGAGAGACCCCAGATACTGGACTTAGCAAACTTCAAGGCAAATATTTTAAGTAGGTTAAAAAAAAAAAAAAAAACTGAAGGAAATTATGTTTAAATAATTAAAGATAGGTTGACAATGTCTCCTGAAATAGAGAATTTTCGTAAAAGACAGAAATTATTTTTTAGAAATGTAAGTTTGGTTTTAAACATAGAATAAATGAATTGACAAAAATCATGAAAGGGATTCAAAAGTATTGAGCTGGCAGGAGAAATAATCAGTGAACTTAAAGACAGATCTTTACACAAATTATGAAATCATAATCCTAAAAATCAGTTGCATAAAATTATACATGAGTGTGTGTGTGTGTGTGTGAGTGTATACACACATCATTATGAAGCTTTATATATGTATAACTTTATTATTGAGTCATAGTGCATAGGAATACATTAAACAATAACAGAACTATGAAATGGGTGAAAACAAATCTGTAGTGGAGTAAAGAAATGACACTATATGGTAATTTGAATTCACAGGAACCAATGGAGAGAAACAGAAATGGATAATTTGTGTGTGATAATTTCCTTTCAGCCTGACAAACTTTCTTTAGTATTGTTCTTTATTATACCTTATAGTGTGCTTTACAGGCAATATATTCTCTCAGCTTTTGTTTGAATAGTTCTCCTTTTTGTCTTTTTTAAAATTAGACTTTTGCTAGGTATAGAAATCTCTTTTGACAGCCATTTCTTTCTTTTCCTATCACTTCAAAGATGGCATTCCATGAACTTGCATTTTTTTTTTTTTCTAATGAGATATCACCTTTTTTTGTTATTCTCCTTTGTGTAAAGTGACTTCTCGGTCTGTTTATAAGAATTGTTTCTAAATTTAGTCTTTGGTAATTTGATTATGATGAAATATAGTGTTATTTGTATTTATCTTATATGAGTTCATTGAACATCTTAAATAATGGCTTTTTCATATTTTTAAATTAATTTCTTTATTTTAGTTCCAGTATTGTTAACATGAAGTGTTATATTTCAGGTGTACAACATAGTGATTTGATAATTTTATACAATACTCAGTGCTCATCATGATAAGTGTACTCTTAATCTCCATCACCTAATTCACCCATTCCCCCATCCCACCTCCCCTCTGGTAACCATCAGTTTGTTCTTTAAATTTAAGAGTTGGTTTTTTGGTTTGTTTCTCTCTTTCTCTTTTGTTTTCCTTGCTTGTTTGTTTTGTTTCTTAAATACACATATGACTGAGATCATATGATATTTGTCTTTCTCTGAGTTATTTTACCATTATATTCTGAATGTCATTGGAAATGGCAAGATTTCATTCTATCATATGGTTGAATAAGAGTTCTGTATACCAATTCTTCTTGTCCATTTATGTATTGATGGACATGAGCTGCTTCCATAATTTGGCTCTTGTAAATAATGCCACAATAAACATTGGGGTGCATGTATCCCTTCAAATAAGTGTTATATTTTTGGGATAAATACTGGTAATATGATTACTGAATCTTAGGGTACTTCTATTTTTAACTTTTTTGGGAACTTCCATACTATTTTCCACAGTGGCTTGATCAGTTTGCATTCCCATCAACAGTGCATGAGGATTCCTTTTTTCCCACAACCTTGCCAACACTTGTCATTTCTTGTGTTTTTGATTTTAGCCATTGTGACAGGTGTGCAGTGATCTCAATGAAGTTTTTTTAATGTTTATTTAATTTTTAGTAGTTAACATGAATATAATATTAACTTAATTTATTTTCATTTTCATTTCTCCCTATATATTATTTGATTTCCTCTTTCATTTCTTAATTGACCCATGCATTACTTAGTAGCATGTTATTTAATCCCCATATATTTGTGGTCTTTCCAGATTTTTTTCTTGTGGTTGATTTCTTGTTTATCCTGTGTTTCATACTGTTCATACTGTGTTGTGGTTGATTTCTTGTTTTATACTGTTGTGAGAAAAGTGCACGGGATGACATCAATCTTTTTTAATTTGTTGAAACTTGTTTTATGGCCTAATAGATGATCTATTCTGGAGAATTTTACATGTGCATTGAAAAGAATGTGTATTGGGCTGTAATAGAATGGAATATTGTGAATGTATCTGTTCAATGCATCTGGTCCAGTGTATCATTCAAAGCCCCTGTTTCTACATTGATTTTTTGTTTGGATGATCTGTCCATTGATATGAATGGAGTGGCAAAGTCCTTTGTTATTATTGTATTGTTATTGATGTGTTTCTTTATGGTTGTCCTTAACTGTTTTATGTATTTGGGTGCTCCCGTGTTGGGTGCATAAATATTTACAATTTTTAAATATTCTTGTTGGATTTTCCTTAGTATTATTATATAGTGTCTCTTTTTGTCTCTTGTTATAGTCTTTATTTTAAAGTTTATTTTGTTCAAAATAAGTATTGCTAGTCTGGTTTTATTTTAGCATTCATTTGCATTATAAATGTTTCTTCATCCCCTTTGAATCTGCAGGTGTCCGTAGGTGTGAAATGAGTGTCTTGTAAGCAGCTTATACATGGTTATTGTTTTCTTTATTCACTCTGTCACCCTATATCTTATGATTGAAGCATTGAGTCCATTTGCATGCAAAGTAATTTTTTTTTCTTTTCAAGATTTTATTTATTTATTTGACAGAGATCACAAGTAGGCAGAGAGGCAGGCAGATAGAGAGGAGGAAGCAGGCTCCCCACTGAGCAGAGAGCCCGATGCAGGGCTTGATCCCAGGACCCTGGAATCATGACCTGAGTGGAAGTCAGAGGCTTTAACCCACTGAGCCACCCTGGCTTCCCTCAAAGTAATTATTGATAGATATGTACTTATTACCATTTTGCTACTTCTTTTGTGGTTGTTTTTATAGTTTTTCTTTGAAGCTTCTGCTGCTCTCTTTCATGATTTGCTGTCTGTCTTTAGTGATGTACTTGGATTCCTTTCTCTTTATTGCTTGCATATCTGTTACTGGTTTTTGGTTTGTGGTTACCAGTAAGTTTGTATATAACATCTCCTGCATCTAGCAGTCTATATTAAGTTGCTAAGTTTGCTTAGTTTGCTAAGTTTGAATCCATTTTTTTCCTCCTTTTCTCCCACATTTTAAGTATATAATGTATTTTACATACTTTTATTTTGTGGATCCTTTGACTAATTTTTATAGGTAGACTTATTTTTACTGCTCTTGTGATTCTTGCTTTTCATACTCTCATTTAGGGTCTTTCCTTTCCACTCAATTTGTCCCCTTTGGTATTGCTTGTAGGGCTGGTTTAATGGTCATGAATTCCTTTAGATTTTGTTTGAGAAACTCATTATCTCTCCTTCTATTCTGACTGATATCCTGGCTGAATAAAGTATTCTTGGCTACATATTTTTTCAGCGCTGAGAATATATCATGACCCTCCCTTCTGGCCTGCAAAGTTTCTGCTGAAAAATTAGCTGATAGCCTTATGGGGTTTCCTTTGTACGTAACTGTCTTCTTTTCTCTAGCTGCTTTAAATTTTTTTCTTTATCACTACTTTTTGCCATTTTAATTATTATGCATTTTGATATTGACCTCCTTGGAGTGATTTTGTTGGGGGAATTTCTGTGCCCCCTAGATCTGGATTTCTGTACCTTCCCCAAATTAGACAAGTTTTCAGCTATTATTTTGTCAAATGAATTTTCTGCCCCCCTTTCTCTTTTCTTCTACTTCTGGGATCCCTTTAATGTTAATATTATTACACTTGATGGAGTCACTGAAGTCTCTAAATCTTTTCTCATTTTGTGTAATATTTTTTTTTTCTCTCCTGTGCACAGCTTATTGCTTTCCATTACTCTGTCTTCCAGATCATTAATTCATTCCTCTGCTTCTGCTGGCCTTCTATTCTTTCATCAAGAGTATATTTAATTTTATTTATTGTGTTCATCTTGATTGGTTCTTTTTCATCTCTTTGTTAAGGGTATCACTGATGTCCTCCACTCCTTCTCAAGTCCAGTGAGTACCTTTAAGATCATTACTTTAAATTCTTTATGAGGTATATTATTTATATCTGCTTTGTTTAGGTCTCTTGCTGTGGTTTTATTCTTTTCTTTCATTTGAGACATAGTCCTCAGTCTCTTCATTTTTGTATACCTCTCTGTGTTTCTGTGCATTAAGAAAGTCAGCTATGTCTTCTACTCTTGAAGGTAATGTCTTTATGAAGAAGAGGTTCTGTAATGCCCTATAGTACAGTGTTTAATGTTTCCCAGGACCTGGCACTTCAGGTTATCTTTCCTATGTGTGTTGCCTATGCCTTGCTGTTGTGTCCTGGCTGCTTTTTCCTTTAATCTGGTTGTTTATAGAGGTTCCTTTTACCTGTGTGGGCACTGTTCGTTCCTGGTTGGGGTGGGGTGTGTGTTGATCTGCTTGCAAAATGAAAGTTGCTCCTACTGCTGCCAGAACCAAGGCCCCTCAAAACATGGGGTTGGAAATGTGGTGTTGGTGGGGTTTGTGCTAGTATTCTGGGGTAGGTGTTCTGTAGCACCAGGACTGAGGCAAGTGTAATGGGAAGGGTGGATTCACTGAAACATGAGGAGTTCGGGCTTAGTTAGATGGTGAATGTAGACTCCCCACTGGTTCCTGCAGGGAGCAGGAAGGGGAAATGATACCAGCCAGTTCCTTTGTTCCTGAAGAGGTATCCCTGTGATCCTTATCTCTCTGGGCCATGCTCTGAGATGAGTAAATCATTCTCCCTCCCATCTGACCCTGACATTTTTCAAACTGCCATGCTTTTTCTGTATGTAAAATTCCAGGCTTTAAGTCCTGCTGTTTGTAAAAACTTATGAAATTTGGCTCCTCTCACTTTCAGAGGCAAATATTATGGGTATTCATCATCTCCATGCAGTCTCCTCAGTGTGATAGTCTGCTTCTTGCCCTTCCCACATCACCAGCTCCCTCTCAACCAAGGCTGACCGTGGTCTATGTTGTGTCACTGCTGGACTGCATCTCTATCCTTCCTACCTTTTTTGATGTGGTCTCTTTGGTATTATAGTTGTGAAGTTTGTTCTGCCAGTCTTTGGAGGATTTTCTGGGTTATTATTATTTTTTCTTTTTTAATAACAGCTGCTTTTTATTTTGTTTTATTGTATTAACATATAATATATTATTGGTTTCAGAGGTACAGGTCTGTGATTCATCACTCGTATATTTCACCCAGTGCTTACCATGTCTCATGCCCTCCCCAGTGTCCATCACCCAGTTATCCCATCTCCCTTATCCCCTCCTCTCATTTCCTGGGTTATTTATGCTGATGTGAGTATTATCTAGTTGTTTCCATGGGATGAGGCAACCTTAGGGTTCTTCTATTCCACCATCTTCCCAACATGTTTTATTTTTTCCTTTTTTAAAATTATTTGTCTTCTTCTTTTGGGTACCTGGTTCTACAAGTGCTTTTTTGGTCCTACATGTTTTTTATGAACTATTCTTAGAATTCTTAGTTTTGTTTTGTTTTTCTCTGCTTCAATGTGGGTAATTCCTATTGCTCTACTTTAAAATTAATTGACTTTCTTTCTACTGTATATATTCAGTTTGAAATTAAGCTCCATATCCAATAAATTTTTAATTTCAGGTTTTTTTAAAAAAATTTCCATTCTAGAATATCAATTTTATCTTTAGAGATGCCATTTTTCTATGGAGATGGATTTTTCCCTATTTTATCTATCTTCTAATTTCTTTAATGTATTTATGTTGACAATTTTAAAGCCTATGTAATCTAACTCCAATATCTAATTTATTTGTGGGTCTGCTTCTACAGATTTATTTTTCTATTTCTTTCATTTTTTTGGTCATTTTTGCATATTTTGCATATTTTGCATATGCATGATTGAATATTTATTTGAACCAAAGAATTTGGTACAAAAATACTTCTCCTCTGAGAGGGCACAACCCTTTCTCTGTCAGGCAGCTACGGGGAAGAGTTGATTATTTTGATCCAAATGGGAATTTAGGTGGATTGTATCTGGATTGCAGCTTGAGTTTCAGTTTACCTCAAATTTCAGAATTCTTAAGAATGAGATCTATCCTGAGTGATTGCAGGCACCTTTTAGGGGAAATCTGGGACTGAAACACTGCAAAATGTAAAGATTTCTGCCTGCTTTATAGACCAGCCCATAGCATACAATGGTGCCATACTCTGAATCAAATTCCTCTGGGAAAGCTTTGGTTGGCCAGAGGAATCAGCACTGAATATGGGGATATAGTAGATTACAATCCTTCATGCCAGCTCATGCAGCTGTTAAAATCTGTGCTATATTTCTCATCAAAGTTCTCTTGCTCACGACTCACCCATTTCTTGTGTATTTATTCTCAGAAATGGCTAATGCTCACAGAGAGGGAAATGACACTGGTATTGGCTCAAGAAAGTGTTTTTCCTCTCTAGAAAAGAAATTGGTTATTTAAGAGTTTTTTCTACAATACTCTCTGAAGTCTTAAATATATTTATACATACATATATCTAAATATATACATATGTGTATGTTTGTATGTGTGTATGTTTTATCTTTTTAAAATTTGTCCTAGTTGTCATGGTGGCAGTTATCACTTATACTTCCTAAATGAACGTGGAACACCCTATTGCTCTACTAATGTTCATTTAATATCTTAAAAAATAATTGATATTTTGTTATTATTTTTATGTATTACTAAAAGAATTTGTTTTACAATGGATGGGAAGTATCCACAGTAGTACATAGGGTGTTGTGTCATAACAACAGCTACTGTTTGGTGGAGTTCTTACCATAAGGTAGGTGATTTTCTTAGTGCTTTAAGTGTATTACCTAATTTGATCTCCACAGTTATCCTACAAATTAAGTACTATTGTTAATCCTATTATCACATGGGAAAACTGCACCATAGAGAGTTAAGGTGATTTCTCAAAGCCATGTACCTTGTAAATAGTGGAGTCAGGATTAAAAAACAAGTGGTCTTCCTCAGAGCCCCAGGCCTTAAGTCACTATACTACATTGTGGTATTGAATGAACATTTAACATTTTTTAACAGGATTATCCTTCACTCCTCTTTATATTCTAAAATTATTTATGTTATATAGTCTTCTAATTATATAATTCTCCATACTTCACTTTTTCCAGTATACTTTTTGGTCTGCTAAGAGTTACTTGTATTTCTTGTTTACAGAACAAACATTTATATTCCCTTTAGAATTCGGTTCAGCTACCACTTCTTTCAGAAACGTCTGTCATTCAGACTTACTCTCTTCATCGACTTATTTTAAACCATATGCATACATCTACCTCAGCATTTAACATATTGCATATAATGTATTTATATATGTGTATCTTACCCATTAGTCCATAAGATTCTTGAGAATAGGAATTGGGCTTAGCCATATCTTTCTCTATATCCCTGATGATGGTTGACATGCAATAATCACTGAATTTGCCTTTACCAAATTGATTTCAATCTGTGTCTTAAATTGTTTCTTAATAGGAATTTCAAAGGTTAAAAGCCTCTGCGGTGTATTGCACTTATCTTGCTACAAAGTTAAAGCTTAATAATAAAGCTCAAAATAAATGTTGTCATACATTTTAGAAGATCTCCTTGGCTAAAGTTAAAATAGCAAGAAATGTTATTTAAAACTATAAAATTATTCACTTTAATTTTTATCTGTTTTTAATAGTTAAAAGCAAAATTCAAGTCTCCTATTTCAAATTAAACTACTATTCACTCTTAACTAATAATACCTTTATGTGCCTGACACTTCAGGTGGAATGATTAAATTATGTACCTGTAGAAAGATCTCAGAAAGCAATGACAGGTATTACAAACCTACTATGTTCCTGGGTACTTAAAAAAGTACTGTATTTAAAATTTAAGACATTGATTTCAAGTCATTGTTTCTCTCATATATGACATTCTTCTTTTCAATTCACAGAAGGTGTAAATTTTCATTTCCTTTGCTTTGCTTTTCGTTGAATTTATACCATAGAACGTTGTATTGTTCAGCTTTACTAGTTACTTTAACCAACAAAGTAGAAGTATAGAACCATTCCTTTTGCTCAAATGGAGAATAGTCTGAAAGGATGTTTTCTCTAAAAAGTACAGTCAACATTGGGCTGCACACAGAGAGATTAATGCAGAGCACAAAATCCTTAAAGCTACTCTTTCCATTCTTTGCATATAGGCTATGTCTTGCTGCGTTGAATGGGTGAAATATATTTTCCTCCACTGTTATTTAAAGCTGAAGTCCTCAAACAGAAATTTAGGGTAAGCAACCCCAAATAACTTCTTGAGCTCTTGTAAAGTTGTTTATGCTTGCAGGCCTTTTGAATTCTTTTTATGTCCTACTATGGAATGTATTTAGCACCCGACTCTAAGAACTGCTGAGAGTGCTAGTCCTAAGAAGGAAGAAACAGAAGGCTGAGTTTTGACCCCGTGGGGTCTATAATTTGTGGTTCAGGGAATGACTCTTATTTCATTCTTTTAAATTACTTTTGAGTCTCTTTTTTTCCTTAATGCTGGTTTTTTTGTGGGGGTGGGGTGGGGGTTAAGATGTCTAAGAAGGAAGAACATAGCCAGAAGCCATGTGAGTGTTATCTTTCTAAAATGGCTAGATGTGCTTTTTTTATTATTTTTTTTTTAATGGGACAGAAAACAGACATGGAACCATGATTTGACAAGCGTTTCCTTGAATGAAAGTGTCCAGGATAGGAGGAAGCATTTTTCAAACATCTTAGACAGTACTGTCACTACTTTTCACAAGAGAGAGATTATAGTATTTTAGATTAAGACAATTTATTTCATCTCCTAAAATGAATTGTTGCCTCAATGAGACTCAGTCTTGTGATTGGGATTTTAACATAACAGGAAAAGATTTGTCTGATGATGCATTTCCCATGTTTGTCAATGTCCTCTCCTCCTCTCTCCAGGAGCAGCAGGAACACCCATTCTAATGGTTTGCCTTTGAGTTTGAATCTGAAAATTGTCCTCCCTCCCAAATCATGTCTAAATTCAGTGATCATAATTTCTTCTCCTTACCTGGAGCCTTTATGGATAGAATATGGGCCAATGTAATTATGTCTTCTCTTTTACAACCCGTCATAACTACCTGTACAGCATGTTAAGTTTTCATCTTCACTAAGTACATAATTTTTTAAAAAAAGAGAAAGATAGTAACCAATTTCTACTTGCCTCCAACTTAAACCTCTTTATACGTGTCTGAAAATTATATATAAAGGAGAAAGAGAATAGAATGGTATAGATACACGTATGAGACTGTATTTGTATGCATGCATCCCTATATATATTTATACATTTATTCATTCATTTGGTAAAAGAATCACTACTCATTACTTAGTGATGAATCTGGGCTTAAAATACTACGTTAAAGCTATGTGAACATGGGGAGGCTTGCTAACTTCCATGAGATTTTTTTATATAAAAAATGGGGCACTCATACCTGTTGGGTTATAATAAGGAGCAACTGACATAATATATAAAGTATCTATAAAATATAAGGCACATTATAGGTTCCCCCAAAGTGGTAGTTATTAATACATTTACCCTGCTATTCCTACTACTTTCTAGTTACTGGACTCGGTGCTCAGAGGCACAGAAGCAAAGAAAAAATAACCTCTTTTCTCAAAGGCCTCAAAGTCTGCTGAGGAAGACTTAAAAGAGTGTCAAAAACCAAAATACAGTATACTAAGAGCTATTAAAAATATTAAACAGGTGCACCTTCAAATGAAGCTGAGCAGCCGACAAGAACCTGGTGGGCAGTGGTTGGCAAAAGAATTTCTATCTTTACTGACTTAATTGAAACCAGTTACTAGCCAGGGATTTTGTCTTGGCTATTTAATTATTTTAAATTTGTTACAATTGTTTATTGCTCAATTTACTTTTTTTTTTTTTTTGCTTCTGTTTAAAGTTCGTATATATTTTTAAAGCTTAGCATAGGGAATTGTTCTGCCTTTGTACTTGAATATCAAAAAGGTAGAGGACACAACTGAACTCAGGTTGTCTTGTCCTGATATTAGAAGGAGGGCTTATATCAGCAAAGGATCTCTGAGGATACAGTAACTTGTGTTGGGACACACATGATGGTATGGAATTTATTTATTAGAGTGAATGTCAATAAGCCTTATCCATTTGAATTTCAGATGTTTAGAGATCATCACTATTGTCATTCCTCTGATATTGAGGATATTTCCCCCGTTTCAAAGCTTTAACATAATGGTTCAATATTAGAGAAGTTGGTTTAAGACACAGTGGAGCAACTGGCAGAGAACTCAGCCTTCTAAAGTATAGGAGGGAGTGTGGTCTGGACCACTATAAGCTAGGGTAACCCTAAGGGTTTTGAGGAGCCTGGGCCAGCAGCTAGAATTAGGGAAAGGATGCAGAACACATGCTCACTTTCTCCATTTCTCTGATGGGCCTGACAAAGCCTACATTGTATATGTTTCTCAGGATAGCACCAGTTTGTGCTTTTAAGAGAAAATTTTAAGTTAGGATAGTATGAACCTTTAGCTGATAGAGGGGAAATCTGATACTGTTCTTTTGTATTTTTAAATACAAGTGAGAGTAACTAGGCGTGGAGAGGAAATGAAATACACAGAGATAGGCATAAAATAAGAAATCCCAGGAAAATACAAAGAATGCAAGCAAAGATAAAAACATAGGAATGGATTCTTCCTCCTGCCTTGGAGCTCGGGTGCGTCCGCAGGTTGGCTCTCTTCTCCTGGCACTGAGACAGCTGTGGGGAAGACCAAGTCCTGTTCATCAGAGAACTTTTTTCCAGGTGAACCGCCTTCACTGGATGATAAATATATTTTAAAGATTATTGAGTTTTGGAGGAGTCTAGCAGACCTCCAAGAACAAAAATTACTCTTCAGGATAATAAAATAAAACAACATTTCCACAATGTCCATTGTAGAGTCAGAAATTGCTAGACTTGCAAAGAAACAGGAAAATAGCACCCATAGGGAAAGAATTCACTTGATAGAAACTGACCAGGAGATGGCTCAGGTATTAGATTTAAAATGCAAAGACATGTCAGCAGTTATGCTGATGAAGTTTAAAGGCTTGATGGAAGATCTGGACTTAATGGTCGATGAGATAAGGGAATCCCTTAAAAAGGACCTAAAGGAAATGTTAGGAGTAGAAAGTAAAATGCCTGAATGAAATAGTTGAAGCTACTGAAAAGTTGACTTCTAAAAGAAAAGAAGTAAGTGAGCTGAGTAGCAAATTAGACAGAGCTGAAGAGTTTAGTACGGACCAAGGTAAGGAATTGCCACATGATAAATCACAAAATGACAAAGTCATGGGAAGTGTGGAAGAAGCCATAAGCAGTCTAGACAACAATTGGGAAGAACATAGCATCCATATGGAAGTAACACGAGAGATTGGAGAGGATGAACTGGTCAAAGAAAAAGTCCTTCAGAACTCAAAGAATACAGAGAAAATTCTAAAAACCTCCAGAGAAGATGAAGGAGCGATACTTACTTTGGCAGCAGACTTTTCATCAGCAACACTGGACATGAGTAAGCAGTGGAGTAACGTCTTCAGCATTCTGAGGGAAAATGATTTTGAACCTAAAGTTCTATGCCAAGTCAAATTAATATTTAAGTGTGATGGTGAAGTAAGGACCTTTGCAGATATGCAAAGTCTCATCAGTTTTACTAGCCAAAAACCATTTCTGAACGAATTACTGAAAGATGTACTCCCACAAAAGGAAAAAATAAAGAAAGGAAGAAGGTACGGGATTCAAGAAAAAGTGGAAAAAACTCTACTAGATTCAAAGCATGGAGCTGAGAGGGAAGCCAGTGATGGTTTGAGCTTTCTATTTGTTAAAGAGGTAAAGGTTGCAGAGCCAGAGGAGGTGAACAACTTAGAGACTCAGGAAGAAGAGGCTTCAGAGCTGGAAGAAGAAGGAGAAGAGGCTTCAGAGTTGGATGAGGAAGAAGAGGCTTCAGGCCTGGAAGAGGAGGATGAAGAAGAGACTTCAGAGCTGGAGGAAGAGGAGACTTCAGGGCTGGAGGAGGAGGGAGAAGAAGAAGCTTCAGTATTATGTGAGAAACCGGATTCAGCCTTTCAGTGTCACTCTGTGGTAAATATAAAATGTGGAGCTGAAGAAAAAAGCAGTAATGGCTTGGAGGTTGTTTCAGTTAAAGAGGTAGAAGATTCTGAGCTGGAGGAAGAAGAAGGTTCAGAGTGGGAAATGGAAGTAGTCTTATCGTGGGAGGAAGGAGAGGACTCAGAGGTAGAAAGTGTAAAGACAGCCTCCCAAATAGAGAAAAAATGGGCTTCAGATGGACTTAATGAAATTGCCTATGATTATTTGGCTCAGGACTTAGAGAAGAAAAAATTGGTGAAACATCAGATGGTACAAAAAACCCAGAATAAAGAGGAAATGGCTGTACCGAAAAACCAAGGAGTTGGGACAGTCTGTCCCACCTTGACTTTGGCCTCTCCCTCAAAATCACTAGAGATAAGTTCTGTTAAGCAGAAAAGGCATTTAAGTACGAATTTGAGTACTCCATCAGGAATCAAGTTTTTAAGGAAAACTGAAAAAGACCGACACAAAACTCTGTTGACAGATAAGCGAACATCTAAAGAAACAGACTTAATACAAGAAACAGAAGAAGACTTTAGAAGAAATGTAATTAGCAGCTTCAGAGAGCTACAGGAGGAAGTTGCAAATATTAAAAATTATCTTCCAGAGGTCTTGGGAATAAAAAACACAATAGTTGTTCTGAATAGCAGAATAGACACACTTGAAGAGAGAATGGACAATCTAGAGGACCGTATTGAAGAATTCTCTAAGGATACAGTGCAAATGGCCAAACAGATAATTAATAAAGAAAGGTCAAGAGACATAGAGGATAGATCAAGAAGTTCCAACATCCGTTTGATAGGAATTCCAGAAAAAAGTAATAAAGAGAATGGAGCAGAGGAAGTAATTAAGGAAATCATAGAAGAAAACTTTCCAGAGCTAAAGGATTCAAGTCTTGAGGTTGTTAGTGCTTACCGAATACCTAGTAAGATTGATGAGAAGAGACTCACTCCTAGACATATCTTGGTGAAATTCGGGAATTCCAGTGACAAAGAAAGGATCCTAAAGGCTTCCAGAAAAAGAGAAATAACCTATAGAGGAGCAAGAATCAGATTGACTGCAGATTTATCATTAGATACTCTAGATGCTAGAAGTCAGTGGAGCAATGTCATAAAAGTTCTGCAGGCAAAAGGTTTTACACCTAGAATCCTATACCCAGCCAAACTTGCATTTGATTTTGAAGGAAAAACAAAGACATTTTTTGATACCGAAGAATTCACAAAGTTTGTTTCTTCCATACCCTCTTTGAAAGAATTACTGGAGGATATATTTTAACAATCTAGGAGGTCTATAAATGCTTACACACAATATATATATTACCTTCCTCCCACAGCAAGAATCAAAAAGGAAAACAAAATTACATGTCACATATCTACCCAGGAGGATGGACTGAACAGTATACTTGGGGAGTAGGCGAAAGGAATGTTAACAGATACTACTAAGATGTTGTACAAGTTAAAGGATGTTTTAAAATTAGTATTAATCACTGTAGCTTTTGCAGGAGTAGGCTTTATACACCACTGGGGAAAGGGAGGGAATCTGTCATTGTAACCATAGAGAGAGGTGGGGTGAAATAATAGAAAAACGGAAAAAGATGGCAAGATAAGTTAATGCAAAAGTTTAAACACAAGTACTCAATTTTAGATTATCATGATGTGAATCTTGAATCTTTAATTAAACATTTTTCCTTTGAAAAAAAAAAAAAACAAAAACAAAAAACATAGGAATGCTTAGGAGTCAACAATTGAGTTAGAAGAAAACAAAATTAAATATATGAAACAGAAAAATTGACATCAATGTGATCTTTTTAAAAGACAAAGTCTTAGCTGAAATAGTTTTGTTATCGCTCCCTTTTTTTGGTTTTTTCTCTCTTAGTTTCTAGTTAGGAAAAACCCCACTTCTTACTTGCTATTTTTCATAGCTAGGGAAACGGGGAGACAAAAAAAGTTGCCCAAGGTGAGGCATCCACAAGGGCTGAGCCAGGACTTTGACCCAGATGTACCCGAGTCTGTCACAACACCTGTCCCCTTCTGAGATGTTGTTGTTGTTGATTTTACAAAAATGAGGCAAATTAAATGTATGATTTAAAATGCTTCTTATCTCAGATCTTCATACTATAACCTCCTCTGTATGCTGTCTTGCACTGTGCTACATATTCATCTCCCTTTGCTGGTTTCCTCTGATGCTGGAGTTCACTTAAGGTTCAATTTTAGGAAGTTGGATTTTTAATAAGATTCCTTTAAATGGTTTCCATATTTAGCCAATCTTGCAGTTCTCAACAGTACATGGAAGAGCAAATAGGGAGCTTAAGAAAAAAAAATTAGCTTCTTTAACTACTAGATGAAATCAAAATTTGGGCTCTCTGACTTCTAAGATTTGGAAGCAGTGTTGGCAATCTAAATTTATCAATAGTCGAACATAGCATTCTTCATAAAGGAATTCTTTATTCTCCTTAGGATAGCAACATTTCTTAAATTTCCAAGAGTGGTCCTTTCCCTCTAAGAGTTTTCCACATGACGGCTCTTTTCTGAAGTGCGTTAATTCAGGCCCTATGCCACTCCTGCATATTAGCTTATATATATGAAGAAAGATGTCAAATATGGAAGAAGTCATTTCTGACCTCATTTTAAAAAGACAAACAGATCTGGTTTAATTTCTTTTCAAACCACGTAGTGCTTGGGCATTTTTATTGTATATGTGTAAGGCCATTCCTCATTTTTCTCTAATGAATACTGAAACAACTTTAGGGCTATATTTTTCTTCAGATTGTTACTGGATTCTGCAAGGTAGTCGATACTAAGCTCTGCCGCTCCTGATGGTGTGGTGTGGAAAGAGGGTTAGGAAGGAAGGAGAGCAGGAAGTGGAAGGATGGCAGGAAACATTTTGATTTATGCAATTTTTATGAAAAATGTTCTCTTTGCTTACTGCATAGTGTTACTATTATTATCACTTGGTGGGCCTGAGGCATGGGCCACACACATCATTCGCCTAAAAATAATTCTACAGCCTGTCTGGGTGTCATTATGGTGTTTGTTTCATAACAACTGCCTATGAATCTTTATTAAAATTCAAGTAGGCTGAGAGACTTGGTGCCAACAGCGGAGCCCGTATATGCTAACAGAGTGCAGTCTGTCCTTGGGAAGGCGCTAGCAGCGTCAGAGTAGGGTGTGTCAAAAACTAGGCAAACTGCAGAGAATCTCAGGCTCATAAACTCTGAAAGAGACAGGATGAGACCCTTGGAATGTATTCTGTCTGGCAAGCTTTTCAGTATTTGGTTCACTCCCAGAATGAGAGAGAATACACCTGTGGAACTAAACAAGTGGGAATGGACCTCTGAGCATGCCGCCGCTTACCTTGCTGACCACCTAAGGGAGTGAACACTGAAATGTTATGGGCTTTTTTTTTTTTTTTAAATGAGCTTAAGATTTCTGAAAGACAAAGGCAAATAGCACAGGATTTTTCCTCAGATTATGAAATTATAGGGTTTAGATGTGGGTATAACACTCTTTATAATAGCATCTATTCTTCCATATATTGAGATAGAACCTGTGTTTATGAAACACAATCTCCATGAAAATCCAGGGAATACCCAGCGTGAAGCTCACAGATTTAATCTTTAAATTAATACTTACTGTTCTTATGAGTGTTTTTGTTTTGTGAATGAAAATACTACTTTAAAAAAAAACTATGAAGGGGCACTTGGGTGGCTCAGTCAGTTAAGCATCCAACTTTTGATTTTTGATTCAGGTCATGATCATGGGTCATGAGATCAGGCCGCACGTTGGGCTTCACACTGAGCATGGGGTCTGCTTGAGATTCTTTTCCTCTCCCTCTGCCTCTGTCCCACTCACATGCTCTCTCTTTCTTTCTAAAATAAATAAATAAAATCTTAAGAGTTGGTCCATACATAGGACCAGTTGTGAGCAAAAAAACATAGTTGTAGAACTAACATGAAATAAAAGTTAGAAGGGCTATATTTGGCATTTAATAATGATATACTCCATTAATTACAATATAGCATATTTATTGAAGATGTGGGAAAATGTAGTTTGCAAGTGCAAAAAGATTTAGCTATTTCCCATGATCATATTGGAGTGATAGCATTAGTAGTATTTCACTGGGGCTTTTGGATTTGTATGGTTAGATAAAGGCAATGAGTAATTATGGAATATTCTAATTCTATCATCCTTTGTGTATGAAAGCAAATATTGTAATAAGAGAGAGGAAGTTAAATCCCCATTGTGTATTCAAATTAAAGGATCAATATAAACTTATGTAATATTACATTTTGAACAATAAATTATTTATATCTGTTTATATATCTCTTGCTACAAATCTCTTTAGAGGCAAAATCTCTTTAGAGATAAAATATCTCTAAAATATCTACTTAAACACTTAACTATCTCTTGCTACTGTATCTCTTGACTACTAAACAAGCCTAGAAATAGTAAACTCAGTAACATCTCTCATCCTCAGATTATAATCTGGTAATATTCTACTAAGAGAAATCAAGATGTCTTGAAGAAATTGATGATTCTATGTCTTTGGTAGGAAATGTGCAAGAGTAATTTGGATCACCTTTCATCCTGGGAAGAATGAAAGCTATCAAAACTAGTAGCCCTATCAGAGGAACCCAGGAGGTGTTAGCTGTGAAGAGGCTTCCACTGGCCAAAGATGAGACAACTTAACTCTAAAAATTAACATCAATAGGGGCGCCTGGGTGGCTCAGTGGGTTAAGCCGCTGCCTTCGGCTCAGGTCATGATCTCAGGGTGCTGGGATCGAGTCCCGCATTGGGCTCTCTGCTCAGCAGGGAGCCTGCTTCCCTCTCTCTCTCTCTCTGCCTGCCTCTCTGTCTACTTGTGATCTCTCTCTGTCAAATCAATAAATAAAATCTTTAAAAAAAAATTAACAGCAATAGATTGAAGCCCATAAAAATGTTTAAATATATATATTTGATTTTTAAAATGAATAATGGCTTACTTCAAAAGATAAGAAACTGTTATCTTAAAAACAGATAGAGAAAAATAACCAAACATCTATTTTTCCAAATGGTAGATAAGGAGAAGTATTTCTTCGTAAGATATTTTCCAGTTAATAGATCAAAAAACTATTGGAATTTGAATATCACCGTTTTGCAAGCCTCAGTGAATTGCAGGTCTGTGCACTGAGTATCAATGGTTGCTGACATAACCAAGAGGAAGACAAACATGATATGCCTCCTGGTCTAAGAATACAACACTCCTCACACGATTGCTAAAAAGACCAAATTCAAGTCCAACATAGTTTCTATATCCAGTTTCCAATACAGGAAACACAGAGAACAAAGACGCATGCTAAACTATACCGGGAACATACAAGATCTAAACTGTGGAACACTCAATAGTGTTGGACTGGGTCTTTAACAGATTGATTCTTTTTCTTTCTTTTCTTTCTTTCTTTTTTTTTTTTTTTTTGGTAATTTTTTTTTTATTATGTTAGTCACAGTACAGTACATCATTAGTTTTTGATGTAATGTACCATGATTCACTGTTTGCATATAATACCCAGTCCTCCATGCAGTAGTGCCCTCCTTAATACCCATCACTAGGCTAACCCATCCCTTTTTCCCCCTCCCCTCTAAAACCCTCAGTTTGTTTCCTAGAGTCCATAGTCTCTCATGGTTTGTCTCCCCTCTGATTTCCTCCTCTTCATTTTTCTCTTCCTTCTCCTAATGTCCTCCATGCCATTCCTTATGCGACACAAATAAGTGAAACCATATGATAATTGACTTTCTCTCCTTGACATATATATATCACTTAGCATAAGCTCCTCCAGTTCCATCTATACTGATGCAAATGTTGGGTATTCATCCTTTCTGATGGCTGAGTAATACTCCATTGTGTATATGGACCACATCTTCTTTTTCAATTTGTCTCAGCTCCTCCTACAGTTTGGCTATTGTGGACATTACTGCTATGAACATTGGGGGTGCATGTGGCCTTTCTTTTCACTACATCTAACATTAATTCTAAGGAAATAATGGGTTGGAGGAGAAAACTCTAGATTAAAGGAAACTGAAAAATAATACAAAAATTTTAAGAAGATGCAAGATTTAAAAAAATTTTTTCCCCTGGGGGAACTATTATATTTAAAATTCTGTAGTTGATTCTAATGTACATTGAAGTTGGCAATTACGGGGTTAGAAATTAACCAAGTTGGAGGAAATGCCAGTTGTCTGCATTACGCTAGGAAAATGTGTTGGCATTAAGAAACCATGGACACAGAGGAAGAAAGGTGAGTTGTGTGCTGGAGCATTTCAGCCTTAAGATGGAAGCAGAGATTGACAAGCCATCAGACTTTAAATTAGAGAAGTGCGAGATTTAACAACTACCCTGGAGAAAGCTAGAGATAATTAAGATCCTGCCAGGCTAAACAGCTAGAGATGTTTTGATGCCAAACTCTTTTGAAGGTTGAGGATAAGCTGTCTGGAAGGACTTGAGTATAAAATATTGAGTATTATTTCAGAGTGACATTAAATACTTTTAAAATTAAATATTACTGATAATGTTACCAGATTTTCCTTAGTATTTATTTCTTTTTCAAATTGCTTTATTAGATGGCTAGCCAGTATGGTGTGGTGATAGAGGGTGGTGTGGTGATAGAGCCAGCTACCCACTGATGGTTCTGGGTTCAAATCTTTGTATTACTTTTTAGTAACTTTGTGATGTGGCAGAACTCAGCTCTTAAGTCTCAATTTCATTGTATGCCAAGTGGACATACCTTAAAGAATTGTGAAGAATAAGTCATAGTTATGTGAAAACACCACCTATTTTTAAATGTTTTATTGTTTATTTATTTATTTATTTTTAAAGATTTTATTTATTCATTTGACAGAGACAGACACTGTGAGAGAGGAAACACAAGCAGGGGGAGTGGGAGAGAGAGAAGCAGGCTTCCCATCAAGCAGGGAGCCTGATACGGGGCTTGACCCCAGGACTCTGGGATCATGACCTGAGCTGAAGGCAGATGCTTAATGACTGAGCGACTGAGGCGCTGTTTTTAAATGTTTTAAATATTTAATTTTAGTGTGAACTATTTACAACTTAACAAGACATGCTAACAGATACAGATAATTACATTTAGAAATTTTAACATGGTGCATTAAAAAAAAAGCAGCACAGGTAAATCAAAACTTCTGCATCCCTTTTTTTTATTTAATTTTTATTCATTTATTTGACAGAGATCACAAGTAGACAGAGAGGCAGGCAGAGAGAGAGGAGGAAGCAGGCTCCCCGCCGAGCAGAGAGCCCGATGTGGGGCTCCATCCCAGGACCCTGGGATCATGACCTGAGCCGAAGGCAGAGGCTTTAACCCACTGAGCCACCCAGGCGCCCTGCTGCATCCCTTTTTACTTTTTTTTTAATCAAGGTATGACTCCAAAATTGTTTCATGTTATATATTATGTTTTTAACAGTTTTATTGATGTACAATTCACCTGCCATATATTCTGTTTAAAGTGTACAATTCCATTTTTTTGTCTATTCAGAGGATATACACCATTATTATAATCTAAATTTAAAAACTGTTTGGTCCCCAGAAAGAAACCTGTATCCATTAGTGGTCACCCTCCATTCCTCCTCAAACTTCATCAGCCCTCTGCAACTGATAATCTATTTTGTGTGTCCATAGATTTTCTCATCTTGAACATTTAATTTATTTATTTTTTTATTTTTATTTTTTAAATATTTTATTTATTTATTTGACAGAGAGAGATCACAAGTAGATGGAAAGGCAGGCAGAGAGAGAGAGAGAGGGAAGCAGGCTCCCCGCTGAGCAGAGAGCCCGATGCGGGACTCGATCCCAGGACCCCGAGATCATGACCTGAGCCGAAGGCAGCGGCTTAACCCACTGAGCCACCCAGGCGCCCCTTGAACATTTAATTTAAATGAAATAATACATTTATGGTTTTTTGTGATTGATTACATTTATTTAATGTAATACTTTCAAAAGCTCATTTGTGTTATAGCGCTGTTTCTTTTTATTTCCAAATAATATCACACTGTATGGATATATTATTTTTTATTTAGCTGTTTATCACCTGATGGACATTTGGGTCATTTTCACTTTTTCGGCTATTGTGAAAAATTTTCTGAGCATATGCATGCATGTTTTAGTTGAGCATATATTTTGTGTTTCTCCTATGTATGTTCCTATGAATGGAATTTTGGTTATCATATCATAACTCTTTGTTTACTATTTTGGAGAAATAGTAAAATTACCTGTTTTCCACAATGGCTTTGCCACTTTTTTTTTTTTAAATATTTTATTTATTTATTTGACACAGAGAGAGAGATCACAAGTAGGCAGAGCAGCAGTCAGAGAGAGAGGGGGAAGCAGGCTCCCTGCGGAGTAGAGAGCCCGATGCAGGGCTTGATCCCAGGACCCTGAGACCATGACCTGAGCTGAAGGCAGTGGCTTAACCCACTGAGCCACCCAGGTGCCCCACTCTGCCACTTTTTATTCCCACCAAAAATGTATGAGTGTTCCAGTTTCTCCTTATCCTAGTCAGTGTGGAGTATTATGTCATGTGGTTTTAATTTGCATTTCTCTAATGACTAATGATGTTAAGCATTCTTTCATGTGTTTACTCCCCACTTACATATCTTCTTTGGAGAAATGTCTACCAATTCCATAATACGTTTAAAAATTTGGGTTGTTGGTTTATTGCTAAGTTATAAATGTTCTTAATGTATTCTGGATATGAGTTACTTGTCAATATATGATGTGCAAAAATTTCTCCTATTCTGACTTCTATGCATTTTAAACTTTTACATATATAAATATGATTTACATATAAATAATGTATTTAAATAATTTATATAAATCTATGGTATTTATATAATTATATAATTTATTTATTTTATATGTGTATTGATTTCTGGGTATTTTAATATTTACATAGGTGACATTATTAACCCTATGTAATTTGGTATTTTTCTTGGCTCTACTCAACATTTATATTGATGTATGTCCTGGCTGACAATCCAGTATAGTTCCTTCTCCAGTTAATTCATTTAACATGATGACTAGTATTCTACAGCAAGAGTAAATCATAGTTTAAGATCATATTTTATTTTTCCTGTATATTGCCTTTCAGCTAGCTATATTTAAGAAGAGATGAGATGTTGTGAGCACATTGGTTGTTCTCTCATTCTTAACCATTATAAGTTTTGTTGTAAGGTATTTTGGGGTAGAACTGCCTCCAAAAATAGATGACTTTATAATGTCCAGGCACTATTACTCAATATAAACAGTACCCTAGAAACTTAACTTCAGTAATCATAATTTATACAGTAATTCCTTACCTCTGTTGACATAAAAGTATTTAGTTTCATTCTATAGGTGAGACATAGTCATAGTAATTCAGCTTATTAGTAATATAACATATTCTTGAAGTTATAAAAGTAGAAAAAAGAAAGATGTTTGGAAATTGCAAACTGAGGATAACTCATGAAGTAAAAACAAAAATCAACTGCAAAATAAAAAACACCAAAAACCAAAAACAACGTTTGTAAAGTGAACCTTGGGAAATAAAGATTGTTGAGGACATTCAGGAATGATGCTAAATACTGCACGGTGTCAAAGACCTTGACAGTTCTTTATGCCAGACACTGATTTAAAAAGGTGCTGTCCCCCTCGGTCAGACATCTGTGCCAGAAAAGTCACTATCCGTGTTTCAAGAAGCTGCAGACATTCTATTCACAGAGAATGCTCTGATTCTGAGGAGGCTATAGTTTTTGACCTAGAGAAGTAGAGGAATAGAAGGAGAGCTCTAAAAAGAGACTTTCATATTTTACTGTTTTTATTACTATTTTTTTACTTTCTAAATTTCTTCTACCTTGGCGAAGTTTTATCACATTGGTTATCAATAGTGTATATGTTTCTTTTCCATAGGTGAATTCTTTCACTCATCACTCAGCACAGAACCGTAACTCTTAAATGCTTACTTCATGTTTCAGGCTGTGGGTATTCGTTGTCATGAGACAATGATGTATATTCTCGTTACTCTTTGGCTTTATATATATATATATATTTTTTTTAAGATTTTATTATTTATTTGACAGACAGAGACCACAAGTAGGCAGACAGGCAGGCAGAGAGAGGGGAGCGGGGAAGCAGGCTCCCTGCTGAGCAGAGAGTCCGATGTTGGGCTTGATCCCAGGACCCTGGGATCATGACCTGAGCCAAAGGCAGAGGCTTTAACCCACTGAGCCACCCAGGCGCCCCGGCTTTATATATTTTTTTAAAGATTTATTTATTTATCTTAGAGTGAGAGGGCAGATAAGTGCAGGAAGGGGCAGAGGGAGAGAATCTTTAAGAAGACTCCCCGCTGAGTGCGAAGCTTGGCATGGGCCTTGATCCCACAACCCCAAGATCATGACCTGAGCCGAAACCAAGAGACAAATGCCCAGCTGACTGAGCCACTCAGGCCCCCCAGCTTTGTAATATTTAATCCAATTTTCATTATTCTTCACATATCAATCATTTTATTTAGAAAACAATTTGTATTTGTGGCTTCCCTCCTCAGACATATACAATAATTCAGTTTCTTACTATACCGTAGTGTAGCAGTTAAGAGGTTGGCCTCTGAAGTCAGATGTCTGAGATGTGTTAAAATCATCTGGGCTTTGGAGCACCTGGGGGGCTTAGTGGGTTAAACCTCTGCCTTTGGCTCACATCATGATCTCAGGGTCCTGGGATGGAGCCCACACTGGGTTCTCTGCTCAGCGGGGAGCCTGTTTCCACCTCTCTCTCTGCCTACCTCCCTGCCTATTTGTGATCTCTCTCTGTCAAATAAATAAATAAAATCTTTTTAAAAAATAAAATAATCTGGGCTTTGAGAGAAATGGGTGGAGGGGCCTCTGGATGTCTCAGCTGATTAAGCATCTGCTTGGGTCATGATCTCAGGCTCCTGGATGGAGCCTTGCATAGGTCTCCCTGCTCAGCAGGGAGTCTGCTTCTCCTTCTCCCTCTGCCCCTCCTCCAATAACGAAATCTTAAAAAAAAAAAAAGAGAGAGAGAGAGAGAGAGAGAGAAAGAAAGAAAGAAAAGGGTAAACATCAATATACAGGAATAGAGGGTTGTTCATTAGACTATTTTTTTTAAAAAAATAGACTGGATAGTTTCTGTAACAAAAGTTAAAAATGAGTATATTCCATCACATTCTGCTTTAAGTCGACTAGATTTTTTAAATCACTTTGGGTTACATAGTAAATGTGGAAAAGTTAAAATCTTATACCAGATATTTAGAAATTCTTAATTTATAGAAATATATGTGTATAGGTCTAGCTAAGGAAAATTATAAATAACCTTCAGTAATCTCTTGGGAAATTTAGAGTATGAAACTATGTATTTTACATGTATATGCAAGCATCTTCCTCATTCTTTTAGGTTTCTTGTAATGAACATTCTAGACTTTGAAATCAAACAAAATTAACCATGGTATCATGGTTAATATTATAAAACAGCATTGTCCAAAATGATAGCCAATGGCCAGATGCAACTATTTAAACGTTAATTATAAATAAATTACAATTAAGATTCAGTTTCTCAGTCCTATGAACCACATTTCAAATGTTCAATAGCTGTATGTGGCTAGCAACTATATTATAGTACTTGATGGATAGAGTACTTTTATTGTAGCATAAAGTTCTATTGGGTGACACTGCTATCGAATATTACCAATGTTTGGAGTCGACCATTTATCTTCTCTGTCTCTACATCAATCTCTTTTAGTTGTTTTGGTCAACAATGAAAGTTTTTCCCTTAAGAGTCATACAGTACCAGTCCGCTAAGTGTCGTCAGATGATAGTTCCCATTTTTAACTAAAGACGATTTCCTGTTGCCTGGGGCTTGACAATTCACAAAGAGACCAGAGATGACAGAAACACAAATAATATAGGATTAGTAGGATTAAAGTGTGGGGGGAAAAAAATGACAACTGAGTGAAAACGTGAAAGAGTGAGTTTGGAGCAAATATGCAAAAAGCATCGTAGATTACTTTGTCAACAGGAACTAGTGTCATTAAAAAAAGCTTGGCAGGTGTTTTATTCTCACAGAAGGAAAAACTACTTACTGTAATAGAAGATAGCATTACATAGGGCCTTGCTTTACATACTGATTTCATTTAATAAAAAAGGAATCAAGACTACCTTTTAACTCTACCATATATACATAATATTTGTTCATACACACACACATACACACACACGTATTTACATACATATTTTCTCACTTATTTTTTAAATTCAAGTTATTTAAACTAAAATACCAATTCACCCATTTCTCCCACTCCCCATCCCTCACTTCTGGCAACCACCCACCTGTTCTCTTTATCAATGAGCTTATTTTATATATAAAATACATTTATTAACGTATGTAAGTATATGATTTAATTCTTATTATGTATTTAATTATATATGATTATATAGTATTACCTATATTATTATTTTACTTTGCATAATGCCCACAGGTCTATCCATATTGTCCCAAATCGCAAGATTTCATTCTTTTTTATGGCTAAATAATATTCTGCGTATATACACACATACAATTCTTTACTCATTCATTGATGGGCCCTTGGGTTGTTTCCATATCTTGGGTATTGTAAATAATGCTGCAGTGAACATGGGGGTGCATATGTCTTTTCAAATTAGTGTTTTTATTTTCTTTGGATAAATACCCAGAATTGGAACTGCTGGATTATATTGTAGCTTTATTTTTAATTTTTTGAGGAACCTCCATACTTGTTCCATAGTGCCTGCTCCAATTTACATTTCCACCAACAGGGCTCAACCGTTCCCTTTTCTCTACATTTTTGCCAACAGTTGCTATTTCCGGTCTTTTTGATAACAATCATTCTGTGTGTAGTGATATCCCATTGTGAGTTTTTTTTCAAGATTTATTTATTTATTTGACAGAGATTGAGAGAGTACAAGTAGGCAGAGAGGCAGACAGAGAGAGAGGGGGAAGCAGGCTCCCCGCTGAGTAGAGAGCCCAATGTGGGGCTCCATACCAGGACCCTGAGATCATGACCTCAGCCTAAGGCAGAGGCTTAACCCACTGAGCCACCCAGGCAGCCACCCCCCCCCATTGTGAGTTTTTGATATGCATTTCCCTGATGATTAATTATGTAGAGTATGTTTTCATGTACCTGTTGGCTATCTGTATACCTGTTTTAGAGTCTTCTGCCTACTTTGTAATCACATGATCTTCTGCTGTTACATTGTATGAGTTCCTTATATATTTTGGATATTAGTCATTTATCAGATAAATAATTTACAAATATTTTCTTCCATTCAGTAGGTTGCTTTTTCATTCCGTTGATGTTTCTTGTTTTGAGTTTCTGTTGCTTTGGTTGGTTGGTTGGTTTCTTTTTTTGCTATGCAGAAACTTTTTTTTTTTTTTAAAAGATTTCATATGCAGAAACTTTTTAAGTAGATGTAGTCCCAATTCTTTATTTGCTTTTGTTGCTTTTGCTTTTGGTAACAGATTTAAAAAGTCACCACCAAGATCTATGTCAGACAACTTGTTACCTATGTTTTCTTTTAGGAGTTCTGTGATTTCAGGTCCTTCACATTCACGTCTTTAATCTATTTTGACTTAAATTTTTGCATGTGGTGAAGGATAGTGGTCCAGTTTCAATCTTTTGCAATAGGCTGTCCAATTTTCTCAGCAACATTTATTAAAGAAGCTGTCTTCTCCCCCACTGAATATTCTTGACTCCTTTGTCATAATATATATATATTCTTTTATTCTCAGTCTGGTCACCTAAAATAGTCAAGATACTAAAAACTGCTTTTAATATCAAAAGAGAAGTATAGTTTCCTAGTTAATGAGTTCACATTTGCAGGATTTACTTCATACAATTCTTTATATTATGCTATGTATAAAATAAAATTAGTTGATATTTAGTATTTTGGAAAATTAAAATTTTCAACAAATAAGTATTTCTAACACTTAAAACATCCATTTAAAAGTAAATATTTGAAATTATTTACTTTTTTCATAGATGGTTATCTAAAATTTTATGATCATTTTTTGCCTTATTAAGTAAATTGTAAGAGTAATGTTTAATACTTTCTCAACTAACTGGCCTGATAATCATGCCCAATAGTTTTCACAGTAATTCTAACACAGTATGGACCCCACGACTATTGAGGTTAGGTTTGCGTCTGAAGTAACAGCTATCAGTAAATTGTGATTCTGAAGCCCATTATACACTTTTTTTTTTCCTCCTTGTAAAGTGTCACTTCACAGTAGATCAAATACTAACACTTCTTGTTTTCTTAACAAGTTTCACTATCATTTTGGTAAGAAATCAAGGTTTCCGAAAGAACCAGACGGAAAAGTTTGTTAAGTGAATACACTTAACTCTACATGAACTGCCAAACCATTGGGTTGTTATTTGAGGGTTGGACATGCCGCCTCTACAGAGCTCCTGGGCTTTATGACAATCTTCTTCTTCATTCTTCCAAAGGTGTTCTTATTTATTTCCTGTGAGGCTGGAACCTAAGTCTGGATATAACTGATGTTGTGAAAGTGGGTTGCTGCCATGCTTCAGGAAACTATCAGTGTCTTTTTAGTTATGTTGATTCAAAACTGGGGGGAGAGCTGTAGAAATGAATGGAAAGGCAGAATTAATGTAAGAACTAACTTTAAGAACCAGAAGTTTTCTTAAGGTATTCTTGACAGAAACCAAGAATAATCTCTTCCTTAAAAGCAAAAATATGTGTGAAGTATTCACCCCTATTTACTTGATTTCTTATAACTTGCCTCATGTTAAGAACATTTGCAAAATATTTTACGCATTTGCTAAATGTATCTTATTGTACACTAGCAAATGTTAAGTTGAATGCTATGTGTATAGTAAAATAATTTTGAAAACCATCTACTTACCTAGTAAAGGAAAAGGGTAACTTTAAGTTCCAGTCTACTTGGTAAGATTTAAAATTTTTTATCATTAATAAGTATTAAGTTGTCTTGAAATTAAATCCCTTTGTATGTTTTTGAGGGAAATAAAAATAAACAATTTGCTTTTACTGATTGCTTTTTAAGTAAATATGAGTGAGCCATAACAAAAAAGAAATCTACACAGAATTATGAAAGCATTCAGAGGCAGATATCCCTTTGAGAGAAAATTACTTTTTTTTCTTTTAAGAAAGGAAGATGGTTTTAAATTCTCAGCAAGGAGTCACCATCTCAATTAAAAATGATTCTGAATAGGGACTTATAAGCTGCTAGTTCATTTCATTTATGTTTTGGCCATTAGAACAATATATTAGCAGAAACTAAAGTGATAGGAAATTAGTTTGAATTCTTTTTAGAAATAATAAAGAATAAGAGAAAATTTTTTTCTCAAATACTGTGTCCTATTCTTTACATGTAATATTTGAATCTCTTATTACCAGTTACATAATCAAAGAGTCAAAGGCCCAAACTGGTCTTGGAGTGAGTATATCTGATTGATCAGGTAGATGGTGCTTTACATGTTCAGTGACAGAGGAAGATTGTATCCGTTGAAAGTCCTTAGAGTGAAAAACATTTATTCACATTTTCAATACAGACTGGTTTTTACCTGTGTGAGGAGAGTAAAGATATCTTCTGTTTTTATTTATCTGATATGACTCACTGTTTGAAACAGACCGAGACAGCCAGATTGGAGTGAACAGAGCTTTTTAGTAATTGTTCTTTATGAGTGTGCACTGTTTCCAGGAGATACCCATGGGCTAATGTTTGCAGTTCTCTTTAATATTAAAACATAATAGCTCTCTCTCGCGCTCTCCGCTGCTGTAGCTGGACCCTTCGCCTTCGCCTTCGCCACCGCTCAGCATCTGCACATCCCTACAATGGCTAAAACAGCAATGGCCTACAAGGAAAAAATGAAGGAGCTGTCCATGCTGTCACTGATCTGCTCTTGCTTTTACCCTGAACCTCGCAACATCAACATCTATACTTATGACGATATGGAAGTGAAGCAAATCAACAAACGTGCCTCTGGCCAGGCTTTTGAGCTGATCCTGAAGCCACCATCTCCCATCTCAGAAGCCCCACGGACTTTAGCTTCTCCAAAGAAGAAAGACCTGTCTCTGGAGGAGATCCAGAAAAAACTGGAGGCTGCAGAGGAAAGAAGAAAGTCTCAGGAGGCCCAGGTGCTGAAGCAATTGGCAGAGAAGAGGGAACATGAGCGAGAAGTCCTCCAGAAGGCTTTGGAGGAGAACAACAACTTCAGCAAAATGGCGGAGGAAAAGCTGATCCTGAAAATGGAACAAATTAAAGAAAACCGTGAGGCTAATCTAGCTGCTATTATTGAACGTCTGCAGGAAAAGGAGAGGAATGCTGCCGAGGTGCGCAGGAACAAGGAGCTGCAGGTTGAACTTTCTGGCTGAAGCGATGGAGGGATGGCACGCCCCACTGTTAGTAAATCCCCCTGCCTATATTATAATGGATCATGCGATATCAGTATGGGAAATGTATGACATGGTTTAAAAAGAACTCATTATAAAAAACAAAAAACAGAATCAAAAATTAAAAAAAAAATTCAATGCGGTCTCTTTGCAGAATGTTTTGCTTGATGTTTAAAAAATACCTTGGATCTTATTTTGTAAATACTTACATTTTTGTTAAAAAATACAAGTATTGCATTATGCAAGTTATTTCATAATCTTACATGTCCTGTAACAGGCTTTTGATGTTGTGTCTTTCCACTCAAATGAATTTGCTAGGTCTGTTCTTTTTGAAGCCCTCATGTTGAACTCCATTCCCTGCCCTTTTCACTCCAACAGAAAAATGAGGTCAGTAGACAGTCCATGGTGCTAGAAACCCACCATTGCCTAATGACCTAGACGGCTTTGTAATCTCTGAACTTGACTAAGACCATGCCTAGGTTACAGGTATTAATTACAATTCCACGCAAACCTCCACATTTGTTCACTCATAATCTACTAACTGCCTAGAAACTACAAAACCAGGCTAAGAAAAAACAAACACACACCAATCATAGCATTTACTTCTGCTTCTACTGGATTATGTGCTACAAATGTGCTTTGGCTTTAGAAAGGGATGGATGAGAAGACAGATCTGAGATCAGTCTGGGTAGAAGCAAAACGTTGAACCTTTTAAAACTGCTGAACACAGATCCAAATCCCAGTGGTTCAAGCAGCCACGAATTCGCTCTTCATGAAGTGGGCTTAATTCTCTAGTTTAAGTTCTTTTGATGGAATGAATTACTTAATGTGTCAGGTGGCTTATTTGTGGATGCCATGATTGATGATGTCATTTTAAGCTCTTACCTATAGTACAAGTACATGATGCTACTGAATATTTTTCCACTTGGAAACTGTGAGCTGGTTGTTGCATTAAAACACACATACGAGGGGTGCCTGGGTGGCTCAGTGGGTTAGGCTACTGCCTTCGGCTCAGGTCATGATCTCAGAATCCTGGGATCGAGCCCCGCATCGGGCTCTCTGCTCAGCAGGGAGCCTGCTTCCTCCTCTCTCTCTCTGCCTGCCTCTCTGCCTGCTTGTGATTTCTCCGTCAAATAAATAAATAAAATCTTTAAAAAAAAAAAAAAAAAAAACCACACATACGAACAAGGTCAAAAACACTGTGGACTTTCACTCAAGCTGGTCTTTCTTCCCCAGTGTGAGGCAATCCTGCCTGTTAAAATAAAAAGAAACTCCATCTGTGAGGGCTGGTACAGCTAAGGGGGCTAGGCAGGGCATTTGTGCCAACTAAGAATCACCAGACACCCACCATAAGTACCTATCGCAGTTTTGAAGTCGTTTCTCCCCCAAATCCCAACTCCTGAAGGTTGCTGCCTGCATATTTACTCTTCATTAGTGCTATTTTCCTGTGTCATTGTGAGCAAGCTGTGATTAATAAAGAATTGGAGTTCTGTGAACTAAAAAAAAAAAAAAAAACAAAAAAACATAATAATCAGCATGCTAAAAATATCACCTTTTACTCCCATAGATACTAATAACCATGTTATTAAAGATATTGAGGGCCCTCCATTTTGGTGATAGAGGTTCAAGCCCTCTTGCATTTTGTCCATCCTGTCACCCAGGGCTGCCAGTCTGCAGTAGGACCATTTTTTCCTGCAGGAACGTAGGGGGTGATTCATCTTGTTTACCTGAAACAGATCACCTAAGATAATTTGTTTTTGTTGTTGTTGTTTGTTTTTTTAGAGTAAGCCTGAGCCGGAGTGGGGTGTGTGGGTGGAGGAGAGGGGAAGAGAGGATCTCAAGCAAGCTCCTCGCCCAGCACAGAGCCTGATGCAGGGCTCAGTCTCATAGCCCTGAGATCATGACTTGAGCAGACATCAAGACTCAGATGCTTAACTGAGCCACCCAGGAACCCCTGTCCCCTAAAATAGTTAATGCCAAACTGCACAGCCAAACATGACACCTCTAAAAATTATTCATATAAAAATGAGCTATCTTTTATAAAATTACTGAACTCTACCAAAGTATTTAAAAATTTGTTCCTAAGTTTTGAAAATAAGGTAATTCCAGTTTCAAGACCTAAGAAGAAAATGAAACCAACCTGAATGACATTAGATTCTGGACATTTTATGGTGTTAGGTATTTAATATTGGCCCATTTCATTGCTAAGATTTGCAAACATCAGTAGCTGAATCTTTATAATGAAGAAGTTGAATTCTCCATATACATTTCTGAAAAGTGCTAGTGACAGAAGGCAGCACGTAGTAGAGTTGAGGGGCAAGTGAGACAGTGACTGGAATAGTGTATCTTCTGTTAAGGGAGGACCAAGGACAAACTGGGAACCTAAGGGGGAGAATGGAGCTAAGTAGAGCCATTAAATCAGAGTTTATCAAGAGCCACATAGGATGAGAAAAATATTATCACTGGTAGTTTCTTTTACAAACTCAAGTATAATGTGTGTAGACACCTAAGTCATGTGCAGTGAAGTCAGCTCAGTTCCTCCTATTACTCAGTTTTCCTTCTTTTAAAAAAATTGTGTCTAATGCCATTTCTTGTTTTCACTTTTGAGTTAGCATTTTTTTTTCAGACAAGGACTACAACTTTTTTTTTTTTCTTATGGTCTCAAAACTGATTTACATAGAGAATGATAATAGTGACTCAAATGGTCCTCACTTAACAGTATATTGCTGCCAACATCACAGATAAAAAGATGTGTTCAAGAAGAAATCCTTTCCTTGTACCCATACTTAAAAAATCCCCCCGTCATCGGAATCTGATAGAGAAGGTAAACTTTTTCAAAGAAAGAGCTTATATATTTTGCAGTAAATAAAGATAAAGTGTGCTTAAGTTTTTGCCTTTATCATGTTTACCACTTATACTTTTATGTTTATTTGATACCTGGGGAAATGTGACTTCAACTTCAATCCAAAATGTGTTGTGGATTTATACTTCAATAAGTTTACATTAAAAATACCTAAATAGCACAGTAGAAAAAGAATATTCAAGACGTCAAAATGTCTTTCTGTGTATCATAGCTTCTCTTTGAAGAGCTGGGTTAGTAATAAGAACTTAGAGATGTTTGATTCTTTACAGTTCATAATAAACTTTGTAGAGGAAAAATAAAAAGATAATGATAATAGTAATAATATTCTCAGTTCTCAGATGTGCTGAAAAAGGCCAAATGCTCCTAAACACCAATAAATAGAAGGCTCTTTTGAATTCATTGAGTATGCCAGAATCCCATTACCCTTTTGTCTAGGAGTGAACAGTGGAGTTTTCTCTCGTAGATTCAGATCATGTATTATGAGATTCTGCAAACTGTCGGGAAGGAATGATGCAGTAATACCACACCTGGAACTAGAAAGATGTATCGTATCTGGAACAGCTATGTTGGACAAAGTTTTTGTTTTGTTTTGTTTTTTGTTTTTTGTTTTTCAACGTATACGTTCTCTGTTTGATGTGATTATTTTTTTCTCTATTTCTTCTGAAAGCTTGTGTATGGGTACATACATACACATAGATACTGTATGAAAACATGTTCTTATTATATTTGAGTGTGTAGTTAACTAGACTAAGGGGACTTCTTAAATGAATGGGCGTGATTTATTCCCTTATAAAAGGGAAGACTGATGGTGTTAACATTGAACATTTTCTTTCCAAATGAGGCTTACATTTTGAATGACACCATAAGACCTTCAAACACTTTTGATACATATTGTAAAAGATTAGGGTATATTTCTGTTCCAGGGCTGAGCTAGCTTCTGAGGATTTTTGTGAGCCTTTTCATTTTGCCCTTGGCTGACTCAGTTCTGGGAATAGTGTGGGATAGATATCTGAACCAGATTGCTTTTGGAGAGTCCCCACCATTAAAATAGTCTTTACTGGCTTAACTTGTGAATAACCTTATACATACCAAAAGCAAAGAAGCAAAAATAAAAGTATAAACATTTTCCCTACACATGATTATAATGAGGTTGATTGTTAATAAGAGGAATTTGTGAAGATATTTTTTTCTTTTGAAATGGAATAGATTTTTATTGTACCTGGGGATGGATGTCCTTTGAATGCATTTCAGATGTGTTTTTCATATGCTCAAGACTAATATGGTAGCTTTCCTTTAGCAGAAGAATTTTCTGCTATGCCCATTCTTGCCCAGCTGACCTAGCATTTTACATTAATTGATGTCTCAATTTACTGATCAATCACAATTTATCTAAAACCCCCATGGACCATGTTTGCAATACAGAGTGATGCCATCCAAGGATAAGAATTCTCTTGAATGAGGCTCAGTTTACTGTCACATAGTGATGCAGTGAGAAACAGAAAAAGTGTTTTCCAACATTGCATCCTTCCCTTAGTGTGACATGGACAGAATGGTAAATAGTCTACTTTGGTCCACATGTGTGATTCACATTCAAAATATTTTCTTGGTCCCAAATTCATGGACAAATACATTTCATGTGATTAAAATGTTTAAAAGTGTTTCTTTTACCCTTGCATTTTATTTGTCTGATCTATATTTTTTTCCTGTGCAATAAGCTGATAAATATTCTAGCCAGGTTTTTTTATTTTTTAATAATTCTTTTTGCCTTTCTTTTGTAGCTTTTGACTGACATCTATTCACTTCAAGGGTGATTTTCTTGTTGGCAAGATGCAGAAGAGACACACCAAGCATCACCTTCAGGAACAAGCAATTTAAGTACTATAATGAGATGGGTCTTTTCAGAGTCTATAATTGGTGACAAGGTATGGCAGCTTCATATCAGACAAAGATGTACAACACAGAGCTTATTAATGAGGATGGAGCGTCATACTCAAGAAAGCTTCCTGTGACTATGAGACAGGAGAATATAACAGATAGTGTAGGTTGTTACTAAGTCCAATATCTCCAATTTGCATCATAAAACCTTTATGTAAGCCAATTCAAGCTAATCCAGAATGGGCTATTTTCCCCCTTTAGAATTCACTAGGGTAGCCAGCAATCCATCACTTTGGATCCCAGCCCTCCCAGACAACAGCAATAATCATCTAAACTTGCAGATATGCTCAATTTAATTGGGTTAGTTTAGTAACCTTCCTTGTATTAGAGCCAACTTGCAAAGAGATATAATATTTTCACAGTTATGAAGACATAGCAGCTGGCCATAGTAAGATTTGATTGTGGATCAAGAAATCAGATTTTCATCAAGTTAAGAACTCTTCATGGAAATATATATGGAATAAATAATAAAGTAAAATGATTAACAGGGAGACCTACAAAGATATTGGCAAGGCATACAAAAACTGCCTTACCAATAATGCTGAAATCTGCTACTCAGCTTACTCTGATAGCTTTTTACTAGTATTTTTGGGGAAGAATATTAGTTTTAAATAAAACCAAAAGATGAAGAAGAAGATAATGAAATGATATATTAATATTGAGAAGCTTTATGAAACTTCAAGATGCTGAAATTATTTTGTAAATGCTAATTTATTAGCTTTATACAATTTTCTAAAAAAAAAAGGTAACAGTGTCTTTTTTTTAACATTCTTAAACACTTAAAAAGTAAATATGTTTTATGCAGTCAAATACAATTTCAAGGGAAGTCAGAAAGAAAAGCCAGGTGTTTGGTTTCTGGTGTTTGGTTCTGAGGAATGATACTTCTTTTCATGTGAACAATAGAAAAGTTATTAGAAAATAAGTACCTCTTCTTAAATGTAACACTGGGACCCATTTTGATGAGGTAAGTGACCAAGATGCTGAGGAATAAAGCACTGTACGATCCTCTCACCATCTGCAGCATATTAACAGATTTCTGCAATGAGTTGTTTATAGTGTGATTACAAAGGAAAACAAGGATAAAATAAAACAGAATGAAAGATAAAGGATTGTCCAACTTCAAATGTCCTTTTCCTGGAAAGCACTTATTCTCAGAGAAAGCTGCCCCCTTTTCAGCATATATTGCTTCGAGGGGGGTCTTTCTGTTCATAATTATGGGCCCTTTATTCTATGAAGTTGTAGGATTCTCCCTCAGATTGTCACTCAATAGTAATGTTTCTAGGGAGTTTGTGAATTTCCAAGTAATTGAAATATTTCTTGAAGTCCAAATTTGGCCGCCTTTGATTATAAGCTGGAAATCATAGCTCAGTAAAACTTTAAGGATCATTTAAAATTACAATTGTGTAGTGATGAAAATGTTCAGGACCCCATTTTGAACCAGCAGTGATTGCATAGTATTTATTACTAATGCATTGCATATGACATGTTCTGCGAAGCCAGAAGCATTTCCTTTGGGCATCAGGACTAGGGAGAAGAGTCTCAGGGGCCGGAGACTAGCTTTTCCTACGTGGTCAGGGCCAGGTCGGGGCTGGTGAGGTAGAATTACAGGTTCTATGTTTCATTCCCTTCATCTGAACTTTGTTCTTTCCCTCAGGGACCTATGGTTTGGGTCTAACCCAAATCCTCGTCAAAACTAGAATAAGTTCATTTTCTGCCTGATTTAGCATTTATAAAGTAAGGAAGTAAAAGGGCAGAGATTCATTTGATTCATTAAGACCTTCCAGTATCTTAGGTGATACCTTTAAAATGAGTGCTGCAGGGGGTTGGGGGGGGCTGGGTGGCTCAGTGGGTTAAAGCCTCTGCCTTCGGCTCAGGTTATGTTCCCAGGGCATTGGGCTCTCTGCTCAGCAGGGAGCCTGCTTCCTCCTCTCTGCCTGCCTCTCTGCCTGCTTGTGATCTCTGTCTGTCAAATAAATAAATAAAATCTTTAAAAAAAATTAACAAAAATCAGCACTGTGGGATTTATGAAATATTGAAATATCTAATTTAGTGAATCTGCTTGTGTATTAAATTTACATTTCATATTCCTGTTATATTTGTTTTCCACTTTCTTTTCTGGGTAGAGAAATAAATAACTGAGTTTTAAAGACTCCAATTTAAATCTTTAGATCCCCTTGTATTAGTCCATTCTTCCCAGAAACAGCTTTGAAACAACCACAGATGGAGCAGCAACATGTGTTGACTAGAGTATGGGCTTTGATATCAGGCACTCCTGAGGTCAGTACTTTTTAGTTTTAGGATCATAAACCTCTCTGCTTGTTTGAGCTTCCCCTTTCTCATTTATGAGCAAAAGTGATAATGTTCACTTTGTAGGAGTAGTTAGGTGTTTAGAAATAATACATGTAAAGTGTCCCTCCTGGGAACTACTGTTTATTACGTGCACTGTGGATATTCTTGCTATTATCATTCCTACTGTTCGTATGTGGGGACAAGGTCTCGGGAAAGGAAAGCATCCGGGTAAGGACTGGTATGGGGATCATGGGATAACTGATCTTTTCCACGTATCCTGCTCCTGTGGCAAACTCTGTGCCTTTTCTCTAAGTGATTCATTCGCATCTTGCCTGGCCACCTGCTTGCAACTTCACCACTCTTTCATTAAGTGTTCAGTAATAAAAATAAGATAACAGTTTGCAAGTTCTAAGCTTGGTGACTCAGCTCTCACTCTGCTTGTTAAGTCACCTACATTTCCCCTCACTTGATGCAGCAAGAACCTTGGGAATAAGGATTTTTGAGGATGTAAACTTTTATTTTTTCACACCCTGAAACTTAAAAAAAAAAAAAAATACTTCTTAGTGTATCCTGTCTTTTCTCTGAAATAATGTTTTGTGTAAAAAAAAAAAAAAATGAAAGGGAAATTTGATGAGTGTTCAGAAATTATTACTATCAAAATTCAAGTATATTTTCTTTCTTTTTTTTTAAAGATTTTATTTATTTTATTTATTTGACAGAGAGAGAGAGAGATCACAAATAGGCAGAGAGGCAGGCAGAGAGAGAGGAGGAAGCCGGCTCCCTGCCAAGCAGAGAGCCCGATGCGGGGCTCGATCCCAGGACCCTGAGACCACGATCCAAGCCAAAGGCAGAGGCCCAACCCACTGAGCTACCTAGGTGCCCCTCAAGTATATTTTCTAATAAATAAGCTTATATCTACTGTTCCAGGCCTTTTGTAGATACAGGTTTTAGAATAGGTATAACAACAGTTAAAATTATTTCAGCAATGAAACCTAATAAAAATATGAGGAATTTGAATTTAAGATCTTTTAAAAAGAGTCTAATATGAAGGGAAAGAAAGAACTATCAATGCCGGCAATGATTTTTTTCAGTTAGGTGGGACTCTCTTATAAACTATGTCTTTAGAATGAATGAAGACCTATTTCATCCTGTTACTTTTTCTGACAGGTGTCATTTTTCCAGGGCAAATGTTTGAATATCTTAGGTACTTTTAGAAAGTAACAGCTGCTAATAATCTCTGAAGTTTGAAACTGATAACCACAGTCCATCAGGTGTGGAGCTGAACTGAACCTTCTTTCATTATTGTTGGAGACGTGTATTCTTCCTTTCTCTCTAAGGGAACTTTTTTGCAGAGAGCCAGGTAACACACTATGACTGGCTGAAAATAATTTGAAATTGGAGTTTTTTAAAACCTACATATCTATGAAGATGTCCCGTCTGCTCAACTTTCAGGAGAAAAAGAAAACCTTTAAGTCCTTATCAAACATTTAAATCTTAACTCTTGCCATTTTTCTTCTTCCTGCAGGCAACTTAATTTCTCTAATTCTCTATGTTTTACATCTGTACTCATGAAAAAGTGTTTTGGCTCCTTGACCCTCCTATGTTGTATAACTTATTTGAGTCACTTTTAGTCTTGTTTCCAGAAATCTGAAGAATATTCCTCTATTACAATAAATTGCTCACTTTGCTTCCTAGTTACTCCTTCTTTAAGTTAATGTTGTCTTCTCCCTGGGCATTTTCACCTATGAGCGAAAAATAACATAGAAAATGATGGGTCTTCTCATTCTCTGAGAGGGTTTACACATTGCTGACCCCAAAGGAGGTGGCAGGTAGACTCCTAGAAAGAGAGTAGCTGACAGCTCTTTGGTGGCACTAGCAAGCAAATGTGTTGTCTTGATTTGTAAAGGGTTTTAATGTCATCAATAGTAATTCAGCAAAGAGAGAGTTGTAAAATGCAGCTCAAAATGTAGCAAATTGCATCATTGTTAGTGCTTTAGAATTTTAAAATATCTGCAGCAGATGGTAGAGTGCTAGGAGCAATGTCTTGCTTTAGTGTCTAGGAAAAGTTTATGTCATCATAAACCCTAGCGTGATTGTGGCTTCTTTGGCCTGCTGGAAAAAGTTGTTATTTATTTTCCTTCAAATAATAATTTGCTTTTAAAAATATTTAGCAGAGTATCAAGAAATCAGGATTTCTCAGAGAAGTGGTTCACTTTCCAAAGACAGAAACGAATATTATATAGTAGCCTTAGAAATGAGGACATGTTTTGAAACAACTTAATAGAGGTTAGAATAAAGGTTAGGCAGAAAAGTTTTCTGCTATATGTTGTACAATTTGCTTTTAAATGTCCTAAATAAGAAGTTCTTGCTACCAAAAAATTGGGGGAAAGTTCAGTAATGTACAAACCCAATAATGTACAAATTCATCAAATTTTAGTTCTGGAAGTTTCTTTAAATATTTTAGCTCTTTTTATCCCATTATTTATAAATGGCAGAATTACAGCTGTCATGATTTACCCAAGAACATACACTTGGAATAAGGCTGTGAGGGATCTCTTCTTTTCCTCAACTTAGATTGGTGTTTTGCATTTTTCCAGTGCATTAAAGTAAAAAATTTAATGAACTAATAATTGTGATAGTACGAAAACTTCTTAAATTGAAATTGGCAATTATCTCTGCAATAATTACAGCTATCAATCTCCTAGAACCTGGAAGAAATTAAGAAATGGGTTGCCTTATTTCTGAGAATCATGCAGAAACCCCAAATGAAAAATAGGTTAAAGTGTAATTCTATTTTTTTAGAAGCAAATAGGACAAAACACACACACACAAGAAAACAACAGCCCAGAACACTTCAAAATAGGAATCATTTTACTAGCAAATACTATACACAAATCATCTTGGGTTATAAATTATGGGCTACTAGGATAGACTTTAAAGCCAGTCTATCTGGGATGGAGTCTTAGCTCTGCCACTTAGAACCATACCATTTAAGCCTGTTTTTTTTTTTTTTTTAATTTTTATTCTAATTCCAGTTAGTTAACATACATTGTAATACTAATTTCAGATATATGGTATAGTGATTCACCACTTCTATACATCACCTGGTGCTCATCAGGACAAAAGCACTCCTTAACCCCTATCACTTGTTCCACCATCCTGTGGCCCACTACCACCCCCTCACCCCCAGTCCCCTATCCCCTTACCTCCCTACCCCCCTACCTGCTTCCCCTCTGGTAACTGTCAGTCCATTCTCTATAGTTAATATTCTGTTTCTTGGTTTGTCTGCCTCTCTCTCTCTCTCTTTCTTTTTTTCCTTTGTTAAGTATGTTTTTTAATCTGTGCTATGGTTTTCTCATCTGTAAAATGGAGTTACCTATTCCAAAATGTCATTGTGAAGATCAAATGGATTAATAATGTAAAAACACTTGTAAAAATATCTGGCAAACAGCAAGCTTATAGAAAATTCAACTGCTCTTTTTATTATAGATTAAAGTTAGTGTGTTATTGAGGGAACTTTTTTCAGAAAGATAGCATGGCAGTGGTAGAAAGGAGCAGGAATGCATTGCTGATTCTGAGGAAAGCTACCGAGTGCCAAAGAATTAGTAGAAAAACAGGTTCCAGAGCAGTTTACAAGAGAGGTGCTCCCCAAATCATTTTCTACTTTATTCTATGGAAATTGCCCCAAAATAGAAGAATTAGCTCTTTTTAGTTTCCCTCTTAATTTGCTTCAGTTTCTCCAACCTTCTGTACCTTAGTTTCATTCTCTTTATCTGGGTACACATACACACATGTGTATACGTATATGCATTTTTTCCCTTAAAATTATGCTGGGGAGATTGTTATTCCACTTGAGATTACTAAGGAAAAAAATGCTCAGATAAGAATAAGGCTGTTGGCTTTTCTATTTTGTGCTGAATCTCTCTTGATAATACTCGAGGGAGAAAAGTTAATCTTGTGGGAGACAACAGAGGAGGATTTTTATTCTGCCCTGTAGCATCACAAAAGTCTAAGAAAGAGTTGACTTCACTTGTTTCTTACAGTTCTCCTGAGACCAAGGGACCAGGTTAGCATTTTCACTAACTCATAGTTGTCCCATGCCCTCAGCCCCCGCCACTGTCTCCTTTCCCGAAGGCCATACATACACACTGTGTGGCTCTGCTGCTCTCAGAAAGCTGAGGGAGAAAGTAAACAACGCAACAGTCAAAACGAAGGCAGAGCACGTTGCTAGGCATGCTTGGGGAATATTTCCAGACATCTTTTATTCTGAACCTCAGTTCTTGTTGCCTTAGTCACCAGTCTGTAGAGATTCTTTTCTTTTGATATAACATTTTTACTTTTATCTTACACTCTTTTTAGTTATATGTAAAGTTAGTTGTCAGGAGCCAGCATTCCTTGGTCCTTACCCACTGCATGTTACTTTATGATCAAGGACAAAGGCATTGATGCTGCTGGCTGATGTCCCTGCCCTGTTCCTGCCACCACTGACATTCACCTTTCTGGCTGTCGCTCTTGAAAAACAACGTATTGTTTTTGAGGGTCATCTTCTATCACAGATTCAGTCCTCAATGTATATGAACAAAAAGCTCATCCTTCTCCACAGTCTTTGTCTGTCAGTTCAGCACAGCTCTCCAACCACAAGATACAAAAGAAATCTGTTAGAACACGACTCATTCTTACATATCACATCAGAACTAAAGAAAATTGTTAAAGTCACCCAAATAAGAAAGAGTATATACTTCCCATATAAACTGAGTATAAATTTCCCCCAGTGTCATTGTGTGTGTTTTCCTGTGCCAGAGAAAGACTACAAGGACAGAGCTCTTTTTTTCCAGTGGCCTCGCATCCTTTGTTGACAGTCAGATGCCACAGTGTTCTAGGGAATACCTGTAATTCATTCCATTATTGTGTATGAAAAAATTGCTGTCCTTTTTGTCATCTTCTCTGTAACTCAAATGTAGATGGACACCTTTGACTGTCAATTTCTTCATTCTTCTTTGTTGGTACACAGTAAATATTGCTTGTATATTTTCCTTTGGAACTAAGATGTCAAAACATGAAGCATATGTGAAATATAGGGGTTTTTGATATCTAAGTCTCCTTTTCCTGTATCAGAAGATTGGTAAGATAGCAAAATTCTTATAACACAAATATATGTGTTAATGGAATGATCACTTGTAAAACTAGTCCCTACTCTCCACTCTTGGCACCTAATCGCTTTTCATTAGGTTTTTATTGGCCACTTTCAACTGATTGTCAGAAGACAGTGCAAAGAAAAGGTGGGACAAATGTATTGCTACATGAATCTGAATCTTGTTTAAAAAAATAAGGTAGAGTTAAGAAATCAGTGTGTCTTGGAATAATCTCACATTGTCGTCTTTGTTCCAAACTGAGCTCTGAATTTTTTTTTTTCCCCCTCCAGGGACCTACATAAATCTTGATTTCCAGAGGGAATTCTAATTAGACTATTCTAATGGCTGGCATCTCCGTCTTAACTATCATTGAACCAGGATAAGCCCGTGACTCAAGTCGTCTATTCAATAGATGAAAATGACTTCTCTCGTAGATTTTGAGAGGAATGGAGTTTTAGCTTTCACATGTTCTCTTCTTGTGGAAGTCGATAAATAACCTTCAGATGCCTCAGGTTCCCACTGTGCTACTACAAGGGAACCACCCTTCGGATGAAGCTTAGGATATGGAAGGTAGGTTGAGAAAACAAACAAGAGGTTTTGATAGTGTCATTGAATACACTCTAGCTCCAGTTATGTCTACTAATAAATTTCCTTGAAAAAGAATACACTTATCATGATAGGAACTAAGTAATGTATAGAATTGTTGAATCACTGTATTGTACATCAATATAATATATCTTGACTATATTGGAAAGAGAAAGCCTTAACTGAAAACATTTCCTAGAAATTAACAAACTCTTGAGTTAAGAATGTTAGATACTTAAGCAAAATTATATAGTTTCATAATTGAAAGTTACAGGGAAGAATTATTGGAATGACAAGCCAGAACAATGACCATTGGGTATATTGAAGACTGAGACCAGTTACCAATTGCAAAAGAAAATTTCCAAGTATAAGGATATTTTATGCACCCAAAAGAGAATATTGAGATACCAGAAAATCAAGAGAGGACTTCAGAAACTTGATAGGTTACTAGAATATTTTTTTCAAGTATATATTATTTTATGATCAAGCTGAGTCTGAGAAATATCAAGGTGTTCTATCTGCCTTAAAGAATTTCACTGGAAAAATTTGCCTTCCAAAAAATAACTTGTTTATTCCAAAATTAGTACATTATCAGTGAATATTAAGTCATTAATAATTGAATGGATTATTTAAAAATTTGTTTCTTATCTTTAAATATAAATTTCTAAAATACTGTTAATTATTTGAAATGGATTGAATTTCAGCTGATCCTTTTCTGTAACAATTATCACATGCAAAACACTTTTTGCGTATAATCAGTCATGATTTACTATTTCCAGTTTCAGGTAGAAATGAAATTATAAATGGAATTACTAGATATCTCTCTTTCAAAATAACTAAAATAGTATTATGCCATAAGTTAATGCATATGATAAGACAAATCATATATTTTACAAAATGACATTGATTCTAATGTCATAGCACATATACCATGGCTAGCTTACAAAATGATTCCAATTATGGCCAAGAAAAGTGTTCAAAAAGGGCTTCCTTCTTTCAGAATATGTTTTCCTCCAAACATTCTTTTTCTTTAACATTATAATCAATGATAAACATTTCTAAGTGACCAACATTTGGTAGGCACTGTAAAGTCAAAGAAATATGAGTCATGATACCTCCCAATAGAAAGTTTTTTCTAGTTGTGTAGAAAAAAAAAAAAAGAAAGAACTGTATAGAGCATTAAGGTAGAATAGAGCTAAGGACCAAACCAGGGCTAGAGATAGCAGGTACTAGAATCATTGTGGTTCCTACAGACCAAACTCACACTACCCAGACACCAGAAAGATTATTATCTACCAGCATTCCTGAGTTTACTATTCAAGATAAGTCCATGGATCATAGACAACGGCATCATCTTGGAGCTTGTTAGAATGCAGACTCTCAGGCCCTGTCCTGAATCTACTCGATCACAGTCTTTGTTAACAAATCCCCAGGTGATTTATATACATGGTGAAGTTTGAGAAATATCGTATGCAGAGTATGAAGGAAAGAAAGATTTCAACCATTCTTTTCCCAGTTTTTTTCCTGAATTGGCTGGCTGTAAGTCTTTAATGTCAGCCTTAATATATACACAGATTTCTTTTTATTTTACAATCGGTATTAATGTTCTTTGTGCAGGATGACTCTGCCAAGATGGGCACTCTACAACCACTGTGTCAGAGTAGGAGGGCTTCCGTACAGAGTTCTCATTCCCAGGAATCACCCATGGACTTCCTCTTCCTTATCTTCAGTTTGGCTGAAAGAATGTAGGGGAAAGAAGAATGAGCACTTGACAGGCGTCCTGGTTTCTGATCTCTGTTTGGGCACTAAATAGCAGCATGATTTCAATCACGTAATTATTCCAGGTAGTATTTTCTTTTCAATAACATGGTATTGAATGATCACTGAGTCTTTTTTTAGCTCTGAAACTTAATAATTTGATTTCAGATTATCATACATTAGAAGATAAAATATAGGAGACCGATACTACGTAACCTTCCGTGTGGTTTTTCAGAGATGAGAGTGTTGAGTTGGTGCTGTGTGTGGAGTATGCATGAAAGCAGATTGTTGTTGGGGTAAAAATAAGAAAATGCTGAGATGCCTCAATGCCATGCTGTTATTTAAAGGAACTTTTTGCTTACTTTAAAATACAAAACAGATTTTTTACCTTCAACAGCCAACTTTGAAATACTGTACATATTTCTTATGTAAACTAAACATTGTTGGTATGACTTATAAAAAGAAGAATCCTAATGAATTCAACCTTGCCCTGTATACTTATTTTCTTATTTCTGTCTTTGACCTAATTTCCTCACACATTTTTCTCTTGCTTAGAGTTGTGTTATTTTGAAGACTAGAAGCTTCTTATTCAAGGGCTTGCCTTCAAAAATTCATAAGTGATTATTGAGTGTCTCTTAGGGACAAAGCAATGCTTATCTTCATGGGTAATTTAAAGAAATAAAACAAATCCATGACGTTAACATTTTTGAGTAACAATTATATAATTAAGGTCAGTATAAATTCAGGCACACTATTTATTGTGGTAGCACTTGACTATCAGGCACTGTGTATACTAGATATGATCTTAGTTAATCCTCTTGACAGTGCTATAAATTAAGTACTATTACTTCTGTTTAACAGAGGAAATAGTTGAGATTTAGGGAATTAAGTTATTTACCCAAGGCTACTGAACTTCTAATTCAAAACTTAGCACATCATACTCATGCTATGTTAGAAAAGGTTTTCTAAAGGCACCTGGGTGGCTCAGTCAGTTAAGCGTCCAGCTCTTGGTTTCAGCTCAGGTCATGATTTCGCAGGTCATGAGATGGGGCCCTGTGTCAAGCTCTGCGCTCAGTAGGGAGTCTGCTTGAAAGTTCTGTCCCTTTGCCCCTCCCCTCATGTATGTACATGCTCTCTCTCTTTCTTGGAAATAAATCTTTAAAAAAAAAAAAAAAGTTTTTCTGACCTTGAAAGGCATATTGAAATAAGACAATGATGGAGTATTAAGAAGAAAACAAAACAAGTAAAAGGCTACAGTAGTGGTCCTGCAAAGAGGTAATGTAGGCTTGAGCCATGGCATTGTGAGTTGAATTGTACACCCTCCAAAAAGATACATATTGAAGCTCTATCCCACAGTACCTCAAAATGTGGCCTTATTTGTAGGAAATAGGGTCACTGCAGATGTAATTAATTAAAATGAAGTCGTACTGGAGTATAGGGGGCCCCTAATTCAATATAAGTGATGTCCTTATAAGAAGATAGTCATGTGAACAGTAACCTGCAGGGAGAACAACATGGGGCTATAGAAGCAGAGGTTAGTGTTGCACCAACAAGCCAAGGAACCCTAAAGATTGTCTGCAAACTACCAGAAGCTGGGAAGAGTCACGGAAGGATTCTCCTGCAGGCTTCTGGGTGAATGTGTCCCTGCCAACACCCTGATGTTGGACCCACAGCCTCCAGAACTGTGAGACCTATATTTCTGTTAGTTTAAGCCACAGTTTGTGGTACTTCGTTACCGAAGCCCTTGAGAAACGAGTACACATGACAATAGAAAATGGAAACTAGAAAAGAGAGAAAGGCATACAAGTTAGATGGGGAAAAAATGGTGGAAATACATGCAGAAAGTCAATATGTGTGCAAAGGTGAGCCAAAAATAATTCAGAAGTCTTGAACGTGGGAGGCCATAGAATATAGAAACTAGTGCTCTTTACAAATGAGGAGGTAAGAGATGTTTTGAATGGAGTGAAGAACAGAGTGGAGAAGGGATCTATGTGGATAATGAAAGTAGAACACATTTTAAGGAAAGAGAATAATGATTAAAGTACAATTAAGACAGAGAAATTGTGCCCAAAGGAGATTAGAATTCTGTTTAAAATGTACATGACCAGAATGATAAAAACCATAGTATATACTGAATGCTCTTAGATCCAAGTTACTTTATAGATGCTATTACTAATCCTCACAACAGCACCCTAAGATGTGTTAAAGATGAGTAACTTTCCACCAGACCATCTCCTTCGTATAGTAAGAGTTGAAGTAGAAAGTCAATACTTAATCATTAGCATTTTCTAGACCCTCTTGCAGGTATATATGATCTTTTATGGTTTTGACTGGTTTTCACTGAGAATGTGGGCAGACTAATATGTATAGCTTAGAGACTAAGCATTGAAGAGGAAGGTTCCTCCACACCTTTTGTGTTTTGCTAGCTGGATATGATGGCCCATTGACCAAACCTGCCCTCCTGGATATTTTATAAAGAGATTTTGTGGAATGGAGTATGCCAGTTCACTTACATATTGTTTTTGACTGCTCTGTGCTACAGCAGTGGAGTTGAGTTTAAACAGAGACATTATGGCTTGCAAAGGCTGAAATATTTATTATCTGGCCCTTTACCAAAAAAATTTCTAACTCCTGCCCTGGAAGATGGTAGGTGAACACTTGAAGGAGTCTGGGTCCCTAGAACACTGACAAGAGCTGCCATTAGCATGAACCCAAACTTGTTAGATCATTATGTGAGCCCAGGGGGAAAAAAAAACCCAAAACCTATTATGTTCATTAAATTTCACAGTTTACTTGTGACAAGTTTATCCTATCCTTACTCATGGATCCGTTTACAGATTTAAAAAAATATTTCAGAGAAGTTAAATCACTTGGCTACTAATACTTTAGTAAGTGAAAAGGACAGGATTTGAATGCAGGTCTGGGTGACTCTAAAGTCTGTCCTATTTCTCTAACTTCAGAGCAATCATCTCCAGATACTGAATTTATGGGGATTTTATATTCTTCTTTGTGTTCTTGTGCATGTTTTTTTCTAATAGCTTTATCACTTTATTGAGATACAGTTCACATATCAACACATTCACACTTTAAAAATAGATACTTTTAATAGATATTTTAATGGTTTTTGGTATACTCACAAAGATGAATAGCCATCACCATTATCTAATTTTAGAGCATTTTCAGTAATCCAAAAAATCCCATTAGCAGTGACTTCCTATTTTCTAGTTCTCTTATCACCTAGGAGCTACTAATTCTCAGTCCTGTTAATAACAGAACAGTGATGAGTTTACCCATTGTGGATATCTTATATAAATGCAATAATAGAATATGTGGACTTTGTGACTAGTTTCTTTAACTTAGTATAACATTTTCAGGATTTATATATGGTGTGGCATATATCAGTACTCTGTTCTTTTTCGTTGATGAATAATAATATTCTGCTGTATGCATATATCACATTTTGTTTATCCATTAATCATTTGGGTTGTTTGTACTTTTTAGCTTAAGAATAATGTTGTTATGAACATTTGTGTACTAGTTTTTGTGTGAACATACACTTTGATTGTCTTGGGTATATACACCTAGGAGTGGAATTGCTTGATTCCATGGTAACTCTATCTTTAACATTTAAAATAATTGCTTAACTGTTTTTCAAAGTGGCTGCACCATTTTATATCCTACCAGCAATGTATAAGGATTCCATTTCTCTATGTTCTTGTCAACACTTGTTTTCGTCTTCTTTATTTTAGCCATCTTTGTGAGTACGTAGTGGTATCTCATTGTGGTTTTGATTTGCATTTCTCTAATGACTAATGATGTTGAGTATCTTTTCATTTGCTTATTGGCTGTTTGTGTATCATCTTTAGAGAAATGTCTGTTCAAATTCATTGCCAATTTTAAATTTGAGTTACACATCTAATGTTGATTTTTAAGTGTTCTTTATATATTCTGGATACAAGTCCTTTATCAGATAAATGATTTGAAAATATTTTCTTTGATCCTGTAGGATTTGGGGGTTTTTGTTGTTGTTGCTGCTGTGTTTTTGTTTGTTTGTTTTTACCTTTTTTAAGATTATTTATTTGAGAGAGAGAGAGGCAGAGGGAGAAGCAGACTCCCCACCAAGCCAGGTGCCCAACTTAGGGCTTGATTCCAGGACCCTGAGATCATGACCTGAGCTGAAGACAAAAGTTTAATCAACTGAGCCACCTAGGTGCCCCAAAATATTTTTTGTTTTGTTTTGCTTTGTGATGGTATCCTTTGCATCAAAAATTTGTTTTATTTGATGCAGATCAATTTATCTATTTTTTTGTTTGTTTGTTTTTGATGCCATATTCAAGAAACCATTGTCTCATCCAAGATCATGGAGATTTACATCTATTCTTTCTTCTAAAAGTTACACAGTTATAGCTCTTACTTTTAAGCCTGTTGTCAATTTTGGCTTAGTTCTTGTATGTGGTATGATAAAGGGGTCCACCCTCACTCTTTTGCAGGTGGATTCCCAGGTATCCCAGCACCATTTGTTGAAATTTCATGCATTCTTCAGCTTTTTTTTTTTTTAAGATTTTATTCATTTATTTGACAGAGAGAGATCACAAGCAGGCAGAGAGGCAGGCAGAGAGAGAGGAGGAAGCAGGCTCCCTGCTGAGCAGAGAGCCCGATGCGGGGCTCGATCCCAGGACCCTGAGATCATGACCTGAGCCGAAGGCAGCGGCTTAACCCACTGAGCCACCCAGGCGCCCCCATTCTTCAGCTTTTAATTATAATGTATTAGTTTTGTGATTGAAAACACTAAGTATCGTAAAAATTATGCCAAACACTTTTCAAAATTAAATTTAAATATATGTAGAAGGATAATGGCATGTCACAGAAATTGAAACCAGGAAACTGAAAGAAAATTGGGAACACTAAGCTATCATATGCAAAATAAAAGTCAAAGAACTTAAAGAGAGAAAGGAGAGACACACTCTTGGGAGGGTAAACTGAAAGGCTGCATTTGTTTCATTTAATGATAAGTGTATGAAGCATATGCAGATAAAAGCAATGAACATGACTCTCAAGAATTTTTGGTGATGAGAGAATCAGGTTCAAAGGAAAAGTAGAGGTAGAAGAAAGATTCTTATAATGTAGAGGAACATTTTTGGAAAAACAGGAGTCATTGGGAAAATACTGAGAATGCAGGAAAAAGAGAGTAATTGATGAAAAAGTTGTAAGAGAAGGATGTGTAATAGGTCATGGACTGGAATAGAAGTGTGGTCTCAATTTGTAAGAAAGAAAGCAATGTCAGAAACCAAAAGGAGAAATATTGAGTGATAGGTAGAGAAACCAAAAAAAGCAGAAGGAAAGGTATGGGAAGAGATAGGGAGAGAAGAAGGTATAAGGTGAGACTAGATGAATCAAGAGCCGAAGATAATAAGTTCTTTAATACATAAAGGGAACTGTCTTTTCCTCACATGGCATTTAAGTGTGATCATTCAGTCCAGGTTTGTAAACTTGACAAGCTGCTGTTTGCTGATGAACCTGTGTACACGAGATAACAAGTAGAAGTTCGTCCCAGATATGTATTTTGCTGAGATACTCTGCGAGTTAATCAAAACAATCGAAAAAATGACTCCTCTGAAAGTCAATACACTTAGCAATCCTGAGCCTGCATGGAGGCAGCAGCAAATACTGAGGGCTACAGGTTACTTGGCCCCTTTAGAAACAGGATCTCCCTTATAGTTTGCCTCATTTCTTATATCTCCCGTATATATATATGGGATAATAATAATAAATGAATAAGCAGAGATTATATAAGTGGACATGATTCTCTACTTACTCATTTATTAATTATTTAGCTTCATAGTTGAAAAGGAGGAATGACACATGTTTATTTAATGAAACCTGTAGCATAGAAGGCAAGTTGCTAGTAAACAACCAGATCTGGCTTTAGTGTGCTTAGGAATTCAAGGGCATTTTACCCAACAATTGTAATCCATGAATGGAACTTGAGGGGGGTACTAGAATAAATACAAAGATATTTTTGAATTAGAATAGTTTCACCTCTTCTTGTCTTTTCTCTGTGATAACAAGCAAAGAATATGATGGATAAAATCTGAGATTATCTAATTCCCAGCAGGCCAACCAATACAAATGACTATTGCAGATTCACATTTCTGACAATCTGACAAAATAAGTACATTTTCATATAATATTACTTTTGAGTACTCCACAGTAAACCTGTTACAGAGACTTGGATCATATCTTTTTAAACAAGGCAGGTAATGAATGACCTTGATGTGTGTAAATTTACAACTATTATTATAAGACTTTTGAACAATTCCCTGAAACTCTTCATCTAAGAGCTTGAATAAGTCATTAATGCTTTCTCACTGTGTTTCAAAATTTTTACTTCTAAAGTCCTCAGAGGTCTTCTTTCCCATGCCAGCATTCTAGCCACTAGAAGGAATAGACTGGGATTTTCCTGCTTTTATTTATATAATGCTTTTGAAATTTAAAAAGAAATTGTTCCATGCCATGACACATATAAATGCACTCAGACACAATGGATGCTGCCTACATAGTTGTCTTCAGAAAAACACGCACACACATGAGAAATGTGTCCTACTCTCCCCTCACCCATACTGTAGAAATAGTCTCATGAACAGAATGGAATACTCAAGAGAGAGAATCAGAAAGTTGCCAGATTTCTTCTCTTTGCTACGGCATCATAATCTAGCTTTTCTGGTGTTGTGTGGTCTAGCTCTATTATTTCACTCTACCCTGTGGGGCCACCCACAGACAAGTTGTCTGGTTTTGTCTTTTGATCTCAAATGTGTCCCTTTTTTATAATCTTCCATCTGATCCATTTGGGGGAAGTTGAGAAGAAAGGCACTGAGTGCCAACAGACCTCATTTTCTGAGTATCTGTCTTTATAGTCTCTATCACATTGGCACATGGGAGCAGGTACTCTGAATTTTCATATTGCTTTTTAGTCACTTATCCCCATCAAGAATGGGTAGACCCACATTTTTCAACTAAGCTCTCCAAAAACACGTAAATAGCAAGCTGTTCCCTCACATGAATCTGTAAAAAACAATATCAACAACAACAAAGGAAAGAAGAAAAGCACTCTAGTATTAAGGGATTTTTTTTTTTTTTTACAGTTTTTACTCTAGATGATTCCAAAGATAAACATTAAAAAGAGAAACTTAAATAAACACATACACAAGCAAAAAATGTGTTTTACTGATTTCCTCCCCACCAGCCATTTGCCACATTGGAGCGGGAGGAGGAGGACCATTAAAGTTCAGATTTCATTGTGTTTGGTACCTGTGACAGCTGTTGCCCTCAACCAGCCTCATTGCTGTTCACTCTCTGTTGTGTTAATTTTTATATTCACCCCAGAATATAACTGGATACTTGAACATATTTTTGTTATTATTGAGGTTGTTTTGGGGGGATGAGTGATATAATGTCATGTAATAACTAGATTTTAACAATCAGGCTTTGAGTTGTCTATCAACTTCAAATCAGTAGCTATCACTAAGATTTCAGCCAGCAGGTATTGATGTTTATGATAATAAGGAGGGATGGCGAGGAACTGAGAGGTCAGGTAGGAAATTACAGCGAACTTTCACTTCAGAGCATATTGAAAGATTTAAGCACGACAGTTGCCCTACAACACGAGCCTTCTTCTAATATACTTGGTCACAATTGCATTCAAATATTCTAGAATAAAAATTCCAATTCTCCAAACTTCTCTCTCTCTCTCTCCCCCTTCTTTCCCTCCCCTGCCTTTACTACCGTATCCCACTATTGCATTTTTACTAATTTGGATTGGTTTTCACCTATCTTAGGTTGATAGAATCACTGCTTCATAGAGTATGAGTAAAATAATGCATAGTCTTTACCAATATTTTTAAAATAACAGTTCAGATGTTTCTGGAATTTTAAAAGAAATAAAAGAGATTATGAAACACTCCCCCTCTTATTTTTAGAGAGAAGTTAAAATCTGAAATCTGGAAGCATTTGTCATCTTCCAAAAAATGTAACAAAAATTCTTTTTTTCCAATTCCGAATGGAATCGCAATATGCCTTAACATAGGAACTGCATTTGTATGGCTCTATACTAAATATTTTAAAGTGTTTCAACCACTTTCTTTGACTTGGAGAAGTGAAATCACTGTGCTGTTAGATCAATAAAGGCATTTTATATCATTTAAATTATTAGAATTATTTACTGCTAAATCCATCAGCATTATTTACCTTTGGCAGCTTAGCGTCGTAGAAAGATACTGCGCTCTTGGTTCTCTTAGGCAACAAGAGGACAATCAAAGGCTTAATCCTAAATTGACTTTCAGAGTGCAAGAAATTTACAGATCTAAAAATTTACCAAGAGGGAGACCAGCACATCTGCCCCTATAGGAAATGATTTTTGCATAGTAAGTGTTGATCTGCATAACCATATGATCATCTCAAGTGCTGATTACCAAATCTGAATCATCATTACTTAGCAAACTTCTATAAATACACATGGCACCATGTAATATATTCAGCTGTGCTAAATTAATGACAAAGTCCTTACCCCAAGGAGCTTGGGGGTCTAAAAACAAAGAATGACACAAAAGACAAAAATGTAGAACACCCTGACTTGGGGGAAATTTTCAGTGAAACGAATTCAGTGAGGGATTTTTATGGTTTGTGGCAAAGGAGGAATTAAAGATCCATAGAGTTTGCCTTTTGGACTGCTCTCCCTACAAGTTACGTGCTGCCCTGGGAAAGAACGCCAACATTAGAATCTCTTGATTTCTCAGGAATTTCAGACCTATATTTCTATAACTGCATTTTTTATATCTTAAACACGAGTATATTTAAATACCATAAAATCAATGTATCCAAAAATGAACTCATTATCTCCTTCTCACTGTTTCCTTGTTCCTTAAGTCAGCTCCTGCTGTGGTTGAAGGCACTATCTCATCCCATTGATTATTCAAGAGATTTCAGAGGTACTTCTCACTATTCTTCTCCCTCACCTGCCAACAAATCCTGCAGAGTGCCAAGTTCATGCTCCATTGGCACCTCCTTAGTCCTAATCCAGGTCTTCATATTTTACTTTAAATGATTGTTGTGACCTTCAGTGGGTTTCTTCTTCAGTTGATCCCTCAAGTTGCTCTTAGAGAACCAATCTTAGCAGTCTTGGGTAGAACCTTAATGGTTCTCAGTGTAAAGACAGCACTGCTTCCAATGGCATTTCTGGCCCTTTCCAACTTGATGCCTACCTCTCTTTCCATCCTTGCTTCCTACTAATTCCTACTTACTATACCTTAAAACTATCACCTCATTTAGGTTTCTTGATACTTACTTATGATACCCCAGTCATTTTGTATAGCTGTATAAATTCTTTCTGCCTTCTCTATCATTTCAGACCTAGGAAAAAACATGCCTGTGAAGCTTTCTCAAGTAGCCCAGGAGGAATACAGATTGTTCTCCAACATATATGTACCTATATAATTTGACTTTATTTTTATCTAGTAGATATTGGTTGGCTACCTTCCCAGTGATGTCCCCCTTACCATGTTAAGAGCACCCATATCTTTCTTGCAAGTTCTCCCTCTTGTCTCAGTTCAGGGGCATTAACATTTTCATGTGCTCCAGGAGTGGGTTTTTTGTTCCTTGAAATCACCATGATTATTTAAAAAGTGAGTGTGTAATTCAAGGAAATCTACTATTCATTAAATTCAGATATTTCGCCAAGGCAAAAAAATTTTTTTTCTTACTTGGTTGGTGCCATAATGCCTGACATTGCTTTATCTGTATGTTCTACCATGAGAGGATCAAGCCTATGGTGGTTAGAGCCCATATTGAGGAAGGAGAGATGAGAGATTCATTTTAGTAATGTATTTTGATTTCTTTATCCAGTTACTTCCAAAATTGGCCCCATTCATGGACTCTTGTGTTATGTGAGTTAATTACTTTCCCTTTTGCTTAAACCAGTCACAGTGGGGTTTTCTGATACATACATATCCTCAAATCCTGTCACTATTTATTTGGATGTTTAATAAGTATTTGCTTACAAATATTTTCTCCGGATAAATTATGAATTCTGTGAGTACAGGGAATCAGGTTTTTGGTTTTTTTTTTATGACAATATTAATTGTAAATGTTGTAAAAGTATTCCACTCTGCAAAGTTGACAGTGATGGCAAACCCCCTGGAGAAAAAATGATGTTTTGGTTTCCTGGAACTGTCGTAACCAAGTACCACAAATTAGTTGGGTTAAAACCATGGAAAGGTATTATCTTAGAATTCTGGAGGATAAAATTCTGAAATCAAGGTGCACCGTGACAATGCTACCTCTGAAGAATCTAGGGAGGAAGCGGATCCATGCCTTTCTCTTAGCTTCTGATAGTTGGCTGGCAGTTTTCAGCATTGCTTGGCTTACAGTTGCGTAGTTCCTCATGCCTTCTTACATGGCTGTCTTCTTATAAGTACACCAGGTATATTGGATCAGGAGCTCGCCCTACTCCAGTATGACCTTATTTTAACTTCACTATTTACACCTGCAATTCCTTGTTTCCAAGTAAGGTCACATTTTGAGGTAGTAGGATTAGGACTTGATATTTTTGACAGGGGCCTGGAAGAGGTTGGTGGGGGAGAGACACAAATATCTCTAGGAGAAAGCTTTATTAGGGCTCCTTGCTATACAGAGAAGAATAGGATAATAAAGATTCTGAGGGAGAAATCTAAATGATTTAAGGGAAGCATAGAAAGTCCTTGTATTGCTCCTAAATAGAACTGACACCCAGTGATCAATGACCATTTTTTTAAAACATGTAACTTTTCCTTCATGATTGGCACTTGGGTATGAAATAAAACATCATCCCAGTGGACACTATCTAGCTCTGTCAGGCAAACAATGATTCATGTTAACAACACGACATTACTGGTGAGGAGGTGCTTTTATTCATTTTTGCTCATGAATAAATTAGCTCTTTAAAAAATTCATAGGAGAAAAATACCATATGAAGTTGTTTTCACATTTATGGAGGTTATCTGTTTATTGGGATGAGGGCATTATGTAATTTTAATGAATGAAATGTAATAATATATTCTTTGGTTTTATAACAAGATTAAAATTGATTTTGAACATAATAACAGCCCTTCCCCATTGAAAGGCAAACCCCAAAGCTTTTTTATCTCCATGAAGGTATTGCCACAGAAAAAATCTACTTGTAATACATATTTGGAGTCAGGCATATCTTGGTTCAAACCCAGCTGCCACTAATATAATTGTCATTGCACCTTAGGCAAGTTACTCCACTTTTCTGGACATTAGTTTCTTAAACTATAACCTCAAAAGATTGTTGTGATGATTGAATTAAATAAATGCATGTGGGGCACTTAGTGTTTGACACATAGCACTAATAAAATTTTACCTTATAAATATTATAAGTAGGTGAAAAATTTCTATTCAGAAACATTTGAGGCAGAAACAAAAAACCTAAAATATAATTAAATTTTAAAGGCATTATTAGTTCCAAGAATTTATTTTTGCAATTATTCATTTATTCAGTTATCACATTTAAAACTAGAATTAGTTTCCTTCTTGGGGGGAAGGGAAGCATTCTTTTTATACCATAAGAGGAAGGAATCATTCCTTTCAGGTTTCTCTTTATCTCTCTTGCATTATCTGTCCATATCTCTCTCCCGCCTCTTAGTATTAAAAAGTAGCTTTACTTATGATGGGTATCAAAAGAGGATAGGCATCAAATAATTTAGAGAGAAACAATATGCTTTTGTGCCATAGTAACCTGGATTGACTCTCTACAGAGATCAGGTAAAGACTAGTCTGCCATGTAACCAATACTCTGTTCTGTTCTTCCTCATATATCCCTGACCGCTTCTCAGTTTTTCTTCAAGGCTGCATATCATCTGTTTGTCCATCACACGTGGTGTCCCTCAAAAATTTTTAATCTCCTCTTCTTTCACTCAACATTTTCTGTGGGTGATCTGTCCTCTTTTATGGATACCACCCTTGTACTAAAATCCACCAAACCTCTGTAGTGAGCCTCGCCTCCTAGATCTTTCTACCTAGTTAAGGAAATTATTAGAACATGAGCTATAGGGTTTCACTTGTATTGTTTACCACTACAGTGTTCACCACAATTCAAGCACAGAGTGGGTGTCCAGTAAAGAAAAAAACAAAGAGAAAGAATAGTTCCCACATACCACTGACCATTTGTCTTCCCACTTGTTCCTTGCTCTTAATTAATGACACTCTGATTCTCAAATTGCCTAATCTAGACACCTGGGAACATATTTAGTTCTTTCTCACTTTCCACATCCAGTCACTGGTTTTGTCAGGATTACTTCTTTCAAACACATGAAATTGGTCCACTTTCTATTTTTGCTAAGGCTCCCATAGTCTTATGTTTCCATTACTGCATCAGCCCCATCTGGTCTTCCCACTACATCCATTTTTGCATAGTACACCCGGAGTGAGTCGGAGTGAAATCCAAACTCCTCTTCGTTGTGTGCGCATCCTCTGGAGAGTTTTTTCGGCTTCATCTCTTAACACTCCCTGCTTTCCACTCTTTCTTTTTTTTTTTTTTTCCCCAGTCATACTAAATGGCTTCCCATGCTGTGCTTCCTTTGCCCTTCAGTACACTGAACACACTTAGCCCTTGTCTCAGAAGGCTCCTTCTGCCAACTCCTTGTCTCTTTCTTGGCCCTTGATCTGAGCTTTAAGTATCCCCTCCTCCGGGAAACTTACCCTTAATTCCTTAGCCAAGAGGAGTGTAGATGCTGCCCTCTTCTCTGGAACACGGAGTCTGCAGTTCTGATGTCACAGAGCTCTTCACACCGTGTATTGCCATTGCTTTTCTCCCTAGGAGATGCTATAGGCATATTGAGTGTCGGGACTGTGTTTTATTCATTGATATATTCCCAGCACCTAGGACAGTATTTGGCAAATAACCAACACTTAATAAATATTTGTTGAACGAGTGTTATGTAGACACAGTGCAAAGTAGCCTTTGGCCAGAGCAATGATTACAGTATTAGCAAATCTGTGCTATTTTTTTTTTCTTCAAAACAGTTCACTTTGATTTATCTCGAACTGTTATGCAAGCTGTAACTAAAAACGACTGTGCTTGACACTGACTATAAAAATACCACTGTGCAGACTGTGTTTTTAAAAACCAATATTGAAGCTCATATCATTTATAGTGATGTCCATATTAAATGCTCTCTACCTACGTTCACTAAGTGTTGAAGGATTTTTTTTTTTTTTGCGTCTTTTCTACAGAATTTTTCTTCAGCTGCTACCATAATCGCTTCCTTTACTTGGTTCACACTGTTGCTAAATGCAAACAAATCAGACTGTCACAGACTCCACCTGATTCCAGGAGTAAGCGGTAGTCCAGTGACTCATTCATTGAGTCATTCAGTATAAGCAGCTATTAATCTAACCTTTTATTTGTAGGAACACGTTGCTTTGACCCATAGAGTATTGCCTACGCTTTTAAAAATTTCAAATTTAGAAGTATTAGGATAAGAGAGTACCCCTATCATCTTCTCTTTCTTTGTACACATATGGAAGGGATTTTAAATTCCTGATATCGACTAACACTTGAGGTTAGTTATTACGTCTGCTGTGATCAGATTTTCCTCTCAGATAGTTTTTCTCTGAGTCCATAATCCTGATAGAGTATTAGAGTGGACCAAATCCAAGTGGACACTTGGGATTTGTTACACAAAGTAACTTACACTTTGTAAGAATTTTGAAAATTCTTACACTTATTCAAAGATTCATTATTGATCTTTTTCAGTGTATCTGTTACCACACTTTGCATATTTCTTCCACCATCAAAAATAACAGAATTGTTAAAGTACTCCCAGGAGAGCAGCATGACTGACGATACTGAGAAAACCTAGTATCAGTGAACTGAATTCCTATGTTGAATTCATATCCACACTGTGAGTGTATTTGGGAACGGGGTTCTTCAAAGAAGTAATATAGGTTAAATTAGGTCGCAAGGGGAAGGTCTTAATTGAATATGACTGATGTCCTTAAGAGGAAGAGACACTAGGGCTGTACACACGGAGAAAAGGCTGTGAGAACACAGCTAAATGGCAGCCACCTGCACCCCAAGTAAGGGCCTCAGAAGAAACCTAACCAGCTGTCACCCTGATCTTGAGTTTTAGTCTCAAGAACAGTAAGAAAATAAGTTTCTGTTGTTGAAGCCTCCAGTCTGGTATGTTGTGGCCGCCCTGGTAGACCTGGGTTTTAGTCCTGATTTTAACACTTAGAGCTGCATGCTGAGATGGGAGACTTCTGCTTCCTGAATTTCACTGCCTAATTTGTGAAAAGAAGGTGACTAAATGTCCCACCCTAAGAGGTCATTGTAAGGTCACAAATTATGTGATGGTGCATTGTACCCTCTTAAAGAGTTACATATTTACTTCTAGTTACCTTTCTCATAATGATGTTTGCTAAATAGGAATTGGTCTGATGTTTTAGATTTAAATTCAAAGATTTTTTGAGGTTTTTTTTTTTGTTTTTTTTTTGTAATAAGACTTTTATTTTATTCTGGGACAATGGTCACAAAAGAGAAAAGAGCCTGTGTGTTGGAGTCTCAGAAAACAAAGTCCAGCAACTACACATGGATCTGATTGCAAATTATGGGACTTCTCAGAGCCCAGTTTCTTTATCTGCAAACGGGTATGGGAACAGCTAGAGCACATAAGATTATATCGCTAAATGAGAACATGTAATCCCTGGCCCATGTTTGCATCTAATAAGGTCTCTGTTGGGTGAGTTTGTATCCTCTCATATTTAGGTCCCTCTTTGCCCAGAATGTAGGAAATTCTATCTAGACATAATAGTGTTGCTTTCGTTTATTTCCTAGAGAACGAGATAACAACAGCAACACAGCAGCTAAGGGATTAGTGCGGACTTACCGTGTGCCAGGAACCATAATAAATGCTTTAACTGGATTAATTTATGTAATCACAACTCCCCCATTATTATATTAATTGTACACTTGGGAAAACTGAGGCCTCAAGTAGGGTTGCCACACTGAGCTTTGCCAAATGTGGCACAAAATATACTTAGACTAAAAATGTTAACTGTTTATTTGAAATTCACTTAACTGGACATGCTGTATGTTATATGTCAGTGCAGCCCAGAGAGCTAAGTAACTTACCTAAAATGACACAGAAGCCAGGTTTCAAACCGTGTGCATGACCCACAGAGACCCAAATCTTAACCTCCATGATTTGCTGATTACATATGATTTTAAAAAGATACTGACTGTTTGGGCCACAGTGAAGAAATTTAGCTGAGAATTACCCTAGTCAATAATTAGAATATCTTCATAGACTGAGCTGATTGTAAACAAGGTCAAGCCAAAGTCTTCAGGAAAGCTTAGGGCTCTGAACTGAGAATTTAGGGCCCTCATTAGTTGGGCAATCTGCTTTGCCATCAGGAGCAGAACAGAGTTTAAAAGGAAGGTTTTCTCTCTGCAGAGTTGTTAAAAATATCTTTTTTTTTTTTTTTTCCTTCTCTTGCATTGGAAAACATTTTCTGAATTGGAAACAATGGAACAACTGAAATAGCTGTGAGTGAGTTAGAAAATGCCTATTGAACATGCTTCTTTGTGGAATTTGGTACTCTATCATGGCCTTGCCAGTGACTTGCGGCAAGTTGAAGCCGGACCTCTGCCTGTGTACAGACAGATCGTGAAGCATCTACTCTGGTTCCGTTAGTCCGTACAGGGGAAAAGGAAATGGAACCCTGTGCTGCAGATTAACCTACTGACCTGTAAATTGTACCAGTCACCAGGTGTCCATATCATTTATACCTCTCGGTTCCCCTTCCAGGCAACAAAAAAAAGTACCCAACAAGTAGGCAGAAAATCTGGGAAAGGACACTTTTGTAGGAAGAAAATACTGCATTAAATAATTTATACAATTTATTTTTCCATCACGTAAGAGCTATTTTATTTATTTATTTCTAGCAAACCAGGGGAAGGCTTAACAAATACAACCACCTGCTACTGAGCATATTCACATTTAAATAAAGAGAACAAGAGAAGAGCTAAATAAAGCTTAAAATAAAATAGAAATAAAAACAATATGTGGTTGACATGCCGTAACCAACAGTGAGATTGAAAACCATCGGCAACTGATTCTTTGAATGATAGAAGATCACAGGCTTAAAAAACACTTAAATGTGTAACTTTTAACTTCAGCGGTAACGGTACTGATACCAAGTAACTTAAATGTAAATATGCTTAGAAGTGCCGGGATGGTCCCCAACTTTATGCATTGTGTTTCTAAAGTTTTTTTCTGACTTTTTTTTAAATTTTGGAATGTGTTCTACTCTAGAAAGAAGATTACAAACTGTGATAACTTCAGCAGGTTAGCTCACAAAAGCCTCTTAGATTGTTAATATGCCTGCACTGATGTACTGACTCAGTAAAACAAAGCTGTGTTCTCTGACTTCTGATCTTGAATTTCAGTTGGGTTATCCATTACCACCCTTGCCTCCTTCGTGCCTGTTCTCTTGAAGAGCACTTAGTGTAATGTAACTATTGCTTTTAGAATAAAATCTGAACTGCCTGTGCCTTTTGAGGAGGCTCTCATGACCTGGCCCTATCATGCTCTCCAGCCTCATCTCCTCTCTTTCTCCTGCTTTGTTTCCTACCAGCCTCACTGGCCTTGAGTGGTTCATTGCCTCAGGTTTTAAAGTGCCTCAGGACATTTGACCTATTTTCCTACCTTTCCTCCCTTGCAGTTCTCATAGTTGGCCCCATCTTTTTGAGGCCTTTCCTCATTGCTCTATGTTATACCGTTGATGGTTTGTTTCCCTCAGAAGACTTATTCACATATCACTTATCCACTTAGCTCTTAGCATCAGTTTGCCATCTCCTTCAATGAGACCAGAAACTTAGTGTAGGCAAGTCTCATATCTGTATTACCTCTGGACTCTGAGAACTGAACATCATGTGTGCCAGGTAGTACGTGCTAAGTATTTGTTGAATGAATGAATGAATGAATGAATGAAGTTGTGCTGCCTTCTAACCTAACCAGTAGCAGCTAAAACAGACTAAGCAAGCCAGAGAATGGTCTTGAGAAACTTGTGCTAGTGTTTGGAGGGGATTCTGAACATCGGAGAGCTGCAAGTTGAGTAGGGCACAGCATTTCCGAATGGATCTTCATATACGCCAGATGAAGGAGGATGGATCAGGTCATTAATTAAAATGGAGGTAGCATAGATAATTTTCTCTGTGAAAAAACAAAAGGCGGGAGAAGTAATGTTTATAGACATCAGATAGTACTCTACTCTGAAGTCCTGACTCCGAGGTCTGTCCCTGACTGGGGATGGTGACATTTTGACTAGGTAGATGGCAATGAGATGGAGAAAAGTTAAGGAATTCCAGAGTTGTTTAAAAGGTTAATTAAGGAATTCTCAAACTGCAGCATGACTTATGTATTGCTGGGCCTTAAAGTCAGTTTTTGATGTAGAAGGTCTAGAGTAAACCCTGAGAATTTACATTTCTGACAAGTTTCAAGATGATGTTTATAATACTATTCAGGGGCTTACACGTCAGGAACCACTGTTTTAAATTCATAGGATTTCTAGTAGATTGAATGTTGGGAATGAAGGAGAAAGTAGTAAAAAAAAAAAAAATTCTGATTTCTAGATTTCTGGCTTGAACCATGTTGGTGTCCTTTACTAGGTTACGAGGAACTGAGATTTTAAAAGAGGCATTTGTGAGTCCTTGATTGATCTGATGAGTTTGAAATTCATTCTAGACCCACAAGAGAAAAATGTCAATAGGGTGGTGGACATATGTGCCTGGTATTTGGAAGAGTACCCTGAAAAAAAGTTAGGAATTTTTGAGTTCTCCATATACTGAATGTTATTAACATTGTAGATAGAGGCATGTTTACTGAATGGGAGCAACTGGACTTGGGAGTCAGTCTGAGAAACTCTGACATTAAGTGGCTGCATACAAGGGACTTAGTCTACAAAGAAGATGGGAGAAGTATTGAAAAAGTTTAAGGAAAACAAGAACAATGAGAGGTCCCAGAATCCAAGGGTACACAGCAATAAAAATGGCCATGTTTACATTTGTATTCATCTAGTCATTAATTTCTAAGTGATATCTGACATTGTCCTGTCAAAAGGCAGTTCCACTTACCTACTTTTGAATTTTTACACAAACACATACGTACTGTCCTTGTTTTTAGTCACACTTGGCAAATACCATCAACAGTTCTTTGTCCTTTTTCTGCTTTCAAAATATCATCAATCTCAGAACAACTATTCCCTTTTTATGACCATCTAGAGAAGCTTATCCTGAGATCTTACATGGAAAATCCACTTTTCTGATAATTTGAAGTTTATCTTTGGTTTCAGAGTCCATTGAATCCAGGATCTCAAATGCTATGAGTTTACCCTCTGTCTGCCTCTTTGTCTCAGTCTCTCTCTGTATATAGAATATATATATATATAGAGAGAGTATATATATATATACTCTGTATATAGAATATATATATAGAGTATATATATATTCTATATATATTATATATTTTATAATATATTTATAAAATATTTTATATATAATATATGTATTATATTTTCTGTCATCCATGTCTCTTAACAAGTTCACATGGATAAGGCCTTTGGCAGCTTTGGGCTGACATCTTTACTGCTTTATGACCCAAGAGGAAAGAAGAAGGATAACTTCACTTTTCTGTTAAAAATAAATACTGAGGAGGGCTTGTGATTGGCTGGACTTGAGTCATGGAACTATTCCTCACCAGTCATAGTAACTGGAAACATGGGCTACTCCATTTAATCAAGCTGGTATCATGTTTCCAACCCTGTGGGTAGGGGAAGGGTGGTCTTGCAAACCTCTCCAGAAATCCCACATTAAACTGGGGAGACATAGTCCCCAAAGAGAGAGGATTACCATTACCAGAAGGGAGAAATAAATTCAGGAAAAATAAAGCAGATGTCCACCTTAAACTTGTTAGCTTTTATTTCTCACAATACCCTGTGGTAAGCAATGGCACTCATTATAGTTTTCAGTCTTAGATGTATTTCAAAGTTGATTTAATATGGGAATTCTGTCCTGCCTTCTAGGAGGATAGGAATTACATCTTCTTTTTTTCTCTTTTGTGTCCCAGGGCCTGGCAAGGTGACTAGCATACAGTAGACCCTTGAAACATGTATGTTTAATGACTAAATTAATAAAATCCTAATTAAGACATTTCCTCTGAATGAGTTCCCTGTCCTGCTGTGGTATATTTTCTCTCCATCTATTTACCTATGTTTACTCAGGCTTATTATTTGAGAATTAACTCAGGATCTCAAAGTCTGCTTCTGAGAACTTTGGAGGATCTAGGTCACAGGCATAGCTAGTCAACAACTTTGTAGTGCAAAAACAGCCTTAGAAAATATGTAAACAAAGGGGCATGGTATGTTCCCATAATATTTAGTAAAATAGGTGGTAGGTTGGTTTTGGCCAGAGATCTATTGTTTGCTGACCTCTGACCATTGACCATTAGCAAAGTTTTGTGCTGGTTACTTGCTAGAACAGCTCTGAGTTCGTGAATGTATACATAGCTTAGGCATCTAATGTCATAAATCTAGTTATAGTGATATCATCATTTTCTTCTTCTCATAATCCTTAGCAGATAGGTTTCTGATCCTTTCATTAAGTTTGGAAAATGGGAAGTGGTGTTGTGTGAGTAAGAATGTTATACTTGCAGTGAAAAGGAACTAAGTGTAATGCAGTGTTTTTGAATGACTGTAAATGAAGAAAGAACAGTTTCTCCGGTCTTGAGTTGTGTTCACTATGAAATCACATTAATACTAAAAAAGAACAGATGTGTATACTTTCTAGGGAGTGTACAGGATGGAGACACAAAATTCACCGTTACTTACTTCATTTAGAAAATCAAATTTTAAACTTAAGCCATTTCAGTCCTGTTGTAATTACTTCCAACAGTGCCTTCAATACCTGAAGGTACAGTTTGAGTTTGATTGAGGGAAGGGAAAAGAAAATAGGAGTTAGACTTACAAAGGAGGGGAAAAAAATGAGCTTATCTTGTCTTTCAGTCACCATTGGAGTAGTTCAAATGCCAGGGATGCAAGCAATGATAGAGTTCCTGAGGGAACTCATGCTGCAAGCTTGGTGGTTAATTTTATGGAAACCTGAATCATATGATGATATGGGGAGTCTCCACCTGTGAATATTTCACACCCTAGGGTTGTTCTTCCCAACCCAGTGGTGAAAAACAGATGCCTCCGGTACATGATCATGGCTGTGGAGACCTTCTAATCATAGGTATGAAAACAGATCCCTCTATGAGTAAATACTGGGAGCCGTCCAAGTGTCTCTTTACTAGCTTCATTGGGAACTGTTGAAGAAGGATGACACACCATCATTACAAATAGTCCAGGGAGAAAGAAAACTGTCCAGTTATTCTAAGTTTTTAAAAATTAAGTAGCACACTTAGCTGACAGTCATTGCTTGTTCTAAATTTGAGCCTTTTAAGATCTTCAGATTTACAAAATTTTGAAAGGTAGAAGGGGCAGTTACAGGCTCTTTTGCACTCCTTCAAAGCCAGGAAACTCGGCATTGCCGACAAATGATCTCTACCTTTTGCTTGAAAAACGCCAGGCAAGGAACTTATTCTGTCACAATGCCCATTTTGGACTTGGCTCGCTGGCAGAAGTGTCCTTTTTATTCTTCCCCTAAAATCTGCTTGTTTGTAGGGAACACCTACCGCCCCCATGCTCAAGCAATATGCAATGTCTTGTGTCTCTTCTACATGAGAGTTCATAAATTAATTGAAAAGAAATACATATATGCTCTGTACTTCAAGGTAAAATGGTTCTGCTTTACCTCCCTGTTCTTCATCTTGGGTGATTTGCAGTCCTCTCAGCCACCAAGCTATTTAAACAAGATGTGTTTCCATTCATCAGGGTTCTGCATAAATGGAGAGCCTCAAATCTGAAAACCCTTAGAGTCTAATCTGTGGGAAACATAATGAGGGATTTTCTCTGACCAGATGTTCTTTTTATCAAGAACTATCTATCTGGCTCACTAAAATGCCACATCTTCGGCAGACAGAGGTCTATCATGATATCATTGCTTCTAATATAATTTTTAAATTATTTAATTATGTGTAAATCAGTTGGAGAAGATCAAATGAATTATGTCCTCCAGGTCATAGGACTTTGTCATCATTGGCCTTTCCAAGTGTGTATTGTTGTCCTGCATGCATTTTAATGTAGGGGTGTGGTATCCTGTATGCGTTTTTTGTTTTGTTTTGCTTTCCACCTTGCTCAGTACTGTTCTTTAAAAGATCTACGCAGTTAGGTGGATATTTAGTCTGTTGCTCCTAACTGCTGCATGGAACTCTGGGGCGTGCATTTATCCATATTAAGCTGTCTGCTCTCCCAGTGATGGATATGCTGACTGTCTCCAAAGCCGTGACATAGCAAATTATAGTGTGAGGAACTTCCTCAAGCCTGTATAAGAATTTGGAGATTTCTGTACCCGGGGGTGTGAATGTACTGAATTTGACAAATTATGCCAGAATGCTCTTCAGAATGACTCCACCTTCACATTCTCACCAACATTTGGTGTTTTCTATGTTTCTAATTTCTATCAGTTTAAAGAGGTGGCTTGTTTTAATTTTCGTTTTCTAGTTACTAATGAATTCAAGCATTTTTCTATGTTTGTTAGTGCTTTTTGCTTTTAATTTCCTCTTCTCTAGACTACTTATTCATTTCCTTTGTGTTTTTCCATTGGTGTTTCCTATCTTTTTTCTTGTTGGCTCAAAGGAATTTTTTAAAAAAATTAAATATGTACTGTTTTTTAAACATTGCAAATATTTTCCCTCAGTCTATCATATGTCTTTTACTTTTGCCCATTCATAATTATTTGGCTTATGATTTATATTTTTAATATTGTGTTTAAGATGTACCTCTTTATCTGTCTCATTCACAGTGATTTTTTTTCTATATTTTTCCCATTAAACTGATAGGTTTTTAATTGACTTAGAGTTCAACTTTGTATGCAATGCTGTGAGCCAGTTTTATTGTACTCCACAAAATGAGCCACCATCATGTTCATACCATTTAAGAACAAACTGTCCTTTCTGTTTTGGGTTACATTATATATTAAGTTCCCAGATACACATTTATCTCTGTGTACTCTCTCTTAATCCATTTGTCTGTTCTTGTGCTAATGCCATATCTCGTTAGAAAAGTGTCCCTTCATTTTTTTTTTTTTTTTGGTATTTAACAGATTCATGGTCTTTATTTTCTGTGTAAATTTAAATATATTTATCAAACCATCTAGCTGAAAGTGAGTGGGAGTGCACTGAATTTATATATTAGGAGAACTGACATTTTTATAATAGTAAGTTGTCCAATTCAAAAAATAAAATTCCTTTCCATTTATTCAGACCACATTTTTGTTATTGGTTTTATAGTTCCCTTCATTATAGTTATGGAATGCTAATTTCAATCTAATTTCTAGATGTATATATTTAAAGCTATACTTTTTAATCAGTGTTCTTTTTTCATTTTGGTTGTACTTCATGAAGTTTGGCATGCATGGTTTTCATTATCATTTAATTATGAATAGCACTGTACATCATGCCTGAATCAAGCTTACCCCTGTAAGGCAGCTTACGGGCCACCTGCGTTTAGGAACCCTGGACAGCCAGTGCTTGGGCACTACACTCGGTGGCCATATTAAACAGCAAAATCACCAACAAAGGTGAAAAATATGGAAATGATGACACTAAAAGTCCACAGAAGGGACACTTGTTTGTAGTATGAGAGCCGAAACAGGAAGGCAGAGTTTTGCCTTGCTGGACTTCAGCCCACCGGGGACTCACATTTTTTTACCGCTCTACCCATGACCACAAATCACTGTGAACATGCTGCAAGAATTGATTTGGGAGATTACAAATAAATTTAACAAGTCAGGAAATTTGCAAATACAGAGTCCATGAATAAATAATGAACATTGACTGTATGTATGAAGTGTATATAGAAATACATACATTTCTCTTTCCCCTGACTCTCAGAATTGTGATTCCCTTTCACACCTCTAATTTTCCAAAGTTATTTTTTGGGGGTTTGAGAGCTGGATGTGAGAGGTCACCAGACCATGTTAGTTGTCTGGATGAGTAAATTATATCAGTAAAGAAAGTCATCAAGACCGATTATCCCATTTAGGTGTGGAGGATCCTAGGTAAAGGGCTTGGCAGCATTGACTGAGATAGTTTAAGTATAAGACAGGGGAGATAGGCCTATAACTCTAGACTCTAGATTACTGACTAGAGATCATCAAGGACAAAAGCTAAACAGGTAGTCATAGTCTGTGAACAGAAATCAGAACCACATAAAGGAAGAATCATAAACTACCCCCATGATCCCAAACATCAACTGGGATTGCTTTTGGGTGTGTGGTTGGGGGGAGAACTGAATCTTGTAAGTGCCTCCTTCCAGCCATCTGAAATATTTGTGCCTGTGGCTTTCCTTACCATTTTACCTCTTCAGTGCTTCAGAATGATGGATGGTATTATTGTTTATAAGTTATTTTTATCTGGTGTTGATGACACTGTGTCTTCCTCTAGTTTGTCAGTCTAGTTTTCCCAAGATCCCATGGTCTGAATTATTAGGTTCTCCTGAGGGGGTTGAGGCCTATGTCAGAGAACCTTAATGTGTGATCTGAGATGGGATAATCTCTACATAATGCTCCTGTCATTCACCAGAATGCCTTTACCTACTACGTTATCAGTACACTCTCTCTTCCACTGAAAAGAAAAAAGCAGATGGGGGCCCTGGACCTCTCGTTTGGTTGACTGTCTGACTCTTCATTTTGGCTAACGTCTTGATCTCAGGGTTGTGGGATAGAGCCCCCAGTGGGGCTGCACACAGAGTACACTTGAGATTCATTCCCCCTTCTCCCCTCCCCTCTGCTCCTCTCCACCCTCCCCTGCCCCTGCTCCCTCTCTCTTCTCTAAAATAAGTAAATAAAATCTTTAAAAAAAAAAAAAAAGGGAAAACAAATGCATCCACTTATAATGCCATATTTTAGTCTGTTTTTTCCCCTTAAGATAGCTATTGGCAAGTTTAATTATTTTTGATAACTAAGATCAAGCATGAGTTTGTGTAAGATATTAAAATATTCATTCATGGATAGTACAATAGTTTTCTTTAGTTAGCTGGTTTTTTTCTCTTAAAAATATAGCCATCACTTAGCATAATTAAAATGTGTATGTAGAATAAAAACTTCTGACTGTTTTTAGCAATTCGTTTTATTGGAGTTACCCCCAAAAAGGATTGCCAGCCAAAACACTACTGTTTTGAAGATGCTTTTGTTTCTACAATGAAACAGATTCATGAGAATTAATTTAAGGATCTTCAAAATCAGCAGTAATAATAATTGCTGTTTGAAACCTAGACCCAGTTCCCGTTAGGTTCAATTTTAATTTTCTCTGCTACACTAAAAATCTGTATTTTCCCATTTCACCATGCTCTGTACAATTTAGTGAAACATGAATCCCCTGAGTGTGGAGTGGACAGACCTAACAGACATGGTCATCTTCCCAAATGCATCTTCACCTGCCAAGTGGATGGACATTGTGATCTTTAAAAAACAGTAAATTTGTTGCAACCACAAATGTAGGTGGCAGTGAAATGACTTGATCTATCATGCAAGGATGAAAGGAAACTGAACACAGAGGAGTTTTTCTGTGAAGTATTTTGGATGAAATTGTTTGAACGAAAGACCTCTTTTGCCTAAGTGATGGATACACTCTGTCTCAGATTTCAGTGAGTTATATTTTTTCTAACATTTCTTACTCCATTTCTGAGCCCATGTGAACAAAAGTTAACTTTATTTTCGTGGCCAAAAAAAACTGCTTTTCATCTCTGTAGCAAGTTGAGCTTTTGTATTTATTTTTCAGTGCAAGAAAACATGATAATTTGAATTCTGAATTCATGGAATTGGACTTAGAAAACAATTGGGTTTTGGAGCTTGTAGCAGTAGAATCAACTGGGAGGACCCAATTTCATCCAATTTGTAGCTTGATTTCATCCAGCAAGACACACTTAAGCATAAAGACCTAAAAGTGGTAGGTGTTGTATTGAAATAGCATCGCACTTAGGATGCAATGAGGCATAAAGTAATGCTGAATGCTTTACATTCACTAACACGACATTATTCCAGCATGACACACAACCCGAAGCTTTTGCAATTACAGCTGTGACCCCAAATTAGATTTTAAAACATGTATATATGTAATATGCATTTTAAAAATTTCCCTTCATTTTATCTCCTAATAGTTTAGAAATGCAAATGCTGGTAGCTTCTTAAAATAACTCTGTTCACCCAGAATATCGTCCTTCCCCTCAACTGACTTTTCTTCGGGCAAAGTCTGGTCTTTTCAGGATGGGCAGGACTGTAGCCTGGGTTTTCGGGAATAGACTTAGGGGCTGAGTGGCCTCTGTTTCCATTACAGTAAAGCTTCACTGTTTACCTGAAGTGATTCTATTGCTTTCTCATTGAGTTGTATTTCTTCCGCCCCCCCCCCCATGTAAATGAAAAGCCAGACTCAAATAAGATTTTTAAAGCCATGGTGACAGTGCCAGCTGGGCTGATAAAAAGTCCCTTTTTCTCTCCTGTGTCAGGACTAAGTCACAGGGGCTCTTACTGCCTCCAGGCTGTAATTCTGAACGACATGAGCTCAGAGTGCATCGTAACATTTTCCCTGGGCTTGTGCAAGCATTTCTTTTCCCTTGGAAGGCACTTTCCATCACCGAGGGCCTCTGATGGGGAGGGTCTTCCCACCTCCATTTGCCTCATCCCCACAGTACTGGGCCACAAAAGGCTTGGATTGACATGCGTATTGTCTAAATATGCCCGATGTGTGAGCATTTCATTTGTGCCTTATGTCCCACAGCTTCCTGCCTCCCTTGGAAGATTATATAATCACTTATCTTTTCTATTTTTAAAGCAGATTAATATGATTTAGTAGAAAGGAGACAAGGGAGAAAAGAAAGGAATAATGGGAGAAAGCCAATATTATTTCTTTCAAAGCAGTTTGGTTTAGAGTCATTTTAATAGGTCTGGAAAATTAGAAATGGAAAAAGAAAATCAATTGTGATGCTATATGCTAGTTTGGAAAGGAAATAAATCCACCCTGGCACCGACTTCCTAGTGGTAGATAATTAGGACTGCTTTGTTCTCATGTGGAAGAGGCAGGGGACTCATCGGTTTCTTAAATCTATTATTATTATTAACAATGTCGTGAATACCAAGAATTCTTTTAGGAATACAAGGTGTTTACAGGATGCATCCATCATGGGAGAAAAGAGTAAGCAGCCTGTCTACCCCATGTTGTTGTAAGAAAGGCTGCTTCTGTTGGAGCAGTAGGGCAGCCGCGTGAATCTTTGCCCGTCCCTCTCTCCCACTTGTTGAACACAGATTAACTCTCTTTATTTCCTTTCTCCGTGAATGTTTCTGAAGATTTTTTCCTCAAAAATTATTCTTAAAAATGGTAAAAATAAATGCAGTCTAGAGCTTGGATTTTTGTGCAATCTAAAGCTTTAGGAAACTTCTGCTTTGAAATAGTCTCTTTTCTGTTCCTTTCGTCTATTTCACTTTGATAATTTCAGAACAAAAACTGGGTTCCTGTGGCTGAGAATATGGGAGATACATTTATGGAGGGTGGGGAAAGATTAAGTGGTCATGGTGGGAGGAAAATTCTAGAAGGGAAAAAAAAACAGACCGAAGAACAGTACAGTGAGCAAAATTACATTCTGTGAAGTTGATCGAAGTGATTTTGTAAAGAAAATGCAGAAAAGACCGCTGGGGACATAAGAATAAATCAAGGACCGTTAGGATTGCCTTCTTGGAATGGACAGAATAGAAGATGATAAGAATATATAATTTCTAGAAAGATATAGCTGACAGTAAGGCAAATACTTGGGTATGAGAATCAGAGAGGAAAAGAAAGATTGTGTAAAATGTTTGTGGGAAGCTGAAAATAAATTTGAAAGTGTCAAATAAAAATTGCTCTGTATAGAGCTCAACAGTCAAGGAAGACTTTATTCAACACCATGCAGGAAGATTCTCCCCTCTTGCAATAGGAGAGAGAGATTGGGCTCAACTCTGCTGAAATAAAATGTGAGAGGTTTTTTAAAGGTTGGGGTGAGTTAGTAGTAGAAGTACTGAAGGATGTTGGGGGAATAATGAGGAGGAAGGATGTTGGTCAGTGTGATTAGGCATATTGTGTTGGCGAATTGTTGCTTAGGAAGGTAGACCCCTGTCTTCTCACAGAGACTTGGAGATGGGGTGCTATCTCTCTTGATGATTACATCTTTGAAGAGTAGATCCAGGTCCTTGAAAAAAAACAGTCAGGTTATAAAACTGGCAAGAGGCTGGTAGAAGATTTACATCTTAGGGGGACAGAGAAAGAATTAACAATTGTAACTTTTCTAGGAAAAGGGAGGTCAGGGGCCTATAATCAGGAAGATAAGGTTTAATTAACTTGAAGGCAACTCTAATGCCACTGTATTATTCAAAAAATACCAAAATTGTCAATGCAGGGGGATCCCTCCCAAGACTTAATTTTCATTATATAAAACAGAAATATATGAATTTACTCCATAGTGTTTCTTGTATGACTTAAAGAAATTTATATGTGTAAAACACTTAAAACATCACCTGTGATATAACAAGTATTGCATAAATATTGGCTGTTACTGTTTCTTTTTTAATTATTATTTCTATGAATTAAGTGGAAAGCAAAAATGAAGGATAGTAAGATGCAGGGTTCCTACTCAATGATTAAAATATATCATTTATGAATGATATTTTCAGAACAAAGTTGAAATAAAGAGTCAATAGAAATTTTAATAGGATGGTTTAACCCATCATTTAGGAGGTATTTTGCATTACCGGCGCAACAATGCCCCGGGCCAACGTCTGCTTTCCACCTCCCAATTTTTCAACTAAGGAATATTGACTGTGTGTATGCAGCTACAAAGGTATAAAAAACAAGTCTCAGTTCCTGTTTTCAGGGAGATTAAAGAGGAATAACAGGTAAAGGACAGTTACAATCCAACATTGCAAAGGCAATGATCAAAATATGTACAGAGTATTCTAATATTCAGTGAAGAATGGATTGGCCTAGAATTTTCCTGGGTGATGGGCTCTATTCTACTTGGTAGTGGAGTTATATAATGAAAGGATCATAGGTTTCCTAAATCTGTGGAAGCCTGAAGGCTGGATTCAGTCTCAGATCCCTTAGGTCCAACCTGAAATACATTTTTGTATACTAACATTGGGTTCATGGCCTCTCTCCATGGGAAAACAGTCAAGTTTTACCAGGGAAACTATTAGGAGGACAGAAATAGTAAGCCCTTTAGTGCAGTATTCCTCAATATTCCAATGAAATGGGAAAAAAAGAAGAGACTTTTATTCCTGTATCGGAGGCAGACCGACAGGTACCCATATGGTGGAAAGCCTAAGGTAATGAGAGTAGGAAAGGGAGTCAGAAGTAGACACTCCCTGTCTTTAGTGGTAACACTAATAAATACTCTGTCTGGCCAAACCAGTTTCCTGGGTAAGAGCCACAACTTTTTCTTCTGGTTTCATGGTACCAGAAACTACTGACTACTCACCATTTTTACTGTCTTTCTGAATGAATGCAAGTGCCCCATCCTCTCAACCGCATCTGGGATGGGCCCTTCTCATGAGCTACAGAAGGAAGAATGGTGCTTGCTAGTGAAGCACATGCCCATGATTTTTCACCTCACACAACTAAATAGTGAAAGGATATGGACCTCCCTGATCTCAGTGTCCTTGAGACTTGGCAAGAGAGACACATACAGAGAGAGGTCAGAAATACCACAGTATCCAAAACAGGCAACAACAACAACAAAAAAAAAGGGCGATATTGGTTAGAGGTTATGCACAGGAGGCAAGAGGTCTGTGTCCTATACCTCTGACTCCATACTGAATCTCAGCATGCTGTGAGGTACATACCACTCAGCCCACACTATCCAATCAATAATTGCCTCATCCGCTCATTTATTCCTACGGACACCACCTTCAGTCTTGACTACCTGTGTCACACTGGCTGATGAGTAGTCATCTGTCACTAAAACTAATATGACCAAGGGGATGAATTAGCAACCCTTGATTATCAGCATAGAGCAACAATCTTCTTTTTGTAGTTTTTAGTCTAAATCTTTTTTAACCAAAGAACTTGGTTTTGCATCTCTATTTTCTCCTGAAAATAGTCAAGATTCTTTTCTAGATCAGAGCACTCCTCAGATTATAACCAGAATGCTTTCATTTATCTCCCCTTTATATGATTTTGGCTCTCTGTGCCCATCAAAGACATCCAAAAGCAAAAACAACTTGGAGAATGGAAAGGCAAGAGAACATTGGTGAAGGACCTAGTTCTTGAAATCTACAAATCTCTGAAGTCTGTGCCTCAGCTTAACTCTTGGCTAACAGATATTCCCTGTACACCCGGACTAGCACTGCCAAATGGTTAATTGTAAAAGGCTGAACAAAAACTTTAACCATCAAAGGGGGATCTAAAGAAAGATCTTTGAAGACAAAGTAAGGGGCTGGTTTGTCTCAGTCTTGCCAGAATATTCAGTGTTTGCCTTTCCTTTGCATCAGAAGGCAAACCTGTGAGCTTACTCTTATGTACCAGCATTTGATACAGGGCAAGTGTACTTATGTGTGGAAAATTTCAATTTCACAGACATACGTGATGTTACCCACAGGCCTGGATGCTGTACTCACCAGTTGTAAAGTTGTCTTCCTCTACTTGTCCTTTCTTTAGCGTACGCTAATAAACGTGTATGTGGGCACCCATGCAGGCACACACACATACCCCACAGAGCTAACACAGCCCCTGGAATGCAAAAGACTAGTGTGTCAGACATAAACAAGTAAGTGTGTGCCAGGGAGCACTTTATCCCAGTTCTTTCCAAGGTGTCATTTTGAGAATCTTTTGCTTTTTATTCGCTCTGCTCCTCAACTCCCCAAATCCTTCTTGATGTTTAAGCAGGATGCCCAGATAAATAAGCAAAATAAGAGGGAGATTCAAAGCAGATACTCTTCTTTGGGCCTTGGAATGATACTCCCTGGTGTTTGGGGAATAATCAAGTAGATTAATTATTCATACTTGGAGGACAAGTTTTGCTTCATTCAAATAGATTCAAGTCATCAATTTTTTTCTTTCCTTGAACATAGATATTTGCTGCTTATTCTTGTCAGTATGTAGAGTATTTTCCAAGAAGATATTGCAGGTATTTTTAAATGAGCATAATACAGGGTGTCTTCCACATTTAGAACAAATAGTAGTATCAGTAATTATTTTCGTAGCTGTTTTTGGAAAGGTAATACTGTATTGATATACAATAGTACTGTATTGATATACTTTATATATATATATTGATATCTATAAATATACCTGAAATATTTGTCTAAAAGAAAAAACAGCTTTATACAATGAGATGATCAGTTTGGGCTAGTTACTATGGTACATTTAATACTGACTGAGCATCATTCTCTAAAAGATGAATCTGCTAGTCCATTTTTATATACAGTTTACAGTTCAAGTAATTTTAGCTTATCACTAATGTAAGATTTTTTTCTTTTATTGCAAGTAGAGAAGTGTGATTTTAGGCTACTATTCTAACATGGTAAGAAGATGAAAATAAAGAGTAAAACTGTAAAATTTTTTTTAAACTTTTTTAAAAAAAAAGTTTTTAAAACTTTTACAGGGCTGCTTATGTGGCTCAGTCAGTTAAGCATCTGCCTTTGGCTTTGGGGTTGTGATCCTGGAGTCCTGAGATAGAGCCTCAAGCCATGCCCTGAGTCACTGGGCTCTCTGCTGGGCTCCCTGTTCATCAGGGAGCCTTCTTCTCCCTGTCTCTCTCACCCTCTCCCCCTCCTACCCAGCTTGTGTTCTCTCAAATAAATAAAATCTCTTAAAAAATGAACTTATACAGAGATAGGGGGCTGTAAATAAGAATTTAGCTCTGATAGGCTACATAGAAATTGCATGGGGCAAAGCCTGCTGCACAACCCCAAAATTAAACATAACTCTTACGGTATTAGCTCCATAACTCTTCCTCTAGAGAAATGGAGTTTTGTACCTTTTCACAGTTAGAAATTTGGTACATCTATATGTGTGTTTAAGTTGTTTGTAATAAAAGCCTCTAACTGTTATTTCACATGAAGGGTTGAGCCACCTCCTGCTCCATTGTAGTATGAGTCATAACAACTTCAGCAACTCTGTCTAAAGTAACAAGCTGTGGTAGCAAATGTCCACCAAATTAATTATGTTGGGGAAATGATAATAATGCAAGAAATACATGCATTAAGCCTCCCTTAAAAATGAAGAGCCATCACAATCCAACACACAATAATTTTGACAAGTTTCCATAAAAAGTCATTGCTAGTCATAAGAAGGACAGATATTAATGATAAGATGGCGTTTATTGTTGTCGTCTTTCAACACTTTCGCTTGGGTAGGATGCTTAAGCAAGAGAAATTTCAATGTAAAAGAAGCCCTGATATGTTGATGATGCAAATAGGATGATTTAGACTATTGTAAACCCCCTAACTGCTACTTTTCAAGTTAGTTGTAACAAATGTGAGATTTGCTGGCATTGCTACTCCCTACTTTTCCATCTGCCTTGCAAACGGTGACAAAACGTTTTTTTCCCCCAATAACTTCTCTTCTTCTCATATGAATAATCTGAGCAAACAAATTTTGGAACAAAGAACATACTTGTTAACAAGGAGGGAAAAAAGAGCATCTATTTCCATTGAATATTGTTTATCTTTGCTGTATTTTCACAGTGATATTACAAGGGTGCTAGCAATTGTTGCTTTAACTCGTGGGATGATGTCTGTATATAAGAATAGTCACCACGACGTGGATGGAACTAGAGGGTATCATGCTTAGTGAAATAAGTCAATCGGAGAAAGACAACTATCATATGATCTCCCTGATATGAGGAAGTGGAGATGCAACATGGGGGTTAAGGGGGTGGGAGAAGAGTAAATGAAGCAAGATGGGATTGGGAGGGAGATAAACCATAAGTGACTCTTAATCTCACAAAACAAACTGAGGGTTGCTGGGGGGAGGGGGGTTGGGAGGGGGGGTGGGGTTATTATGGACATTGGGGAGGGTATGTGCTATGGTGAGTGCTGTGAAGTATGTAAACCTGGCGATTCACAGACCTGTACCCCTGGGGAAAAAAATATATGTTTATTAAAAAAAAAAAAAAAGAATGAGTCACCAGCATTTATGAAAGGTCATTTTAGAATCTCAGTTATTTGTTTTGGATTAAATGGTGTTTTATGACAAAGATGTATGTTCAGAATCATTCCAGTGCACTGACATTTTTGGTTGGAGTTTGGTGAGAGACTACATAAAATATCTGTCATCAAGCCATTATTCAGATTGCTAACCAGCTAACTGATTAGTTTACAGTGAAGTAAAATAACAGTTGAATGGAAATCTAATATATAGTTATTTTGGATAAGGTTCCAGATTGAAAGGACTTGGTGCTGCTAATTGATGGCTGTATCAGTATGCTAGGGCTGCCATAAAAAAATACCACAGAATGGCATGATTTAAACAACAGAAATTTATTTTCTCACAGTTCTGAAGATGAAGTCCAAGATCACGGTGGCAGCAAGTTGGGTTTCTTCTGAGATTTCTCTTCTTGGCTTGCTACTTTCTCCAGGTGTCCTCACGTGGCCTTTCCTCTAGCTGTGTATGCGCCCTTATTACCTCTTCTTATAAGGACAGCAGTCAGATTGGGTGAGGTCTTAATGATAAGGACCACATTCTAACTTATTTACCTCTTGAAAGGCCCTATCTTTAAATACAGTCCCATTCTGAGGTACTGGGAGATAGAGCTTCAACATACAAATTTTGGACGGACAAAATTCACCTCACCACAGAGTCTTATGGTTAGTTGCTTTTGTTAGCATAACTCTTGGCTTTATTTCAGTTTTGGTAATATGGACTTAATTTCTATATGTATTCATTAATATCAACATTTCATAAAAATAATGAATACAGGGGAACCTGGCCAGCTTAGTTGGTAACGCATGCAATTCATGATCTCAGGGCTGTGAGTTCAAACACTAAGCAGACTGTAGAGATTACTTAAAAAAATATTTTTTTTAATTTAATTTTATTTTTCCAGTGTTCCAAGATTCATGTTTATGCACCACACCCAGTGCTCCATGCAATATGTGAAAAATATTTTTTAAGTAATGAATGCAAAACAAACAATAGGAAGATGTAAGAGAACATTTATTTACCATCTGGGTAGATCAGACTTTGAAAAGTTTACTCGTCTCTCAGAATTTCCATTGCCAATTGTTTTAATGCTTCATTCTCTGCACAAATATTTATGTAAAATTAAGTCGAGTTAAATTGATTTTATTTTCTTTTGAGATTCTTTTTTGTTTTTTTAAGATTTTGTTTAATTATTTTGAGAGAGAACAAGTAAGAGGGAGAGAGAGGGAGAGAAGCAGACTCTCCCTGCTGACCAGGGAGCCCAACGCAGGGCTCAGAGCATGATCCCAGGATTCTGGGATCATGACCCAAGCTGATGGCAGACACTTAACTGACTGAGCCACCAGGCACCCCTTTTTTTGAGATTCTGTTCTACATTTCATAGCAGTACTTAAGGTGTTTAAGTGGATCTTTAAAAAAAAAAGATTGGAAATGACTATTTGATGTATTGAATTCGGTTTAAATGATACTGAGCTTTTTCTTCTTTTCTGAGAACAAAAAAACTCACCTTGAAAGTATCATTAGTATAATAATATATCTAGAAAACTCCAGAGTATACATACACCAATCCATGCTATTTATGAAACTTCTGAGAAGTAACCAGTAGGAGTCCTTGTGAAATTGTAATATATTTGTTAATACAAATCTTCTCATTGTCAAATTACCAATTGTCAAAACCTTCTCCAATTTCCCAAGCTTTCCTCCATTACTGAAGCACAGGAACTCAAGGATAAAAATCTACTTAATAACACATGGCAATTTAATATGCCTGTCCCAGTTAGGAAGTGAAAGTGGTAAAAGTACAAACATACACATTATGCCATGTGAAATTTCATCTAGTCCAAAGAGTAGCTAATAGCCAAAAGAGAAATAATGTTCAGGTCAGACTGCATGCTGTCAAAACAGAAGACAAGCAATAAACTCAGGCAAAACAGTCAGACAAATAAAAGTCTAGAGATTGAACACTGTAAGAATTACTTTAAACCTTTTGAAGAGGTCTTCCTAGCCTTCTTTATGTCCTAGGTGGACAAGAACCTTATTTCAACAGCTGCTAATGACATATTTTGTCCTCCTGGTTAGGGCAAAATGCCATTCATAAGCTAAATAGTCTTCCATAGCCCTTTTTTGGAGTTGTCCATTTTTCAGTCCACCAAAACATTTTTTGGTATGGTTATTACATTGAGGGTAGGTGGAAAGTGGTGGTAAGGGCTAATAGCTTTGGGATGGATCACAGGCTAACTTTAAGAAGGACAGAATTCTTTGAGACTCATTGAAAATGTGCATTTGTTTGCATCAACCTTGTTTTCTTTTTATCTCAGGACATATTCTTTGATGTTTAGCTGTTCAAAGTTAAGATGAAGCAGATGAAAGTCAGAGAAGATTATAAGAGAAGGAAGAAATATAGTTCCCTGGAACCAAAATACACAGAGCACACTTCCTGAAGGATGAGAGAGGTAAGGAGCGTATCTTTTTTTTTTTTTTTCCTCAGAACAGCTTTTGTACGTGCTTCTATCAGTGAAAGGAGTCATCTTAGGGTTTCAACAGGCAGAACCTTACCACTCAGGAGATAAGAATACTTAAATATATAGTGGATTTCTAGAGATGTTGAATGACTCCCGATGTGTAGTCCCAGCTGCCTCTCCCTTCCAGCCATGCTCAACACAGACCATAAAAGTCTGGGAGGGAAATAATTGGTTATCAGAACTCATTTCTCAAGGCTATAGATCAAGGTTGTATGTTATTAATGTCATGAAAATTGGTGATTTAGTGGTTGCTGTTGATTGCCACCTGAACTTTCCACATCACAAGAATGAAAACAAATATATACAAATTTTACTTTGTATTTTTTAACTTTATTTTAATCACCAGTACTCATCAGGACAAGCATGCTCCTTAGTCCCCATCACCTATTTTACCTATTACCCCGTTATTTCCTCTGGTAACCATCTTTTTGTTCTCTGTAGTTAAGAGTATGTTTCTTGGTTTGCTTCCCTCTCTCACTTTTTCCCCCTTTGTCTGTTTTGTTTAAATTCCACATATGAGTGAAATCATATGGTATCTGTCTTTCTCTGACTGACTTATTTCGCTTAGCCTTATGCTCTCTGGCTCTATCCATGTTGTTGAAAATAGCAATATTTCTTTTTTTTTTTTTATGGCCAAGGAATAGTCCATTTTGTGTGTGTGTAGACACATACACACCACATCTTCTTTTTTTTTTTAATGTAGTGTTGGATTTGGTTTGCTAGTATTTTACTGAGAATTTTTGCATCTGTGTTCATCAGGAACATGGGCCTATAGTTCTCTTTTTTAGTGGAATCTTTATCTGGTTTTGGTATGAGGGTAATTCTGGCCTCATAGAATGAATTTGGAAGTTTTTCTTCCTTTTGTGTTTTTTGGAATAGTTTGAGAATAGGAAGTAACTTTTCTTTAAATGTTTGGTAGAATTCCCCTGTGAAGCCATCTGGCCCTGGACTTCTGTTTGTTGGGAGTTTTTTGATTACTGATTCAATTTCTCTGTTGGTTATTGGTCTGTTTAAGTTTTCCATTTCTTCCTGTTTCAGATTTGGTAGTTTATATGGGTCTAGGAATTTATCCATTTCTTCTAGGTTGTCCAATTTGTTGGTAGGTAAGTTTTCATCATAATTTTCCTTCTGCAGGCGTTTGCTACTCATTAAGCCTGAATTCTATAAATAACTACAACTTTTTTTCCATTTGTTTTGTGTAAATAAGTTTATATTTTTTAAGGTGGGGTGCTGCTGTTAAACAGAACTGAATCTAAGAGACAGTAAAAGAGCATGGGACTTGCAATCGTAATGACTGATTTGAAACTTAGCTACACCACTTCCAGGCTGGACAATGATCTGGTGCTTCAGATTTTCCATAGGTATATAATGCCGATAATAATAATTTGCTTCAAAAATTTGGAAGGATTAGAGACATTAAGTATACAGTGTACGTAGAACATTGCCTTGCACATTGAAGATGTTAGCTTTTATTAGCACCCCAGTAGCCTGAAGCTGAACCCTCTTCCTCTACCTGTAACCATCATGTTTACTCTCAACTGGATGATTTTTTGACTGCATACGAGGGAAATTTAGAACTAAGTTTGAACTAAAAGAAAGACAGAAGAACAAACATGATTTTCATTTAAATAATCTAAGACAAATTAATCTTACACACTGCTGAGATACACCTAATGATTAGTCCCCAGGCTGATCCATCATCAGTAGTTTGTAGCTAGTCTGTTCCTTCCCCTAGAGTAAAGCTGAAGGCACTTCTTTCTTTAACAAACTAGACATTAATTAAGGTAAGCAGGGGACTAGAGTGTATAATTGCTATTGTAAAGTATAAAGAATGTTACAAAAAGCAGTGAACTTACTAATAACAGAAATGGAATTCTTCCTAAAAGATAAAATAGAAGACCATCTCTTTTTGAAGAAATGTGCTTAAAGTTGAAGTTGAAAAATATTAATGAAACTTTATTCTCCCTTTCCAGCTATTTGATGCACAGAATAGAGAAAACTTTAGAACAACTTTTAATCATATTCTCAGAAGTTAGGGTACCAGTCAGATTTGCTGTAGCTGATATTTTGATTTCTCTCCAAATTGTATAGCATTTCCATTGTATCTTTTATGTCACTTCCTGGGTGGGGTGTCCTGCCAATACTGCCCTTTTCTTAATTTTCCCATTTTTTTCACTGTTAGTTCAGTTGCCTATACTCAAATTTTGAGTGATATTCTTGATTTCTTCCTTAATCATTGTATCCAGTAAGTCATTACTCATCTCACTTTGACATTTAATAGCTCTAAATGAGATATTTCTGTATATTCCTAAATATTGTGGTATTCTAAATGATATGTGTATAAACCCCAATTCTGCCATTTGTTATTGGATCAGTTCCTCATTTGCAAAATGAAGATAAAAAATAGATCTCAATAAGTAATTATAAATATGAATATTATAGTACACATGGGGGCTTGACACAGTGTCCTGTTCTGGAAGGCCTCAGCACATGATAGCTATGATTATTCTTGTTGTTACAATTGTTGTTCCCATTGGCACCACTCTAGTCAGATCTCTAATACTTTTCTTTTCACAGCAATAGTCTATCTGCCTTCAGTCTCTCTAATCAACCAGTTATCCTTGACAGTATTTTCAGATTAACCTTATCAGTCCATAATGCTTGACATATTGCTCTGGCCCAAAAAGGCCAAATTCTTTGTCTTGGTGCAATATATCCTCTCCATTCTGCCTCACCCTCTCTAGTCTGTTCTTACTCTGTTCCTATACACTAAACTCTGAAAAATCATCTTCAGCTAAAATAAGGTTTTGGATAATACATTTGGGATTACAAGGTGAGCTCAAATGCATGGGTTCTAGACATTATAATATTATTTATATCTGTGTCTTGAAAGTGTTTACTTGATGATAATTGTGATTTAAGAACACTCCTTTATATCCCAAACAAGAAATAAGAAAGATAGTGAAAGAAACAATAACATGAGCAAGAAGCCTGAAAAGAAAATCCCCTTCATGTAGCTCCCCTCAACAGCAATAATTTGGCATCCATCCATTTTATGGGCAAAAGTGCCTTCACGGAAACTTTAGGATGTAGGTAGGAGTTTGTGACATGATCTTATACATAGAAAACCCTAATGATTTCACCTCCCCCAAAAGGAAATGTTAGAACTAATAAACAATTTCTGTAAAGTTGCAGGATTAAAATCAACATGTGGAAATCAGTTCTATTTCTGTACACTAACAAGACTGCTGAAAGAGAAATAAAGGAAACAATCCCATTTACAATAGAAGACAATAAAATACTTAGGAATATTTTTAACCAAGCTGGTGAAAGATCTTTACACTGAAAACTGTAAGATATTGATGAAAAAAATTGAAGAAGACACACATAAATGAAAAGATATCCCATGTTCATGAATTGGGAGAATTAATCTTGTTAAAATATCCACACTGCCCAAAACCATCTACAGATTCCATGGCCAAAGAGTTCAAACATCCAGTTATAAGACAAAGAAATTCTGGGAATTTAATATTCAGCATGGTGACTATAGTTAAGAATATTATATACTTGAAAATTGCTAAGAGACTAGATCTAAAATGTTCATATCACAAAAAATCATAATTATATTAGGTGATAGGTGTGTTAACTAACCTTATTGTGGTAATCATTGAATGTAAAATAAGAAAGGCATATTGAATTCTATTTTCTTACTTATGGGGATTAAGGCAAATTGATAACTAAAAGCAGACCAAAACTAGTAAATTCAGACTTCTAATGTCAATCAGCAGAAAATAATTCTGATATTAAAAAAAAAATAAAAATATATTTCTAACTCAAAAAGCTGAGTCTAGTAGGAGTTCTTGATTGTGGGAGTGTATCATACAACAGCTGCCCCTCAGATACTAATCTTGGTAGACTCACAGAGATTTGGAAGCATTTCTTTGATGAGTGAGGTGTTGATATCAATCAAAGTGGAAACACTATCTTAAAGATAACCATCTCTCTTAAGGCCATAAATGCAACCTAAAATGCCATATTAGGCCATTCTAGTAGCAAAGGAATGTAGAATCTAAATTATTTACCTCTTGCCACAAACAACATTTAAGAAATGACAGTTGATGTGTCAAGCCCTTGTTTTTGTTTCTTATAAAAACAAACCATTGGTGGGTTTTGAGCATTGAGACTATAATTTTGTTTAACTCAGAAAACAAATTTGACTTAAGTTTGAAAGAAATATTTGTTTCCTTATACTTTTACAATGCTTAAGGCATCATACATAGCAACAATATCCACACTGTGTTTTTTGGTAGATCATATTATCAACCCAAGCAGAAGTGGCCAAAGTATTTGATATAGAAAATTCCTCAAGAAGAGGCTAAATTATGAGGTATCTACAAGTAAAATTACATTAGTTTTCTGAAACTACAGGAAACTTGCTAATAGTTATGTTCATTAATTTTATCTCCTTTGGTTCATTAATTTTATGTTGTTGACTGCAAAAATGACATTGTTTCCACCCTGAAGATTATAAGTCTTCCTGTGCAGTCTTTTTCATGATCACTCTGGTCCAAGTCAGATGAAACTACTTCATGGCATATGAATAAACCTGAACAAAGTTTGTCTTTTATGAATGAACCAAAAAGAACCAATTAACAACAATAACAAAAAAAAAGCCAAGGTACAGATAATTTCTTCTCTGTGGAAATACTTTGCCTTCTTCCTAATGAGGTCGAGACCAGAGGCAACAAGACTTTTGTTTGATAAGAATAATATTCATATCAAATGAGATCGTGTGAATCTGAAGTCATAAATATCACATTTTATGCACCAAGAGATAGGCTTAGGGCAAGTTAGACAAATCATTAGTCAAGAGTATATTTTGCTAAAGATTGAGATCTTTTTGGGCATGTATTATCATTTTCTTCATGTCCTGTTCAAGCCTGTATCTGTCTGTGGAGGAAAAATGGATATCTTCCCCATAAGACAATGACAGAAATAGGCTGTGGATATGCATCTATGTCCAATCAGCCACAATATGCATAGTAATATGTGGCACAGTTTGTGTAATGAAGTTCCTAGCGTGCAGTCTGGAAAGGTATCCTCCAGTGTGTTGGGTGATTTATTTTCTCTGTCAACAGGCAGGACAGCCAGGACTTGTCCTTCCCTACTCTACCTGCAAAAATACTCTGTCATCTTGGGTAGTGGTAATGGGTTCTGTGAGGCTGTACGGGGGCATTGTTTCAAACCCTTCATTTAACTGGGCTATTTCCCATCCCTTTTAATTCTGTGACTGGAGCTTTAAAGGGGATTTCTTCAAAAACAAAGCAATCTCTAGTGAGAAGAACTCCCAAATCATACTATTACCCTGAAAGCAGTATTTAAAATGGTGAATCAAAACACTTCTGCTGTAATAAAAGTGTATAGAAAATGAGAAGGAACAGCTTCATATATAATTTAACAATGATCTCTCTACTGAGAGTGAAAGAAAAACAAGATTTTTGTTTGTCCCTTTACATTTTTGAAGTTTGTATATTTACATTAGCCGTGATTTCTAGTGCCAGAATGTAGCTGTTACACAGTTTTACCTAGCAATTTATATTAGACTTTGATCTAAATTTTGATTTCTTTTTAACCTTTTATGAGTATGCAGAAGTTTATCCAAGAGTAGCTATTTTCTCTCAAATCAGTATTTTGCTTATTTTTATTAAGTAGATAAAACTAGATAAGTAAACTGAAATTTAAGAATTTAAACCAATTTTTCATTTTTTAAATTTATCTCTAGTTATAATTAAATAGAAAACATCCAACTTTTCAAAAGGTTGGAAATTTAAGAACATAAAATTGAATAGGAAATCTGCTAATGTTGGTACAGATTATTTTTTTTTTAAAGATTTTATTTATTTATTTGTCAGAGAGAAAGAGAGTGAGCACAGGCAGACAGAGTGGTAGAGGGAGAAGCAGGCTCCCTACGGAGCAAGGAGCCTGATGAGGGACTCTGTCCCAGGATGCTGGGATCATGACCTGAGCCGAAGGCAGCCGCTTAACCAACTGAGCCACCCAGGCGTCCCGGTACAGATTATTTTTGTTACCAGCATTTTTTATATTAAGTGTTTTCTCACAGAATTTACTAATGAAAAAGACATCATTATTTGTTTTTCAAAAAATACATCTTACATTTTGTATCTAAAATTCCACAGGCTGCAACAGGGTATTGGGATGAATCTCATTTGGAGAACTTACAGTGGAAACAATTTCTGATTTGTCTATAGATGAAACACGTATCAGTGCTGAAAGGCTAATAGGATAGAAAAGGATTGTTTTTCTAAAGAAAGAAGACTACAGGGGCTGCTCAGCAGGGAGCCTGCGTCCTCTCCCCACCCCACTCCCCCCACCCCCCGCCCCCCCACCGCCTGCCTCTCTGCCAGCTTCTCTGCCTCTCTGCCTACTTGTGATCTCTGTCTGTCAAATAAATGAATAAAATATTTGAAAAAAAGAAAGAAGACTACAGAAATTGTCTTAATGTTCAAATCACATATTTCTGATGGAAATTTTATTTGAGACTTTTTTCTAATAAGCTTATCTTAGAAAAGTATGGCAGTTACTTGACCAAATTGACTGAAGAACCGTAATGTCACAGGCAGGATGTTCGATGGCATGTTTGGGTTCAGACTTGGTTGGGTCAAGAACTCCCCTGTGTACTAGCTGTATGCCTGTAGATGAGTTGCTTGCGTAAGTGTCAGGTTCTTTATCTGTAACAAAGGAATAATAATTTCTTGGTTGTTATAATCTACAAGGTTTTATGAAGTTAAATGAATTAATTTTGTAGACATTTTTGCACAATAAGTGGAGCCTAGTGATTACGTGTGGTATTATTCATGCTATGTTCAGTAAGCACATCTATGCCACTTGAAATTCTGCTACACAATTCTCCACTTTCCCATCTCACTGCTAGAATATTTGGCTTTCTCTGAGTTCAGATTCCAGTAACGAAATTCTACAGAGCCACTTTGGGGATGATTTTGCTATTTCTCTAATGTTCTTTCAGGCATTTCAGACTGGTATCTTGTTTTTTTTTTCCAACAATGACTTATTACTTACTATGTAGCACTTGATGGGAAACTTGTTTCAAAGATGAAATCAACTCCTTCCTTTTGGACAGCTCTAGCCATTGTCTTCAAATTAGAATTTTTTTTTTTTTTTCTTGGTGGTCTCTTGGTCTATGGTTGTTAAAAGGTTTTAAGTTTAAATCTAAAAGGTGGATAAGAGCTAAGAAGAACAGTGATGCACTTACTGGAATTTCTACTGATGAGAAGAAGTGTTACTCTAAAATGAAAAACCAAAAGCATGAAATCAAGAGTAGCTTACTTTATTCTTCAGAACCTATTTTGTCTTCCTCTGTGCCCTTACTTTTTTTCTTATTATTGAAGTATAATTGACATACAGTGTTCTAATAGTTTCAGGTTTACATCATCTCGATTTGACACTTCTATACATTACTCACTTTTTAAAAAAGATTTTATTTATTCATTTGAGAGAGAGAGAGAGAAAGAGAGAGTGAGTGCACAAGAAGGGGGAAAGGGAGAGGGAGAGGGAGAAGCAGACTCTCAACTAAGCAGGGAGCCCAACACAGGGCTCGATCCCAGGACCTTGAGATCATGACCTGAGCCAAAGGCAGATGCTTAACCATCTGAGCCACCCAAGTTCCCCAACTCACCTCTTTCCACAATAACTGTAACTGCCATCTGTCACCATGCAACATTTTTACAGTGTTACTGACTATATTCCCTATGTCCTTACTTTAACTGGACTCTTAACTTTGGCCAGGAACTTTTTAGACATTAGCTCATTTAACCCTCAAAACAACCATATAATTTTTAATCTTGTTTTATGGGAAACTGTGTTTTTGAGAGGTTGGGTAACTTGCCCAAAGTCACACAGTGATTAGGAAAGAAACAGATCTCAAACCAAGTCTTATGTCATTCCATGCCTTTGCTCTTTAGTCTGCTGTAAAAACTCTCTTTCTCTTCCTTCTCTTTCTGTTTCTGCTCTTCTCTCTCCCTCCTTTTCTTTCTCTGACCCTCCCCATCTCTGTCTCTTTCTCTTCCATCTTTTCCTATCGTGCTATGGATTTGAAAGTATTTCCATTTCTTTCTCTAATTTTTAAATCATATATTAATTGAAAACAATGTTAAATAATCTCTGTATTGGGCTTCCTAAAAAAATGTATCACTACTGTAAGTTCAGTGTTTGACTCACATCTTCTCACTACATTGTAACCTTCAGGAGACATCAGTTTCTATGAGTGAGGAGATTCGGAGTGCGGTCAGTTTATTCTGTTATGCTGAACAGAGAGATTAAGGCTCTGCTAATAGCAAAGATGACATTGAGATCAGGATCTGGGAGATGAGAATTAGGTTGTGTGATCCAGAAGGGAATGTAAAATATCAGTCAGGCTCTCATGTCAAAATCAGGGACCTAGAAGGACAGAGTTAGGTTGCAATCTAGATCAGTAAAACCAGGGGTAACAAACAACAAGACAAGGGCCAGTATTATAGGTCCAGATCTCACCAGAAGGTATAGCAGGGGAAAGGGAGCTCTTGAAAAAGTTGTATAATTTGCCTGATCCTTAGCTAATGCATTCTCAGATATAGGTATGATTCCTTTAGTTGAGAGGTTTAGACGTACTGCATGGAATGCATCTAAGTGTTCCCAACATACTGCTATCACTCAGTAAATGGCCACTGCAAGGGAAGGAAACTTTGGGATTTTAAATATTTACTTATGACCTTGACTCAGGAGTTGGAGATTTTCCATGAAACAGTGTTCCTCAAACATCAAAGTGTTCTGCTGAGTATGGGCAAACACAGTCATTCGTGTGTCATCGTCCCCCATGTCCCCATGCATGTCTAGACGCAAATGTCAATGTTTGCTTATGTGAATGGATTAAAAATTTAAAAATGGTATGTGTATGTATATATATATATATATATACATATATATATATATATAAATGAATATATGTACTATATCTTTTTGATTTGTAAAGTTAGATCTATGATGTTGTCAATTCATAAGAGACATTTATTTCTTAGGCTATAATTTCAAGTCATCAAGTTCTTAGAAAACTTCAAAATGGCAAGTATTCCTTAACATTATAAATGTTAAACAAATGTTAAACTCTCCTTGAGATTTAGGGGCTAGATGCGAGCTGTGATTAGATGAGAAATAAAATTGTAGAAAAGAGTACTGGCTAAGGATTTCACAACATAATCAGCAGCAATACTCTGACTTGTCTGTGTATACCCATAGAAGTTAAAACAAAACAAACAAACAAAACTAGTGCCTTCAAATTCATTTAAACTTTTTTTTTTCTCCAAATCACCAAAGAGCTAGATCAATTTATCTGTATATTATAGTTTTCCTCTTCTTGCATCACATGTTGGTGACAGGAGGATCAGAGGCAAAGAGAACGGCAAGGGTAGCAGGAGTCCTGGTTGGCAAAAATCATCTTTCTAAAACACCTCTGGTCATTTTATTCCAGGGCTGAGATTCCTTCAATATCTTACCATATCATACCTCTATATAAATGTCTATATATAAAATCCAAATTCTTTGCCTGGTAGGCCACATTCTCCATCACCTTTCCCAGGTCTTGTGTGTGTCATTCTCTGTGCTGCAATGTCCTTTCCCAGCTGATGTTGCCCCAACAAACTTCCATTCATACTTGAAGATAGAGTTCAATGGTAACTTTTGTGAAGACTTCCTTAGTTGTACGCTACACACTTGATCATTTCTTAATACCTTTTGCCCCCCTTTTATCCAATAGTTTATACTTGCGATAGCATGGAACAGAACTGCAGTGCTCTTTCTTAGGTTTTGATGCCCTGTTTAGCTAGTAAGTTGCCCAACAACTAGGATTCTGTTTTCTGAATCTCCTGTCCTCAAATCCAAGCACCTGCCTGGTTTAATACTAGTGGAACTCAAAAGGTGCATGTTGAATCGATGACTTAGATAGTGCTTCTGTGAGACGATTCCGTGGTTCACCTGGGCTTGGATTCTGCCTGAACTGTGATGATAGAGCGTGGCAGTCTCTATTATCACTTAGCCATGTTCTATCATCCCTTAGGTGATTCTAAGTTCTTTGAGCTTAGGATCTCAAAATTTTTAGGAATGTTAGCATAATACAAATAAGGGGTCACATTTTTAAAAATGATAATGATACCGGTTTACATTTAAGTTGATACTACTTTTACTTAAATATTTTCTTACTTTGGAATGAAGTTGTCTGAGCAGATATGAGGGTATATCGACTGAGTGGTGGGTAATGTCACAACAGAGTTATTCAATTTGACAGCAACACGAAAATTCCTGGGGACTATGATGGTTGACCCATTATACAATTTCACATTTTTTTTCTCAGTCATATACTATTTTTATCTGTTTTGTAATGTTGATAAAAGACAAACATAACAAACATATGAAACAAAGATGAGTGAAGAAAATTTAATTCTACAGAATTGTCTGAAGAAGACCTAAGCAGCTTTCCTATGGTCATAGTCCTAAATTGCTTTCATCTTGACCAGAATCGTCATGTTTCTACTACTGCAGAAGCCATTGTTAAAATAAAAAATGTATTGTGATGAATATATCTAATTTATATTTTTATCCACTGAGATGAAGATAGTCTATATCCATTATGGGTCCTTTGTGTGCATGTACTTGTAAATAGCCTGAACTCTTTTTAAATTATCATTTAGAAGAAGAAGAATGCAAAAATCATTTTTAAAGGTTCTAATGAAAAAATATGAAAATTCAAAATATTAGTTGAGCTAAGAATTTTTGTCTTTTTTGGTTAAGACTGCTCTCTTTCCGTCTTCTTGGTAGTAGACATTAGTATCCCAATCCAAATGTGGTATGTCATTTTCATAAATTTGTTCAAAATCAAGATTTTTATAAACATTTAAGTTAAAGGAATTTAAATACTATGAATGACTTCCCAAGTGGGAAATGTTGAATTTTGTCGTTACATGCTATAAAATTTATCAAAATATGAAAACCAATTTTATAATACTATCTTTTCTAACATGGTAATACAAATTAAAAAGATCTTAATATTTTTATTCCATTCCATGTATACCTAAAATTATAAAGGAATTTTTAAAAATAGTATGAGGGCTCCTCAAAATTATGTGCTTCCGGGAAAGGAATTTATGAGTTAAAACCTTGGAAAACACCCACGTAGTTGGGTATAGAATTTGAGGGTACATTTGGATTCTATGCAAAAGTATTCCATTGACTTTGTCCAAGAGCATGATGTGTTTATGATCTTCTAACTATAGAGGCTTTTAAATTAGATTATTTTTAAAAAGTCATAATCGGATGCTCTAAAAATCTCTATTAAATTTTTGTGTAATGCACAATGCATATTGCATTACAGATGCAGTCCAATTTTTTAATGATTCAGTCAGAGACTGCTTTGGGAAGATCACCTCCTCAGTGGGATCTGAATACCTACCTTCCTCCATCTCTCCTTCTCCCCCAGCAATCCATCCATCCATCCATCCATCCATCCACGTGCATACCTATGTGTTCTAATTACTGAGCCAAACTAGCCATTTGCAATTGCTTACCACATTTTTGCTTGCATTTTTGGTGGGACTTAGAGGCCAGGATATAATAAAGATACAGCTAATTGGTATGGAATATGTATGCCAAGCCATGGGAAGGCCACTATTTTGTGACTCTCAGTGTTATTTTAATTATGATTTCTGAATATTCAGATAATTAAGAACAGTTTTAAAAAATGCTTAATCATTTTCTACCTATTATATTACCTACATATTTTCTAACTCCGATCCCGTAGCCTACTGTCTCACACTTTTCCAGAAAACACATCCCTGGGGACTTGTGCCTTGTTAGCCTTAATCCCTGTTAAAACCAGTAGTCTTTCTTTATCCCTGCTGCCTCCACCATTTACTAGAAAAGTACTGCAATTTCACTTATACCTTAAGGAAACCATAGTTTCTGCATCTCAAAGGAGGCTTCCTTACTCTGTTAGCAAACCCGGAAATAGCAGAAGTAAAATTTCAGGCACAAAGAGGGTCTCTGTGGCAGTCATAAGGATAACAATATATTACTCAGTTGGTTGAATATGCTAATAAAAGAGGGAATAAATACTGGCTACATTACTTTCAAAAAAGTTTCAACCTTCTGTTTTTCCTCCTCAGTTCTTACTAGACAGACAGGTATTTTGGTAGAAGATTTCAATATATCTGTAATCTGGCCCCCAAGTGGCTGTATTACATTTCTTATATTTATTTATTTCAGCCCATAACCGATGAGTGTCATCCTTATGGAAACCAAACCAAACCAAACCAGAACTGCATCAGGCTTACCTGCTATTTCAGAAGATTTCTAAAATTGAGGTGTCTGTTTAGCAGACGCAGAATAAAACGGTTAAAAATAGGACCACCTCAATCTAAATTATGTTTGATTCAAATCCTTGCTTGGATGATTCCTAGGTCTCTTGTGCCGAAATGACAGAGCAGCCCTTTCACTCGCAGTGTGGGTTTCAGTGGGAGAATTTCTATTTCCTTACAACCTAAGTGCAATGCAGTGAGATCACCAAAGCAAGGTAATACCAGCCCAGCATGCATGTGATTTAAATACACAGACTTCCATTTAAAGAACATTTAATATCCTCTTAGTTGCCCTTAGGTAAGAGAATCCCTAAATCCATTCTTTTGTGCTTCTGCTAGAATCGAGTAATAGACAATTAATATGATTCCTCTGACTATGGACCTCACTTTTGGAAAGCTGGATGAGGAGTGCAATATATTGACCCCTTTCTCTTTTCCTCTCGCTCTTTTTTTTTCATGCTCCGTACAAGGAGAGCCCAAAAGAGAAACCTGTGGAAAATAGCTAAGTGTTATCCGTTAGCATTTTACCACTCAGGTACTACTAATACAAATTCAAAAAATGCTAATAAAGTCTGAAATTTCCCAGTAGGGGAGTAATGGAACACTTTTTAAAAAGGCACTTTCAGTTAATGACTAAGGCATTTTTTGCTAACAGCAATTTTGGCTTCTTATCCCAGGTGGAGAAAAATGCATTAAACAGGAGATTAAAATGTCCTTTCAACTGCTTGGTAATGCCAGCTGCTGCTGCAGGCTAAGGCATCCATGAAGTGGCATTTAGTTGATGGTAGTTCTGTTCCAAGGGATGGAGCAAGTATGAAAATCCCACTGGATGGGGGTCTCTTTAAATATGCTGCCGACACACAAATAGCAAGTGTAGGAGCTGGGCTGGGATGGTAAACTGTACAATCTGTTCACTGCATTTTGGTTGCTAATTAAGAGGTGACATACAGTATGAATGCACAGAACCTGTTGAAATTCTGTCAGGCTCTGTCTTTGCTTTCACATGTTTGAATGCTATTTAATAAGGCGTCTTAATTGAAAGCAGAGAAATATATAAAAGTAGAGGACAAATATGTTACATTAAGATTCTTCGAAAATGTGCGCGCACACATTGTATGCGTGTGTGTGTGCGCGTGTGTGTGTGCGTGCGTGTGTGTGTGTGTGCGTGCGTGCGTGTGTGTGTGTGTGTTCATGCTTCCTAACCCCTTGGTGCTTCTCTCCGAGACAGCTACTCTACTTCATAAGCACAATATGCAAATTTCGTGATTTTCCTCTTGCTGTGGGGGATAGAACTGGAGTGGAAAGTTGGAAACAGAACTTGCAAACACAAATGTGAACTTAACAGTGACTCTGACATAAAGGAAAAATGGTTTCTCTTGCCAAGAAATACCGTTTTTATGAGGAGTGCTTAAGCAAAGAAGATGGAAAAAAAGGGAGGGCACTGTTACTTTTAACAATGTATTGTGTGTGTATATTTTTATAGCTAAATGCATATTTTCTCTCTGCCTTTCCTCAGTGGATGAAGCCAGATTAATACCCAATTTTATTTTCTGCAAATTGGCTTCAGAGAGTATACATAATGAAAAAAGAAAAAGATGCAGCAAGAGCCAAAGTCCCTTGTCTCTGTGAAGCTGGTAATGCTAGAAACAGGAACACGCTGAAGTTTAGCATAGGGATAAAAGTCCCCAGAACTGTGAATTCAGTCTCCATGCTTTAGTTTCTTCATTTGCATACAGTTGTTAATGAGTTAACAGATGATACTGAGCACTCTGGATTTGCCTAGCACATAGCAGGGGCTCCAAAGGATTTGCTCCATCTCTCGTGCCTGTTATTGTTTAGTACTGGGAAGTGCAAGTAGACTTAGGAAATCTGATCATTGTGAAGTTTTCTCTGTAGAATTTTCATTGCCCATGCTTCTGTCTGGAGCTAAAATTATTTGAATTTGTTTTACTTATGTTAACTAAAGACTTTTCTTGTCTTTCTCCTATGACCAGTAAAAGTTGCTGAAACAATTACATATACACTTACTTTAATGATTGTTTAGTGATAGCTTAAAAAGGTATGTTTTGAGTTTGAAGGCTCCTTTTATTTCTGTCTTACTGTTCTCATCTGTCCAGTCTCCTGGTTTATTCAACTCATAGAGTTGGGTGGGACTTCTTCATCTGATGCCCAGACCCACTGATGCTCCCCCTTAAATTTCAGCAATACCCAAGCCAAAATGACATAAAAACTACTGTGCTGGATCAGGGAGTTCATCTGGAGCATTTGTCTTCATGTGAGAAACATAAACCCTCTGTATTGTGGACTCGCGGTGGCCTGAATTCACAGCCCACTGATACTGTGAGTTAACAATAGGACATTGGAAACAGCCATCCATTATTACATAAATAATTGAGGGGTGACTTGGGTAAATAATTTCAGTGAACACGTAATGTGAAAAATGCTTATTTGTCATATTCATCACAATAGGTCCTAATTTGTACCTTCTATAGCATAAGAGATTCCAAATTTAGAGAGTAAGGAAACTGAGGAGTGATTTTTTTTTTAATTGTATTTATTCGTTTTAGAGATAGACAAAAGAGAGGGAAGAGTAGAGAGAGAGGGACAAGCAGACCCCGTGCTGAACACAGAGGCAACCCAGATGCATGGCTCAATCTCACAGCGCTGAGACCACAACCTGAGCAAAAATCCAGAGTCCAATGCTTAGCTGACTGAGCCACCCAGGTGCCCCCTGAGTAGGGATTTGTAACCTGTTAAGGGGAATCTGGAGGAAAGAGGAGAGGGAGGGAGAAGGGGTAGTAATCTCCTCCAAGGTTTGATCTCATCACTGGAGCCAGAATCCAAATACCTTTATGCTAAAGTATGGTATTTAAAAAAAAAAACAAAAAAAACCATCAAATCTTCAAATTATCAGAAATTCTGTTCTGATGATTCTCTGTGTCCTTTGTCAATAGTGGACATAGAAATATTTCTCAAGAAACATTATTTCTAGGGCATTTAAAGGTATGAAGAACTGTCCCTGGGGCAAAAATCAGGGTGAACTGAAATGATCTCCCAGACAGCTTTGAAATGCCTGGCTTCCTAACAATAGAGCAGAGTAGTTGTGCAAAAAATTCCATGCTGAGATGCTATGAAATTCTTTCACATATTAGTAAGTATATAAATATTAGAGATTTCAGACTCCTAATCACTAAGAAAATAAAACCATACTAATGCCCCCAATTACAAGTCACTTCATTACATTGCTTACTGTAAGAATTTAGTTTTGCTTGGTAAATGGCAGTTAAAAACATAGCAATTACATGTTCTTACAGATTACTTGGCGACTTTATTTCTAAAGTTTGTATGACTTGCCCTCTGATTTTCATAACCGAAATAATCTCTTTACCCTATAATTACTTGCTATGTAAATACCTGTCAATAGATGATTGACTCCGGCCATTTCCATTTAATTAAAAGGTCAATGCCGACACATAAATGCTTTTTTTATTTAATGCTAATATTTGTGCTTATAACCACACAGTTAGCTTAGTATCCAAGGTAAATTTATCTTTGCTGTGCACACTGAGATACACAATATGAATTTGATGTCACAGGCATGTAACATCAAATGCTCCACATGGCAATTATGAATGGTAGGGCATTTGTAGATAATAATACATAATAAATGCACACAGAAATGTTGCATAAAAATTATTAATCATGTATGAACTTATTGAATTATTGCATAGATTAGATAAAAATGAGTAGGATGAATAATCATTCCAGAGATTTTCTATTCAGTTACCAAAATGTACATAACTGTTAGTTCTCATAATTCTTCTCCTTTGAGCACAGCAGAGAAAATAGGAAGCAGAGATGGATAGGACTTAAAAAATGTATTCCTCTGCTTCTGGGAGAGTCTGTGGGGATAGAAGGGTGAAATGGAGCAGAAAGACAGAGGAGGTCAGATGGGTTATGTGACAGGAGTAAAGAGCAGGCTAATTGAATTTGCAAATGATATGAACTTGGGAGTTGTCAGGAACAGAGGGGAAGACAGACTGTGAGTGTTAGTAGATGACTTACTTAAGTTTGAGTAAGTTGACATTCTGCAACTTTGAACATTTATACTTTGCATGCATTGGCCTGGCTTTGTTCTTTGCCATAGGATTTATTAGTTGTGGTCCTTGAAATTAGCCAGCAATTATTCCTTTATCCACTCAACAAATATGTACCAAAATGTTCTAGCCCTCCTCCACCCAAGGAAGGACACGGAGAATAAAATAAATATGATCATTATTTTTGTAGCTTTTCTGGCTTAAAGACACACTTTGCCTGGAATGTTGTAGTTAAGTTTAAGACACATGGCAATTTGAGATATTTGGATACTACCTGGCTCTTTATTTGAAATTTTTACAAAAATCAATTCAGGATCAATCTGAAGGAGAGTGCCCAGGACCAATTTTGCAGAGCAGAGGCTTTTTTTTTTTTTTTTTTTTTAATTTAAAGTAGGTTATATAAAAGAGAAGAGATGGAAAAGAATGGTTCTTGGTGAGTTGGTAGCTGAAAACTGCCTCATCCCTGTTGCAGTTACTTAGGATGGAGAAGTGTATTTTATACCTCAAAGACTTTGGCTTGCTTTGTCATGTATGAAATGTCTCATTCTTGCTTTAATTGAACGTGGCTTCATTTTTGAGCGATGCAAGGTGCCTGTCAGTCAGTCCTGGAAGGAGAAGGCCCTTCCATGAAATGGGTCGTGAATGAGAGGTAGCACCTCTTTTCCACACTGCTCTCATAGCTCTCAAAAAAAAAAAAAAAAAAAAGCTCTGGGAATGAATATATAGACCTCATAATATGATACAAAGAAATGTAGGTCATGAAAATTTCAAGCCTGATAGAAATAGTTAATGCTCATTTATGCAATGACCTATGTTGTTTAATTTATTTATAACTTCTAAATGTTATAACATTCTTTTGAAACTTATCTCCTGTCAGTTTTCTTACAGTGCCCCAGGGAAAATTTTAAACTTGAAAGTTCCAACATTTCGGATTTATCAAAGTGAAAGAATTTCTCAGATTCTTTTTTCACTGGGTTTCATGGATTTTTACATTGGAGAGTTAATATAACTTAAAAAAAAAAAAAAAATCTTTCTGTTAAAAAAAAAAAATCACCTCTAGGCTGAGACCATATTTGGAGAGCTTCTGCTCCAAAGCAATTTTGAGGCTATTTACATAAGAGAAGGAAACTGGAATTTATAACTGAAATTATTTAAATGACAAAATTCGCTAAACTTGATGCTATGATAATGTCTGATGAATATACACATTTTCTAAAGAAAATCAGATAAAATCTCATCCAGTTAAAGCTCTATCTAGTTTATAGTGAAAAAAGGACTTATTTTAAGGTGCTATTTTTAAAGTGTTCTGCAGACTGTGAACTCTCAATCATTTTTTTAAAGAAAGATGTTTATTCTTAATAATAGTAACCGATAAAATTGGTTAAGAGCAGCAAACCATTTCATAGCCAACTTGCCACTATTGTAGCGTTCAGAGCCAAAATAGAAAATACTGTGGAAAGATCATGTCCCAGTACTTAGAAAGTATTTTATATACTAAATCAGTTGTATGTCTGTGGATTTAATGTGTCCCTTTAATAAATCTATGCATGCCTTAAAGCCATAAATTCTTTCAAGTTCAACAGCAGACCTAACTAATTGTCCTGAAACCTCGAAATTTAGCCAATGCCTTAAATATGATTAACACTCAAGAGTTTAGCAAATCATGCTGTCATACTTTCTTATATACCCATATATATGGTGGTCTAAATTAACACTCACTGATTGCTATTTAATTAAACAAGAAAGTACAGGTAAATTGCTCTTGTCACTATAAAGGCTGTGGACACATTCAATGACTGTCACTCAGCTAAACTAGTCTCAGAGTGATTAGGTAGCTGCAGGCTATACAGAATATATCATTTCTTTGAAAAACACAGCAGGACTTTTTTTTGGAGGGGGGAGGGGAACGTATTTTATATGTTTTACATCTCTCTGTGGATAATTGTGTGGTTTGGTTATTTTGAGACAATAGCTTGGTGCGAAAATTACACTGTGCAGCAATTTTAGCCCACCTACATTCTGTGGCTATTTGCTATTATTATTATTATTATTTGCATTGTTCGTATTCACATTTAAGACATTTAAAAGCATAAACAAGTAACTTGAGGCTTTCTAATGATGAAGACTGTGTTCTCTCACGGAAATGATAGCTCATGCCATTTTCTCCTCACTTGCACCTGCCTACCTTCTCAGTGTTTCTGTCTCACACGCTTTGCTTTCAGAGCTCATGTAAGTGTCCTGTGTTCTGCTTTGCATGTGGCAGGCGTGGTTCTTGGCTCTGAGCCCTGTGCTTTGGAGGACCCTCCACTAAGACCCTCCCCTCACTGTGCATTCCTAAGTTTGACAGAATCCACCAGGCTGGCTTGAGGGACAGGCCAGGTAGGAGCCCAAAACCCACCCAACTAGATAACATTCAGGTACTTAGGACCCCCAGATTTTCTGTCCAAATATTCCTGAGATCACCCTCAGAGCTTGTGCTGAAGTATGTTCCTGGTTCCTTCTCCTGAGGACACCGGTGTGCTTTCCCAGAGGAAGAGAAGGAGGTGAAGGTTGTGTCAACTGTTCATGAAGATAGTGGTCTGGGGATGGAAACAAGAGTGGTGGCTGGGTTCCCAGGGGCTTCATAGGACTTACGTCTGGCCCATAAAAGGAACAGGCCTCTAGTCATTTACCGGGGAAAGTCTTTCCTAATCTTCCTGAAAGTTCAAAGGCCTCTGTTGTTTGTATAGGCCCTCAGATCACTATGTGGCAATCCCTTAGCTGTTCTGATAGTACACTTGTTTGTGTGATTACGTACTCGATGTCTACCTTGCTGCAAGTCTTTGGCCTCAAGCCAGAAAATGGGTTTTATTATGTTTATTATTACATCCTCCTGCCAAATTCGGTGGCAGGCTCCTAGTAGATACGTAATCAATATCTGTAATAAATGAATGAGAAATTTGTCACTTCCTCGGAAAACTGGAAGACCAATGACTTTATGATGCATGAGTATATGAGGCTTAATACGTGCTTGGCAGATAGTTAAGGGAAAGTGTTTTAGTTAAGGTTTATCCATCCAAGTTGATAATCAGTTTGAATGAGCATTACCTGATTGGCATATGTGTGCTATCAATTATTTATATTAGTCATAACTATTTTGGCTTGCAAAATTGTTTTACTGTGCATTACAGATATGTCAGTACATTTAACTGAAAAGTCCAGGGGAATTCATTGACTTTAGGCACATATGGATCTAGGAGCTCACATGATAACACAAGTAATCTGTTTCTTTCTCTCTCTAGACACTGTTTGGCTTTGTTCTCTGGCAGGCTCTTTCCTCAACAATTGTACTCCAACTTCCAGGCCTCACTCTCACGGGCTTTTTGGGGGTCATGTGGGCAACCCTGAACTGTGCAGGTCAGGCCATCAAAACATGAAATTGCAAAATGAGGGTGAAATTTGTTCTCCAAAAGAAAATTAATGTTATTACTGTAATGAAGGTACTGATCAGCTAATGCCATAGATACTCATCCACTCTTATCAACACTATAGAAAAGAGTGTTTTGATTTAAGGTGGCTTGATTTAATGACTTGGAGCCCATTGCTGCTGTGTTACCAATTTGTCACACATAGAAAGAGACAAAGCAGTATGCACCCTTGCTTTCTGGGCTTGCTTCCTGAGGGATCTGCTCAAGCATCCCAGACTATACTCTCAGAGTAGCCCTTCCTCACTTCCTTTGTGGGGGATGGGAGGGAGAGAGCTTACTGGCACCGTGTTATAGCCCATTCATACTCTTGGCATACCCATTGGCTGTTGGCCACATATCAGAGTTGAGGAAAGGAGGCAGAGCCAAGCTGAAAGAAAGAATTGGAAAGGAGGAGAATGGGTGTTACAGTAGTCTACAGATTATAATGCCTCTGGGAACAACAAACCACCTCTGCAAGATGACTCCTAAAGAAAAGTCCACTTACTGTTATGGAAGAATATAGAATCCTTGGAACAAGTGTTACCTCCTTAGGGGACTACTCTGAAAAGTAAAATTTTTTTGGTGCGTTTGTTTAGAAGAGAGAAGTGATTAGAGCACTGGCTTTGGAGTCCATCTCTCAGAGTTCAAAGTAAGGCTCTGCCACATACTTCCCCTCTGACCTTGGTCAAAATCCTTGATTTCTCTGTCCTGCCTGGTTCACGTCTGTTAAATGTAAATATTTATAGAATCTGCCTTGGAGTTGTTCAATAAGTAATTGAGTTGATACAAGTAGAGATTTAAACTGGCACATAGTAATTATTTAAAAGTTGGCATAGCTGTTAGAATGCATTTGTAAACAGAATAGTTTATATATATTTGGTACTAAATTATTAAAACGGCCTCAGTAGTTTTAGACATATGTGATAAACAATCCATAAAGCGTTTTTAAAATGACTAATAAAAGCAAAAGAATGAAAAAAGTGGTACTGACTATACTGGAGAGTGCGGGCTCTTGTGAGCTGAGCGTGGAGTAGGCCCCGCAGTGGGGGGGCGAGCTTTGGGCCTTGAGGACACTGACTAACTTTGAGTTCAGCCACCACTCATTCAAAGCTCTGAAGCTCTTGGATGCAGAAATAGCAAAGTGGTGAAGGATCAAAGGATGAAAATGTCAGCACCAGTAAGGATTGGTTCATGGATTTTAAAAGTCGTATGACTTGCGCAACACTTAGTATGTAGAAGCCGGCAATGGGAACTGACAAGATGGCGGCTAAAGAAAACAGAGTGGATTTCTAATTGGAAATAAGCGAAAGGTCCAAGAATATCCACTCGTTCTAATATTTCTTGGTTTCACCATGTATGTGTTAATATACGTATTCATTTAACAAATAGTCATTGAATACTTCAAATAATATACCAACCGCTGAGAATGAATGCGTATGTGTGTGTGCGTGTAAATACATGTATTTAGTTTCTGATTATGAGGGATCAAAAAAGTCTTTACAGAGATTGTCACCAGGCAGAAAAGGGGTATTTCAGGGGGTTAAAAGCCTGAGAAAAGGCACAGAACTCTAACACACTTCTGAACATTTTGGGAGGGCAAGCCCAATGTGTGAGGCAACATGACGGCCCAGTGAAGAAACAGTTATTGAATGCCCCAGTGCTATCTAATGTTTACATTACTGTATATGTGTTAAAGAAGCTCTTCATCTTAGGAGTAATAAACAGCTTTGCATTTTAGAAAGATGACTTTTGTGACAATGCAGAAGACAGGTGTGGTGTCTTAAGACGAGAAGCAGGGTGATTTTTAGAACATGACTTCAGGTAAGCAATATTAAGGACCCAGAGAGCAGTGGACATTTGGCTAGAGAGGTATAGATAACAGATGATTTGTGTAGGTGGATTTAGTAATTGGTTGAAAGTCTGACATTGGTAGTATCATTCACCAGATTGAGTTTAGGGGAGGGTATAGATTTGGAGGGGGACAGTAATGATGGATGTGCCTTGGAATTGCTGACTTGAAGATCCAGGAAGAGCTTCAGGGAGTAGTTTGGGTCAGAGGTATGGAAGTGTGTTGGGTGGACAGAGAAATGTAGGGTGTGGAAAGGAAAGAGCAAATCAGGGAGAGACCTTTAGGATTATTAATTATCAAAAAAAAGTTTATAGAGGAAGAAAACTCCTTAAAAGAAACTGGAAAGGCAAAAGAAGATCAGAAAAATCTAATAGCTTGGCCACCTGCATCAGATGCTAAACAAACAATTTCTTGAAAGGCACGCACTTGTGCGTGTGCATCCAATGGAATAGCTACAATAAACATAAGAAATATGGTCACAAAACAGCATCCCTTGATTAATTTTCTGGAACATTCACTTGGTCATCCCAGTTTTTCTCTCAGATCCTCTCCTCTAAAACGTTGTCTGCAAAAACCTCCCCTAATGTCCTCTGTGTTTTTCTAATTAATTATATGACCCTAATTAAGATAGCCCTCTAATGTTTTAGATTAGGAGTTGAGAGTTATTAAAGAATTGATAAACGCTTACTGGATAATAGTAAATATATGAGAAACTTTGTAGAAGTCACACAAACATTAAGGAGTTTCATATTACAGCTATTTCTATGCAACTGATCACTAGTCAGGAGAAGTGTCTTTTATTTATGCCTGTAACTTCAGTATCAGTCCCCATTACTATGCTCCTAGTGCTCCCACTTAGCCTGCCCCTACTATGTGTCTATGGAAGATGCAGTGTGTTTCCAGGGAATTTGAATTTCCTTTTTTTTTTTTAACAGATTTTTCTTTTTTAAATTTTTTTTTTAAGACTTTATGTATTTATTTGACAGAGAGAGATCACAAGTAGGCAGAGAGGCAGGCGGAAGGAGAGAGAAGCAGGCTCTCGAGCCCGATGTGGGGGTCAATCCCAGGACCCTGAGATCATGACCTGAGCCGAAGCCAGAGGCTTAACCCCCTGAGCCACCAAGGAGCCCCCAGGGAATTTGAATTTCTAAGGGATTTACAATCACTAACTCCAAGCTTCTGCTCTATTATTTCACTTTATGGATCATTTCATCATCCTACTGTGCTGATATCTCTATGTTCCATTTTTTCCATACCCACAAACTACCACTTAACATCTCTGTGTGTGTTGCAGCCTTAGCTAAGGTTTTGAAGAGATATTAGACATTCAGAAGATTTTCTTTTAATTATGAAAAGAGAAGCCCTTTCCAGACAACTTTCTGAAATCTCAGGTTTAGAAAGGGTGTTCCTCTGGTTGCAAGATGGCTGAGACAATAGAAAATCTGTGTCTCCAGCCCGAGTGATAGGAGAGAAAAGAGAGAACATGATTAGTAATGGTTGCCAAGTAAGCATACCAATGATAATGTCCCCTAAACACAGGTATCTCTTCATCCTCATACAAATCCCAGGACATTGGACTACTAAGGTTCTCAATTTTATAGATGAAGAAACTGATACACAGGTAGGTGAACTAAAGCTGAAAACAAGGTGCAAAATATTTTTTAAAACCAACTTCTTACTTTAAGTTCTATAAATTGGCCACAAGCCACATGTGAGTCCTAACACTGGTCAAAAGAATACCAGCAGTCATTACACTGTTTGGTTTCACTGTAGCAATTCCCTGAGTATTCTTACCTCTTCTTGTTTGCGTAGCTTTTCTGTCCCTTCCTCTCTTCTTTCCAGAATTCCATCCTTTAAATTCCTAAGCCATTCACAAAGGTTTTCTGACCATTGTCATTCTGGTAACTTTGCTCTCCTTTAAATATCCATAGCTCTTAAGCTGTGATAATTTAGTTGATACTTGTTACAAATTGTCTTGAATTTTTGGTTATTCCCTTTTGTCTCAAGACGTTCTACTCATAAACTTCTGAAGAACAGAGAAGATAGCTGCTAAGAACTATAGCTATCCTACTCCCACTTCCTCCTGTCCCTTGTCCAGTTTCTCACAACTGTGTGCCATTTAAAAGATCAGGAATATAACGTACTCTGGTAATGTACAAGTAGATTTTTAAACTTAAACCATTTTTCCTAAACCATAATCATAAACAAATATTACTAAACTCGAAGGCGTTGGCTTCTCATATCTGAACTGTGAGAATAACTACTCACCCTTGTGTAGGCAAAGCTTCCTAAAACAAGGTAAAGAGGTCAAAGTTCTGTCCTTCATGTAATACTTATTGAGAACCTAAAAAGTTCCTATAGTGTACTAGGTTTTGAGGTTGTAAGGGTAAGTGATGACACAACCCTTGTCCTCTCAGAGCTCATAGTTTAGTGGGAAATGCAGAAGAGTTCTGTCAAGTACCATCTCTACCCCCATTTTGTCTGGAGCCTGTTAACTTCCGTGTCACCATTATCTCTAGGGGTTTAAGTCTATTCCTTTTTTTTCCCCCCCTCTTTCTATTCTATTTTGCAGGCTTCTTTCCTGGAATGGACCGGAATGCATTCTATCTTGTCAAATAGGCAACCTCTAAATCATGACTTCATTTTGTCTCCCAGTTCATGTTAGTTGTACATTTTGAAGCTTTCCCTCTGTGGTAGGCTACTCCTAAAATAGCTTCCAGTTGTCCCTGCCTCTGGGTAGTCAGTCATGCTCTTGGACAGTCTCCTCCCCTAGTGTGTGGACTGGATCGAGTGGCTTGCTTATAACAAGAAGGACATGGCAGTAGTTCCTTCCACATTCTCTCTGTGGCTTGTCTTGTGTGCTTGCTCTGGTGAAGTGATCTGCCAGGCTGAGAGGGGTTCCATAGTATAACCCGTAAGGCAAGAAACTGAGGGTAACTTTTCAGCCACTGTCAGCCAGAAACTGAAGCGCTGTGTCCAATAGCACAGAAGCAACTGAATCTGCCAACAGTCAGATTCTTGATCCACAGAAATTGTGGGATAATTAATGCTGCTTTTTTTTTTTTTTTTTTTTTGAGCCATGGTCTCTTGGGATAATTTGTTAAACAGCAATAGATAACAAATACAGCTTGGAAAAGACTGGATTTATCAGTTGCTGCATGGACTTAATATCTCGTCTTTTGCTCTCATTTAATCCAAGAGCTCTTTTTAACCTCTCATAAGAGGTCTTTCACTTTGGCTTCATCTCCCTTCACTTCTGTCTCCTAAATGGCCAGGACTGCTTGGTGAAGATTTCTGATTTCTTACAAGCAGCTAGATTTTGATTATCGTGTTATTAAGAATAGGGTACTAAAAGGACCATAAAACAATCTTCCTTCTTGGTAGGATAGGTCTCAAAGTCTTAGAAAATCTTTTCTGTTTAGGGCACTGGGCTGGCTACACATCTCTCTCAGCTAGACAACTCTAGTAGCTTCCTTACTGGTCTTCTTGACCCTGAATCTCTTCTCCCCATTGCAAGTTAGAAAGATCTTTCCCAAATGCAAATCTTTTCATTCCACTGCCACCTCCCACCCTCGTCCCCAACACACAAACACACAATACTTTGAGACCCTCTCAGTGATCTCAGATAAATGGTAGATGACCTCTTTAGTACCTCCCGGGCCTTGCAAGTTCCAGCCAGGGCATGCCTCTCCACCCTGCTGCTTCCTACTCTTTTTGCTCTTTCTGTCTGGCCACTTCAACTCCCTCCCTCCCTCTCTGTGCACTCTTTTTCTATAACCTGTTTCCACGCCCTGTTTCCTCTTCTAGGGATACTGTAGATGATTAAGGCACATTCATCGCTCAGATTACAGCTGCTCAATCCGATGTTCTTCCAGTGCTTTTATGATCTCCTCACATATGTTGACATCTCGCTATAAAACTCTGCTTCATTGCATGTGTCCTAATCACAATACCAAGACCTTTTGGTAGGAGTATTAGAATGCACATCTCCAGCCTCTTCCCTGTGGGCACCATGGAGTGTTTTTTCTCACCAGTTTGTCATAATGCCTGGCTGTGGTAGGTTCACAATAACTATTTGTGAACAAGTGTATGAACTAGACAGCACTCAACTGTCAGTTTTAATGAGTATGCTACTACTAGTCTAGGACTTCAGTGGAGAACTAACCTTGTGTTTCTCTAATACGACCATAGCAGACAAAACCAAAGGCAGATAGTAAGTTTTGAAAGCTTGCCATATTTGTACATCAAATGTGTTTTTCTCAACCTACTTAGTATATATTATTCCCAGTTTTGTGCTGTATGACATTTCATACATGCCAGAGTAAGAATTTATTATTAATATACAACATTAATAAATTTCTGGGTTCTTTTGACTAAATGTGATGAATTATTAGATTAATCCATTCAAACAGCAAATTAGTCACTTGGTTAATAATTGATTAGTAGCTAATCTTTTTAAAACCAGGCATATCATGGAGCATAAAAACCTATGAAGAACTGACATCCCTCGGAACACAGAAGGCCACTCCACACCATCTCCCTGACACTGCCCGGTTTTCTTCTTGGCGTGGTCACACTTCTCCTTGACACTGTTACTTTTCATTAGAATCAGGCTGGTAGTTTTCTCTAATCTTTGTTCCACTGATTAGCCTCTCTCAAAACGAATTTTTAAATAATGCTCAAAGCTTTTGAAAATATTGAGCTCTTCAAATTTAATTTTCTTCATTTTGTTTCTTATTTATACTCTGTAAATAAATATATATATTTCAAATTGAGACAGACCTTGAAACATAACGTGTCTTTATATAGCTGTGATCCACCCACTCAGAAGAAAACAATTCATGAACATGGAGTTTAAAATATATCATAAAATTCACGCTTCATGCTGTGCCAATTTAACACAAACATGCCACATCCCTTGCATTAATAACCCTAGATGATGACTGATAGAAGTTCATAGGATTGCAACTTAAAATCAATTTATAGATCAGAAAACAATTTGAGTAAGGAAATTTAGGGATACGGAAGAACCCTATCTACACTCTTACACAGATCACCAGAATCTGTGATGTCCTATGTGATTTGTTACATATATGAGGCAACAGGCAGTTGGGCCATTTTGTTTTTTTCTCAGGGGACTGGCGTGCCCTTTTTAGAGACATTTTTTCTTCTAGAAATTGATTAAAACAATAGTTGGGTAATATTCATGGAATGGGAAAATAATCTTCTTTAATTCTTAGAGTGTACAAAATGTCTCTCATTTATCACTAATGATGTGCAGAATTATTCAATCCAGGTTTAAAAAGATGTTAAAATTATGTGTTAAATTTATGTGTTAAAATTAAGAGTAAACATTAAAATTATATGAGTAAAAACAATATTGCTTTGTAGATTGTGAACTGTAGTGATGCTATTCACTAGCCCTAGAAGAATGATTTACATAGGGAAAAACAATAGCATTTTGCGTATGTGCAATTATATGATCAATTACATCATCTAGCAACCAAAATATTAAAATGAGCTAAATTAAGTTTATTTTTCATTCTCCAAGTGATTTTACAATCTAGGTCACTAAATATTATTTTGCAGAGTCCATCAATTTTCAAGTTTTTCTCAAAGTTGAACCCAGGAACAAAATTGTATTTTATTCTGATGTGTGTTTTTTTTTTTTTTTATCAGGAAAGTGTAATTTTTTAGAAAAATCTTATTAGAATGCTAATGCTGAACAAATAGACTAAAACATCACTTAAAGCTATCCATATTAAATGAAAGCGATTTGTGGAGATTTCTTCAGGACAGAATCTTTGTTCTAGTGCACACCTCTCTGATTTGAATTTGTAGCAGCAAAGTGGCATTGTGGGAGATAGGTCTCATTGGAAGAGTTTGGAAAGATGACATCACAGGTGAACACTTTATGCAAGAATGTTTTTATGAGTTCACTTTTAAGTAATACATTATTCAAGTAGAAATATTCCACAAGAATTTAATAGTCTACAAAAATTAACAACTATCCTTATGGGTATTGTTTTACGTTGTTCTGCTTTTATTTTTGTTTTTGTTTTTGTTTGTTTTGTTTGATTGTTAGGCCAGACTTTATTATCTGTGGGAAATAGTTTATTTATTTTTTTTTTTTTAAGATTTTATTTGTTTACTGGTCAGAGAGAGAGTGTGCATAAGCAGGGGGAACAGCAGGCAGAGGGAGCCAATGCGGGACTGGATCCTAGGGCCCTGGGATCACGACCTGCGCTGCATCAACTGAGCCACCTAGGTGTCTCTCTGTTTTTGTATTTATTATAAGAAAATGGACTTACTATCTTTTCTTAAGACATTTTTTCTGCATTTCTGATAAAAACCACTTATCTAAATTTGACTACTCCCTTCAGTAGCTGTGAGTGTGGGGCAGTGGATGTAAGAAGATGGGATGCATGAGCCTTTCAGGCCTGGCCCTCTCAGGGGAGCCAACCCATCATCTTTCCTTTTTGCCAGCCTGAGGCAGACCAACCAGGAGAACTTGTGATCCACATATTGACAAATACACAAGCAGAAGGAAAATGGAGGGAGCTTGGTTCCCTGAATCACATGTACAGGAAAAGTGCTTATGGATTACAGACCATTATTTTAAACTTTCTTGGGCAAGAGATAAACTTCACATATTAGGTCACTGGGTTTTTGTTTTTGTTTTTGTTTTTTAAGATTTTACTTATTTATTTGACAAAGAGACACAGCAAGAGAGGGAACACAATCAGGGGGAAATGGGAGTGGGAGAAGCAGGCTTCCTGCTGAGCAGGTAGCCTGATGTGGGGCTCGATCCCAGGTCCCTGGGATCATGACCTAAGCCAAAGGTAGCCACTTAAGGACTGAGCCAACCAGGCACCCGTAGGTCACTGCGATTTTAAACCAGCAGCTGTATTTTAGTTTTCTTACTACTATTTTAACTAAAGCATACTTAAATACGGTAAAATTAATGTTTTTTGTGTGTAGCTTATGCATTTTGGCAAAGGTATTTGGTCATTACCACATAGTCAAGCTCTAGAACTGTTCTTTCAGCCCCCCACAAAAGCACTCATGCCCCTTCGTAGTCTGTATCTCTCATTACTGTCATCCCTAGAAAACACTGATCTGTTTTATTTCCCTCTAGTTTTATCTTTTTTGAAATGTAAAATTAACGACACCGTACAGCATGTAGACTTTTGAGTAGTTTGGCATGAATGTTTGATATCCATCAATGTTCCTGTTTGTATCTAGTGCTGAAGCCTCTTTGTTGGTGCGTATCCCATTGTATGGGTGTATCACAGTTTAACCTTTCAAATGTTGGTTGGTATATGGGTTGTTTCCAATTTTGGACATTTATGAATAAAGCCACTGCAGGCATTCACCTACAAGTTTACTTGTGAACATACATATTCACATCTCTTGAATAAATACCCAGGCATGGGCTCATTGGGTCAAAAGGTGAGTGTATGTACAGCTTTATAAGAAACTGTCATGTTGTTCTGTGAAGTATCTGTGTAATTTTTCATTCTCATCAGTAACGTATGAATTCTAGTTCAGTATCATTGCAGTTGTTAGTGTTATTTGACCATTCTCATAAATGTTTCGTGGTCCTTTGTGTTAGTTTCTATCACTGTGTGACAGAGTACCATATACTTAGCACCTCAGTGCTGCCCAAATTTGTTACCTTCAAGTTCCTATGGGTCAGAAAGCTAGGCATGGCTATCTGGCTACTCTGCACAGTCTTACTAGACTGCAGACAAGGTATCCGTAGGGCTGCACCTCTCTGAGGCTCCGGATCTTCTTCCAGACTCATTCAGGTCACTGGCAGAGTTTAGTTTTTTGCATTGTGGGAATGAGGTCCCTGTTTTCTCGCTGGCTCTTGGTCTGCAGTCGCATTCAGTCCTAGTTGTCTCTTGGTCATGGACCCTCTCACAACAGGGCAGCTTCATTCTGCTTTGCGGCCAACAGAAATATGTCTCTTTGATTTCCTTTGTCTCTGACCACTAAACTGTTCTATAAGGACTTATCTAATTATAAAAGCCCCAGCAACATAATCTCCTTTAGGTTGAGCTCAAAATCAACTGATGAGAGATCTTAATCATACCTGTAAAAGCCTTTCAACTTGGCTGTATAATGTAATGTAATCATGGGCCTGATATCCCCTCACAGTTACAAGCCCCAGCCAACACTCATGGAGACGTGGATGTACAAGGGCATTGGTCACTGGAGGGTCATGTTAGATCCTTCCCACCATCTAGCTTACTTGGGTTTTAATTTCCACTTCCTTGTGACTAATGGTGTTGAACATGTGGTTGTATACTTACAGCCAGCTTTATTTCTTCACTGAAGTGTCTTTTGAAATATCTTGCCTATTTTTTATTGTTTTTTTTCTTATAATTGAGTTTTGAGAGTTCTTTGTACATTTAGACATGAGTCCTTTGTCAGATAAGTATTTTACAAATATATTCTCCCATCTGTGCCTTGTCTTTTCATTCTCTGAACATCATCTTTTGAAGAGTGAAGTCTTTTTTTTTTTTATTTCGAAGTTTTTAACTTCAGTGAAGTCCATTTTATAATTTTTATGGTTCATGCTTATAGTGGTACAAAGAAACATTTGCCCAGCAAGTTCACATAGATTTTTCTCCTGTGCTTTATCTTGAAGATTTCTAATTTTAGGTTTCATATTTAGGTCTATGATTGGTTTTTATTAACTTTGTTTAGGGCATAAAATACAATTTGAAGTTAATTATTTTGGTATGGATGCCCAGATTCCAGAATCACTTGCTGAAAAGAACATCTATTCTCCACAGCCTTTGCATCTGTGCCAAAAAATCAGCTCACCATATATGTGTGCATCTATTTCTGGACTCTTTTCTTTACAGTTGATTTGTATTTCTCTTCTTTCTTTAATATAATATTAATTTCATTGCTGTAGTTTTAAAGCACCTCCTAAAGTCAGATTATATGAGCTGCCCAACCATGTGTTTCTTTTCATACTTAGTTGTCTTTTAATATTAAGTAGGAAGCTGGCTGTAAGGTTTTGTTTAGCTGTCTTTTTAATGGATGGAGGACATTCTCTTCTATTTCTAGCTTACTGAGAGTTTTTATCATGAACAGGTATTGTATTTTGTCAAATGATTCTTCTGCATTGATTGAGATGATCATTTGTTTTTACTCTTCTTTAATCTGTTGCTGTGGTATAATTGCTCTGCTCTGTCGTGATGTATTAATATTTTTACATATTGCTAGATTCAATGTTTCAAATATTTTTGTGTCTATGTTCATGAAGGATATTAGGCTGTAGGTTTGTTTTACTGTAATGGCACTATCTGATTTTCCTTTCAGGGTAAGGCCAGCCTCATAAAAGAGGTTGGGAGGCAATGTTTCCTGTTTTATGGAATATTTTGCACTGAATTGGATATTTTTTTCTTTCTAAAATATTTGGTAGAAGTCATCGAGTGAACCTATCTAAGGTTTTCTTTGTTGGAAGCTTTTAAACTATAAATTCAATTACTATACGACGTAAGACTCTCCAAATTGTTGGTTTTTCTTGAGTGAGCTTTGGTGGTTCGTATCTTTCACGGAATTTGTCCATTTCATCTGTTGTCAAAATGTGTGGGCTTAAAATTGTACATAGTGTTCCGTTGTTATTATTTTAATATCTGTGTGTTCTTTAATCTCATTTCTTTCATACCTGATTTTGGTAATTCTCCTCCTTTTTTCTTGCTAAGTCTGACTAAAGACTTATCCATTTTATTTATTTACAAAGAAATAGTTTTTTTTTTTTAATTATAGTGATTGTCTCTGGTTTTTTTTTGTCTTCAGTTTCATTGTTTTATGCCCTTTATTATTTTCTTCTTCCTGTTTGTTTTTGTTTTTCTTTTCTTTTTCTAGTTTATTCCTAGGATTTCAGGCTCTTGTCTTTTCTAGAGAAAACATTTAACATTATATATTTCTTAAAAGTACTGAGTTAGCTGGATTCCAAGAGTTTTCATATTCTTTGTTTTTATTTCCATTCAATTTAAATTATTTTCTAAATTTCCTTGAGACTTCCTCTTTATCCCATGAGTTATATAGAAGTGTACTGCTTAATTTCCAAATATTTGAGTTTTTTCCATCTGCTTTTCCCCCGTATGCTTTCACTAGTTCCTAGTTAAAATTTTTTATGAGCAGAGCTCATAGTTTGTATGATTTGTAAAAGTACTTAGGCCTAGAAATAGCCATGTGCTTTCTTCTCCTTGGCTGCTTGTGTTAGAGTATGAGTCAACCTGGTCAAAATGTTACCTTCATCACAGGTACCCTGTGACTATCTTCAGGGTACCACTGACTCCAGGTTTCTCTAGCATGACCTTGTTCTTGGGGTGGGACTGGTTTGTCAGAGGTTTTTTTCAATGTTTTCTGTTACTGTGAGGTGTTCTCTCGTGCCTACACTCAGGGAGCATCTGTCTCCATGCTCTTTCCCTTCCCCCCCAGAGGTGTACCATTGTTGGTTGTTACTCTGATTGCCAGTCCATCAGTGAAAGACAGGTGTGTTCTCTGTTATCTTCGTAGAGTATTATTCTCTTTGCCCCTGGCTTGAACTTGTTTCAGGGATTCTTCCCTTCCCTCAGTGGTAGGAGACTAATGATCCTTCAGTACCAATGGGATTTTTCCTTTCCCTCTCCAGCTCTATGGGTCTATACCTGTACTCTGGAGTAGTAAGTGTTCTTGGCTTTCTCACAACTTTAGGTTCGTGTTCCATGGACAGAATGGTCTTTGACATTTGCATTGTGAGGAAGTCTTTCTCTGGTCTCCCTGTTTCCAGTTATTCTCATGAGGCCTAGTAGAGATTAATGGAGAAGAATCTTTGAGTGGCTGTAGACTCTCCTATGTTTTTGGCTCCCAGGGCCTTTTTACTCTCATGTTAGCCTAACACTTCTGCAGTGAAACAAAATTTTTAGCTGAGTTCCCCTTACTTACCCCATCTTCCTCCCCTGCTCTGCTCTTGATGAATCAGTGCTTAAGAACTATATCTCCTTAGAAGCCATCTCCTTTTAGATTACAGGCTAATTGGTTGTCCTGCAATCTCACCAGTCTGATGAGTGCAAGAAAATTTATCATTTTGAAAATCACATATCTTTTTCCCTATTAGTAGGTTGGGAGCAACACTCCTTTTTGCTTTCTAGGTCTGAAGAAGCAGCCAGACATTCACTAATAGATTTTGAAATATTTTTTTATATATTGACTCTAAAATTATCATTTATTTGAAATCTATAAATGAGAAAGCCATGAGAAGTAGCTTCTCTTAGTGGATTCTGAGAGTACTACTATTGAATGCACTTTACAAATGAATAAATTGAGCTTAGGGGGTTGTCCAAGACTTGAAGTCATGCAGCTCATAATGACAGAGCTGCACTTTAGGACCAGAGCTGTCCTTGATCTGTATGGTTTAGATTCTGACATACAAAAATATATACTCAGACTATTCATTGGAATAGAAAGCCTAGCTTTCAAAGAATTTGTGGGCATTTAAAAAATAATCATGTCCCTTGAAAATGAAGACAAAATAAATACCAATATGAAATAACAACAACAACAACAAAGCCTAAATTTTAAGATGAATTATCAAAGCAGCCACCTCCTCTTAACCCTTTTATCACCAACATTTAGCAAGTCCTCAAAAAGTCTTTCCTGATTTAATGATTTAATAAGTTATTGAGTGGGTAAATGGATAAAATTTTTTCAGGAGTTTAAACAGAACATTCACTATTACTTAAGTATTTTGCTGGGTATGCTTGCACACAGAATACTAATCTTCTCATAGGAAATTGTGATGTTTCCTGATAGTATTTGTTTTTATTAAAATTTGTCACAGATGTCCTGTGAACTTTATTTTCAGGGAAAGTGACCTGATCTCAGCTAAATAGGAAGGAGACTGGAAAGTTTACCAAACGATGAGATTGTGATATCAAAGTCCTCAGCACAACAGCTAATTGCACATACCATAAACTTGAGTTCCCCACATTTATTTACAGTATTTGAAAGTCTACATTCTAGGGCTAGACTAACATGGAATAACATAATTCCATGGAGAGAGGAGTATCGAAGGAAAAGAGTAGGAAAAACAGAAGTATTTGATAATATGTGAGCTTTTAAAAACATTCCAGGGTGGATTTATTTACCTGTTTGGAAATGAATTCAGTAAGATCACTTATTTAAGAACTGGGAATGTCATTTTTCCCACACAAACCAGATATAATCTTTTTGATGCACAATAGCCCAAGACGGTTGACCATGTATGGTGGTTTTGGACATAAAACTGTAGCCCTCAAGGCTAGGCATGTGTTGACAGTTCATGTGCATGTTTGTATGAACATCAATGGAGAATTATGCAAACATTTGAAATCACTGTGATTATAAATGAAACTTTACTGAATCTACAGTCCTTTTAAGCACACCTTAGAATAAATTGGAATGATTTAAGAAATCATGATATCAATTCTTGTTTTGCCCAGCCTGCGAGAGGCTCTACTGTACCACATAGTTTTACAGTTTTGTCTTTCTAGGTTATTTAATACTGAGTTGAAATGAATTTATCCTCAAAAGTCATATTTCTGTTAGGGAAAAAAAAAAAAAAAGACCTTATGGGAATTCTAGAAGCAAGGCTCCTAATTGGGCTATAACACAGTATGGATATAACCAAATCAGAGGATTACTGAAAATGGTTTCAAGAAATTCTATGGTTTTCACATTTTTTTTGTTTTGTTTTAAAACAATATCATATGAGATGGGTATTTGAAGATACAAGTGTGAGAAAACAAATTAGACTGCTCAATTTCTATTATCAATACAGGAATACTTAATAACAATTATATCAGAAAATCTAAATTTTTGAGACATTTTCTAAGTCAGGCCAGACATATCACATAAAGCAATTTTCACCTATGCCTTTTGACTTGGGCCAGCTTAAAATACCCACGCACATAAGCAGTCAAGATATAGGGATTTAAGGAATCAGGAATGGTCACCCAGGTTCTTTATTACCTTGGGAAAGTCACTGTACATATTTTATTCTCTAGTGCCCTTCTTTCAGTTGACCAATATATATAATAGCATCACTGATAAAATATTCTTACATAAACTGTTCCCATTTTTAAATATTATATATTTGAAAATAGTAGTCCAAGTTAGTAATACTTTGTGTAGTCCAGATTTCCATTTGAGTTTACTTAAAAAGATTTCTAAATGCTTTAAAGGAAGAGATTTCTTCCTTTTGGTACTTTAAACAATTAAGTTGTCCTCCAGAGATTGGATATGCAAATGGTTATCTAGAACTTTGGGAATATTAGAAAGTTTAAAGCAGGAGGTAATGCTCCAGAAGGTGGAGGAAATTACAGTGAAAGCATGCATAGTATGCCTTCTTTGAAAAGTGGTCCAATCTGCCTCATCAATGATTATGTTCTTATAACTCTTCTTTGTGAGAAGTTTGTACTCTAAATCAGGTTACATGTTACTAAAGTGCTTACTCAGTTACTATGAAGTACTTAGCAAGTTCCATGTGCTATACTTCTTATCTTTTTTTAAACTTTTTTCTCACCATAGCACATAACCTGCCCATTGTCTATCACGGAGCCATCCCATCCCTCCCACCCACCTCCATCCATCCATGTGCTATTCTAAACACTCTCACAGAGGCATTTTTTCAACTTATTAACAAACTTAGGAGGAAGTTAATAATATCTGTGCATAAGAAAACTGAGACAAAATTTAAATTCTCTGAGTTCACATAACTCTTAAGTGATGGATCCAAGTAGGGACCTAGTTAAAAAACCCCATTTGAATCTCTAAAATCTTGTGATCCCAAGTTAGGAAGGCTGTGTGTCTCTTATGTAATTAAAAGAAAAAAGGGATTTGTAATGAATGTGAATTTTATACAGTAGTAGATTTGTGACATATGGAAATATATTTATTTAAATTACATGTTTTGAGTTTATTTTTACTGACTTTGTTTTCAGAACTATAAATTAGAGAACTGTAATAATTCCTTATATATGAGAAGAATATAGTTCTATGTTAAATATCCATGTTGCTGAAATATTTTTGATGGACCATATGTAAATTAAATGTTAAATGCTGTGTTACTCTCTAGAGGAAGCCCTGCACATGTGTTTATCAATAAAGAAAATGTCATATTCAATTATAATTTATCTACCAGTATAATTATAAATCTATGAGATCCTGGTAGTGTCATATGTTTCTGGAGTCATATACTTTCATAACTCCAACAGATCTCCAAACCTAATCTCATCATGAAGCCAGAAAATATATTAAAGTCTTTGTGGTTAGTTTGATTCGCTGGTTCTTTGGCCCTCTGCAAGTTTCATAACCAGTAGCAAAACTCATGGCTCCTTTTTAGAGCCAAACCTCATTCTGGCATAGTACCAGTGTTCATTTCTTTGGGAAATGTGCTCTACTGTTTGACCAACTAATTTTAAAATAAATGCTGGTAATAAAGGAAGAATATTCCATACTAGCTTTATTTTATTTTTTTGCATTAGCTACTACTGTATTGGGTCTTAAAGTATCTTTCTTGAGGTACATTTTTTTATATTAGGGTGACTCCTTCATCATTTTTTTCTTCTACTCTTTCTCTCTTCTTCTTGTCAACTACTACTTGTTTAAAGCGTACCTTAGGGCAGGCATTTTTTAAAGAAAATTTTACACACCCCGGGCATGATGCAGAAAGAAAACGGAAATCATTTTACTGCTGATTTTCAAAGGTTAGTGTCACCTTCATCAGGTGGGGATCCTGGTAATCGGAGCCGATACGATGGGGGGACTACCGAGTGATGATCGGTAGATGACTTTATTTTTTACAATCACTTCTTTTATACTTTACACAAGATCCGATTACAAACAGGATATAGGTTTACGTGCAGGACATGAACTGTGTGTGAGATGTGAGCTACGTGCAGGACGTGGGCTACGTGCAGGCAATCGAGTGCGACAAATATACCAACAACGATGATCTCTTAGCTTTAAATGACAAGAACAAGTTAAGGATTCTCCATACTTATCAGATCTATCTAAAGGAGGACAGGAAAGCACTCCAGGGATCCTCCCATGTTCATTCCGGGCGTTGGCCCATGAAGACTGTTGCCCTCCATCTCCTGGAGTTTTCTCTTAGAATCCGACGTGACCAGTCACATTGGCGAGGATCTGGGTTGTGTTCTAACAATTCCCCCTTTTTTGTTTTTTAACTGCAACACTTTAAGAGCCAATTCCAAGCTAGATGCCTGTTGTTTGTTCGCTCATCTTTTGAAGAGACAGTACGCTATAAGAAATGTACAAAAACATACTAACAAGCTAATTCCTGCCCCAGAAACAGAATGCATAATACTCTGAAACCAAGCTCGAGGGTCAAGGCCCTGCAGGGCCTCAGCGGTCCCTGTAGGGAGCCCCTCATAAGAAACGCCTGGCAATTTGTTTCGAAAGTTTCAAAAATCTCCTGCTGGAGCTCTTGGATGTCAAAAGATATATTCCCTCGTAAGTCTTGTAAAAAATATTTGATCTTATCCCATTCAAAATGAGTACTATTATATTTTTCAGGGGTCCTTTCTTACGAAGAGACAGCACATGTATCTTGTGAGTGGCCTTCTGTGTCTCTTGTGTCTCCAGATCTTTCTCGGAAATCGGGGGTGCAGGGGAGGGTCATTGGTTTTCTGGGACCTGATGAGCCAGAGAAGAAGCTATAGTGTTTTAGAGGTTCCATCATCAGAATCGGAGGAAATAAAAGCAGACCCTTTGCCTTTCCTTAATAGGAGGCCAGGGAGCCATTCATTAAAAGATTTGAACCAAATAGAAATAGATGCTTCAAGGGATTGCTGTGATTGTGAGAAGTGTTTTTCTCTCTGCTGTCTGAATGTCGCCTTGGGGTAAATTCAAAAAATTTAGAGTAAATAAAAGAGAGTGCTAAAACATCTTTGGGGTTCCCCCTTTTTTGTTTTTTAATAATTGCAGTTTTAGTGTACAATGAGCTCGTTCAACTATACCTTGTTTTTGTGGGTTTTAAGGTATACCTGTAGTATGAAAAATCTGCCAGTCGGAACAAAAGGCAGGAAATGTGTGGCTTGTGTAAGCTGGTGCATTATCAGTTTTTATGGTAGTAGGGACCCCCCCCCCATAACACTAAAACATTGCAATAGAGTAGAGTGGACAGCAGTAAAGGACTCGGAGAATTGAGGAACTGCCCAAAGAAATCTAGAATATGTATCAATAACAACATGTAAATAAGGTTGACGAGGGAATAGAGCGAAATGAGTTACATCCATTTGCCGTGGTTCGTTGGCTTGTCAGCCATGAGGATTGGCTTCTGAAGTGTGTGGGCGACAGATAGGATGGGATTGAACAATGTTATGGCCTTTCGTAGTGGAATTTGGTAACGGTTGTGTAGTCGATTATCGTTAGTATGCAAAACTGAGTGTTCATCTGCCGGTGATGTGAAAATAAGACAAACCAGTATATATGCTTGGCAGTTACCTTCTACCATGGGTTCTGGGAGGGAAGAATGGGCCCTAATATGGGTGACATAGAGAGGATGGGGACATGATCGTACAAGGGACTGCAGTTTTGTGAGGAGGTGTCAATGGTTTTTTTGTGTTGTAGATATCTGAGCTATTTCAATGGCAGAAAAGAGACCAACCACAGAAGCAGAATCAGAAACAATGTTAAGTGCAGAAGATATACGAGTTAACAGAGCAGTAAGAACAAACATTTCTGTTTGTTGCACTGAAGCATACTCGCTTTGAATTGAGAGGTTTAATCCAGGTCCATGTATGCCTCCTTTTCCAGTCGAGGAGCCATCAGTATAATACACGGGAGTGCCTGTAATTGGACTAGTTTTATAGATATTAGAAATTACAAATGATTTTTTAGGAAATCCCATAATTTACCCGCAGGGTAATGGTTTCCAGTGGTTCCAGAATATCCTGCTAAAGCATTAAGGAGATCCATTTTCTTCCCTATTTCCCTCAAGAAAAATAGGGAGGGGAAATAGGGAAGAAAAATGTTTTATAGAAATAGGAAGAATGATAACGTGAGGTTCGTATCCCAATATTTGAAGACATCTGGTTCGGCCAAGGATAATGAGGTCTGCAAGGAGGTCAACATATGCAGTTAAAACCTTAGGAGCTCGGTGTTTCAAGTAGATCCATTCTAAAGGAGAGTCTTGTTGAGCTGTCACCCCTCTAGGGGTGTAGGGAATAGAAAATAACAGTAAAGGTAATGCAGGATCGTATTGATGCAAGAACATTTGATGAAAGCATTCTTCAAGGAACTGAAGTTCCTGTTAAGCTTCGAGGACTATCAAGGTTAGGGTCTCCCTCAAGAGTGGCAAATAGATGTATGTGTAAGTTGATGTGTAGGAATACCCAAAATTGGGCGTAACCAACTAATATATCCTAATAATTTTTGAAAATCATTTAGTGTATGTAAAGTACTTAAAGTACTCTAAATGGAAAACTTCTGAGGATGAACGGTGGTACGTTCTATAATATGACCCAAATAGGAGAAGGGTGGAGTAAAATGTACCTTTTCAGGAGCTGTTGTAAGACCAGCCTGTTGTAGGTACTGTTGTGTATTTGAAAACAATTGATGTAAGACCTCTGGGGTTGGGGCTGCTAGTAAGATATCATCCATGTAATGAATAATACAACATGTGGGATATAATTGTCAAATGGGCTCAAGAATCTTTCCTAAAAAAAAATACTGGCACATCATAGGAGAGTTAGCGATGCTGTGAAGGAGAACTTTCCATTGAAATCTTTGTAAAGTTTCCTGTTGATTTACTGTTGGAATTGAAAACACAAAATGCTCTTTGTCTGAGGGGTGGATAGGAATAGTGTAAAAGCAGTCTTATAAATCCAAAACTACTAAAGGCCATTTAGTAGGTATATAAGAGGGAGCAGGAAGTCCTGGTTGTAATGTACCCATAGTTACCATTGCAGCATTAATATTATGGAGATCCATTAATAATCTCCATTTGCCTAACCTTTTCTTTATAACAAAAATTAGAGAATTCCAAGGAGAAAAAGAAAGTTCAGTATGTCCTTTTTTTAATTGTTCTTGAATTTTAATTTTTAGAGCCTGCAGTTTTTCTAATGTGAGGGGCCACTGGGGAGTCCAAATAGGCTTGTTACTTTTCCAGGTAACTGGAATTGGTGAAGGGGCTTTGTCAGCTCCAGTGGCCCCTATATAAAACCCAGCCCAGCACGAGTATCATTAGGGTTAAGATCTATAGGTTCACATACCCCTTGTAAGTTTTACCTAAGCCTTTCCCGGGAATATACCCCATGTTTTTCATCATGTTTTTTACAAGTGAGGATGGAGGTATGTGAATTTCAGCATCCCATTGTTGTAACAGATCTCATCCCCAGAGATTAATGGGTACGGAGGCAATGTAAGGTTGAATATGACCTTGTAATCCGTCTGGGCCCACACATGGCAGAGGTCAGCTCTTTAGTCTTAATTGTTGAGTAGTTACAAAGCCAAGACCTTCAAGGGCATAGTCAGCAGGCATTGTAGGCCATTGGCATGGCCAACATTGACAAAAAATGATAGAGATATCTGCTCCAGAATCTAAAAGCCCTCCAAATATTCATCCCTTAATAGAAAGCTTCACTTGCAGTCAACTTCCTTCAAACAGTTTCTTAGGAAAATAAATCTTTTTATTAGTACTGCCGAATCCTCCTACCCTGAGGTTTGAAGATTGAGTAGGCATAATACAGGGAAGTAACAGAAGTTGGCCGACTCACTCACCTGCTGGAAGGGTCCAGGGAACAGTGACATAAACCATAATTTGAATCTCACCATAATAATCGGATTCTGTAACTCATGTATGTACTGTAACTCCTTTCATAGTTAAACTACTCTGTCCAAGCATGAGACCAACCATATTTGAGGGTATAGGTCCATATAGGTTTGTTGACAATTTATAAGAACATTGAGATGGATGTATAAAGCAAGCCTTAGGGAGAGGGATATCAAGAGCAGCGCTCCCCTGAGTAGCAGGGACTAAGTCCATTACTGAGAGTCCCTGTTGGGTCTCTGAATAGGATAGTTCCATGACCCCACATGTACTGGGGCCTGGGGTTGGCTCCTTAGGGAGTTTCCCTGATGATCCCAACGGATTTCTATCTCTGCTGGTTTTTGATTTACATTTCTTAGCCCAATGTTTGCCTCCTTGACAGCAGGGACAAACATTAGGGGGTTGAATCTTGGATTTATTTAGGCGATTGGCAGGAGCAGGAGCAACCATACAGGGAGGGAGACGACATTGTTTTTTTTTTTTTTTTTATGTGTCCTGTTTGTCCACAATTAAAACATTTCGCCTGCAATTGTTTTTGAACAGCCATGGTTTCTAACACTGTTACTCGGGCCTGATGTTTAAAGGATCCTACATTACGACAAGCTTTTAAATAATCCATGACATTTCCAGATTCTCTAAGAGGTCGAATCAGGGCCTGGCAATCTTCATTAGCACTATCATATGCTAGTTGTTTTAAGAATATTTCCTGAATTTGTCCTCCTCTTACTTGCTTTTCCAATGATTCTTTTAACCTGCCAATAAAATCAACGTATGGTTCTTTAGGCCCTTGTTGTATTCTTGTATAACTGGCAGTATAATCGGTACCCAAATTAATTTTTTGTCAGGCCTGTAGGACTACCTCACGTATGTGGTGAAGGGCTGCAGAGGGACGTTATGAGTTTGATGATTAGAAGTCATCCAAGCTTCTGTTCCCATGAGCATATCATAAGTGACTGCTGCGACGTTCCCTCTCTGTCCTAAACTTCTAACCTTTTCATGTGCCTCCTCAGAAAGCCACATTTTCCATTATAAAAACTCAGAAATTCAGAAGAGGTTAATACCGTCTTAGCTATGAGTTGAAAATCATAGGGAATCTAGTGGACATTATTGCTCCAACTGAAAAAATATTCATAACAATAAGGACAAGTAGGCCCATACATGAAACAGAACTTTTTAAATTCTCTTACAATCTCCGTTTGCATCCCATCATAAGTATTTGGCCCACTAGCATGGAAAGTTACAGGGAAAACTAAGTGCAGCTCATGGGGGCAAGACAGTGTAGAAATAGAATTGTGTTTTTTTAGTTTATGTTGGTCCTAGTTGTAACATGAGTAAGTTATCATCCAACCCAGTGTCATTTCCCTAACCCCCAAAGAAGTCTGCAGCTAATTCCTCATCCTCATGCCCAGAGGGAATCAGAGATGCGGTGGCCAAGGGAGAAATATGGCGTTTGTCCTTTTTGCCGAAAAATAATTTTTACTTTTAGTTTGAATTTGTCAGGTTGATTCCCCCATCAAACTCCTATGTATGCAGAGAGGCGGCTGTTTCAGCCTTAAGATCCTCTTCCTTACATTCTCCTCCAAGAAGTAAAATTACAAGGGGCATCTGGCTAGCTCCGTCAGGAGAGCACCTGACTCTTGATCTTAGGATCATGAGTTCAAGCCCCACGTTGGGTGTAGAGATTACTTTAAAAAAAAAAGAAATAAAATTACAGTTTTTACCAACGCCTGTGTAACCCAAAATTCCACAGGAATTTTTTCACCTTGTCTATAAGCCTTTTCCACATTATGGAATGCTCGCTCCCAAATTGCCTCTTCCAAGGTTCCTTCATCGGGAAACCAAGGATTATATTCTCAAATAATATCCAGACAAGTTCTTAACTGACATCTGGATACTTGAGCACCTCCCCGAGATAAAAGGTGTGGTATTAATGCTAGAAAAGACTGGGCACAACTTTGATTCTGCCCCATCCTTCTCACTTACCTCCCTCTGTGAGGGCCTCCCGATCACTGCGGGACTCTTCATCAATTTCAGGTCCCTGTTTGGGCGCCACTTGTCACCTCTACAAGGTGGGGATCCTGGTGATGGTAGCCGAAATGACGAGGGGGACTACTGACTGATGATGAGTAGACGGCTTTATTTCTTAACAATCACTTCTCTTATACTTTAAACAAGATCTGGTTACAGATGGGATATAGATTTACATGCAGGACGTGAACTGCATGTGAGATCTGAGCTAAGTGCAGGACGTGGACTATGTGCAGGCAATCAAGTGCCACAAGTGCACAACAATGATTATCTCTTAGCTCTAAATGACAAGAGCAAGTTAAGGATTCTCCACACTTATCAGATCCATCTAAAGGAGGACATGAAAGCACTCTGGGGATCCTCTTGTGTTTATTCCGGGCATCGGCCTAGGAAGACTCTTGCCCTCCTTCTCCTGGAGTTTTCTCTCAGGATCCGACAGGACCCTAGTCACATTGTCGGGGATCCGGGTTGTGTTCCAACAGGTTAGCTTTTTTCCTATTATCCTGGTACCATACAGTCCCAAAGCATTTATAAATCTCTGGGCATAAAACGAGTTCAGTGAATACAGTCTTTAGAATGTGATAGTCATGAAATAAAAATAAATTCACTCTATTGTATACTTAGTAAGTTTAGTTAATATCAACTCTAAACACAAGTATTAGATCATTAATATAGTATCGCTATATATCTTTTCATTATTTTTATATTCAATTTTAATCTGAGTACACTTGTGATACTGGATATCAATTTGTCATCCATCATTAGTTTGTAAACATTTGCTATTTTCATTGCTATCATTCGTGAAGAATTATAAAACTGTCTAGTGACTGTAACATGTTACTTTTCTTACTCTTAGACATTTAGTTATCTATTTTTGCATAGTATGCTTTTTTAAAAATTGTTTAGTTATTTTTATTTTTTATTATTTTTTAATTAACATGTAATGTATTATTTGTTTCAGCGGTACAGGTCTGTGAATCATCAGTCTTAGATAATTTGCAGCACCTACCGTATCACATACCCTCCCCAGGGTCCATCACACCAGCCACCCTACCCCTCTTACCCATCCTCCCCTCCAGCAACACTCAGTGTTTGTTTCCTAAGATTAAGAATCTCCTATGGTTTGTTTCCCTCCCCAGTCCCGTCTTGTTTCATTTTTCCCTCCCTTCCCACCATTAACCCCCACTCTGCCTCTTAAACTCCTCATATCAGAGGGAACATATGATTGTTCTCTTTCTCTCATTGACTGACTTTGTTTACCATAATACCCTCTAGTTTCATCCACATCATTGTAAATGGCAAGATTTCAGGGGTTTTTGATGGCTGCATAGTAGTCTATTATATATATATATACATACATCACCTCTTCTTTATCCATTCATCTGTTGATGGACATCTCAGCTCTTTCCATAGTTTGGCTATTGTGGACATTGCTGCTATAAACATTCGGGTGCATGTGCCCCCTTCCTATCACTACATTTGTATCTTTAGGGTAGGTAACCCAGTAGTGTGATTGCTGGGTCATAGGGTAACTCTATTTTCAACTTTTTTGAGGAACCTCCATACTATTTTCCACAGTGGTTGCACCAGCTTGCATTCCCACCAACAACATAGGAGGGTTACCTTTTCTCTGCATCCTTGCCAACATCTATCATTTCCTGACTTATTAATCTTAGCTATTCAGACTGGTGAGAGGTGGTATCTCACTATGTTTTTGATTTGTATCTCCCTGATGATGTGTGATGTTGAGCACTTTTTCATGTCTTTATGGGCCATTTGGATGTCTTCTTCACAGAAATGTCTGTTCATGTCTTCTGCCCATTTCTTGATTGGATTATTTGTTCTTTGGGTGTTGAGTTTGATAAGGTCTTTATAGATTTTGGATACTAGCCCTTTATCTGATATGTCATTTGCAAATACCCTCTGCCATTCTGTCAGTTGTCTTTTGGTTTTGTTGACTGTTTCCTTTGCTATGCAAAAGCTTTTGATCTTGAAGAAGTCCCAATAGTTCATTTTTGCCCTTGCTTCTCTTGTCTTTGGTGATGTTTCTAGGAAGAAGTTGATGTGGCTGAGGCCGAAGAGGTTATTATCTGTCTTCTCCTCAAGGATTTTGATGGATTCCTTTCTCACGTTGAGGTCTTTCATCCATTTTGGGTCTATTTTTGTGTGTGGTGTAAGGAGATGGTCCAGTTTCATTCTTCTGCATGTGGCTGTCCAAGTTTCCCAACACCATTTGTTGAAGAGGCTATCTTTTTTCCATTGGACATTCTTTCCTGCTTTATCGAAGATTAGTTGACCATAGAGTTCAGGGTCCATTTCTGGGCTCTCTATTCTGTTCTTTTGATCTATGTGTCTGTTTTTTTTTTGCCAGTAGCATGTTGTCCTGATGATGACAGCTTTGTAATAGAGTTTGAAGTCTGGAATTGTGATGCCACCAACTTTGGCTTTCTTTTTCAACATTTCTCTGGCTATTCGAGGTCTTTTCTGGTTCCATATAAATTTGGGATCATTTGTTCCATTTCTTTGAGAAAATTTGATGGTATTTTGATAGGGATTGTGTTAAATGTATAGATTGCTTTAGGTAGCATAGACATTTTTAAAATATTTGTTCTTCCAATCCATAAGCATAGAACGTTTTTTCATTTCTTTGTGTCTTCCTCAATTTCTTTCATGAATACTTTGTAGTCTTCTGAGTACAGATTCTTCGCCTCTTTGGTTAGGTTTATTCCCAGGTATCTTATAGTTTTGGGTGCAATTGTAAATGGGATGGACTCCTTAATTTCTCTTTCTTCTGTCTTGTTGTTGGTGTAGAGAAATGCGACTGATTTCTGTGCATTGATTTTATATCCTGAAACTTTACTGAATTCCTGTACGAGTTCTAGCAGTTTTGGAGTGGAGTCTTTTGGGTTTTCCACATAGAGTATCATATCATCCGCGAAGAGTGATAGTTTGACTTCTTCTTTGCCGATTTGGATGCCTTTAATTTCTTTTTTGTTGTCTGATTGCTGAGGCTAGGACTTCTAGTACTATATTGAATAGCAGTGGTGATAACGGACATCCCTGCCGTGTTCCTGACCTTAGCGGAAAAGCTTTCAGTTTTTCTCCATTGAGAATGATATTTGCGATGGGTTTTTCGTAGATGGCTTTGATAATATTGAGGTATGTGCCCTCTATCCCTACACTTTGAAGAGTTTTGATCAGGAAGGGATGCTGTACTTTGTCAAATGCTTTTTCAGCATCTATTGAGAGTATCATATGGTTCCTGTTCTTTCTTTTATTAATGTGTTGTATCACATTGATTGATTTGCGGATGTTGAACCAACCTTGCAGCCCTGGAATAAATCCCACTTGGTCGTGGTGAATAATCCTTTTAATGTACTGTTGAATCCTATTGGCTAGTATTTTGGTGAGAATTTTTGCATCTGTGTTCATCAAGGATATTGGTCTGTAGTTCTCTTTTTTGATGGGATCCTTGTCTGGTTTTGGGATCAAGGTGATGCTGGCCTCATAAAAGGAGTTTGGAAGTTTTCCTTCCATTTCTATTTTTTGGAACAGTCTCAGGAGAATAGGTTTAGTTCTTCTTTAAATGTTTGGTTGAATTCCCCTGGGAAGCCGTCTGGCCCTGGGCTTTTGTTTGTTTGGAGATTTTTGATGACTGTTTCAATCTCCTTACTGGTTATGGGTCTGTTCAGGCTTTCTATTTCTTCCTGGTTCAGTTGTGGTAGTTTATATGTCTCTAGGAATGCATCCATTTCTTCCAGATTGTCAAATTTGTTGGCATAGAGTTGCTCATAATATGTTCTTATAATTGTCTGTATTTCTTGGGTGTTAGTTGTGATCTCTCCTCTTTCATTCATGATTTTATTGATTTGGGTCCTTTCTCTTTTCTTTTTGATAAGTCTGGCCAGGGGTTTATCAATCTTATTAATTCTTTCAAAGAACCAGCTCCTAGTTTCGTTGATTTTTTCTATTGTTTTTTTGGTTTCTATTTCATTGATTTCTGCTCTGATCTTTATGATTTCTCTTCTCCTGCTGGGTTTAGGGTTTCTTTCTTTTCTTTCTCCAGCTCCTTTAGGTGTAGGGTTAGGTTGTGTACCTGAGACCTTTCTTGTTTCTTGAGAAAGGCTTGTACCGCTATATATTTTCCTCTCAGGACTGCCTTTGTTGTGTCCCACAGATTTTGAACTGTTGTATTTTCATTATCATTTGTTTCCATGAATTTTTTCAATTCTTCTTTAATTTCCTGGTTGACCCATTCATTCTTTAGAAGGATGCTGTTTAGTCGCCATGTATTTGGGTTCTTTCCAAATTTCCTCTTGTGATTGAGTTCTAGCTTCAGGGCATTGTGGTCTGAAAATATGCAGGGAATGATACCAATCTTTTGATATCGGTTGAGACCTGATTTAGAACCAAGGATGTGATCTATTCTGGAGAATGTTCCATGTGCACTAGAGAAGAATGTGTATTCTGTTGCTTTGGGATGAAATGTTCTGAATATATCTGTGATGTCCATCTGGTCCAGTGTGTCATTTAAGGCCTTTATTTCCTTGTTGATCTTTTGCTTGGATGATCTGTCCATTTCAGTGAGGGGCGTGTTAAAGTCCCCTACTATTATTGTATGATTGTTGATGTGTTTCTTTGATTTTGTTATTAATTGGTTTATATAGTTGGCTGCTCCCACGTTAGGGGCATAGATATTTAAAATTGTTAGATCTTCTTGTTGGACAGATCCTTTGAGTATGATATAGTGTCCTTCTTCATCTCTTATTATAGTCTTTGGTTTAAAATCTAATTGATCTGATATAAGGATTGCCACTCCTGCTTTCTTCTGATGTCCATTAGCATGGTAAATTCTTTTCCACCCCCTCACTTTAAATCTGGAGGTGTCTACGGGTTTAAAATGAGTTTCTTGTAGGCAACATATAGATGGGTTTTGTTTTTTTATCCATTCTGATACCCTGTGTCTTTTGATTGGGGCATTTAGCCCATTAACATTCAGGGTAACTATTGAGAGATATGAATTTAGTGCCATTGTATTGCCTGTAAGGTGACTGCTATTATATATTGTTTCTGTTCCTTTCTGATCTACTACTTTTAGGGTCTCTCTTTGCTTAGAGGACCCCTTTCAATATTTCCTGTAGAGCTGGTTTGGTGTTTGCAAATTCTTTCAGTTTTTGTTTGTCCTGGAAGCTTTTAATCTCTCCTATTTTCAATGATAACCTAGCTGGATATAGTATTCTTGGCTGCATGTTTTTCTCGTTTAGTACTCTGAATATATCATGCCAGCTCTTTCTGGCCTGCCAGGTCTCTGTGGATAAGTCTGCTGCCAATCTAATATTTTTACCATTGTATGTTACAGACTTCTTCTCCCGGGCTGCTTTCAGGATTTTCTCTTTGTCACTTTGGTTTCAACTTGATTAGATTTTAGTTCTTTTATTTCTCCAGAAAGGGCTTTTATATCTCCCGAGAGTGTTTCTCTAATATCTTCCATGCCTTTTTCGAGCCCAGCTAGAACCTTGAGAATCGTCATTCTGAACTCTAGATCTGACATATTACCAATGTCTGTATTGATTAGGTCCCTAGCCTTTGGTACTGCCTCTTGTTCTTTTTTTTGTGGTGAATTTTTCCGCCTTGTCATTTTGTCCAGATAGGAGTATATGAAGGAGTAAATAAAATACTGAAAGGGTGGCAACAACCCCAGGAAAATATGCTTTAGCCAAATCAAAAGAGATCCCAAATCTTGAGGGGGCGGGGAAAGGGGATAAAAAGAGGTTCAGAAAGAAAAAAAAAAAAAAAGAAAAAAAAAAAGAAAACCAATAATGAAAAAAATATAAAAAGGAAAAAAAATATATACATATTAGATAAACTAGTTAAAAAACTTTAAAAAAGAAAAGGGTAAAAGTTAAAAAAATTTAGCAGAAGAAGAGAAAAAAAATTGAAAAAGAAAAAAAAATTAAATTAACTGCAAGACTAAAGAATCATGGGGAGAAAGCCATGAGTTCCATGCTTTGCTTTCTCCTCCTCTGGAATTCCGCGGCTCTCCTTGGTATTGAAACTGTACTCCTCGTAAGTGAACTTGGTCCTGGCTGGGTTTCTTGTTGATCTTCTGGGGGAGGGGCCTGTTGTAGTGATTCTCAAGTGTCTTTGCCCCAGGCGGAGTTGCACCGCCCTTACCAGGGGCCGGGCTGAGTAATCCGCTCGGGTTTGCTTTCGGGAGCTTTTGTTCCCTGAGCACTTTCCATAGAGTTCCGGAGGACGGGAATGAAGATGGCGGCCTCCCAGTCTCCGGCCCGGAGGAGCCGAGAGCTCGGGGCCCCACTCCTCAGTGCTCCCTCAGAGAACAGCGCCCAATTACTCCCGTCTGCCTGGCCTCCGGCCGCGCTCCCAGCCAACCGAGCCTGCTACCGGTTCAAGGTAAGCCCGAGCTGTGAGCTCACTCCTCGGCTCCGTCTCTGTAGCCGGCTTCCCCGTTCTAATACCTGCAAGCTCTGCGACACTCAGACATCCCGATCCTTCTGTGACCCTGCGGGACCTGAGGCCACACTGGCCCCGTGTGGGCTTCACCCCAGTTAAGCCTCTGGAGCAATGTCCCTCAGCGGAACAGACTTTTAAAAGTCCCGATTTTGTGCTCTGTTGCTCTGCCGCTTGCCGGGAGCCGGCCCCTCCCCCCGCGGTCTATCTTCCCGTCGCTTTGGATTCACTTCTCCGCCAGTCCTACCTTCCAGAAAGTGGTTGATTTTCTGTTTCTTGAATTGCTGTTCTTCTTCTCTTCAGTCTCCTGTTGGATTTGTAGGTGTTTGCAATCTTTAGATAAGCTATCTAGCTGATCTTCTGCAACCTGAAGTAGTCTCAACTGCTACTTCTCCGCCATCTTGACTCTCCTGTGTCAAGACATACTTTTGTAGCCATTGCTCAGCTTTAAGAATTATCAACTTATGGCCAATCTTGTTTTTTCTATACCTTGCCCAGTTGCTAGCTCTATTTTCCCTCCCTCATTATTTTAAAGCAAAGTGGCACTATGAGAGGATTTAATCTGTAAATTGAATAATACTGAATAGTATGTTGGTGTTAGACCCACATGAAAAGTACTAGTCCAAAGTGCACAGTTGTCATATTTTGGGCTCACTGTGATTAATAGAGGTAAAAAGTAATACTTCAGTGCCTAGAGCTATGAGCAGAAACTTAGTTATTTGCTTTTCATACAAGGAAAAGTGGACTGAAATGCAGATATACACAGACTACTGTCTAGTGGTAAATGATTTGGTTAGGGCCATTAAAGGGACAAAATTAGAGGAGAAGGTCTGAGGCTATCTAAAGCAGAAGTGTATAGGTCAACTGGTAGAATTGGGCATAATAGAATTTTATGTTAATGAATATGTGAGCCTTGATTGTGGAGAGGCTCTTAGAAACTAGAGGAACATTCTACTACAGATACAGTGGGCCCATGAAGAATGTGTTCAGGATGGTATGACAGAAGGCTTTGTGTGGGCCCAATAGTATGTGTTCCTTCTCAATGAACCTGACCATGCTACTGCCTTTGCTGAGGTCTTGACTTGCTGTTCCCAGAAATGGATTCTGACTACTCAATATGGTAGCATTCTCAAGGTGGATTAGTCAGCCACTTTGTGGCAGTTTTGTAACATCATTACCATCTATCCTACATGGTCAGTGATGAATCCTCACCAGATTGATCCTTGCCATATACTTGATATTGATTTGCCTTTACTCTTGAAATGCTGCCATCATGACCACCAGGGCTTAGTCATCTCTTAACATGATAAGTTCCCACACAATGTTACTTCAGCCCAAATAACCAATTTTATGATAAAGAAGGTGTTATGATAGGCCCTAGAACAAGATATTCACTGGTCTCAACATATATTCCTTACCCAGAAGCAGATGGCTTAATAGAACATTGCAAAATGCAATCGCTTCTCGGCCTTTTGGCTAAGATCAAGTGTAGAACATTTCAAGATGCTTATTTAAGCCATCGGCTTTGGGATTTTAGCTTTGTCTTCTATGAGTTGGTATATGTCCTCAACTCATAGCCACTATCATGTACTGTATCTTTAATAGAATATATGGGAATTAGAAAAAGGAGTTGAAATATGTCCCCTTCCATCATCTTTCCTGTGACTCAGTTGTAAAATTTTTGATTTTCAGCTCCACAGTCTTGGATTCTACCAAATCTGAGATTCTCTTTTTCATGTGTGGGGCAGAGGATTTTTTTTCCCCTAATTCCATTGAATTTGAAGCTCTGACTGCCACTTGTTTCATAAAATATAAAGACAAGATTTTCTTTATTGACATAAGTAACAGACCCTTGTGGGCTTAGGATTGCTGCTACACAGTGGAGGCAGACGAGAAGAGTTTCAAACCCAGTGGATTTCTAAGGGCATCACTTGATGCTTCTGTATCCAGTGTCCTCCCCTCAGCTATTTCTCCAAGTGAGGACATGATATTTAGAAAGCATAATACAAATGTTAGAGATACCCAATACTACTAACTCGGCTCTTTCTAGGCTTTTTTATTTAAGAAAAAAGAAATCATGGGTTCATCTTGGTACTTCCAATTCAAATTCAGGATTACTTTTTTGTTTTTTTAACTAATTTACATTATTATCTTTATCTCCTTTCTTCTTACTAAAAGTCCAAGGTGTAAATAACACAATTTAGTTACTTATTTGCTTTATCTCGTTATATGCATTTAGTAGGCTCAGAATAACACTACTAGCATTAACATAAACAGTATGATTACTGACAAACACTGTATGATCTTGCTTATATGTGGAACATAAGAGAGTCAAATCTGTAGAAGCAGAGAGTACCATGGGCTAGGGGAGGGAAAATGGAGAGATGCTGATTAAGGAGTATAATGTTTCAGTTATATAAGGCAAATGAGTTCCAGAGATCTACTGTACAGTGTAGTTTCTAGAGCTAACAATACTATATTGTATATTTAAAGTTTGCTGAGAAGACATATCTTCTGTTACATTATTCTTATTACCACATACACAAATAATAACAATAAAGGGGGCAGGAGGACACATCACTTTGGGAGGTGACAGATACATTTATATCTTTGATGGCAGTGACGGTTTCAAAGATGTATGTGTACTTAGCCCCAGACTCATCAAATTATATACATTAAATATGTACAGCTTTTTATCTGTCAATCATAGCTGAACATAGTGATTTAAAAAACAATATTAGCAAAAGCTGCTTAAGTTTGGTTTTCCTCCCAAATACTTTTTTGCCTTTAAGATGCACACTACCAAATTCTGTCAAATCACTGTTTCAAGCTACTTAAAATAGTTTTTCCCTGTGATTTGTACCACTGATACACTGTGTCATTTGGTTTATTTGCTTCATTTTGCTTTTGATTTTTAGGTACTGGTTGCATTTATATCAATTTGGCTTTGTTTTATGAATTATGTTCAAAGATTTACATGAATTCAGTCGGTGTATCTTGGAGTTCTGTGTTCCATCTCTGTCCTTTAATTCTGTGGTTGCTCTCCTTTTTAAGGTAACAACCTTTTAAAGTCTACCTTTTCATTTTTTTAAGACAAGCGAATAATACATACATTTACATGTATTTGTGTATAGCTATAGGTGGAGAGATAGAAGTAGGAGAGAGGACTGTTGTATTCTTCACTTCTTTTTTTTTTTTAGATAAATACTAGAATAGCTGAATTTTATTTTACAAATTCAGGGATTCTTTAAAAAAATTTGTTTTCACTGAAGTGAGTTGGTTCACACAATTTCATCTTAGGCTAACCCATTTCAAATGGCAGCTCATTCTAAATAAGAGATCAATGAAGGGAATTTTAGAGGTCATGTTCTCCCAGTTTAATTTAGATCGGATTTTTAGTTTTAAATGCTAAAATACTGTATTTTAAGGAGACAAACTTTGACGTCAAGATAAACTAATTATTAGACAAACTAAATTAAAATAATACCAGTAGGTTATTTAGACTGGGAACAGGTAAAAATTACCCCCCTGGTTTGCTTCAGTACTCACTGTTTCCACAGGTACTATTATTAATGGCTCTTCGAAAACTAGTTACTATAAAATTCTGAATCATGGTATAAAAAATGATAAAGTGGATTAGAAAACGTGTTAAGCCACTGATGTATATAAGATATTGTGTAAAGCACTGTGTAGGGGAAACGCAGAGAATGGAATAATAGTTCTTTCCTTTAAAGAATAGACAGTCCGGTTGAGATAATAGACTCAAATAGCATAAGACCATTTATAATCATGTAAGTGAATGTGCAAAGTAATGCAATATAAGCTGAGTACAAAAAGCTTTCATCTTTATTTTTACCCAAAGATTATTTTTTCAATTATTTAATGCAAAACACCTTTTTAAAGGATTGGTTATAAATAGTAGTTTCCAGGAAAGTTCTCTCTCTTTTTAAAGATATATTTATTTATTTAAAAGAGAGTGAGTGAACATGTGGTAGGGAGAGGCAGAGGGAAAGGGAGAGTCTTAAGCAGATTCTGCACAGAGCCTGACAAGGGGCTCAATCTCACAACCCTGAGATCAGGACCTGAGCCAAAACCAATATTCATATGTTTAACTGTGCCTGCCACTCAGGTGCCCCCAAGAGAAGCTCTCTTTAATGTATCACATAAATAAACTTAATAGAAGAAAACATTATAGTGGCAACATTGAAATTAAGCAACATCAGAAAAAAAAATTTATATTATGATTACCTTTGTTGAATTTGAATTTCACATAGCCAGAATGAATAATAGCATGTGTAGGTAGGTAGAAGGTGGAAGTTGATGGTCAGAGGTCATAAGGAGCTATGATATAGGGTATGAAATGTATAAAATAATTTGTAATAAGTGAATTGAGTGGCACACAGAGAGTAAGTCTTGGAACTCTAGTATATTGTCATGCCCTTCCAACTTCCTTACCCCTGGCCCAGCTACATAGAAGAGAAAATTACTTTGGATTTTTGAATTGGATGAAATGGATTGGAAACAGAAGTGTAAAAAGTTCTCAGTCTCACTGTGAAAGTTACAGCATCTAAATCATAGTTTTTCTTTTTTTAATAACTGAATAACATTTGCTTTTTTCATTAAGATAGAATGTGGAAACAAAGAAAAATTATGGGGACTTTGTTATAATTCATTTTAAATGAGATTTCATTAAAGTTGATACATCAGACAATTCTATACCCCAAAGATAACCACTGTCAGCATGTAATAGATTCTCTTCCTAACATTACATGATTGTCTATGTGTGTGTGTTTCACTGGGATTATATAGTATATGGTTTATATTCTGGTTGTTGCTTTGTCTTGTTATGACTACCATAATCATTCCCACTGTTATAAAGTATTATTTAAAATAATTGTTTTAATAGTATAGTATTCCAGTATGCTCCTTTCATTTGTTCTTACTTTTCACCAATGTAGATTTACTTTACATGTGCATTTTTAGGTTAACGTCTCATATTTTTCTTAAGAAAATTCCTAGGAATGAAATTATTAGGTCAAAGTTATGAGCAATTTCTTCCTTCTCTTCTTTCCTCCTTCCTTCATTTTTTTGTCCTTCTTTTTTAAATAAGAAAAATATTTGTTGGAAGAATATTGTGTAACTCACAGAACAAAGTAAGTTGTAATTAGGTCTTGATAGCAAGAGAAATCCCTGTGACCTCTGCAGCAGAAATAAATGGAGGGTTTATTAAGGGTTGGCCCTTAAGGGACTCAGTGCCAACTGTTTTCTATCCCTGTGTGCTTCCATTTAAGATTCATATTCTTGGAGCAGCACCTGGGTGGCTCAGTTGATTGAGCAACTGCCTTCACCTCAGGTTGTGATCCCAGAGTCCCAGGATCAAGTCCCACATTGGGCTCCCTGCTCAGCCGGGAGTCTCCTTCTCCCTCTAACTCTCTCCCTTCTCATGCTCGGTCTCTCTCTCTCTCTCTCAAATAAATAAATTTTTAAAAAGATTACGTTTTTGGAAAAGAGAATATATTTGCCTTAATTTGGGTCATGTTCTCACCATAAGGTGAAAGAATTAACATAAATTCATACCATAGTGTGGTTTTAATAGAACTTTATACTTTAATAGAACTTTATAGAGTTCTTCAATAAATGATGGTGGTCAGACAAAAAATAAACATACAAAACCACTATCAGTTATATTGAACAACTAATTTGCCTACTATCTAATTCTTGGCTGACCAAAATTCCCTTCTCCTCCAACATACAATTGATACAACATAATCAACTATTCCACACATAAGCCTTTCTCTAATGGGAGATAACCCCAAATCATATTCTAGTCCCATATCCATGAGTCATGGGACTATTCTGATTTCACAATCTGTGACATTTTTCCTCAAGTCTTGTTGAAATATTCCGGTAGAAACCCTTCCTTTAAATGGAAAATAAGACTGTACAAAAGGCATATAAGAACTATATAGGGCCAAGTACAAAGAGAAGAAGAGAGAAATGAATGCTTTTTGCAGTTTCCCCCATTTTACATGTGACTATCAAGGCTCTTGATACAAATGGCAACTAGCCTTCCAGAATTGATCTAGTTCACAGTCCCATCAGGAATATGTAAGAGTGCCTCTTTCACTGTACCCTTGCCAACAATGAGTACTAAAAAATGTTTGGCAGACAAAAATACTTTTGCTTTAATCTAAAATACTTTAATTCCAACATGTCTGGACATTTTTCATATGTTAAGGGAATATTTATAAAGCTTCTTTTGTGAATCAGTGAATGTAATGTCATTTGCCTGGTCTTTCTCTTGGGGTATTCTAAAAACATATTTACCATACAACAAGTCTTGACTTAGAGTACTACTCTGCCTACCACTCAGAGAATGATACACACACATTTGTACATGGTTAGTTGTTTCTGAAATATTTCATGTTTTATCTCCATTTCATCTCTTACTAATGCTAGTTAGTTGTGATGTAACATTATTATCAACTGTTAGAGCTATTTGAAAGTAGGGGAGTAGAAAAAATACATATATATTTTTTACTAAAAGTAAAAGCAAAGTGAAAATGAAGAAAAGCTTCATGACATATTGGTAAATTCAAAGGCACATAACTTAAAAATCAGATCTTGGTCTCTGAGCTACACCTTAGAAGTCCATGAGGCACATTAGGAAGCTGAATCAGAGTATTATGTTGTATTTTATAAGTCGTGCTTGTGAGTGACCTAAATACAGTAGTTCCCAAGTCGTCTGAGAGAGCCAGCTTCCAAGGGTTGGTAAAGTTATAACCAGGCAACAGCTTGAGCTTTGGGAGAGTTCCATCAGTAGGTCTTAAAAGCCTTACCTGGGTAGGGGGTGGGAAGGAGGAAGACTTGTAAATATGCCGCAAGTCTTACTGTGTTTCCGAGTACATCCTGAATCAAGACAATACTCTTCTGGAGCTGACATTCCTCTTGCGGTGCCTTAAGGAGCCATAGGACGACATTTAACTTTGGACTCTTTTCATTGTATTTAGTGAAGAAAGTGCTAATAAGATGTGGAAACTAAGATAATAATTGAAAGAATATTATTTTGTGCTTTTGCAGTATCCAACAGAGGGTAATGAAGATACTGAAGAGCAAGATTTCACATTTGATCATAAACTAATTGAAGAATTCTTTTTGGCTTTTTAAATACCCAAAGTTTAATGAAAAATGAGGGACTTAAATAGCAAAGCAAATCTGAGGAATTTAATGACTGCTAAAAATACTTAGACTTAAAATATTATTTTAAAAATATTTTTCCTTTCTTCAAACTGCCAATAGCATGGTGTTTGGACAAGTATCGTGGTATTTTCCATATATTGTCATATATTATATTATGAAGACTTCCTTGCTAGAGGGTAAGTTTTGTAAGAATAGGACTCAGGATTCATGAGACATTTACATTTATAATCAGCATTTCACTTTGATTATGTTGTGGTCAGGGTTGAGTAGGTGGGTATCACATTTATTAGTGGCTAGACTATCAACAAAAACAGAAAATAGGGTTATTTTATTCTGTTTTTTACCAACTCAGCTGTTTATATGTACTTGTGTTAAGTACTTCATAAAATTTAAGAAGCTCTGAACACTTTGGAAATCACCATTCTTATTTTTACAGTTGAAGAGTAATTGTTAAATTATGAGAATTGAAGATGGGCTTGATCCTATCTTCTGTTGTGAAAAGGGAGAATGCAGTCAAACATATATTTTAATAAATAGGGTCTGATAGTCTTTATTTTTGTCTGAATAATTTCACAATAAAAATAAACTTTAAAAAGGGATCTGAATACATAATTTTCAAGCCAATATTTGATTTTAACAAAAATAAAGGATTTAGCTAAAATCTTTGTACTATTTCGTGTGGCAAAGGAAGACAGCATTTGGAGTTTGAGATTTGAATTAAGCAAGATGCTCTTTGTGGCACTAATTATAAAGTGGATTGCTTTATGATTTTAACTTCAAAGTTACCTGTTGCTCTTTTAGTGTCTAGGGCTTATAGTACTTTAAGGTGAGTGAATACATCAAATTGGGGAAAATACAGTCCTGGCTGTTTTACCAATGTGTATCAACACTCAAGTTTTTTCTTCCCTTTTTTTTTTTTTTTTAATTATCACCCTGTCAAAATTAAATGTGCAATTCACAGGAAATTTAAAGGCTAGTTAATATATCTCAATATATTTAGAGTCTCTTTGAATTTCTGGATGTCTTATTTCTTCAGCAAACATTATAAAATGCAAAAATAACATTTGTATTATGCACTATTTTCTTATCTTGAGTCTCTTAGTCTTTTAAGTAGTATTTGCTACTTCTCGGCCATTTTGTTAAACAAATGCTCTTCTTTACTTTAAATTTTCTAACACAAGAATTTTTTTTTCTAACTCAAGCAGAATATAGGATTTTTTTTGCCCATGACCTGCATCTTTTTGTTACGCTCGTGTTGGTATTTGAAGTTAAAGGTCTATACCACATTATGTAAATCTAAATCGTCTTATGTAAGTGAAATAGGACTTTGTAACTTCAAAGAACAGTATAAGAGAAGAGTAAAGAACAGGGTAACAGAAAATCAGAAGGAAACAGATTGTTCTCCCTGAGGGAAAAGTGAAAAAAATTTGCAGAAGAACTGGTCTCTTTTTTTAATCTCTGGGATGAAAATGGTAACCATAGAAATAACAATAAAACTAAGGCTTCCTTGTCAAAGAATTTCTCTTGGTGAATGACAATCCTCAATATTATTTTTAGATCTTTGCTCTTATCACCCTTCCCAATATTTTAGAATTTCTAGAAAGAATACACCTGTCCCATTCATGGACTAACAATTTGGCCTGAAAATTGAAACACTTGAAAATTTGAGCTTCTCACAGAGACAGAATATAGCATACAAAGCACAAACAGCCAGCTCTCTATAGAAGATGGGAGAGAAAAGGAAAGGATTGAGACTCATTCCTCACTCATATTTTTAGCAGTTCATAAAGCATAAAAACTCTGGCTAGTTTAACAGAACACTCAGTAGAAGAGAAAAATAGCTTATGAAATTTAAGAAAATAAGATTTGAAAAAAGGAAACTACACTACAACAGCAGAAGTTTGTAGGTTTTTCTTTCTGGAATGCTGTTCCTGTTGAGAATTTACTCCAGTGGCAGGTGATAGATAAAAACCTGGGATTGGACAGCATTTTTCATCTTTTAACATGTATACCGCTTTTTTTTTTTGTATACCGCTTTTTTATTATACCTATTTTTATTATCCCCTTTCTCTCACCAAATGTAAACTCAAGAAAGACAAAGATTTTTATCTGTATCTCTAGCATCAAGAGCAATGTCTGATACATGATTGGTATTCAGTAAATACTCACTGAAGAAACTGAAACTTCAATGGTCTAGGTAAAAGAAAATGAAAGCCTGAATGAAAGTAGTACTATGAAAGCTGAAAAATAACAGATTTTAAGGAGTACAAGTTTCCGAATTTATTACTGATTAGATAATAGTGAATAAACCAGAGATATTTAGTGAATATCCAGTGTCTAAATCAAATATTAAATCAGTTGCTGCAAATGTTTTATAAGAGGGGAAGAATTTGATGTGAGGAGGTAGGTGGTCAGGATATATAGGAGCCTAATTTTTTACTTGGTGAAGGGACATTCTTGTGGGGCCTACAGAAGTCAGGATGTATTTAGATACATGATCCTAAAATCGAGTGAATAGGCACAAATTGAAATGAATATATTTGAGAATATTCAACATATTACTGTGGTTATATTTAATTTGTAAATATAGTTAAATCCAACATCTGGATGTACATTCGGTATCTCCCACCAGGTAGTAGTAATTGTGAATGTCCAGCATCATGTTATTTTTTTTTCCTATTTCCTTTACCTCTTTCACACCCCTAGCCTTGCTCCACTCACTCCACTTGTGTCTTTTAAATATATAGTCTGTCTTTCAGGAGTATTTTTTTTTTAAGATTTTTTTATTTATTTGACAGACAGAGATCACAATTAGGCAGAGAGGCAGGCAGAGAGAGGAGGAAGCAGGCTCCGCATGGAGCAGAGAGCCCCGATGTAGGGCTCGATCCCAGGACACTGGGATCATGACCTGAGCCAAAGACAGACACTTAACTGAGCCACCCAGGCGCCCTGCATTGATTGTAGATGTTGATAAACAACCACTAAACATAAAATGAAAAAAAAATACCTAAAGCTGGACAAGATTAAACCTACACTGCTGTATTGTAAAATGCACCCCAGAGAGATTTTCTCCCATTCTATGCAAGAGTTATTTCAAAACATTACTAGCTTGGGGCGCCTGGGTGGCTCAGTGGGTTAAGCCGCTGCCTTCGGCTCAGGTCATGATCTCAGGGTCCTGGGATCGAGTCCCACATCAGGCTCTCTGCTCAGCAGGGAGCCTGCTTCCCTCTCTCTCTCTGCCTGCCTCTCTGTCTACTTGTGATCTCTGTCAAATAAATAAATAAAATCTTTAAAAACAAACAAACAAACAAACAAACAAATTACTAGCTTGCTAAAGCTTACCCCATTATTAGCCTGACTTCAAAGATCAAATGGAAGCCATGAGGTGCCCCCCAGCTAGCTTATCTGTACCCAAATATACATTATTCCTCCCTTAGTATCTCACAGAACTGTTGCCTCTTCTCCAGTGGTGCTAATAACATCCCTTGTGGTCTGGATCCCATTGACTAAGACCTACTCAGAGACTCTGTTCTTTTCATGATAATCTCTTGATGCTAACCAATATTGAAACAAATGAGTAAACAAATAATCATGACTAAAACTGGAAAGCTGCTCTGTAAATCTTTTGTGCCTTACAAGCTTCTGGATCTCTTTCATGCTGTAGCCAGGTCTATAAAAAGAAGTCTGTCCTTCACTTCCTAGCCTATTTTCCAGGCCACTGACCACACTATTCTGTTTCAGTGTGGTTGACCAATAACCACCTAATTGTGAAGTCTGATAGACTTTTTATTTTCAATACCTTTTTATCCTGTCCTCATCTTACCTGATTTTAATGTCATTTTTGACAGCAGCTCTGTTCCCCTTAAAGTTCACTTCTTTCACTTTTAAAATGTTCTTTTCTTACATTTTTCTTAATTCTGATTTAGATTGCTGCTTTTTCTTGGTTCCATCTTCAGCTCTCTTCCCATGATCTCAACTTCTCTTAGGACCTCACTTCATCTGTATGTGATGGCTTCCAACACCCTTCTGTCAACCTACATCACTGTGTAACACCACACATATATTTCTCACTTTCTATTGGACACTTGTACTTACATGTGACACCACATCTCAAGTTCGACATGCTCTAAATTACTTATATGATTCCCAAGCATGCACTTCCTATATAGTTTTCCTTCCATATTCTGTCTTATTGCATGACACCACCATCTAGTCCATCTTCTCAGCTGTGCGCAGGGGATCACCCTTAGCTCTACCAACTCTTTCATCCATTCCTAAATGTGTAAGTGTCTCAGTTCTTTCTGTCTTGATTCTTAACTATCTCTCAAATCCATTTAAGTCTCTCCAGCTCCCAAGCTGTTCCTCTATTTTAGATCTGCACCATGCCTCAGGTGAATTATTTTCAGTCGTTCTTCCAACCCATTCTCCATAATGTAGTTAACAGTCTTTCTGAACCTCAACTCTTCTATGCCATGTTCCCAAAACAACCTTTGAGTGATTTTGTTCCCTTCAAATTATGGTCCTTTTTTTTTTTTTTTAATTGTGTTCACATGGCTTTTCAAGGTTGAACTCCTTACCTACTTCTCTAGCCATTAGTCTGTTGCTTCTTGATTTGGACAATTCTTGGGTATCCTTAAAAATCTTAGAAGGAACATCATTTATGTGGGGTAATTTTCTCTGATTCCCCTATTCTAGGGTAGGGGTCTCTCCTCTTTGCTTTACAGCTAGTGATATTTATCCTATATTATAATCATCTCTTTATTTATCTCTCTTTCCTGGACTGTTAGCTCCCTTATTACAAAAAGCATACCCTTTTTATGGTGAACCCAGAACCTTTCATGGCATTTGTGAGGTAAATGGTGATAACCACTATACTATGGAAACAAGGCAGGATGCACATGGCAATTGAATGTGTCGTGCACCTAATAGCATTTTGTGAAATGTCTTAATATAATATGTATTTGGTGGGGGCCTTCTGTAATTAGATAAGCACTGCTCTAGGCATTGAGAATACAGCTATGAAAACCATAGGCAAAGTCCCTGCCCTCAGAGAACTTACGGTACAGTGGGTGGAATAAATAAATACACTTGCATTCTAAATGGTTGAAAAAGTAGAGTCATTTACAAATATCTAATCAGTTATTGTTTTGTAAAATCAGAAAGACATCTCTTCTTCAAATTGCAGATTTTACCAAAATTTCTGAGTAAACTGTGGAAATTATACTAAATGAGAAGTTTTATCTGTAAATTTCACATCAAACTTCAAAATGTCTCCAAATGTGTATGATTTGATGTAAGTATGACGATCATCTGATAAAAGTCACAGAAAATGCTGCAAACAATTCCCATTACACTGACTTAAAACATTTTTAAATCAAACATTGCATATAAGATTTATTTCAGAAATCTCAAACCATAAAGTATGCAAAGAAAATGGGCTATGAATGGATGAGAGTCTAAAAAAGTGTCTACTTTCTAATTCCAGCTGCAAGGAAAAGAATGTCAACTATGTTAGACTGTGGCTGTGTCTGCATCCACAAACTGATTTTAAAAATGATTGAATTCATTTAAATGGCCAGTTATTTTGACAAAACCAACAACCCAAAGTGGCCAAATCTAGTAAATACCTGGTTGTTTGCATTTAGCCTTCTTGCCCCCTCAAGTTGGCACTTATGTATAGATAGTCTGTGTATCAAGAATTCAGGGTGGGCCACTAATGTCATTTTGTGAAAACAACATGTTACCAAATAAGAGTTTTCTGGCCATTTACTCTTGGCCACCCACGTGTCTAAGAATGTAGTACGCTGGGCTCAGTACCTTAAGGCCTCACATTTTTTCCCATCTTCTGAAGGTGCGGGGGAAAAAATAGTTTGATTGGAAAATAGTCTCCCTTGTAGTTGCAGGGCAGGGACATAGTTACCATAGAGGCTTGTTATCAGTCCAAGGTTCAACCAGCAGGGGCTGCTACCTGAGAACCCAGCAAGCGTCCCCTCATTAACTTCCCTGGTCTGTTGGATAGCACTGTTTACTCAAAAGCAAAGACTTGCATAACATTTTTTTTTTTTAAGTGAAGCAACTTTGCTTTTGAATTGCATTTGTTTTTGTAACAATTCCCCAGCTTTAGTTTCTGTCAGATAAAAGACCAACTAGTATTTTTCTAAATACAAACACCAACAAATATGCTTACTGCAATTACTATAGCTGCCTTTTTACTATTGTTAGGAGATATTGAAAGGCTTAATTGCTTGGATTTCTTATAATGCTGATTAAAAATAAGAAAAATGCATACATACAATTCAGTGAGGACTGTTAGAAAAACAATGCATGGCTGAAAATATACTCTGATGTTCCTGCTGATCCTTAGCCAGGGTTGTTACAATATTCGTGTATAAAAGCACAAAATTTATATTGAGGAGGCTAGATATCACCATTTTCGTTTATTTTTAACAATACCCTTTCTTTACATTGAATGAATATCTTATTACTCTACCATGTCCAAAAGTAAGAATTTATGCTTGGAGCGTAATACACATTTGATTCCTGCTGGGTAGGTCAGAAGTCTTTTGGGGTGGGGGGGAGGTATGAAATAAACATGGTATGATTATTATTATAGATTCAAGTTGCCCTGACTAATCATTTCTTGTAGTTTAAAGATAGAAATAGGAGAGATGGCGAAATCGGGAGAGGCGGTGCTAATTCACTTGCTCTTATTTAGCCCTCTACACAGGGAAGAAATGATTGGAAAAACAGGCATTGACTAGTTATTATGACACCTGAGTCAGCAGAATCACCTGCACATGGTTGAGAAAGGGGTCCCTCAAAGAGCAGATTTTGTGTTTGATTCTAAGGAGAACTCAAAAGCCAGAATACAGTAGCTGTGGATGGCATTTATATTTAGTAAGAGTGCAATATACTCGTTTGAAGTTGGGAGATGAGTATTTATTGAAACAGCTGGCAAATCAGCAGGAAAATGCTGATTTTGAAAAAACTATTCTTCTTCTGTGGAATCAGACCTACTGTATTTAGCAACACTATTATAATTGAACACAAAAACTGCATTAAAATACCATTAAGAAGGAGACAGAAATCCAGAAAAATAAGAGAATTCTAAGTTAAAAGCTGTCACAGCACTCCTGAGTCAGCTCTTTTAAGCATAAATGCACAAATGCATAAATGATCTTTCAAGTATGACATGAGATGAACCGACTGGACTCTGTTTCCCCATCACTTATGGCCCCTACATGTTGCATGCAACCAAGATATTTTTCCAGGCTGACCTAAACAGCTCATCTATTTGTATACCCCAAAGCACCAATTCCATCCTTTCATGGAACTAAAACACCTGGAATTTGGATGGAATTTTAATTTCAGCATGACACAAACACAGTCTAACCTTTCTATGAAATTAGCTTATGTACTAGTAAAGGACATTCTGTAACTCCTACTAATCCCTATGCCACCACTTAGAAACACAGAGCCATGCTTTTGTACAGAAATGAGGAAATCAAAGGATCACCAGGGCTTTCTTTTTTTTTTTTTTCCCAGATGGGAATACTGGGAATGGCTCAACTTATGTGACTTGCTAAAAGTCATAAAACTGGTTTGTGGCTAACACCAAATCTTACAACTTTCAATCCAGTGTCCTTTCGACCACACTTCTTGCCCTTTCTGGTTGGTCAGTGACGGTTGCTGCTGTGTATAAAATAAAGATAGACTTTGTCCCAAGCCTGGCCCTTAAAAACAACTAGGAAGGCAGAAGTGGGTATAAACAGTAGGGCATTTTGTGAAGCACTTACCTGTTACTATTTTCTCCTTCTGCATTTAATAATGACGGCAGTCAAGTAGGGTTTGTCCACCTCCCCACACACGCCAGGAAGTACTGTGGCAACCCACTTTGCAGTTGCCAGGGCAATAGTTCATTTATGTGCTTTCTGCTACCCTGAAAAATCAGGAAAATGTAAGCCATGCACAAGAGCAAGGTGTAGATGCCTGAGAGCTCTCCTGCTGTAGTTCAGCTCTGAACTTGGGTTCACCTTAAAGGTAGAAGTCCATCTAACCCTTTCTCAGGAGTGTACTACTGGTTTTTCTCATGAAAAATAGAGTCAAAAACTCTCTGGAGATCAACCTAATCTTCACTTTTCCTCACACAGTGTAAGATAAATCTAGGGTTAGCTTCACTGGCACCAAGCGTAAATGTAGTACAAAATATACCTGAATCTAGCTTTGGATACTTTTCTGTAGGATCTTAAATGTTGAGGGCAGAGTCTGCTTTCCAGAATGTACCACTGTAAGTCCACATGGCTTGGGAATGCATCTGAACCTAGATCTTAACATCTGTCAGAATTCAGGAGATGTACAGGTGGTACCAGTGGGTTTCGAGAGGCTATACTTTTGTGCCCAGGTCTGTTCCTCAAGTGTAATCCCGTCCCTTCTCATAGACCCAAGATTAAAGATAGATGTGTCTAGAACATAGCTTCCCAGTCTTCACAAAATTCAGTTATTTTTCACCTTTAGAGAGGCTTGAGTTTATTGCTTAAGATGCCCGTCAAGACCCTGGAAAGTTTAGAAGGTAAGAAACAGAAAATTTGAGAACTTATTACTCTGGTTGAGAGCTCAGTGAATGTTTTTGTGGCTGAAATTTTAAACCTAACTTAAACCTTTGAATATTCAAGTTCATACCTTCTTAGCAAAGCATGACCTCCCTTTCTTTGTGGGGAAAAATTCTATAAACATCAAAAGTTACTTTTTGAATCATTTTAATTGCAAATGAATCAGAAACATAAGGATGTAGTATCTCTGAAATTGCAGATAGTTGCTAATACTAAAAGGGAAGAGAGTAAAACGGTTTTAGACTTCAGTAAACCAAAAATATCCAATATATTATTTTGGAAATTTGGGGTGTGGGGGTGCATGAATGTTGTGTGATGCCTTATTTTTTAAGTATGAAATAGAATCAAGGAGAAATTTGTCTTGAATATTTATAGTGACAACCTCAAATTTGACTTACTCTATTTCCAGAGGGTGTTTTGCTTTGCTTTTCTATTTTGCTTTATGCTAACATATTTTTGTTCTTCTAATCATATGCATTATCAAGTGCACCATTAATAAATCCTTATAGGAAACATGGTTTTGGTCTTACAAAACTCTAGGGATAAGTCTGTGGTTTTTAACATGGATTATCTACAATTTTTGTTGGATCAAGTTTATTAGACAACTCAACAGCCCTAAGCAATTGCTGTGTTACTTCTAATAGTCCGTATCAGTGATATTCAACATTTCCACACTTTGATTTCCAGTTGGTTGATTTACATGACAGGTTCAGTATGATCTTCCAATCCATCTTTTAGTAATTTTTGTCTACCTTTCCTTAATTGCATTTATTTTTGCAATCCATTTTTCTCTAGCAGTTCCTTTATGGATTTGTTTAAAGGAACATTTTTAGCACACTTTTGGCACTGGAGGTAATATTGCCTTTGTTAATTTTGTTGAAGAATGATAGACACTCGTTGAGTGCACACTCTACACAGATACACAAAAGCCTTATATCTGTTGAGCTTTTGTATGTGGGGACTTTCCACACAGTTTTAATCTAATAATAAATTCTGTCCAAAGGCAAATGTTCTGTACCTTTGGTTACCCTCTCCCTTTTCCCTAAACCAGCACCACACCAGCATGGTCCACAAAAATAACTGCAAACGAGGTTTTATAGTTAAACATAACATGAGAGACCAGGGATAGAGACTTCTATGAGAAAAGATACTATATTTCACTTGCTTATAAGTTCAGAAATTGGTATAGGTAAAGATATCCAGGACATCTTTGTTGATCCATATATCACCTTGCTCTGTTCCTCTTGTGTATGAGGGAATCATAAGATAAATTCTTTTAAGTGTCACCTAAGATCAGTATCTGAAAGATATAAACCTTGAAGGTTAAAGAAAGATCTGTATATACTGCTTATATGTGCATGCAATGGTTTGCTTTCATGAAATGATTTACTAGACAACTTTGGGTTGGGGCGGTGAGGAAGTCTGGTTTTTCTGATTCTTTGGGCTAAAATGATTATGAACAAAGTAGGTTTGGCATAAATTGCTGATGTCCCTCACCGATGTAGTTTCAGTCTTCACTGGTCCACAGCAAGTCTAGATTACCCAACAGCCAGACAAACCCATGAGTAGGACAGTGAGAAAATAAACAAACAAATACATAACTTTTGGATTAAAAAAACTGGTATTAAAAAAGTAGCAGTCAACTTGGGCCAGGAGCTAACCCAGGCTGTGTTTCCACACTGCCTTCTGGGTGGGAGGGGGGGCTAGCCCTCAAACCTAACTTCCAGTGTCACTTGTGTCACTCCAGGTCTTTTAAGAAACATTGGATGACAAGCTCGACAAGTCTGTGAAGTTTGAGGGGGTAGGGTAGTAGAAGAGGAGAAGACCTGTGCCCTGGTACAATGCTTGTCTAACACCTGTGCAAGGAGAATGGGAAGAGAAGGGAACTGGATAGGAAACATCTCAGATTCATTGCAGTTCCCAAGAAATTGTCAGCCAGCCCGATGAGGAGTTTCCTAGCAAATCTGCTCACTAGAGTCTGTCCCTGGGCATGATGTCATCTGGGGTAAGCAGGGACTTAGCGCCGGCAACACAGCAGATCTAGAGGTGCTATAGCCGAAGGCCTTCAGCTAATTGTGCCCACGACCAGGTTTTGTTGGGTAGAGTATAGTGCCATAACATTTATGCTCACATGCTCTTGAATGTTGGTAAAGTAGGAGTCTTTTTCTTGGGGCTTGAAATTCACTAACGTGTCTTAAAATGAACCTTCCTAAACTAGTCGTTTAGGTATATGTCAACTCACACAGTTACACTAAACTAGATTCATTCCCCTTCTCTGTGCAAATAACCTTTGAGGTTAGGCTTCCAAAGCTGACCTTGCTCTTGAAATTTCTTCTACTTCTTAAGAAGTTTGTTTTGTTTTTGTCTTCATTCCTTCTCCAAATCTAAGAAAATTAAATGAAAAATAGGTATAAAGTGAGTTCCTTTGTAACACCCGCCTCACAATAAAGCTATTCTAGGATATCAGTTCTTTATACGATCTTTTTGAAGAACCATATATCTAACATCCATCTCTTACTGCCTTTTCTCTTCTGTTGGTGTGGCACTTAAGAGCTATATAGCTTTTGGGATACCTGGGTGGCTCAGAAGGTTAAGCAGCTGCCTTTGGCTCAGGTCATGATCTCAGAGTCCTGGGATCAAGCCCTACATCGGTCTTGCTGCTCAGTAAGTAGTCTGCTTCTCCCTTCTCTCTGCCCCCTCCATTCCCTGCCCCCCACCTCATGCTCTTCTCTCTCTCCCTCCCTCTCAAATAAGTAAAACCTTAAAAAAAAAAAAAAGATCTATATAGCTTTTATTTGGGGGGTAATATCCTGTGACCTCAGGAAAAAAATGGAGTTCATTCCAAATGTGAGAATAACTCTGGGACAGAATTTTCCATTATCCTTTTTATTTCTCATCTGTTACTAGTTAAGGTAATTAATGCTAGTTGCCACAACAGACGAACTCCAAAGTCTTTGTATTTTAATGCAAAGAAGTATCCAACACTGTTTAGCGGAGAGTATTTTCCATTTGGTAACTCCAAAGATCTAAGTTTCTTCCATTTTGTCATGTCCCCTTATCATTATATGACTTCCAAATTGGTTGTAGAGGAAAGCGAGTAGGAGGCCACTGGCTCTTAAATGTTCTGAATGAGAAATGACACATCACTTTTATGCACATTGTCATCTGCCAAGAACTCACTTCTGTGTCCCTAGCCCAAACGCAAAGGAGGATGGGAAGTGTGAATGAGTACGGTGACCCTTGCTAAGCACTATTGGTTCTTATATACTATGACAAACTTGCTCTGCCCTCACTCCAGGGTGGCTAACTGATCTTCTGTCCTTCTATTTTTTTCTGTTTCTTAGCCCCTGAAATATCTCCATATGCATATATTATCTCCCTTGCCAGGAAAGAAAAAGTAAATATTTATAAAGTGAGATGTTTCTAGAGATACCTTGAGTTTAACATATTCATCCAGGTTTCCTGTGTTTCTTGATGCCAGTATCAATCTTCATGTTTTCAGTTTCTGGTATTTCTCCTTTTCTCTACACGTCTTATTTGAAGGACGTTATTGGAAGGACTGGAATCAAGAGTAAAAGTACGATAATGGTGGAAAAAAAACAGTTATCTTTAAAACATCCAACACCTTTTGCTTCTTGGCCTTTTGGCTAAGATCAAGTGTAAAACATCTAACACCTAAAGACATGCAAGCAAAAAAGTGGAGTAACCAAAAGTAAATAATTGTATTTTGTTTCTTGTAAAAGTTGAACATAATGTGATAATTTTGATCTTGTCGTTAGAACAAAGTTTTTAAATTTGCTTATTTCATAGCAGATGAAAAATCCATTTTCCTGAGTATATTGGTTTCCTATTGTTGTTTTAACAAATTGCCACAAATGTAGTGGTATAAAATAACAGAAATGTATTCTTTTACAGTGCTGGTTGTAAGAAGTCCAAGATGAGTTTTATGGGCCTAAAATCGAGGTGTTGGCAGGGCCGGTTTCTTTCTGGAATCTCTAGGGAAAAAATCTGGGTTTTTGCTTGTTGCAACTTGTAAAGACCTCCAGCATTTTTTGGGTCATGGTCTCATCTCATCAATCTGTGCTTCTACCTTTACATCACTTTCACTGTCTTTGACCCTCCTGCTTCCCTCTCATAAGGACTCTCACAAAATATGGGCCCACACTGATAGTTCAGACTAATCTTCCCAGAATTAACCACATCAGCAAGGACCTTTTTAGTATGTAAGAGAACATATTCACAGGTTCTAGGGATTAGGGCATGAGCATCTTGGGGCGGGGCGGGGGGGGGGCATTATTCAGCCTACTATCCTAAGTTATATACTGTCTTTACATATCTTACACTCTTGTCAATGGCCCATGCTTATTGATCAGCTTGATGAAGATGGGGATATAATCCATAGTCATACAATAGATTGATTTTCATGAGACTAAACTTGACTGATGTGGTAGCAAAATCTTGAGCATTAGCCAGCTATGAATTGGTTTCTGAATATCTACTTAAAAGGAAGAATTGATTAGAGAGGGGTTTAGCAAATTTGTGTTAAGGTCAAGGAATCTTTTGGGAGCAAAGATATCAAGACCTCCACTGCTTCCCTCTTGGGAATCAAAGTTCAGTCCTCCTTAAGGGACTGTGGCAACTAGACAACAGAGGTCCACAGGTAGGATAGGTTCCCCAGGGGCACCATATTCTAATGTATTAGGGCCAATAAAAATAACTTACAGAGAAGGGATTGGATTTTTAATTTAAATCCCAATTCCTCCATCCCTGATGACAGATGGGATAAATCTAGAGGTGAAATTTTGATATTACACAACCTCAGTATAGTTAAGACTTTAATGACCTGATTTTTTCCTGGACATCACTCTGATCTTTCCAAACATAGAGAGGTTTTTCCTTGTAAGTGTCCTCCACTGTGATATTTTCTATGACCTAATTGTTACCATTGTAGTAGTGTTACTGTAGAACTACTCTGAAATCTTTTAACCAATGTAATGGAATTATAATGGCATTCTAATGGGCTCCCCATAATTTCTTTTTACTATTGTAATGCTGTCATAATGGTATTGTAAGGGGTTCTCCATAAACATACCCTGAAATCATTTTGCCACCATCATGACAGTGAAATGAGTCCCCATAGAGTTTATTTGAAATTGTTTTGCTCTTCTAATGGCATTATTAATGCAGCCTTCATAGACTTACAGGGAAATTGTTTGACCATTATAATGTGGTCTTTGTAGACTTACAATAAAATCTCTTACCAGTGTAATGTGGTTTCCATTAACTTGCACTGAAATCATTTTCCTACCATAATGGCATTATAATAGGGTATCCATGAACTTGGACTACCGAAGTTTGGTTCTCTTGATGGCATCATAGCAGCATTGCTACAAAGACCGTTAAAGTAATGTTGATGCTCTGTTGTGTCATAAGCAAAGACTGTAAGTAATGCACATCTACTTTTCACACTTAAGTATCATGTGGTTTTTCCTTTAAAAGTAATGCCCTGACCGCTATATACTTTATAAACCAACAATACTTCTCAGATAACTAGATGAGAGAACCCTAGAATCTTAGGGCAGAAGATCTTATCTCAGTCACCCTTTATATAAATTCTAATGGTTTTTGTTAATTTGACTATTTTTTTCAAGTATGATACATTCTTTTCCTCCTGGTCCTTCAAAGCATAAACAGTATTACTTTTATAAATTCTGTTTTATACTGTAATTTATGATGAGAGTAATATGAAGTACAATCATTACTTTCTAGTTTTTAATATGAACATTCTGAAGTACACAGTGTTTATATCTAGTTTTTCATTGCTTTAGTCCCTTTAATGTAAAAGAGACAACACAAACACAGAGTACTCACTGGCAAAGAATGCATAGAGTATATAGATAGATTACAAACATGAAATAAATAGAGTGGATTAAATATTTGCTGGATGCACAGACCCAGTGTTAGGTACATTCTTACTATATGCAAGCATAGTAAAAGCTGTGATGTTGAGGGAGTTTTATGTTTGCATAGTGTGATTAGATTACCAGCAATGCAACTTCATAAATAGCTTTTGGGGACCTATCTACTACAGATGGTTTTCGAGAGTGGAGAATTTCAATCAATCATTCTCTGAGTTAACAATAACATGGTGAAGATATATATGATTTCAAAAGGCATAGTGTGTTATTCTTCTATTATTATGGATTTTATTTCTGTTGTCCTTAAAATTCTATGCTCTCAGTCTCACTTCCTCTAGGCACATCCACAAGTTTTTATATCAAAAAGCAAACCTGGGCACCTGGTTGGCTCAGCGTTAAGCAGCTGGCTCTTGATTTTGGCTCAGGTCATGATCTCAGTGTCCTGAGCTCTAGCCCTGTGTCAGGCTCCATGCTCACTGGGGAGCCTGCTTGAGGATTCTCTCTCTGCCCCTCCCCCAGTTGTGTGTGTTCTCTCTCTCTATCTCTCTCTCTCTCTATGAAATAAATAAATGTTAAAAATAAAAACAAAAAGCAAATCTATGTAATTAGGTATGAAATAGGTAGGGACCAAGGCACATGATTTAGACAGAACATGAGTATTAAAAAAAAAACAAAAAAAAACGAGTAATTATTTTCTAAAAGTGGCCAGCCATGTCTTTATCCTGGTGTAAAGAGAAAATTGCCTTAGAGGTGTTCCTCTTTGGCTTGGAATGTTTCCTTTAAGGTTAACTATGCAATTTTAAATATAAGACAAGTATTTATTATTGCCCTGGTAAAAGGTTATAGCAAGATACTCTTTTTGGTAAGAATTTTCCCTGTGATACCCAGTTTATCTGTAGTATTGGTCACTGATAATGAAGAAGAAAAATTTGTGTGGAAGACAGTGAACCTTTTAGGAACAAAGGGATCAAGACCTACTTCCCTTTCAGGATTCAATCCTCGTACATTATCTGTCATGAATTGAGATAGGCAATAGAGGTCCACAGGAAGAGATTCCCCAGGGGCACCTCAGTGCTTTTCTGCTACATGGGATAACTGGAATGATGACTGAGTTTGGTGCCAAGACATGTATACTCAGGGGTTAGGGCACAAAAGCAGTGGGGAGTTTGTCTCAAGTTAGTAGCCTCTCCCAGTGTTGTGCTTTCAGGTAATGCTATTTATTATTAATAACAATAAAATGACAACATTACTGTAGCAAGGATTTTTTCTGTGTGCTTCATATAAATCTGCTCAAAACAACTTTTGAATATCACATCTTGCCCATAGGAGAGTTGGGAGAGTAAATGACTTGACCAAGATCACACAGCTATTAGGCAGTTGAGGCAGGGGTGACCTTAGGCAGTTTGACTCTACTGTCTACCAATTTTTGTACTACAACATTTTGGTATCTCAAATTTGGGGCACTCTTACCCCTAGCACACTCACACCATGGGATCTTACTTTCAGGGCTGAGATCCAAGATGGTAGGAATAATTTCAGAACTGGGGCTTGTAGTGGTTAAAGAAATATTTGGTAAATTATACCTTCTGCCCTTTAGATCCTGAGAAAGCACTGCCAGAATACCAGTGATATCAGCAGCAGATAAATTTAGCATCCCAATATATGAGTCCACATGTGTTCTATGACAAATGTGGCTAAGAGCAAAGTGATTGCATCAAAAACAAGGGAACTTTCTTCCATTGAACTGAAAGGATTTTCTAGTTCTTTTCTCAAAGTGTGAAGCAGAACTGATTGCTTTGAATGAGAAAGTCTCCAGAGTTCCTGAAATATGTGGGGAGTTGGAGATGTCCCAAGAGAGATACTTGATTTTCTGCTAATGGGTGTGTAAAGGCTCTCGAGACTAATTTGAATACTAGAAATAGAAATGACCCATTTATATCACAAACTCATGAAACAGGTTATTTTGCATATTCAGCAAAGACCTCTGGATTAATATATACCAGTCAGATTTCATAAAATATAAATGCAACCAATGATTATCTCTGAATTACTTAATGAACGCCACTGGCTTTCACTGCCAAGGTTCGGTTACAGACTTATAAATAAAATAGAAAAACAAATCACAATGGTCAGAGGATGATAGCACAATAATATTGGGGTAAAGTTAAGAAAATAACTGTAAATTATAATGTGGATATCACATAACTGACATTAAAAGCGCCAAAAACAAACACATTCTTAGCATTCTATCATTTCATTTCTGTGAAAAGATTAACATCAACACTAAGCATATCATCATTCCTCAAACATTAACATGAGTTCTTGCAAGGCAATAGAAAAGCATTCAAATTGGCTATTAGAGGATATAAAAGAGCTATGAGGATTAAATGAGATAATTCACTTACAGCCTTTACTCTAGCACTTGACACATGGTGGGCATCCAACAGATGTTGGCTCTTATTGTTGCATTATTATTTTCATCTGTCAATGAAGCCTATGGCTTCAGACAAGTCACTTAGTTTCTTTAGGTCTTAAGATGACCTTGAAGTCTTCTCTAGGTCTTAAGATGACCTTAAGATGACTTTAAAGCCCTTCTTAATATTCAACTCATTTAAATAAATTTTGCTGGTGGAATTCTAATCTGAGTATTTTCTGCAAGTTTTGTTAAGATAGGTCAAAATTATTTAGTCACAGATAGTGAATTGTGAAATTTTGATGAATGTAGAAGTTTGAGTTATTTAAACCAGTTGCAAGAAAGGCATTTAGCATGACCTGCTGCATAGCAGTCAAAGATGAGGACTCTGAGTTTAAGGATTATTATGGACCTTAAGAAGAAAAAAACCTGGTGGCTAAATAGGAAGAATTACTCCCAAACACTGACTAATCATGAAACATGTTGCCCAGTAACCTCTGTAAGACCCTGGAGAGCAACATCATCAACAGAATCCCCTTCAAATAAAAATATTTTTTATGGTTAGTAATACCAGTTATGTGATGAACTGTGGGTGTCAGGAGTCTTTAAGAGGAAGTCTTTTGAGATATTTTGATATGAAGAGGAAATAGTTTGTCAGTCAGTCAACATGATTTACTGAGATTATTTGACCATAGAGCTGTCAAAGTGCTATAAAAGAGCAAAATGTGAGCAGTGTAAGATCAGACATCCAGACAAACATTAAGTAAGTTGAATCCATTGGAAAAAGGAAAATAGGGCTACCTATTTTTATGGCTTTTAAGGGCAAAACATAAGATACAACAAGGTCTACCCATAGTTTTTGGCCTTAACAACTGCCAAAATTTTTGGCTTGTTATTTCCTAATTTTTCTAAAAGATTTGTTCATTTATTTGAGGGAGAAAGAGGGTGTGTGAGGGAGTGGGACAGAGGGAAAGGGAGAGAGAGAATCTCAAGCAGACAGACTTCCAGCTGAGTGGGGAGCTCGACACAGAGCTGGATCTTAGGACCCGAAGATCATGACCTGAGCCAAAATCAAAAGTCAGACACTTAACCAACTGAACCACCAAGGTGCCCCCATTATTACTTTCCTATTTTGATGTAACCTTATTCTGTTGGATAGAGCAAGTCTTTGACAAAAGTGGGATAAAAAAAATGGTGTTTGGCTTTTTGACAAAATCGAAAATTTGGGCTTTGTTCATGAACTGTAAGAAGTGACTCTAAACTTAAGGACATGGTCTTCTCCATGTAGAGGTGCGTAAGAAAATTGTGAAACACGGTGAGAGGAGATGGCAGCATTCGTGACATCTCCCATCTTAACCCCTAAAATCCCTAGAGTTGTTCTGTGTCTTATATTTCCTTTTAGTCTTTGAGCCATCTCAGGGATGGCTTAAGTTGTGACTCAAGAAAAAAATGCACTAACAGCACATCACCAGCCCATGCTGGCTGTCTTCTTAGCTCTTTGAGTCATCTGATCCTTTCCTTAATCAGCCCTTCTTATCATCTCAACTAGTATTACTCATTTTAAGATTTTTATTTTCTGAACATAAGGACCAAAGGTGAAAGAATACAAAAAATTTTAAAGGAATGACTTTATAGCCCCTTGATGGGTTATTACAACTCAGTTTTACTACTGTGTGCATATTTTGCTTCTGTAGTTTAAGTAAATAGTTATCCATTTAATGTCACTAAGTAGCCCTCATTAGTCAGACACTATATTTTTATTGAAAAGATTACTGTACCTTTATGTTCAACTAGAATATATATATACAATTTATATTTTTAAATTGTTTTCAAGATAAATATTTTAGACACAGACCTTTAATTGAGGTGTAAATGTGCACAGTGAGGGGGGAAAGTTCATAGGCCTGAAGTGTACAACTCAGTTGGTAGCCATGGTGTGTATTATTGGACATTTGGGCTGTTTTTAGTTTTTGACCTTTACGAATAAAATGGCAGAAACATTCATGTCCAAATCTTGATGCAAACATGCTTTCATTTATCTTAGGTTTGTGTGTTGAAGTGGAATTTCTGGGATTGCGGAGTGCTATATGTATAGCTTTAGTGGATACTGACAAATATTCTCACAAAGTGGTTGAAGCAATTTACATTCCCACCAGTGCATAAGAATTCCAATTGCTGCATTTCGTTCCAAGACTAGGTACTATACTTTTAATTTTAGCTGTTTGCGGAGATGTGTAGTATTGTATATTCTTAACTGCATTTAATCTGAATTTCAGTGACTTATGATGGCAAGTTCAAAAATTCATAACTACAATTTTGTTTTTATAGAACAGATTTCTAGCTTCTTTGGCAAATATGGTACAGTTATTTATAACACAATCCCAAATTTTTACCACATTGAATTGGTTGGGAATTAAGAATTAGGTTTTAATTTTAGGTCTGCCAAGAAACAATAGAGTGATTTGTACAATTTATTTTTCTTAACTGGCCTGTTTGTATTGTTCTAAGTTTGGTTTTATTTCTCATATATATGGTTTAATAAATATTTTATTCTCTGGTGTGGTCTGAGTCTCTGGCCAGGAAAGGCCCCTGACTCTGTATTCAATGGAGAAAAGATACATGTAGACAAAATAAACATCGTACTCTAGGTCATTTTCATCCTGTTTTCAGGTTTCTTTGGATTCATTTAGATTTTTAATCCTTCTTCTTAGCAGAAAGTGAAAGGGCCTAATGGTGTAAGTTACTACTACTTATTCCTTGAAGGATTTCTTCCTGCACAATTCCTCAAGAAATTTCTTCTTGGTCCTTTTGGCAGAGGGACCTTGCTCCAGGGCCACCAGCTTTCTCTCCTTTGCGCTGACATGGTTCTCCTGTCAGATCTAAATCTTAAAAAGGGTTATGCCCTTCCCAGAGTAAATGGCTTCCCATCTACTTCAGGGAAATTACATAAACTCAGGAGTGTTGGAGCACATCATGTGGTCACAATAACAAAAACAAATTCTTATTACATATAGTGAGGGCAATTGTGATCCAAATTAATGTCTTTACTCTTACCTGTGTTGGAGTAAGAACTGAGCAGAGGAACAGTCTCTTCTTCCTCTTCGTCTAAACTTAAATCCATGATAATTAATGGCCCTAAACCATACATTTTGTTTTTAAGATTTCCTTAATTTTACATAAATAAATGATTCTATTGGAGACTGAACTTTGTAGTGCCAAAATTGCTACCAAGTGTAAAGTTAGCCGCTTGTAAAAGCTGCATTAACTCTTCAAAGCCATTCGATTTCTAGTTACTATAGCAAAGCCATTATTTACATGAAAATGAACCTAATGCATCACTGATTTATGAACTTTGCAAACATTAAACTATGCCAGGTACTATGATATTCTTGAGAAAACAATAGTAAAAACAAAGAAAAGTCATCTTTCTCTGTCCTCATGGGCTTAGAATCTTGTAGTGTCATTGTGCAAAGTTCTTAAATTTCTAGTCTTATAGATCCAAGAACCTGAACTAAGTGACTTATAAAGATAACAAATTTCAGAATGACTAGGCATTCAAAAGGACCCTTCACCTAGAGGCAGGAGGATTTTGTTCAAACATTCCTTTATTCACAAATATATGAATAGTTTTTATTTCATTTGCTTTAACTGGCATTGTTCAACCCTGAAGTGTCAGGAGTACGACAGATGTGCCTGTTGTCTGCTGGAGTTTCTGAACTGTTGTTATCTTAGATTCTGCTTGGAAAACTCTCTGCTTAATGGCTAAGAGCCTGGTTACTACCAGCTTATTAAAAATGCAGTTTTAGTTCCTGAACTTCATAAAATCTATCTATGAAAGACCCACAGCAAATATCATCCTCAATGGGAAAAAGCTCACAGCCTTCCCATTGAGATCAGGAACATGACAAGGCTGCCCACTCTCACCACTCTTGTTCAACATAGTATTAGAAATCCTAGCAACAGCAGTCACACAACAAAGAGAAATAAAAGGTATCCAAATTGTCAATGAAGAAGTCAAACTCTCTCTCTTCGCAGATGACATGATTCTTTATATGGAAAACCCAAAAGACTCCAGCCCCAAACTACTAGAACTCATACAGCGATTCAGTAACGTGGCAGGATACAAAGTCAATGTACGGAAATCAGTGGCTTTCTTATACACTAACAATGAAAATACAGAAAGGGAAATTAGAGAATTGAGTCTATTTACTATTGATTTCTATTTAACCAAGAACCATAAGATACCTGGGAATAAACCTAACCAAAGAGGTAAAGGATCTGTACTCGAGGATCTACAGAACACTCATGAAAGAAATTGAAGAAGACACAAAATGATGGAAGACCATTCCATGCTCTTGGATCAGAAGAATAAACATTGTTAAAATGTCTATACTGCCTAGAGCAATCTATACTTTTAATGCCATTCCGATCAAAATTCCACCGGTATTCTTCAAAGAGCTGGAGCAAATAATCCAAAAATTTGTGTGGAATCAGAAGAGACCCCAAATTGCTAAGGAAATGTTGAAAAACAAAAATAAAACTGGGGGCATCACGTTACCTGATTTCAAGCTTTACTACAAAGCTGTGATCACCAAGACAGCATGGTACTGGCATAAAAACAGACACATAGACCAGTGGAACAGAGTAGAGAGCCCAGATATGGACCCTCAACTCTATGGTCAAATAATCTTCGACAAAGCAGTGGAAAAAAGACAGTCTCTTCAATAAATGCTACTGGGAAAATTGGACTTCTATATGTAGAAGAATGAAACTCGACCATTCTCTTACACTGTACACAAAGATAAACTCGAGATGGATAAAAGACCTCAACGTGAGACAGGAATCCATCAGAATCCTAGAGGAGAATATAGGCAGTAACCTCTTTGATATCAGCCACAGCAACTTCTTTCAAGATATGTCTCCAAAGGCAAAGGAAACAAAAGGGAAAATCAACTTTTGGGACTTCATCAAGATCAAAAGCTTCTGCACACCAAAGGAAACAGTCAACAAAACAGAGAGGCAACCGACGGAATGGGAGAAGATATTTGCAAATGACAGTACAGATAAAAGGTTGATATCCAGGATCTATAAAGAACTTCTCAAACTCAACACACACAAAACAGACATTCATATCAAAAAATGGACAGAAGATATGAACAGACACTTCTCCAATGAAGACATACAAATGGCTATCAGACACATGAAAAAATGTTCATCATCACTAGCCATTAGGGAGATTCAAATTCAAACCACATTGAGATACCACCTTACACCAGTTAGAATGGCCAAAATTAGCAAGACAGGAAATAACGTGTGTTGGAGAGGATGTGGAGAAAGGGGAACCCTTTTACACTGTTGGTGGGAATGCAAGTTGGTGCAGCCACTTTGGAGAACAGTGTGGAGATTCCTCAAGAAATTAAAAATAGAGCTTCCCTATGACCCTGCAATTGCACTACTGGGTATTTACCCCAAAGATACAGATGTAGTGAAAAGAAGAGCCATCTGTACCCCAATGTTTATAGCAGCAATGGCCACGGTCGCCAAACTGTGGAAAGAACCAAAATGCCCTTCAACGGACGAATGGATAAGGACGATGTGGTCCATATACACTATGGAGAATTATGCCTCTATCAGAAAGGATGAATACCCAACTTTTGTAGCAATATGGATGGGACTGGAAGAGATTATGCTGAGTGATATAAGTCAAGCAGAGAGAGTCAATTATCATATGGTTTCACTTATTTGTGGAGCATAACAAATAACATGGAGGACATGGGGAGATGGAGAGGAGAAGGAAGTTGAGGGAAATTGGAAGGGGAGGTGAACCATGAGAGACTATGGACTCTGAAAAATAACCTGAGGGTTTTGAAGGGGTGGGGGGTGGGAGGTTGCGGGAGCCAGGTGGTGGGTATTAAGGAGGGCACGTATTGCAAGGAGCACTGGGTGTGGTGCAAAAACAATGAATACTGTTACGCTGAAAAGAAATAAATTAAAAAAAAGAGAGACAAAAAAAATGTAGTTTTAATCTCCATGTAAATGCTCTTGCTCATATGTATCCTTCTCTCAGGGAACCCAACACATGGATTTTCTTTCCCTTTTTCAACTATAGACATGGAATATGTATGTGCATGCACACACATGTGTATGTACTTGAGAATATTTGGTTAGTTAAGAGTGTACACAGCCTAAAGGGAAGAAAAATGAGAGAACAATTCACACATCTTCAAATACGCCTCTGAAACTTATACTTCAGTTACAACCTACTTTCCTTTATCCCATGTAAACCAGTAAATGTTATGTTTAGACAATTAGATTTAAAAGTCTTAATTAAAGAAAACTCTAAGTTTGGTATTCCAGCTCTGCCATTCAATTCCTGAGTGATTTGGTCAACTTACATCTTGTCTCTGGGTTTCAATAATCTCAGCTGTAAAATGGGGATAGTAATTCCCATTGTCTGCATAATCGAATTTTTTAAAAAATGGGGGTACCTGGGTGGCTCAGTGGGTTAAGCCTCTGCCTTTGGCTCAGGTCATGGTCTCAGGGTCCTGGGATCGAGCCCCACATTGGGCTCTCTGTTCAGCGGGGAGCCTGCTTCTCCCTTTCTCTGTCTACCTATCTGCCTACTTGTGATCTCTCTCTCTGTCAAATAGATAAATAAAATATTTTTTAAAAAATGGGTTGCACAGGAGATTCAGGACAATTTCTAAAATTATATAACGAGGTATTTTCTATAATGAAAGGAGCTAGTACTACAGTTACTTCTCACTGTCATGGCGGTTGACAAAACTAGGAGGAGAGAGGAGGAAAGTGTGCAGCTTGCTCATAAAACCCCTTATACACCATAACCTTCTCTGTTCTTTGCCTGTCCTCATATGTTCAAAGTACCATTTGCCAGGGATCAAATCATGCTTTGAGCAAAAGCATATCAGGATTGTTAGGCACATAGGCACTCATAATATATCCTCTTTCATAGAGGGAAGACTTTTACAAAGTTCTCTCAACCCATGTTTCACTCCACCATGAAATATTTCCTTTCCCTATGGGTCAGTTATCCCATTTCACTAATGAGGCATGGATAAGCTAAATGCTATCACTTAGGCACAAATGATAATTAGATGGCCGAGCCAGAATTAGAACCCATTAGACAGTTTTACTTCCAGGTCCATTCTCATGTCATTGAACAAGTCTCGTGCTCCATTTCAGCTCAGATTTCTTATTTACAGTGATGTGCTGTTTAAAATTTCACAGATTAGCACTATGACCCCTTAAAAACAGGATTATGTGATTGTAACACTCATACATCAGTGTACTTTTATTTTTACTTAATCAATTCATCAGAACTTTCTGTTGTTAGCAGGAGAAAGACAAAGACCAGAAACTTTCAGGACAGTTCTAAGCACTCAGTTATTCATTGGAATCGGTAGTATTTTAGGGAAGCAAAATAGACACAACCAGAGTTATGATATAGCAAGGAGTTGCTCTAGGTCTGACCATGAAAAGAATGTGGCTGCTACAACAAAAGCAGAAAACATGGAATGTAATTTTATAATTACGTTTTTTCCATAAGAAATTTTATTTTCCACATACACATAGCTTGTCTATATATGTCTATATAAATCATTACTGAATTCATCGGCATACAATAGAAAATCTAAAAACAGTTATTCACCACATGACAAAATTCATTCCCTCAAAGAAAATAAGTTCAGAAGTAGACAGCCAAGTGTAATAATTGGAACCATGGAGTCACCAGAAATCAATTCTTTCTTTCTTTCTTTCTTTCTTTCTTTCTTTCTTTCTTTCTTTCTTTCTTTCTATTTCTGCTCTGTCATCCTCACTGTGTGGCTTCCATCGTCAAGGTGGTTGCTGTGGTTCAAGGTGGCTGCTAGAGCTTCTGTCCTCACATCCTTGTTCAGGCAGCAGGAAAAGACAGGAAAGGCAGAGGGTATGCACAGACTGCCTGATTTTCTTTCAAGGAGTTCTCCAAGTCCTCCATGACTTCTTATGTCACCTTGGCTAGATTTTATTCTTATGACCACCCTTAATTGTATGGAAATAAAAGCTTCTACTTTGTTTGGGTTTTGTTTTGTTTCATTCTTTTCTATTTATTTTTACTTTTCTATTTTATTTTTAAGTTGGCCAGTTTGACTCTGCTTGGTTATCCGGTTTCACAAAGTAAAGAAGAAGGTAAGTGGTTATTGGATAGACAGCGGTGTCTGTCAGTGTTTGAACCAGGCATAGAGTAAATACCAAACGTGAGAATTACTTGGCTAACTATGAATGAGCTTCCAAATAATTCACGTGAAAGATTAGTCCTTATAAATTAACAGTCCTCCATAATAAGGAAGTCTTTGAATAGATTTTTACATTGCTATTTCACAATAAAGCAATGCATCATTATTATAACAAACAACATCAAAGTATGAAGAAAAAAGTTAACCTATATCCCTGTATCTGTTTGCCATTCTGTCTCCCACCCTACCTCTCAGAAAACCAAAACTAGAAGTTAGGTGTATTTTCCCACATTTCTCTAGAATTATACAAATAAATGATACACATGTTGTTAGTAATCAAAATTGAATCACAGTATATAAATTATTCTGCAGCTTAATTTTTTTTTCAAAGTAAATCTTTTATTTTCATTTTTTTTAACTGTGGTAAAACATATAGAAGATCAACCATCTAGATCAATTTCAATGCAGCTTAATTTTTAACTTAATCTATGTTCATTAGGTAAAAATGTTCCCATTCTTTTTAATAGCTGCTTAAAATTGGTGAGTGTGGATATGCCATAACAGTTTCACAAAGAAGACAACTTTTACTGACTAAGATATCCACAGGGGCAGCAAAATCAACTTGATGAAGTACTAAAGACAGCTGAAAAAGCAAAGGCCTGAATGGCTGAGAGTGAGTGAGAGGGTTTAGGGATGAGCCCAGTAAGTGGGTTACCGTGGCTAGCTAGGACACAGAGCATGCTCAGAGTGTGACTGCAGCATTTTCAGGACACCAGGGGCACTTTTTAGCATAGCTTCTTCTGCCACAAAATCCCTAAAGATGCCATTTATGCCATCTGGCTTTGTTGTTCCTCTCAATCAGCATCTTTAGACATTTCTACTATTCATTTTTTCTCTTTTCAAAACATCTCTCCAATCAAATCACCATCTAATTTCTAAATTCTGAAAAAAAAATTTAATTAAAAACTTTGCCCTTAAAGCACTTTTTCTCGTTATTAGTCCACCTGTTGATAGCATTTCTTTTCGAGTTTGCATTTATTTTTATTCTTTCTTTCATACATTTTTCTTGTCTTTATTCTGCCCTTTTATCTCTTTTCCCCTTTTTCCATGATCATCCGCCCCATCCGGTAATGCTCATCAGATAAATATTTAATGAAACACAAAGCAGCATATATAGTTTAATCTTGAATTTGCATAAATATTTAAAATGTTATATTGAGAGAAGCTGTGTTAGAGTCTGAATCTCTAGGTTAGCTATTCCTGCTTCCAGAATTTGAACCTCATGCCATGAACTGCTCTGCTTCTCAGCCCTGCCCTACCTAGTTTGTGAGACTTGAATGTACAGGATGAATGTGATGGATAAGTATGAAAAGTAAGTAAAAAGCAAAGGAAATTCCATGAAAGAGACTAAAGAAACACTTTTTCTGGAACACAAACATGTAGATATCTTGGCATGCAAGGTAGACAGGTATGATTCTGGAACTCAGACCATGCTGCTCAGGTTCTCCTGGTTGATCCAGGCTTGGGGGATTTGGGTGGGGGGAGAGACTGGGTAAATAGGGTAACCACGTAGATATTCATTGGGAAGGGCTCACGTACTCTTCCATTCCTTCATCTACTTCCTCGTATCCTCAGTTTATAAGAGGTTAATTGGAGATGCCAAGAAATTGGGAAGCTGGTTCTGAAAGAACCTAACAGCCTACCTGCATATTTCCCTTGGTCTTTTACATCACATTTACTAAGGAACGTGATCTGTATTTACACAATAGTCAGTGACAATATTAATAAGAACAAAGATCTCAGGCAATCTGACATATGGAAGTAATTTGCATATGAGGAATCCAAAGCAATAAAATGCTTTGTTCCAGGTTATGTTACTGTTGTCAAAGCCAGAAGTGAGCTCTTGTCTGTTGTATAGGCTTTCTTCACTCTGTCCTTGCCCAAGGCTGCTTCAGATATTGAACCAATGGGTATAGTAAACCTTCCATTATTTCTGAGAGAAAAAGTCACATAAACTTTCATGCAATGCTGATCACGTATCAGACACCATTGTACAAGTTGTTTCGTGCTTTCATTTTCTCCATCAATATTTTCCCAGAAACATTTTTGTTTAGCCTCTTTGTAAGCACCATTGACAAACCAAAAGGAGTCTCTGTCCTCATGGAGCTTACCTCTGGGTGTGTGTATGAATGTGTGTGTGTGTCTGTGTATGTGTGTATAGAGGATGAAGGTGGGAAGTGAAAGAAGAACAAGTATGTATGTGTGTGTGTGTACACAAAATGGTCTATCTATAGTTTCTCTGTTAAATGAGCATCAGAGATTAAGGATAGAGAACAATACAGATGATGAGAGAAGAAAGCTACTTTACATTATCTCATTTAATCCTAATATCAAGTCTGTGAGGTAGGATTTATGTTAACCCTAAGACACAGATAAAGAAATTAAGGTTGAGAGTAGTTGGTTCACACATCTTGGGTGGGAAAGAGTTGGCATTAAACCCAGGTTGGCTTCCTTATAGAGTTGTGCTCTAGTCACTATGCCCAGTTACTTCTAAATGAGAATGTCAAAGAAAAAAAAAATTGCTTGAAGTCATATTCAAAGTAGGGATTGTTAAATGAGAAAATACAGTGGGTAAGTGCTGATGATTAAGTGTCTGAACAGTGGAGCTGAGTTGTTTAATGAGGTTAAGGCTCGTGGCATCAGAACTTGAGTTATTTCATCTTGAGAATGGCAGAAAAGAGGCCAAATAAAAATGCATTATTGGATTCATCTGGTTCCTATTTTCAAGGATCAAAGAATCAGCTAATAGGTACACAATTCTTGAAGCCATGCTGTTCAAAGCAAGGTCAGCAGCTAATAAAGACATCTACTGTTTAATCATGGATCAGACCACTTGACTTTGCTTGTATCACTGATACCAGCCATTATTGGCTGAGAACCAGCAGAGTACTCAGTACAGAATGAAATAAGAGAGGTTTGGGGATCTGTTAATTGCATCTTGTCTCAGCTGTAGGAGGTATACTACTCCAAAATCAGTCCCCTCCAATTATTCCAGGTTGCAGCTGGCATGGTGAACCCTGGGTTGTTTTCACCCAATGAAAGAGTCTAATTTTATCACAGAATCACAGGACTGGCAAGACCTTGAGAGGTCAGCAGAAGCTTTCAGGCAAGACTCTGCTGAGTGAATATATCTAATCCTATTTTAAACCATTTCCAGAGGGGAGATACCATGATTTCTTTTGAAAGCCAATGCCAGTATTAAGCAACCTTTTCTGCAGCCAGTCTAAGATCCCTAGTAATTTACTTTAAATTCATCTTTCACTGCGTTCATAATGCTAGTTTATGCTATCTCTATTTTCTCTCTTAACTTTGTTTTTTAAAAAAAGTATTGTTGAAAGTTAAAATAACTCTTATTTTTGGATAGAAGGATTAATAATTTGTAGTTGTGGTTTAATGGGACATTATGTTAATTATTAAGCTTAATGTGCCTGAATTGAGTACTTATTCCATAGTATCTTTAAGAATTTCAAAGAAAAAAAAAGTGAGTTAGCAGGACTTCCCACCTAGCTCTAATTTTCCCTAGTGTTTCCCTGATTCCATGGACATTGGCCATTCTATATCCTCAAATGTGCCAACCTTATTTACTTCTTACTCAGGGCTTTTGAACTTGCTATTTGATCCTGTGCCTGTAATAGTCTTCCCTAAATCTTTGTGTCTAGGGGCCTCCTGCTAAGAAGCACCGTCCCTCATTGACCTATTTAAACTTTCCTCAGAACACGTGTGAGTCTCTAATATTAAAATTATCTTATTTATTGCTCAGTCGGCATGTTGTTCTTTTTGCCTTCCATGGGAGAATGTAAGAACTATGTGATGGGAGACCTCACCTGACTTTTTTTTTTTTTTTCCAACCATTGCAATCCCAGTGTCTAAACAGGTTTCTGCTAGGGAATCAGTAAATATTTGCTCAACAGATGAGCGAAAGGATGGTTGAGTAGTCATAGAGCAGGGTCGCATGTTCTCTAAGTCTCTTTTTACTTGGAGAGCTCCCAGAATGATGTGTTCAGAGAAGCTGTAGCGTATGCCTCCATGAACTTGAAAGACCATGAGGCTTCAAGTCCCAGATCCAGCATTTATCAGCTGTGAAACCTTGGTCAAGTTACTTAATCTCTGAGTTTTAGTTTGTAATCTGTGACATGGTGATAATAAAACTGCCCTCACTTGTCATTTATTAGGACAAATGGGTTATTTCATAAAAATGAATTATTTTACATAGTACATAATGAATTTACTTTTTAAAATGATATTTATCAAGCATCTACTCTGTGCCAAGCACTGATCTAAGAGCTAAGGATGCAGCAGTGACTTAAGTAATAAAAGTCTCTACCCTCAGTTTACATTTTGGGGCACATACATGCATGTTTTATAATCATTTTAAGAATAAGAACAGGCTTCTGAACTTAACCTTCAGTGGGATTAAATTTGAACTCTGGTCATTGTGCTAGTGCTGGCTCTTCGTTCAGTAGTGAACACATATTTACTGTGCGCTTTTTATGGACCCCAGCCTAAGTATCCAGTTAATAATGGTGTATTAAGGAACGCTTGGTGGCTCAGTCAGTTAAGTGTCTGCCTTAGGCTCAGGCTCCCATCATGATCCCAGAGTCATGAGATTGAGTCCTGCATCAGCTCTCTGCTCAGTGGGGAACTTGCTTCTCCCTCTGCCTGCCGCTCCCCCTGCTTAAGCTCTCTCTCTCCCTCTCTCTCTGACAAATACATAACTAAATAAAATAATGGTGTATTAAGAGGGTTCTTAGAAATGTCTGTGTGTAAGAGGGTGTGGCCAGTCTTAACCTACAAATGGATTGCTTGTGTTTGAAACCTACAGTGCATAAGGAGATCTATAAAGAGGTACAAAAAACATGTTTGCTTAATATTGATTATATATATTTTTAGAAAAACTATCACAGCCCAAACAAATGCATATTTCTTAGGACTCTTTTTGTTGTTGTTATTTTTGTGTTTTTTTTTAAGATTTTATTTGTTTATTTGACAGATCACAAGTAGGCAGAGAGGCAGGCAGATAGAGAGGAGGAAGCAGGCTCCCTGCTGATGAGCAGGGAGCCCGATGTGGGGCTTGATCCCAGGACCCTGAGATCATGACTTGAGCTGAAGGCAGAGGCTTTAACCCACTGAGCCACCCAGGTGCTCCTCTCAGGACTCTCGATAAAGAAAGGCTTTTTTTTTTTTTTTTTTTTTCCGTAGAAATAAGGATGTTTCTTGATTTTAATCAGTGAACCATGTGCATCGGAAGAACTAGACCTTGATTTTTTTGAAAAAGATATTTTTCTACGAGTAATCCATTCTCCTTTTAAGATGTTTAAAAAAAGACATAAGCAGCCAAGAGGAATTTTTACTAATATATTAATAGGTTTAGGTTAAAATGTAATTCACATATTTTTTAAACATAGTGAGCTTGTATTTCCAAGATTTACCTTTGTATTTACCAGTATGATATGACCCATATTCTCTCTCAGCAAATATAGATTTCCCGGCATTTCTGATAGCACTATAAGATCTGTGTATGAATGTATCTTAATATATTTGTTTAACTCTTAGTTATTGAACATTTAAATTGCTTCTGGTTGTTTTGCTATTCTTTTTTTTTTAAGATTTTTATTTATTTGACAGAGAGAAATCACAAGTAGGCAGAGAGGCAGGCAGAGAGAGAAGAAAGGAAGCAGGCTCTCTGCTGAGCAGAGAGCCCGATGTGGGGCTCGATCCCAGGACCCTGGGATCATGACCTGAGCCGAAGGCAGAGGCTTAATCCACTGAGCCACCCAGGTGCCCCTGTTTTGCTATTCTTAATAATACCAGTACAAATGTACCTGACCAAACACCTTTGTACAGTTGTTTGATTTCCCTGGGATATATTTGGGAAAAATGACTATGCCAAAGAAGAAGGTATATAACAATGTATTTGATATATACATATCAAGACATATTACACATATTAAGGCAGACGCTCAACTGACTGAGCCACCCAGGTGCCCCTGAAACCTAATTTTTAATAAACCAAATAAAATGCAAAACATGAAGTTTGCAGAACATTTGTAAGACACATTTAGTATAATAGCATGATTGTTCGAACCAGTCCACCAGAGTTTGAACTTCCCTACTTATTAGCTTCTTTGAGCTGGGGAAGTACTTACTCTCTCTGTGTGCTGAGACTTCCTCATCTGTAAAAATATGGATCTCTAGAGATAATTGTGAGAGGCAAATGTGAAATGCCCTGAACTGTGACACTGAAGAATGTGTATGCAAAAGTTTGTTTAAAACATGTCAGTAGGGGTGCCTGGTTGGCTCAGTGGGTTAAAGCCTCTGCCTTCGGCTCAAAGGGTCCTGGGATCGAGCCCTGCATCAGGCTCTCTGTTCAGCAGGGAGCCTGCTTCCTCCTCTCTCTCTGACTGCCTTTCTCTGACTACTTGTGATCTCTGTCTGTCAAATAAATGAATAAAATCTTTAAAAAAAAATGTCAGTAATGGGTAACATCCTAAATAGGGCACGAGTTTGGAGATCAGTAAGACCTGGGATCCTGACCTGAGCCAAAGGCAGACAACCAACTGAGCCACCCACGTGCTCCTACCAGGACAAACATATTAAGAGCTTCAAAAAGAATTCTTCAAAAAGAATCTCTAATTCTTTTTCTGAAAATATACTTAAGGCTGTCATCCAGAAAATGCACAAAGTTTATACCACAGAGATGTTGAACAACATGGCACATTTAATAGGACCCAAACAGGAGAGTGGTTAACAGGCAATCTGGGAAGTCAGATTAAACCCGACTTTAAAGGCTGCCTCCACCATGAACTAACACTGAGTTTGAGACAAACGTTGAGCATCTTTTAACTGAAATCTTTCATTTGAAATTGAAGATAATTTACCTAACATCATGGATTTGTTATAAAAGGGACATGGTAACTGACAGAGCAAACTGTCAAGAAATGATTGCAAATTGCTACTATCAATAAAAGCCCCAAATTTTAGATAACCTTAAATAATTGCAGAGATATCAATTCTTAAGTATTTTTTCAGATGTCTTAAAGACATGTACAAGTAATGTCATTGAACATTCTAGTGGATATAATTTTTAGTTAAAAATGAGATTCAAAAGTGAATCTATTAGATAACCTTAGCTATGTGAAACTATACATTTATAAAGTAAATAATGTCAAGTGGTAGTTATTTCTGTATGATAGAATGAAAATTTTATTAGTTTATTCTCTCTATACACACACATATATGTTGCAAATTTTTGTGATTTCTAGGTTCTCAGTAGCATGTTTGTGGTAGTCTTAGGGAAAATAAGTATTTGTATTGATAATATAAATTAATTCCTAACTAAAAATTTATTTCTTTTCAGTGTTCCAGCATTTGTTGTAAAATATTTTTATAGTTATAATAGTATACAAATGAGAACATAATAATATAATTTCTTTGGTTAAGGATCTGGTTTTTCCTCTTATTCTAACCACTTGCTGTCATCAAATATTTATTATATGTTCCCAGCAGTTAGCTCTTGCTAGAGGCGAGCCTGAATAAGTCCCTATCCTCAAGGTATTGACATATATAAGATCGTCTCACCAATAATGTCCCCTTAGGTATAAGAAATGTACACATGTTTATGGTGACTTCTGAATAGATTCAGAATGACAGTAAATATTTCAGAGTAGATTTTTATGCCCACTGGTATACGTAGATGAAATTCGTTAAAAGTTTAACAGTTAAAAATGGTAACAGACTAGAAGCATTTTCTTCAAGAAAACAAAAAACCCAAAGTTTCAAGTTACTGTAAAGTTTTCTTCATCAAGTTCAGAAGTATATACACTGAGCAGAGCAAGCGGTTTTACTCGTTGTCAGTATGTGAATAATTAGCAGTTCATATTTTCCATGAAATGAGAAGAATCGCCAACTCCACCTGTATCTAAAAACCTTTGTGCACTTGGCTTTGCTTGGGAAGTCAGCTGGAGTGTGCTAAGCAAAATTCAAATCAGCTGATTACTTTAATTCTTATTAGATTTTAACCAAGATCTTCCCAGACATCAGTTAAGATAGGGAACTTAATATAACATGAAATTTTACCATCCTTAAACAAAAAGTAGTAATAAAAAGCCAAGTGAAATGAAGGATCTGAATGCTGTTCTGAAACAAAGTTGGGTCATCCGCCCCTGTGTATACCTCAGGCAGCTTAGGACCATTTTGCTCTTGCTCAGTAATCTAGTCCCTGTGCCTCGCACATAGTGGGTTTTGCTTCAGAAGATACTAACACAAAGAATGAGAAGATGGCATTATAACAAGGCCCTAATACATAAATTAGTAATATTATCACATTAACTTCCCAATTAAAACATTAATGACTTTGAAAGTACATAGATGCATAGTGTCCTGATACTCCCTGTCACATTCAGAATTTGATAAAGATGATTCCAGAGTCTTTATTTAGTCAGTTCTCATCACTGTGTGTGTAGGACTCAGGCAGCCCTACAATCATATGGTGAAAGAAGTGAGTTGCTCTTTGGAAGTAAGGGGACAGGGGGACATAATTTTTTGTTATAGGAACAGACAAGTATTTATGAAAATAGACTATTAACATTTAAAATTCCTTCATATTAGTATTTCAAATATATAAGTAAGGCATACTCACTATAGAAAACTGGAAATTATGGAAATCAGAAGAGAAAATAACACATCTCTAGCATGCATGGACAGACATTGGACAATTTGGTAAATTCTCCATTTTTCAGCAACCTCCCCTCCAACACACTCGCTGGAACATGCACAACTATAGCTTTTCTTTATATTAAATAGACCTTAAAAAAAAAAAAACAAACACCGATCTCTCTGCATTTCTGGTCTTATCGTAATCAGAAGAGTTTGATACACTTACATGAACACTTTGGTTCTTTTTCTTATGGCTCCTAATGAACACACAAGAGATCCTCTCATCTGATTAGCAGGTAGAGATTATATTTAACTCCCAAAGTGAAAGTAATCATTGTACAATATTCTTTCAGTGGTTCTGTTCCAGTCTATGTAAGGGTCATCTGTTATCTTTAAAGTAAGGAAAATAATAGCTCCTCCGTCCAAAGTTTTGTTACGAGAATTAAGTGAATTCTTACAGGTGGAGGAATTAGAACAATGACCAGTGTATAGCATAAGTTCAACAAATACTCACTGTTAATTTAATATTGGCATCATTGTTATTGTTATCGTGCACACGGTCTTGGGGTTTTATAGAACAGAATGGGGCAAAGAAAGGAGAAAAATGGGGACCACACCAGTGTCAACTGAAGCAAAGATGGCAAAGCTAAAGAGCTGTGTTTTTTTTTCATTACATTTTTACCACAGTATATGGGAAGAATCACTACATACATGCATCAAGAAACAAACCCTGTTTGTGAGTATGCATGGCAAGATTGGGCTCTAAGACTACAAAATATTTAAAAATATTATGTAAATGCAATGTAACAAATTACCATAATAATATTGTGAAACCTCTCAAGATAATTATTTCTCATGATCATTGTGTAACCAAAGCTAATATTTGCTATTCAACAGAAGAGTAAAATAAATAACTTCATGGAATTTGTAGTATCTTAATTAATCTAATTTCATCTATAAAATATGAGTCAACTTGGCGAGGATCAAATGCATTTTTATTTATCCGTTTAAAATTTAAAAATCCAGTTGACTATTTTTAAATTGTATAAAAGTAAAAAGAAACAAAAAAGGAATTATTGCTTTCAAAGGCATCCTTTCTGCTTTTCCTACTCAGAAATGGCTCTGATTAAAATTTTTAGCTTTGGCAAGCAGTTATCCAAAAATATGATCAAATGATAAATGGATGAGAGATTCATGAGTAAAACCCAGCTTTATGCTGTGCTTTCTAAGTAATATTTTTCAACCAAATTTGAGTAATTATTTTTACAATGGAGGCTGATGTGACTAATATTTGAGCAGTCTGTTAAAAACATAAAGTGGGAGAAATGCTCCTATTAGGGGGATCAAATGTACAAAGATAAGTTCACAATCAAAGTCTTTAAAATGCTTTCTGCTTATCAGGTTGGGTTTTTCAGAAAATGGGCTCTGAGATAGAGGTTTAGGGTGTTTATTGAGAAGGGCCCTAAGGATCAATACCTGTGAAAGGAAAAAAAGGGAGCAGAGAGAGAACTTGAACTGTGTAACAGGCCCCATGTCATCCTCCACTGGGAGCTCCAGAACTAAATTGGCCCTTCATGGTTGCCCCATCTTGACTCCAAAATGGCCAAGTCCTTGTACCCGGATGTCATGGAAAGTTGGCCTCTGAGACAAGGTGTGGCCATGGATGAGGCTGCTCTGTCCAGATGAGGCAATTTCTTTAAGGGCTTCCCAGCAGAAGTTTGTCTTCTAATAGCATGCCTAGTATCTGGACCACAGACTCCTCCTCCAAGGATAAACTGGGAAAAACACTACCGCATACTCTCTCATGTTTATCTAGACAAGTAGTGTAAGTTCAAAATAAAGCTTCCAGGGAAATTTGGTGAAATTCCCCGCCTGCCCCACTCCCCTCTCCCACTTGATTTCATCATTCATAACTGACCTTGAGACAAGCTTCTGTATCACTTCCTTGAGGAAGCCTTCCCCACCCAAACACATATGTGTTTATTCCTACTCCCACATTTTGTTTTAGAATTGTCTTTTTTTTGTTTTTTTTGTAAGATTTTATTTATTTATTTGGGAGACAGAGATCACAAGTAGGCAGGCAGAGAGGGAAGGGGAAGCAGGCTCCCTGCTGAGCAGAGAGCCCAATGCGGGGCTCAATCCCAGGACCCTGAGATCATGACCTGAGCCAAAAGCAGAGGCTTAACCCACTGAGCCACCCAGGTGCCTCTAGAATTATCTTTTAATGCTTCCGTTTCCCTTTGAGAAGGAGAGTTCCTCTAAGGCAGGGACTGTGTCTTGATCATTTTCTTTGTTAACTGTTTACCACAGAATCTGCATTACAATGGTCACTCTATGGAATATTGTTGAATGAATGAATGGATGAATGAATTTTTCTTGTGTCTGTTTGGCTCTGTCATTTTAATCTCTCCTAATATTTCTCATATAGCTGAATTAACAGAAAACTTTCTCCTTACCATAAATTATAAGCTCTGTTTTAAAAACAAAAAACAAAACTCTGTCTTTATCACCAGTGTATCGCTGGGGACTGGCTTAAAAGACCTTAATAGTCGTTGAGTGGGTGAATGTTGATTTAATGGCTCTGGAGGTGACAATAATGTAGTCTGTATATAAAGAACCACATAATTTAGAAATTCATTTTACTTAGTGTTGGAGGCTTTAGTAAATGTCAGGAAAAATTCACATCAAAATTTTAATATTATTAAGTAAAAAATAAAGCATTTTATTACTCTAGTACATTTGTCATAAATTATATCATATGATACGTTTGCTGAAATTAATTTAGAAATGTCTGGATTCCTATTTCTATAGTCACAGACAATGCCTACACCCAAAGAGACAACAAATATTTTTTGAGATCCTGAAAGTTGTTTGGTTTCACTGTAATATATCACTTAATCCTAGTAATTGTAAAAGCATGTATTATTTTCATAATTTTCATATTATTTTCATTTTGTAGATGGTCTTATTTTCATATTGTCATTTTGCAAGTGAGAAAAAACTGAGGCTCCGGGGATTTTATATAAAATTCCTCAGTGTTCACATCTAATGAGTAGAAAAATGGATTCAAACTGATTTATCAGATTTCAAGAAAATATGCTTTAATAACCACAACCAACCAGCAGTGTATTAGAAATCTATAGATTTTTTAATAATATTTTTATTATATTTATATGCATGTATTTTTATTTTCAGAAATTGTGAAGAGTAAAGTTTGTCTTACAAAAATGGAAGAACTGACTGTAATATTTTGTAAGAAAAACTCATTGCACATTGCATTTTCCAAAGATGACCACAACTGTAGTCTCCTATTGTACACGCTCCTCTGCAGTGTGACCTTACCACTCCCCAACAAGTTGAGTCTTTTTCCCTACCTCTTGAGTCTAGGCTGGCCTTAATGACTCTTGAAATCAATCAAATGTGGCAGAAGGGATACACGTGACTTCTGAGGCTGAGTCAGAGGAGGCTTGCCACTTCTTCATTGGTCTCTTGGACTATTCACTTTCTTGCTATTCTTTCTCAGAGGCTCTCTTTGGATCGCCTGGTTTTCAGTCTTTGGACTCAGACTGAATTACACCACTGCCTGTCTTGGTTCCTTAACTTTCATCAGGCCGATCAAGGGAATTCTTGGTTTCCAGAATCAGTGAGCCAATTCCACTAATAGATAAATACTTGATCTATTGGCTTGGTTTCTCTGGAGAACCTTGGCAACATTCTCATAATGTCTTCTTAGAACTTTTCTTTGCTTATTGTGTGATTGTTTTCCAGTCATATAGATGGTCCCTAAACCAATCAAGTCATAAACAACGCAGCCAAAGAAGACACAAGCTAGAGGTTATTATTTCTAGTTCCTAATTGTTATCCTTGACAGAGTGAAATATGGATAGGCTTTAGTCCCCTTTTTACCCAAATGGATATACTAGAATACATGTAATGAGTTCTGGGGAAAGGGAAGAGGCTAAAACTTCTAGAAATAATTTTTAACAATTCAATTCTCTGTATATAATATTCCCCAAAATATATTTGATTATAACTATCTTCAACAGTGCTATCAACATTTGAGGACTGTGATTTTGTTGTTGTTGTTATTACATTTGATTAGCTCTTGGATACCATCTGTCCATCCACATTAAGAAAATGTTATATGCTTATGTACATGTATGTGTATATACATATATGTGTGGGTGTATGTGTATGTGCAAATATGTGTGAATAATTAAGCAAACCATATAGTACAGTAGGTAATTTATTTCTATTTGTAGAATTTCATAAAACACACTGAAAGAAATATTAGAAATTAGAATGGGAAATAGTTAGCATAGATCTATTAAGATTAATTTTCATTCTTATTCTTTGTAAAGTGAAAAGAACGTTTATTTGCATCAACTTTTAAAATTATTTAATTGCCTCTTATAAAGCAAACAAGTAACATTAAATATATATTTCTTGAAATGGTAAAACCAATCATTAATTAAACATCATTCACCTTTACCTTTTTTGGGGTTCTCAGTTCGGAAGGTAGGCTAAAATGAAATTCTTGATGCAACTATTTCTATTTTTCTATTGCTACAAAGAATTCAGATTAATAAGAGTGTAGTTGAGGGGAAATAAGTCAAGCCTTGGTTATAGTTAACATTCAAATTAAAAGAACAATTTGGCATTTGATCTGCCATTAGAAAAAAACAAAAACGGACATAGGAAAAACTCAGTGCCTGGAAACAAATTTGTCTTCCTTAAAAGCTCACTTTCAAGTGTGTCTGGTTTCTAGCCCAGTTTGTATCAAAAGGGATCAATTTTTTCCCCCTTTTCCCTGTTCCACTTTTGCACTGGTATTGTCTGAATCCCAGAGTGAGCAGCAATACATCATCTTGCTTCAACATCTGCTAGAGCCCCCTCTCCTCCTAATCTGCCCAGATCCCCAAAGCCTTTTCCACCTGCTATAGCGCCAAATGCTCATTATAGCGTACAGCTACGCCCTTCACTGTCCTTCCTCCCAGATCCTCAAGGTTAACGTGGAACAATGACTATTATTAAGTGGGGGCTTTAGGAATATAAAAGCAGACTGGGCAAGGAGAAAGGGGGAGGGGCAGTGGAAGCACTGGGTAGAATGCCAGGATAGCTGGCAGGAAAGAGCTGCTAGAAATCTGTGGCCAATTTTCCAGTCCAAACATGAGTCACGGAACAGAGATGCCCTAGAAATAAATAGCTTCCCTATTCATTGCCCAGTACAAGCAGAGACCACACCCTCCAATGGTTTTATGTCAGAGTACTTTGGGGTATGGCTTTGAGCAGCTTATGGAGAAAGGGAGATAAAAATGGCCAGCGTAAGGAGGCTGGCAAGTCTAGAAGTTATGTTTACTGCTTCGCCAATAGTAAATTGTAAGCAACTGGAAGTGTTCTGCCGCCTCTTCTTTTTTCTTCAAACCACCAACCTATTCTTTCTTCTTACATCATTGGACCAAGCCCCAATGGAAAATCTGAGGTGCATTGGATTAGACTGCTTAGAAAATAGAGAAATTCCAGTCTCTCTGACACTCTACATTCATCTTCTATTATCATGAGACCTGAAAAAAAATATAAAAAGGAATCTAATCGGGGGGATGGGAGAAAGCAGCTTTAATTTAAATTTCCTGTCTTTAGCAGCTGTGTACCTCGCTCCCAGATGCCATACTTGGTGCAATTTCCTTTTAGTTTTGTACAAGATATTTTAAGAAGTGAAGTGCTGCTTCCTCAGTGACAGTCACAGGGATGATCTCGATACACCACATAAATGCCTGCTGGCTGCTGACAGAATTGGCCAGTTCTGCCCTGGACACACTCAGCTCTCCTGCTAACAGGGCACTGGACAATGTCTCCAGCAGGATCAAGTCACTCCCTATTGCTACTCAACTCTTGGAAAAAGTATAAAAGGCCACCTCATAAAATTTTACTTGCCTCCACTCCTCTGGGCCCCAGGGAAACGTGCCACCATCCTGTAGCCACACAATGTGCTGATCTAAATAAGGCACAGGCCACCTAGCTCAGTCACTTCTCTTGCCAAGAGATGAGGGGGATTGAATGAACTCTCATTAGTAAAAATAGCCAAGTGTAAAACTGCCTGGACTAGGTAGACTAGGAGCTTGTTCCTTGCTCTGTGAAATGTGACAGTGCACCTAAACGGTAGACTTACACTTAGAAGATGATTGTATTTCCCTTTTCTTTTTTTTTTAATCCATGTTTGAAAGTTATAGTGAATTTTGGATAGACAGCTTTTTAAAAACTTGTAGTTGAGAGAAGAGAGACATTTGGAGGGTTAGAAATTCTTCATTGTCTCTTGGAATGATCAAGAAACTAGATCTTTGCTGAAGTTTTGTGTAGGATTAAAAAAAAAAGGGAGTTTAACTAAATGATGGACATTTCAGAAAACAATTCCTAACAGCTTTATTGAGTTACTGACATATCCAAATTGTATATGTTTAAGGTATACAACTTGATATTTTGATAAATGTATACACCGTAAAATGATCACCCCACACTAATCTACATATCCATCACCCCTTGTGTGGTTGTAGGTGTGGTAAGATTTAAGATCTCTTCTTAGCAAATTTCAAGTGTATCTACATTATTGTTAATTCCCATCACCATGCAGTAAATTAGATCTCCAGAACTTTTCATCTCCCATGACTGAAACTTTGTATCCTTTCACCAACATCTCCCCTTTTCCCTTCTCCCACAACCCCTGACAACACCATCCTACTCTCTGCATCTCTAAGTTTGACAGCTTTTGATTCCACATACAAGTGAGGTCATACAGCATTTGTCCTTCTGTGTCTTGCATAATATCCTCCAGCTCCAGCCGTGTCATTGCGAGTGACAGGATTTTCTTCTTTTTTAAGAATGAGTAATATTCCATAGTGTGGAGGGAGGGAAGAGGGATGGTGGTAGATAGATATTATACATATCCATTTGTCTGCTGAAGGACATTTAAGCTGTTTCCTTATGTTGACTACTGTAAATAATGCTCAATGAACATAACCTTGAAAATCCAAAATCTAAACCTTATCCTAGACATTTCACTTACATATTAGTCTCTACTGCTGCTGCTTTACTATCTCCATTTTGAGAGAGAGAGGTAGTAAATGAATGGTAGCATGGAATATTTTTTTAAGTGTAATTTATATGAAAGTAAGAAAATGAAGGAAAATGATTTTTTTTAATTAACATGTGTTCAAAGCATATGGATACTGTAGAAGCAAGAGCCTAGATCTTTTTAATGGCATGTGGGTAATATTGGGCAAGTTTTATTTTAGTTCCCTGGGTCTTTTCTTCCTTTTGAAAAGTGTGTACCAATAGTGTGTTACCTACCTTAAAGGGTTCTCATGAGGATTAAATGAGATGGCTTGGGAAGGCGCTAGAGACATAAGAAAAGATCCGTTGCTACTATTCATAGCTATTTATTTGAGGACATTTGCAAGATGTTTACAAATTTTCCAAATGACTCTTTCTTTGCTCCTTCTTATTTCATTTTTTTCTGATTTTTCATTACTAAATTTCTATTCAAACCTTATAAAGAATAATATTGTTTTGTTTTATAAAGTTTCATATTCTTAAATTAGATATTAGACTGTAATTAAATATTATACAACAAATACCCAGAATTAGGGGTAAAAAATCACTGACTGTGTCTTAATTAACTCAGGCTGCCATAATGAAATACCATAGACTTAGTGGCTTAAACAGCAAATTTATTTTGAAATTTGAGATTCTGAGATCAGAGCGCCAGAATGATCAGTTTCTGGTGAGAGCTCTCTTCCTGACTTGCAAATGGTTACCTTCTCCCCATGGTGGGGAAGAGAGATTCGGTTTCTCTGGTGTCTCTTGTAAGGGCACTGATCCCACCATGAGAGCACTACCCTTATGACCCTTAAGACCTAATTTAAACCTAATTGTCTTATTAGCTCCCATAGGTTCCATCTTCAAATGTCTTCACAATAGACTTAGGGCTTCAAAAATATGAATTGGCGGGGGCGTGGTAGCCAGTTCAGTCTATAGGAGATTTTTTTCAAAATTCGAGACCTTATTTCACCAGCTTGTTAGAAAGGTTTTCAGTAGAGCCAATAAACACTGATCACAGAGATTCCACATTGTAAGACATTTTGACATTGTAACTGCAGATTTGATTTTGATTAGCTCTATACATTAGTTTAATCAAAATCTTTATTCCCTAGGAAGTCCCTCCATACTACTCCAGTTAAGTGTTATGCACAAATACCAGTCTAACACAAATTCTGACCTTTTCTCTCCATTACCTTTTTATTTTTTTTAATCTTTCTTTAGCCAGCTTTGGCCTATCCTGTCCACCCATCTTCTCCCCACTTAGTGCTCATATTATCCTACTCACCCTTAGTCCATATAGTCTCCAAGTCTCCCTTTAGTAACTCTGAAAATCTTGACTAATTTAACCTTCTTATGATAACATCTCTTCTCAGGTTCTTTTCCTCAGAACTCTGTGTGTTAACCTGCCAGCAACATTTCAGATTTCTTGACCACTTCTCCTTTCCGCTCTTCAGGCAAATCAGCTTTCCTGACACTTTCTCCCCAGATTTTCCTTCAATGCCTCTTATCATGCCTCTTCTAATTTTCCCTACTTCTTCTGTAAACCTAAATCTAGGTGTTTCCCCTAAGGCCACTTCCCTCTCCTCCCTATTTCCTCTGCTTTTAGTGACATCATCTACTCCCCCCAATTTTTTTTTTTTAAGATTTTATTTGTTTATCTGACAGAGATCGTAAGTAGTCAGAGAGGCAGGCAGAGAGAGAGAGAGAGGAGGAAACAGGCTCCCCGCTGAGCAGAGAGCCCGATGCTGGGCTCAATCCCAGGACCCCGAGATCACAACCTGAGCCGAAAGCAGAGGCTTCAACCCACTGAGCCACCCAGGTGCCCCTACTTCCAAAATTTTTATTTTTGCCCTTGTGAACATGACATCCACCTCTTTTTCTTTGTCCTAACTCTGCAGCTCCAGACTTTAAGATTCAGGCCATCAGCAGGAGCTGAATCCTAGGAGAGGATCCGGCCTGAAAAGAGAGCATGCGAGCTTACAGGACAGGGAGGAAGGAAGCACAAAGTTGATGACTGAACGCTGAAATAGTTAAGATGATTCTCTTTGACGGCCTTCTTAGCTGATTCATGATCTGACCACTTCATTTCATTTAACACTTTAAATTACTCTTTCAGTGTTTCAAAAAAACAAAAACCACTCAGGCTTCCCCTCCTACCCTGTATCATAATCACACTGATATAGTTGCCTTACTTTTCAAGTTGCCATTTGGATGTCTCCTAGAGAGTGTGTATCTAGAGTTGATTTCCCCTAATCTGTCTTCTTTTGTAACTATCCCCATGTCTTCTGTTAATAGTTTTATCTCCCTGTCCATAATCCAAACTCCCACCTCTTCAGCAGACCCATAGTCTCCCCAGTTCACAGGTATCTGTTGGTCATCAGCAGTTAGGATTCGGTTAGAAATCTCTTGTACCTGTTACTTCAGTGCCATTTCTCTTTTCATTATTTTGTTCAGACTCTTGTTTTACATTGTCTACGTTTTGTGTCCCCTCCTAAATGATACCTCTGTTTCTGCTCATCCTTTCTTGCCAAGTTCATCATCACTCCTTTTCTTTTTTATCTTTTTTTTTTTTTAAAGATTTGATTTATTTATTTGACAGAGAGAGACACAGCGAGAGAGGGAACACAAGCAGGGGGAGTGGGAGAGGGAGAAGCAGGCTTCCCGCCGAGCAGGGAGCCAGATGCGGGGCTTGATCCCAGGACCCTGAGATCATGACCTGAGCCAAAGGTAGAGGCTTAATGACTGAACCACCCAGGCACCCCTTCTTTTTTATCTTTATCCCCCTGTCAGCAGGGCCCATGAAACAAACCCTGAGGTGTTAACTTGGCTTTCAAGGCCTTCTGCAAATTAGGCTGTACCTCATTTTTATAATGCGCCTCTTAGAAGTCGCCTTAGCGTTATTAAAGCTAAATCAGAATTGATCACTGTTGACTGCATGTACTTACAAACACCTTGGTGTTGTGGCTGCCTTCACATGGCCAAGAGGCTTCCCCACTCTTCCCACTTGTTGAAATGTTCTTCCTTCAAAGGGCAGCCCAAATTTCAACCTCAGCTGAAATCTTCCGTTTCTACTTGCTGAAATGTTCAGAATCACATGCGCGTGCTCACACACATTTTTAAACTTAAGTGCCTTACCAGATTGAGTCTTGTGCTAAAGCTATTTATACCCCCTTCTTATCTCATCTAATATATTAGAAAGATCTCTGTGTCCAGAATCACATCTTATTTATATCTTTTTCCTCCCCACCAAATAAAATTGCATGGCTCCATAAATATCTGTTCAAATAATGCTGATTAAGTCTTCATAAATATATTTGAATAAATATAAAATAAAATAAATTACTACTAAGAAAAATTCTCACTTCTTATCATTAGGTGTTATTTCCGACATGATTGACTATTTAAAATAATTATTATACTGCAATGGTAGAGGAAGAAGCCTTTAGTTTTTTGAATATATTTTGTTGATAGGATGACGTGACATGGGCAGCTGCATCCTTTGGTTTTTTAAAAAACCTCCATGTTTGCATGTAAAATGGGTAAAACTGTAATTTTGTTTGCATGAATGTACATATCTGCATTAGGAATAAAATCTTGAATAGAAAAATAACTTAAAGAATGGAATATGGATAAAATTTGGTCATAGTTAATCTGCAATGGAATTATAGTCCAGCTAATGAGTATAATATATATTGTAAATTAATTAATTAATATATGTAAAATGTATAGTTTATTCCATGAAAACAATACAGATTAAAGAGCCTATATTTAATAATTATTTTTGGCAAAAGATAAGATTATTTTAATAGAATAAACCTTTCTGCTACTTTTAAAAAGTAATTTAATAAGTTACGTGCAAGGCAGAGTAGGGGGTTTTTTCCCTTATTTAAAAATGCAAAATAACATTGTTAGGGTCAACACTGTTTCCTTAATAGAGACTACAGAGTCTTTCTTTTCCCTCAATTCCCCTGAAGTCCAAGAAATTTCAAGTACTGTAGAAAGCCCTATGTTAAAAAATGCATTAAAACCCTGCCAGAAAAGCCAGTTATTTGAAAGTATACGGGGGATACATCCTCAGCAAAACACACATCATAAAAGCCTATATTTAGTGATTATTTAAAAGAGAGAAGAGAAGCTAGCTGATGCGATGGCAGCTGTGGGTGGCCATGCTTGGGAGATCCCATAAAAGGCCTCGGTTGGCTGCAAAAGGTTTCAGTATGGGTGACAGGATATTTCCATGTGTGTTTCCTTTCAGTTGATACCTTCCGGTAAGGCTTCCTGTGTGCTGCTGGAGCTCACCTACACCACCCACAGCACATTTCTTGATTTGAATTAGGGTTTCATGGAGTATGGGTCTTAGAAGTTCGATTCAGTACCCAGACACCCGAGAAAGTACTGAAGCCCTGATTCTTGATTTCAAAGATTCTTGTGACTGCCAAAATAAGTTTTCACAAAGAAAAACTTAAAATCCACAGAATTTAAATATATGAATTTCAATTCTTAAGTTGTAAGGGACATTTATTCTAACTTTGTGATTTTGCAGGTGAAGAAACAGAGAGAGAAAGGTAATTAAGTTGCCCAAGGTAGAATCCCCAGATGAATATAGGTTTCCTAACTTCTAGTCTTTGGACTTCGTAGGCTGACTTCTCTAAAGACAATTCCACCTGAATATTAAGAAACAAATGTTGTATTTAATAGTGAATATACCGTTTGCCCCCAGATCCTTATTAAAAGAACAGATTAAAAGAGGAAGAATGTATGTCAAATTAAAATGGGCCATTATTTGGTTGCATATGATTTAGTTCTTAGAACCCCAAAGAGAATGTACATATAGATAGATGCAAATATTTTACATTTTTATATAATTTATATTTATATATTTTCATATAATTAAATAAATTTATAAATATACATACACACATGTGCACACACACAATTTCTAAATGCTAAAATTATAAATGATGGAATGAAATGGAATATGTTTGAATTGTCGTTGGATGTTATTATGATAAGCTTCACACAATTATAAAATGTTCTCTAAAAATTGGCAACTTATTTTTTACATGTTATTTCCCTAATGAGTTTGTGAGGGATGAAAAAGAGTTAGTGAAAATTATCTTTGTCATACACTTGAAAAAGCAGAGAGGCAAGTCAGAAAAAGGATGGATTTAAATTATCTTTAAATCTATCTCCTATGTGGCTCTGTTTAAACATCCTCAGGCCAGCTGAGATGAATCATTAAATAAATTCCTATATTAATACAAGGAAGGCAAAGTGATTTTAAACTTCAGTGTTACCTTAATTTGTGCATCAATATCCTTGACTCAAAGGAAATTTAAAAAGAACAGTAGAATCTGTAATTGAAATTCATTTCGGTAAGTAAAAACAAAACTGAGATGATCTTACTAATAGTTCAGCTGTCCCATTATGGATGAGCAGTTGTTAAGTGGTGACCTTCTAGGTTATGATTCTATCTGGTCACCATAATGATTACCTATTTAGGGTCTAAGCCTATGCTTGGGAAAAAGTATAGGCCAAGGAAAAGAGCCCAGAGTTGAAATATACTCAAAAAACTTGTGAAAATTTGTAACCAGATGTATTATTAGCTAGATTAACTGGAGTAGAGAGTTTTGGGAAAGCTATCCAATATGAACTGGACCGGACAAAAACTAGCAGGTGATTAAATATCATTATGGCAACACATAAAATCCTGAAGATTGAGCCAGTGGAAAAGAAGGAACAAAATAACATTGCAAAAGAATGGTAAATAGAAGGTGAGGAACACTATGAATGATTAAAAATCTAGTAAGCAGAGGCATAGATAATAATAAAGGTGAAAGTCTTTGTGGTTAAGCGGCTAGAAATTTTTGTGGTACAGTCCTTGCAGAATATAAGTTCTTGCAGAATATAATTCCTGAAGGATATAATATAAGTCCTTGCAGAATATCGATTTTGTTCTCAATACCATAGTCTAAATGATTAAAAAAAAAAAAGATACAGGGACAGCTCAGAGTTGTTTATAGTTGATGTTCACAAGGGCTCACTCAACTGATTCATAAAACTCAGTAATCCTCACATAATTTTAGCTATGATTCCCTTATCCCTGTTCACATACACACACACACCCTTTCTGCCACTAATTTCATTGCAGGCATCCATAAGAGTAAATTAAATAACCAGAGCTTTTTGACATCTTGAGACAACTAAACTGTTCCCTACGACATGTGAAATGACACTGTGAAGCAATATAAACCTTAAATATTGAACTCAATTTGACCCTAAAATTGAGGAAATTACATTTAATCAATTATATCTCTGTAATCTTGATAGGTATGTAGATAGAAAGAAAGAAAATATTTCCATTGAATGAATGCTTTTTCCCTAGCTAATACTTAGACCCCTTTCTGAATGAAGTCCTGTATCTTGAGCAAGGCAAGATTTTTACCCCGCCCTTCCTTTCAACCTAAGCAATATATAGGCTCATCAAAATATTTTTCTAAAGAAAAACAATTCTCCAAATACAGTATAATTGTAACATTCATTGTGTTTAGGGATTACATTTGTTAAATTCAGTAGAAGAGGGGCGCTTGGCACTTGTGCATTATTGGAAATTCCCCAAACACAGACAACAAAAGCTCAGTCAGTTTAATCAAATTATCAGCTTTTCCTCAGTCTGTGTTTAGTCTGTGTTTGTCTAATGTCCGGGTGCATATTTTCTACTTAAGAAAATCAATAAATCTGCTGCTTTAAAAAAAGGCACATTTCAAATGCAGTATACAGCGTATTGCACTATCTGATCCAGCAATCTGTCTGCCTCTGCCCCACAGAAGGAATGAACAAGAAATATGCCTGACAGGCTTATGAGATGGTTTCGAAACTCATGTGGGAAGGGGGAAAACGATGCCATTGAGAAGTGCACACCATTCACTTCTGATGTAGAAGGATGGCGTGAATGTGTATCCGAAACTTTTTTCTGCTCTTCGGAGTGGTTTTAAGTATAATGGGCAGCACTGAAAGTATCTTAGCAGTGAAGTAGCTAAAGGTGTTTTCTTAGGTAAAATATTTATTCTTCTAATATTCTTTCGTCAACGTAGCTGTTACTTCTCTGTATATCTTGAGGTCTGACAGCATGTCTTTATTATCAGCTTTTGTTCTATAAATATTTGAATTCTCAGTCTATTGTATGATACTCAGTTTTTCCAACTATGAAAAATGGTAATGTTGCTCCAGGAACATTCTTCATGTCCATGTGGCTCTTAGGTTCTCCACTGTTGTCTCTTTATTTGCTGTAATACTTCGCACATAAGCACAAACAAGCTGTTGACCAAAAAAAAAAAAAAATTCTCTTCAATATTAATACTTCTGATAAATAACTATTTTATAAATATTCTATAAAGATCATCCTGCTAATAAAATTGAAGTTCAGGCTTTTCTTAGATCCAGACAGAAAAATTCAGAATTTTGATGGTAAGAATCTGACTCTTGCATTTCCATGGATTAATTCTGACTGTATTAAAATTAGTGAGTGTTCTCACCTGTATGGGTGGATCTATAGTAAATAAAATCTAAAATGATATAAAGAAGACAGACATTTTGGAAATAAGGTAAATTTTTTCCTATTGGTTGAGACATTTAAACTTAACAGAAAATAGATCCTGCTTATCTTAATAACAATCAATAAATTATAGACTGCTACACATGTTATATTAGAGCTTTATGACCTAAAGATTTGCTCACCATTAATCCTTCGAAATGAGCTTGTCTTGATAGAAGTCTTTAATCTCATAACTGGTACTGAATCCTCTCAATAAGTTGGTTTGAGCAATGACAGTACACGGAGTTTGGTTGCTAGAGAAATGTTATTTACTCTTTCTCCTTCTGTGTTTTTTTGGCAGTGAGGAGATGGGAGAAATTATGAAATTTAGATTCCAGTGAATTTGTCAAATATTAATAATTGCCCAAGTAATTCATGACATTTTCATTGATGTGTGTGTTTATGCTCATAGGGGACAATGAGTGAGCAAATACTAGAGAAAGAAAAGAAAGACCATTTAGAACAGTAACCTGAATTCATTTTCAGTAAAGAGAAATTTCGATGAGCTGACTCCCCTTTCCCCTACAACATTTGATAGCAAATGTTTGCTTTGTTTATTATAAAAATGCAAAAGTCATCATTGTCAAATAACTTTCTTACTTATTTCTAATGATTCTGGGGGGATATTTTCGTTTTTGGTGTAAAGCTCCCCGGATTTGGTTTGCTGTTTTCCCCACTGTTGTTTATGTGAAGAATTTCTAGGCAGGGTAAAAAAGGTGTTGCTTGTGCAGAGAATCCGTTTAGTGGAGCAGGCTAATAGGCTGACCAGTCATTAACTAAAACACAGCTGGGAAGAGGCTATAATCCCCCAATTTCCTTCACAAATGCAGTAAATAAATATTCAAATGAAGCAGTGCACACATTTGCATATGTGTTAAACAAAAGCCCAGCTGAAAATCTGGTTTAAAAGCTCTCCCAATGTTCTTCCCTTTTCTACCTACAATTCCTCTACCTGAAGAGTTTGCATTTCACAAATGTCCCCGCACTTACCCCTTTTACTTCAAGAATTATCTTAGAAACCTTCTGTCTTGCTGACCCCCGTTAATTCCTTCATTGAACCCCATTTTTAAGAGGAATGAAAGCCTCATATCAAATTAAGTCAATTTCCTCCTCTTTGGATGATTTAAATTTGAGTATCCTTAATGTGTAAGATGCCCGTGTTACTCTCTGTGTTCTGCTGGTTTGTGAATAAAATTCTATTTTTTTGGACCCTGGAGCAGTAAATACTTGGGAAATAAAACTTGGAGACTTGATCACTGATACAACTAATTTGTTAAAGCTCATGGCTGTAGGAAACCGATTCAGATCAGCTTCCTAAATTCTTTAGTCTGTCCTCTGAGATTTCAAGCAAGTGATGTAACATAGGAGGCTGTTCGGTTAATTATTCCTCAGAATAAGCCTCAATATCATTAGAAATTCCCTATTCTGCCTCTTCTTTCCCTCTCTTGTTCTTATTCCATGATTGTAATTTCTAGAGTTAGATTCTAGGGCACACCTGACCTTAGGCTCTTCTGGGTTGCTTATCCTGAAGCAGTGTGAGTCCCTCCCAAGGTGAAGAAATATAATTAGAAGAAAAAGAGATCATTCAGTGAGGAGCCTAAGGTAGGACACAAGGGGTTACTTTCTAGGGGAAAAAATAGATTGCAAAAAAAAATTTTTTTTAAGTGATTCTGAAAAGAAAAAGAGAAAAAAGAAAGCTCTGCAGTTAAAGAAAAAGCATATGAAAAATTAGCAAGGTACAATTGACTTGCACTGGTTTTCAACCCCGCTCATGATTCCGGCAGATTTGTCCCACCACAGTGGAGAGAGAAAAATAAAAGTAGCCAAAGACTCATGGAGTTCCTAGGCTACAGTGAATTTGTGCTTTTTTTTTTTTTCCTAGTTGTAAGAAGTGCACTATAATTATTATCATACATATAAAGCCATATACAATGAGCTAAATATACATAATCTGCATTTTTTCACGTATATTTGACTACTATATATAAATATGTTTGCATGCATTTAGAAGACACTATTGACTCACAGCAAAGTGAAGTGCATAGATTTGAAATATGTGAATCTTAGAAGGAAACGGGCTAGTAATAGAAACACTACATCAGAATTTGGGCCTTCAGCTTATATTTTTAAATAAATAATAGAGGAATTATTTTTGCCAACCTGTACTTAAATGCATGCAAGGATCCTTATTAGTGCCTTGTTAGTTGTTTGCTCCACAACATCCTGACGTGGTGTAATTCTGCTATACTTAGGAGCAAGTGTAGCTTACACAGTAAAGCTTTTGAGAGCTGAGATAATAAAAGATTTTTTTTCCTTTTCATTCAATCACGTTTACAAAGCATACTTGTGGGAGAAAGTCACTATCATATAAACGATAATGCTTTGTATTTTTAACAAAATCATGTCGGTATGTTTTGTATTACCCATTTTTTACAAGTAAATTTTTTCCCTTAAATAAAGCATTGAATCTGGGAGCCTTGTTCAAATACATGCTCTAACCGATATTATCCGAGTACAAAAGGCACTTTTAAGAATCAAGTTGTGTGAATTGTGCTGGATATCTATGAGTATTATTTTGAAGAGGCTTCAAAGCTTTCAAAATGCATATAAAACATGGCAAAATAACAATAGAGATCTCTCTGTTTTTTTATCTAAGTTTTATCTTTTGCTTATTTCCTTAACAGGTTGTTAAGTTTGTGTGTGTGTGTGTGTGTGTGTGTGTGTGTGTGTGTGTTTTCCTGTTCAAGCCACATTGAACAAGACACTGAGTTACCTCACTTGATAACACAAAGGTGTGGCAAGAGAAAGGTGCTCTAAGGGACACCTGTTGAATTTAAATAGAGTTCTTGTTTATTTGCTTGCTTTTTCATTTGAACTTTTCAAAAAAACTGGCCTCTCCTCATTTTGTTTTACTATCCTCAAAGCTGAAAGCTTCCCTAAAGGGTTGTAGTAAAGTCTGAGATCATATACATTAACCACAGACACTTCAGCATAGCCCCACCAAGAACTCATGTCCCATTTGTATGGGAGATAAACTACAGTTTTCGGATAACTTGCAAATAAACTACAGTTTTCGGATAACTTGCAAATGAATTATCTCTTTTGATTTGCACATGTTACTTTTTTTGCTGTTGCATTTATTGCTTTAAGCACAGAAAGTTATTTTATAATGACCTTTCCCCCTATTTTTTCTTTTCTTAATTGTAAAAGCTCTAAGTTACATGAGATTGGGGTGTTATGCATTGGGTTAGAGCTTCCTAATCAGCTCCATGTCAAAGATTCTGGAATTCATGCAAGTAACCGTGAGTTATGAAGTGACAAGAACTAGAGAGAGAGTGAGAATTTTAGTCATCAAAACAGGGAGATTTTTATCAGGGACTCTGTCTGAGCAAATGCAGTGTGTTCTACAGTCCCATCTGAGGTCATGGCTGCCCCAGAATTTGGGCGGTTGGAGATATTTTGGGATGCTTTCATTAGAAGGTACAGAGTACAGTTAAGAAACAGGCTTGGGGCGCCAGCGTATGATTATGGCAAGACGGGCTGACCACGGGTAAATTGCTGAGCCAACAGGCCGAGAGTCGGGTTGACCTCCCCTGGGGCCAAGTCCACAGAGACACTTCCCAACACACCTTCTGAGGGGTAATCTGAAGCGCTCGGTGTTCCAAATACTCATCTGAGCAACAGATGTTTTTATAAGACAAAAGTATTGTACATTTTCAAAGGCTCTGTTTATGAATCTTCTTCCTTTCTATTTTTAAAGGTGCTTGTATCCAAAAAAATACCCCTTATATTTACTTTAGAAAGATCCAGCATCCTTGATGCCCATTTCACTGGTGGTGGTGATTGGTGAGTGGGGGTGTGGGGGGGGGGGGGGTGTTGGAAAAAAAAAAAAAAAAAAACAAAACTCTAACCACAATGCAAGAGTCACTCACTTAGCAGGCTGCAAGTTGCCGAGAGCTTGTTCAGAGAACCATTATATAAAGCAGGTATTTTTTAGACTTCTTATGTTTAATGACATTTAATGCTTCTGGATAAAATCTTTCCACTTTCAATTTGTGGTTAACAAAATATTTCTTTCCTTCTGTGTTTCTTGCTTCTTATAGCACCCAAACTTGATGTTTTTTTTTTTCTTTGATTTTCAAGCAGCCTGTTTATACAAAGCACGAAAAAGAGTTAAAATGAGAGAGAATTTAGAGAAGGTGTCATTTGATAACCATGACAACTCAGAAGGCAATAAGAAATTTGGAATCTAATATTTGTTTTATGAGCATTAGAAAACCTGGCAATTGAAGCAACAGCCCTCTGTTACCTGGCATCGTCAGAACATGGTTGAAATAGAATAAATCTGAAGAAAATGGGAAAATGTTAATTTGATAAGTGGGAAAGAAAAAAATACACAGTAAAAATCCACTAATGTCAGTTTTTAATCATCTCACAACATCTCACACAGTTTATTTGGGGGAAAAAAAACAAGTATAGTGTTATCCACTGATGCCTCCATGCCCCTCCGTTCTCCTTCCCCACTTCCTCTCCCATTCCCAGTACACATGAAACAACCCATCAGGAGGTTTGGATTGGGCAGTCATGTGTACATTTTCTTAAAATAACAGGAAAAAAAATGAAATAAAATGCTGAGCAGGATAAATTAATTACGATAGACTCAAACAAATTGTGTTAAAGCCTTGACTCTTAGGGTGTTGGGGATTTCAATTTAATTCAGTTTGATTTAAGTAAATCCCTTGAGCTTTTCTGAATCAAAATTTATATTTCAAGTTTGGATGCTATAAGAAGCAAAAGTGCAGTTATATATCAACTAAAACAGACTAAGCCCAAACCAGCAGTGACTATGATTGTCAGGTTTCTCCTAAAAAGACAACAAATCAACAATAATGAAAATTAAAGTTTCTACAGAAAAAGCAAATCTATAAAAAATCAGGTCCTACTTACCACTTTATACTTTGCCTTCATTTGTGTGCATGTGCGTGTGTGTGTGTGTGTGTGTGTGTGTGTGTACTTTTCCTGGCTACACATTTGCCTCTTCTCTAATTTATTTCCTCCCTTATTGTTTCTTTCCCTTTCCTCTTTTAAATATATCTTAAGGTCTTCTTCAGCAATTCTAGGCCATCTGTCCTCAGCGTACTAAATAAGCATTCGTGGACACATGGCTGCCTCCTCCAGACTGACAAAGGCTCTTTAGTATAGCTAAGAGAAATGACCCAACAGCAGTGGTAAAGAGGCCTAAAAATATTTAAAGTAAAAAAAAAAAAAAAAAAAATAGCAAGACCCACCAACTTTCTCTTTGCTTGACTCCCCCATTTTTCTTAAGTTTATTTTCTGTTTTACCATTGGAATCTGCCCTAACAGAATACATTTGCATAATTGCCTGCCAAATTGGATATAAGCTTATTTTTAAAGGTAAAGAATCTTTATATCAGAAAAGAGAAATTGATTAAAAAAAAAAAAACCTGTAACTTCCTTTTAAGCCATGGCTACATATATTGTCAGGTAGTATAATTGGCAAACATTTAAAAGATGAAAGGTGAGTATGTTTAAGAAGCACTGTTGAAATTTCTACTTGTATGGTAGCTATGAAGGGGTTGGTAGATATATATTTTTTAGTAGTTCAATAAGAATACACCCAGTAAGCAGATATGCTTTCAAATAACTTACATAAATTGTAGGACATTAAGGACACACAGTTTTTAAAAAAGTATTCAGTGGATTAGATTTTTACATAAAAGACTTAGACTCTTAATTCTTTTTTTAGTTGACCAATCTTGGATTCTTTTCATGCTCTATAGAAAATTAAGTTGTTTTATTTCCAACGAATACTATTTTCTTATATGTTTGTTAGTTTATTAAAGCATTTTATCTAATGAAAAATATTTTAATTGGATGTAAATTATCACTTTATTTTTTCACAACAGATGCTGTGTGAATTACATGAACTTATATGAATTTCTGAGCTACTCATAAGTATTCAGAAAACTGCTAAAACCTGTTAACTGAATAGAAAATAAGATATTTCTATCTTCTTTATGGCCTAAACTTTGCTTATGTAAAAATTGTTAGGCTCTCCCTCCCTCCCCAAAACTTAATAATGTATAAGCAAGTGTTTTTTTTTATTCTTGCACCTATAATATATGTGCTTATACCTACACTAAGTATACCCCAAAGTGATGTCTTCTAGAGTTTACAGTACAAAATGGCTGAATACTACCTGTTATATATTTTATGTTAAAAGAAAAAACTTTGCTCAACTATAGTCTATCATAAATTATTCCTTAGTGTGTTGTTTCTGGCTTGATTCCAGTTATTACTAGTTAATATGCTGAAAAAAATACATTTCTTTAAAAAGTTTACGATAAAAAATTTTCAGCAAATTATATTTTTATAATTTCTAGAAAGAACGGAATATTTTTTAAATGATCCTTAAATTAGGATGGCACAAACACAGCGAGTCGTCTAGTTTGATGGCACAAAATGAAATCCAGACATCAGAGAAACTATTATCTCATCTATTTGAAACTCAAACCAAGTTTTCCAGTTTTAGAAACCCTCTTTGAAAAATGTATACAGTAGTATAGATACCATTAAAACTAGTTTTATGAGAACTTTAGTTTGTATGTGGAGGGGATAGAAGCAATGAAGTGGGGCAAGAAGGAACTGAATTTAGGTGATGATGAATTTCTTTAAGCACTAGGTGTTCATCAGTGTGTGTCTTACAGCAGTCAGTGTTTTTTATAGAATGTTTTCCCCCTTCAAAAAAAAAAAAAAATCTAGGGGATGTTTAGTGGGTTCTTTTGTTGTTCGACCTGTTAATTAGAATTTTGCTACAAATCTTAGTGAGGAACAAAATATTGCAGAAAGGTCTTATTTTAAAATTTAGAAAATATGAATGCCAAAATCAAAGTCAGAGTTATAAACATAAGTGGAAAGATACCAGAAGATTTTATGTATTTGAAAATAAAAAGCACAGCACCCTCTGTATAACATAAAGCTAGAATTAGTGAAATGTCCAGAATCTGATCTGGGAAGGAAGCAGGATCAAAGCAACAGAATTTTGTATGGATACTAGGTAAAATGCCCATCTATTTACATTTTCATTTCAACTGGCAGTGAGAAAGTAAATTACAGTTCTAACTCAAGAGTTTTCCAAATCTGGGATAAATGGGTAGAAATCAAGGAACTGCTTCATCTCTAATATACTAAACCAGCCCCCCTCCAAAGAAAGGAAAGAAAAGAAAAGGAAAAAGAAAAAAAAAGAAAAGAAAGGGAGGAAAGAGATTAGAAAGAGAGACTACAGAGTAGAAACAGGGTCAGCCAACCCTTCCTAAATAGGACGTAAGCTACAACTGTAAGGCATATCTTGTACGTTTTTTCATCCTGTTAATGAAGTTTACTTCAGTAGTTCTTTCCAGTTTGTTCTGTCAGATTCTTTTTGTTGCTGGTGATGTGTCAAATTCTTGATGAATATCAATAATGAAAAATTTGAACCATATATCTTCTATTTTAAATTGATTTCATAGGAAAATAATTGGCCAAGTACTTATAGACAGTGCATTTGAAAATAAGCCCTAAATTAGAGAAGCAGCAATTGCACTCTCTGGGAAGCAATGTAACATAATGGAATAATACAGACATTAAAATCAAAAGACCTAAATTATAAATTCTTACTCCGTTTCTTACGAGGTATGTGGCCCCTGTCAAATTACGTACCTCCCTGAGCCTCAGCCTCCTCCTCTGTAATCAGAAGATAATAATTGCTTCATCATGGACTGATTATGAATACTAAACATGATAATATATGTAAAGTGCCCAAAAGAGGTTTGGGCCCATAGTGGGTACTTAGAAAATGTAAAGTCCCCCACTCCTGCCTACCTCACCCTGTACTGTCTAATGGCATGTGATCAGCTTGATCACCAGAGAAGTGATTGCTCAGAAATTTTCTGGAACAATGAGACATTCTTTGGGATGTTTATCATATTGAAGTCAACAGTCTTCTTAATAAAGACTGATCAATGCAAAGTGGATTTTCATATTTAAAAGATGTATGTGGGTATCTCTGGTAGGGAAGTTTTCTTTTAAAAATCCCCTGATGAAAGCCACAATTATCATGAGTTATGAGTGCACTAAAAATTATCAGAATTGTTACTTTGTTAACAAATTCTCCTTAGTGCATGTATATATAATCCCAATCCATAATTCAGAGAATACGAATATGGAATGTGATCCATTCAAGTAATACTTAGAGTTGTGTTATTGTCAGTCAAATAAATTTTATAAACCTGCTATCTATTGGTGCATATACTGTAGATGGAACTAACGACTAGTAAACCTTGTGCAAAACCACTGTGTTTCAGAAAAATTGTTATTTTGCAAAGGCAAAAAAATCCTTCTGAAAAAAATATCATACCATAATGCTTCATTAACTTTTAATTAATTAATTAATGCCTCAAAACCTAAGAAAAAAATTCTGTGACCTAAGAAAAAGAATTTAGTTCTGATCAGTAATATAAATAATACACTTTGTTACTATTTAGATTTTTTGGAATTCCTCATGGCCTTCTGCCAAGTAAGTCCATAAGTGTGGAGTTTAAATGTAGTAATTCTGGAGAAATGTATGAGCAAATATAATGCTGTCACTTGTCAAAATTTAAAAATTTATAAATGTCCATTTTTAACTGATTACATTGTCTTTTTTCTTTTTTCTTTAAGTACATGAGCACGTATGTACACACATAGTCCTTGATTTTATGCATTTAATTGTGCTCACAGAAATACCACTCAAGCTGTTGTTCTGGGATAATCTCACAAGTAAACAGAGAAATACAGTGGGACTGCTTAAGAGTTCTATGTGTTCTATTTTACCCACATTACAAAGGGCCCAAATATTTTTTGGAGTCTAGAAATCCCTAATGGAACTGATAATCCTAGCAAAGATTCCATAATGCCAACATCTAACTTTGCTTTCCATGTACAGCAGAAAAAGTTTAAATTACTGTGAAAACAGAAGCACAAATACTTTGCCAGAATCTGTTATATAAAATGGTAATAATCACTTTCTCTTGTTATCAGACAGGAGGATACCATATAAGTAAAGGAGAGAGAAAGAGGCTCTAGGGGGAAAAAGATAGGGTGTGAAGTGTACAATATGAAAGGAAAAGGCTAATAAAAAGGAAAATGAATGGGGTCTGGCTGGAAATTAATACTATTTCATAAAATTTTGGTTTGATTTATAGGACAACGCATTAAAGAAATTATTTCTGGTTATTTCAGGCAGTGAAACAGTTCTTCTGGATTGGTCCTAGTGTGCCTTTGAGTTTCTGTCTGAAGAGCATACTTTGACTATAAATTCATGATCCTGCACTTTATTTCTAGCCAGAGCAGAAATAGTCTTATTCTAGTGAAAACAGTTGGAGCATTATCTTCATTATAGCTTCTGATTCTGTGAAAAGATAAAGAATGATGTTCTTTTTAAATTTTTTCACATGTGTATTTGTGTGTTTATTTAAACTTACATTCACACGGTATTGTGTGTCCAAAGTATTTCAACAAAGAATGGTATTCTTTAAATTTCTGCAACTCATACTGTGAGCATAACCAGAATGGACTTGTACTGAGATAGCAACTCTAAAACTGCTGTAGATTAGCACAGCATACATGAGCTTCTTGCTCATCCCAGGACACCTGGGAACTATGTTCTACACCTTCTCACCCTGGGCAGATGATATTTCTATCATCTGGAAAGTTACTGATTGCCCCGGCAGGAGAAGGGAATGGCAAATTGAACTTTTCTTTTAAGATTCCAACTTGAGGTGACACCTGTCACCTCTCACATTTCATTAACCACAGTGAGTCATGAGGATATAAATGGGTTTCATGTCATGAGGACAGGGAAATGCAATTTGACCATGTGACCAAAAGAAGAGATGCCAGTGGCCAATCACAATTAGACTCGCCAGTGGGAAGGCCGAGTGGTCAATTTCATCTGTTTTCATTGTTGTTTGCAATTCTTGTCATCATACTGATTATGTGGAAACCCACGTTGTTTAACATGGTCAAAATTAATGAATAGTTTATTCCTTACAGTTTTGTTTCAGACAAAAAAATAAATAAGTCTCCTACTTGCCAGGATCCTTTTTCCTGACATGTTTTTTCCCCACACAAGAACAGCCACTAGAAAATTGTTGGCCTTTTAAAACTTAATTATTACAATAAAGATCCTAGAGTCTCAGTATAGAAAAGTCACAGTGTACTGCATCTATCTGTGCTGTGGATATCACCTTTGCAGTTTCTTTTACAGGCTTTCTTTCTGCCTTTCTACATTGAAAGTCAAGACTCCTGTTTTATCCAAAAATGTCTCAGGATTGACATTGCCACCATGGTTGCAGTTGTTACTGCTGCACTGTTGCCAAGGCAGCCATAATACAGATCTGGGTTCAAAGTAGTTGCTGGGTGTGGAAGAGGGTGGTCACTTCCACTTTCATGAATACAGCTGCTCTGGATGTGACAAATACCGTTATCATCATGGGTCTTATTACCTCCAGCCACAAGGTGCTATCTGAACAAATGCTTGGTTTTAACTGTCAGACCCTTGAATATGTCACATTTTTCTCTGGATCATTGGGTGATTGCAGCAGCTGTTTGTAAACATTGTAAAGCCTACATTAGGTACAGAGTGGGCAAGAATATTTTGACCCAAACGTCTGTCCTCTCAACTACTGTAAGGAATGCAGCATGTCTGCGGACACTTAAAGCAATAGATTGAAATAGTAACTGGGATTAACTTCCAGCTGAATAAGTCAATAGGCATTTTCAGTTTCAGACTCCATCTGGGTCTGTTTTCTTTCATCGGCTGGCCCGAGAGCATCCCCGGGTATTAGGACCATACTGCGAAAAAGGGTCGGGGGTGGGTATGGCAAGTAGGTATTTCCACCAAGATTTTGTCTGGGCAGTACTTTCACGAAAAGTCTACTATATGCCCTTCGATAGTGCAAGTTTCCAGTGCTTGTCAAAAAGCATTCATTCCTTTTCTTTAGAAACAGGGACACGAGCAACTTTAGAATTTGTCATGCTCTGATCTCTTTCATTCTGTAAATACCCCATGCTATTTTATGTAGTGGTAATGAGTTAGATATTTCTAGTGCTTGCCTGGTAAGCAGTCATGAGGGCTGTTGTAATAAATAAATAGTAAGAGCACATTGCTCTGATAATAGTAACTTTCATTGAAGGATGTGAATGTTCCTTGCAAAAGAGTGATACCGAATCCTTAGAAAGGCGTTTATTAGCTGAAATATAATACACCAGTTTTAAAATGAAACAGTAAAGCTGAGTGCAGAGAGAATCTCTGACATTGTGTCTCTAGGGTCAGTTGTAATTTTGGACACCTAGGCTTTCCACCCCAGCAGTTGAGAAGCTAAGAAAAATTCTAGTATGAAAGTGCACTTACAGCACCTTGAATATTATGAGAGATCGCGTCCTCAAGACTTTTAGATTTTATACATACCATGTATCTCCCAACAAATGATGGTAGGCAGTCACCTTTGGAAGTAGCCAAATGATGTATATCCAGTTGAAATTTTACTCGGGCTTAAAAATAAGGCTCTTACAATAATTGTCTTATTCTTTTGTCTACTCTTCACAGGATAATTAGATTTATTGCAGCCATGACCCTCAAACGTTAAAAAAGTTTTCGACTGAGCTTGCTGAAATGTAGTAAACCGTTGTGTGTGTGTATACAGAAACAACTCTAACAACCGAGATATAACTCATGTAGTTATCTCTAAAATAAGTACTTTCTGAAAGAAAATTAACCTTGTTTTAAAATGTCTGGGTGGTAGTTAGGTTAGAATTAAATGCATGACTACCGAGATAAGTAACTTAGTATGCGTATGCCTGGGTGACAGGACAAAGTCAGACAGAGATTTAAATTCACTATGGATAATTGAGAATTGGCTAAGTGTGAGATATAAGATTTCATTTAAAAGATGTAGGGGAGTCCTTTTAATGTTTTCTTTTCATGTGATGGTTGAACAAATTGAGGTTTGTTCTAGCCTCAACACACACATACACACACACACACACACACAGAATCTCAAAACGAAACAGGCAAAGTTGTGTTCTGCTCTTTTATAGGGTGAGGATGTTTGTGAAGTTTCTCACTTTGTTCACATGTTGCCTTGAAATAAAGAAGGCACTTTCATTTGAGCATGTGTCCTGAATTTCTTTATAAAATTAAAATTGAAAATGGAGGCTAGGAATAGTGCCTGAGATCTCTTACATCTGTTTTGTCATGAAAATTATTCTTTGTCAAAGCTGGCCCTATGTAAGTGGTGGGAAGGAGTCAATTTTTGTTCTATTGCCTTCTGCATCTCTTTTTATTATTCTAGTGTATATTCTAGTACATTTTTCTAGATTGTGTTCCCATTCCAAAGCCCTAAGGAGCCCACAGTTTAGTGCCCCTAAGAATGTAAGATTTGTCTAAAGTGTCCTATCTATATATTTTGTTAATTCTCATCGATTGTTACAGTTTCCTGGACCACAGTTCTGAGTGCCATGGACTGTAATGAAATGATACCAATATACTGCACATCCTCTGTAACAAGCAAACATCCATTCTATGAAGGGATTTGCTCAGGGAATTTTCTACAGAAATAATGTTATAAATGGTTGCTGTCCTTATAAATTCAGAGAAAACAAATAAAACAAAATCTTGAACTTATATTTAACATTGAATATCCCTGTTCCCCTCCTGGCTGCCCCTTCTCCTGATCGGAAATGTCACTCTCCAAGAATAGGTGATCTCAGCTGTGTTGGTAGAAAACAGTCTGAGAGTACTAATTCCCACTCTTTCATGAAAGTGCGAATGACTGTTAATCCCTTAAACTCCCAAAGGTTGAGTGGTTAGAATAGTTGTTACCAAAATAAATCATGTATTTGTAGGACCGTAATACAACAGAAAAACTACAGCTAAAAATGTTCAGATAATATGTAAGGATTTATTTTGCAGCCAACGCATGGGCAAATCATACCAGTCTAGGCTTTTGTCTCTGGATCTTTCTGTCTACAATGCTCTTGATTCAGGGATCTTTTTTATTTTCAACTTCTTGCACCATAGAATTTCTAAAAAGTCCCGTTCGTCTACATTGTGGTTCCCATTTCAGCAGCTGCAAGGGACTAGTGTGTGGGAAAAGTGTGGCAGGAAAGAAGGTATTATGTACATTGATTTGAGGTAAATCAGAAACCCTGGGTATTTGCATTCAACTAGGGACTTTCTGAGGATAGTGACTTAACTGGAACTGTGAGGTGTGTTCAGGCTCTGTGGAAGGCAGTTGAGAAAATATTGAAGTCCCTCAGATCACACTGTGTGACCTTTTGTATTCTTTATTTGTAATTCAAGTATTCATTTTTGCTAATTTCTAAGTGAAATACTAGTTCATAAATCAAGAACCTGGCTTTCCAGCCATTGTGCTAGCATTCACTAGCTCTGTGTTCTTAGGAAAATCACTTCATCTCTTTGGGTCTCAGTTCTCTCATGAGTCAAATGAGATGGTGATTGTAGCTATGCCTCAAAAGATGGTGGAGACCCAATGAACTAATAGATACAAGCATGGTTAGACAAAGTCAGGAACATTATGCAAATGTAGCCTATTTTAATTAAATACTATAAGATGGAACAAAATGTAACATTAAAGAATTTTCTCTTAAAATATTTTTTAAAAGTTAAAAGTATTTTAAAATATTTTCTCTTCCTCTATATTAGAATTAATTTATTGTGGAAATGAAGTTCAATATATTTAGAGAAATTAAAATGTCACTACTTTCTTGAAACTGAAATTAATTGCCATTTCAGATTTTATAAAGCAATTGTTGGGATACCTACATACAAATGCTTATTTTCTGCCTTTTAGAATGCCAGGAAACTCAGTATACTTCTAAGGATCCTTTAACACTTGAAACAACATAGATTTATCTCCCTTTTATGGTCTGTGCCTTTTTCTTTTATTCGTGGGGTACCAAGTTTTATTCTAGGTACGGATTCGAAGATATTTGAACATATGTGATAAACTAAAATTAAACTAAACTAAAATTAAACTAAAACTGAACTAAAATTAAAAATAGGGTTTTAATTTTATATCATACAAAGCATTTATTAGAGTGCATGGTTTCATTTTGGAATCCAAGAAACAGCCTTTGGTAACTTCAAGATGTAATTGAGAAAATATTTCAGAGGATTGGGTCCTGTGTTTAACAGATTGAAATGGAGACAAGAAAGAGTAAAGCTTTCTCTATTATTGTCACTGAGGTCCATTTATACCCACAGTGCATGAAGCATTAGAAAATACAAGTCAAAATGAAGTACCTTCAGCCAGACATTTCTACTTTACCCAAAAAGATGGTCTAGAGCAAAACAAAACATTGTATGACTCATTCTCACGGATTGTCATTGCCTAGATTTAGGATTTTGGCATTTGTCATATTATGTGTCTAATTGATAGCTCTATTTGATGAAAATCTGAATTAATCTCAGCTATCAATACTAATATTCTAAAGTATTTCATGATGAATCTTATTCTTTTTAAACTATGGAACATCATACTATATTTCAAATATAAAACATAAAACCAATTAGGACCAGGTTTTAAATATACATAATACATGTTTATTTTATATTGTGTGTATTAATATATAAATATATGCATATATTATTAATCTTGAATCTTCTCAATATTATTCTATTCTATTTTCTCCCTGGATTTATGTTAATGTTGTACTTTAAAATTATTTTTAATCCTCTTTATCTATGAAGGGCCCTGGTAACTATAAAATATCCAGACACTTAACATACACTGATTTATTGAACATTAAGGTGACTTGAGTGCCCAAACCAGGTACTTGGGAATTTAGCAGATTTAAGCTACCTTCGAATCAGTGCATTGCTCACAGCTTCAGCAGAAAGCAGATTGGACCAGGTGGGCTCCATTATGTCCCTTGCTAAGTAACTTGGCCCAGGGAATTGGAGAAGAATATCCACTCACCTCTAAAATGAAAATAATGAAGGTGAAAGGGTGAGTTTGGATCTCCTTGACTCCTGACTCCCCCTTACCCTTACTTCTAAACACCAGGTCTAGGGGCGCCTGGGTGGCTCAGTGGGTTAAGACGCTGCCTTCGGCTCAGGTCATGATCTCAGAGTCCTGGGATCGAGCCCCGAATCGGGCTCTCTGCTCAGCAGGGAGCCTGCTTCCCTTCCTCTCTCTCTGTCTGCCTCTCTGCCTACATGTGATCTCTCTCTGTCAAATAAATAAATAAAATCTTAAAAAAAAATAAAATAAAATAAACACCAGGTCTATCTCTCAAACTTCTGTTGTATTCATGAGTTTCTCTACCATATCCTCTCCAGTCACCATTATTTCTCCCCTGAATCACTGAAACAGTTTCCTAAATGGTTTCTTATAGTTGACCTCCCCTGAAATTAGTTTTCCACTTTGCAGTAGTATAATCATTCAAAAATTCAAATAATATCAAATCTACTCTCTACTAAAAAGTCTTATACCAATCCTAAGGACAAATGGGTAAGTTTGCTTTGTTTGTTCATATTCATCTTTTATTCAGTGGGTTTTCCTAAACTTTCTCAAGATTTTTGGATGTGTACTCACACTTATAAATGATGGACTATATTGAGTAGTAAAGATAGCTGGCACATACTCTGTTTTCTCTTGTTTGGGACTGCTTCCCCAGGAGGCCTCTCACCTTAGTGTGAATCAGGCTGACTGAAGGTTCTGTGTAAGTAGGGAAAGTCAGGGGAATGTTTTGACAGGCAGTTTCTTTCAAGTGCCCCTGGGAAAAAAGCAACTTACAGAACAGGAACCACCTCCAGGCCTAGTATATTCCCCTCCCAAAAGGGAGTGCTTTCTGACTGTCACTTTAAACCTACTGTTTTCTGTGTCTGCGTGGCAGTGTAGAGGTATCTGGAGGTCTGCTTGACTTCCCTCTCAGACAGCAGCATCTTCCACAAGAGAATTTTCTTAGTAACATGACCCAAATGCCCACCTGATTTTGAGAACAACTCTTGGCCTTTCACTGCTAAGCAGAAGCCTTTGCTGCCAAACCATAGATCTGTTTACACCTGTAGAGGTAGAGAGTTCAACTACCCCAGCTCTTTGGAAAACAGATCGCTAAATAATGACCTAGGATTGGCCCCGGGCCTATCACTGCCCTCTGTGTTTATTGATAACACCTTGGGGATCTCTCGTGACTTCTGTTAAATTTTATCTTTCATTTCTCCAATAAAAATTCCCAGAATTTTTATAAAATTTTGGTTCACTGATGATACACATTTCTTGTTTCCCAGAGTGTCATGGTGTCATTCATTTAAATTTATCATTTTTCTTCAAAGAGAATTTGAGAGATAGAAAACACAACAGATTTGAGTTTAGGCGACCATTAGGAATGAGAAGATTAAGTTTACTTTTAATTAAAAAAAAGTTTGAATAAATTAATAATTAGATCTAGGGGAACTCACTGTTTAAACACTGTTAAGAATTTCACAACCTATGTATCCATCTGTGGATAAATGGATAAATATATCCATCAGTGGATAAAAAGGTTGTGGTATACATATACAGTGAAATATTATTCAACCATTTGCAGAAACATAGATGGGACCTTAAGGAAATTATGCATGAATTATGGATGAAGGTGGTTAAAAGGTACAAACTTTTAGTTTTAAGATAAATGAGACTAGGGAGGTAATGTAGAATGTGATGACTGTAGTTAACACTGCTATATGATATATTTGAAAATTGTTAAGAGAGTAAATCCTAAGAGTTATCATCAGAAGGAAAAAAATATTTTTTCTTTTTTTTTTTTTTTTAATATCTGTATGAGATGATGAATGTTAACTAAACTTACTGTGGTAATCATTTCATAATATATGTAAGTCAAATCTTTTTGCTGTCTACACTAAATTTATACAGTGCTATATATCAGTTATACATCAGTAAAACTAGAAAAAAAGAATTTCAAAAATATTTCTATTAATTTATATTTTTATTCATTCCTATTTGAGAAGATCCTCCAGAAATCAATTTATAAAACCACTATCAGACCACATAAAAATTAATAAAATTACCTTTATAAAGAGTCTATTTTCCAGTTTAGATATTGTTTTAAGGAATTTTAACTTGTTAATTATAAAATATCAATAATCAATGATAGGGAGATGAGTGTAACTGATGATTAGTGAATATACCATTTTGTTGCTAAAATCTAATAAATGATATTTAGGCCATTTTCAGTTATTTAAACAAAACCTTATTTATTATGCCAGTCCTCAGCCAATCTTCTTGATGATTCTTTCCATCACAGTATAATTTTCAATTATCACATTTTCTTAAAGTCAATTGAAATTATAGTAATTAATGGAGATTAACTAAATTATATACCTTTTTGAACTCTCCTAACAATTCAGTGAAGATTTGAAAACTATCATAATATACCCAAAGGAACTGGTTATTTTAAGAGATATATAATGGTAAAAAAGGAGAAACAGAAAGAATCACATAAATAGGGTCTTTCTTCCTAAAATGGCTACAGATATTATTGATGGACACCAAACATTAATGTTCACTGAAATCTAGCATTAGAAATAAGTCTATTGGGGGGTGCCTGGGTGGCTCAGTTGGTTAAGCGACTGCCTTCTGCTCAAGTCATGATCCTGGAGTCATGATCCTTGATCCCAGGATCAAGTCCCCACATCAGGCTCCCAGCTCGGCAGGGAGTCTGCTTCTCCAGCTGACACCTCTCCTTTCATGCTTTCTCTCTCTCTCTCTCTCAAATAAATACATAAAATCTTAAAAAAAAAAGAAGAAGGAAAGAAGTCTGTGGGTTGTACATACATTTCACACAAAATTCCATTAAATCTGTCTGAGGAGATAACCCATGGGATCAGCAAAAAATGGTTCTGTGGTAGGAAATGACTTTTAACTAAAGGTTGAATAAAATTTTACTGATGTTATTTTAAACTGATTGCTCAAGACAGTAATTTCTTTGGAATTGTCCTTAGTTCAATTTGCTCTCTACTTCTGTTTTTGTTGTTGTTGTTCTTAATCTTCAGTACCCCCTTTATTTCCCTGATGATCATACTTTCATCTCCACCTGCTTCTGTCAGTCTCCCAAACCAGATCCTCTGTCCAGGATCTATCAGTGGTTGTCTTATCTTTCACAGAGGTCTGTGTGCCTGGGAAACTTCCTTATTCTTTTACCCCTCTCTCCCATGATTATCTGTTGTTCTATCACCAATCAGAATGAAAGGCAAGTATAAATTTGGTTAATTGTTTCTATCATGGGTCTTAGCACTGTTGATTAAACTTCTAAATGGTGGATGACAAAACTGTGGTGATAATTTAAACTACTCAAGACTAAAATATCCTAAAGGTAATTATTATTTATTTCTATTACTGATCTGTCCAAAATATCTTGCAAATGATACGTATCATAATAATCTGTATCTTTTATCTTGAGGAGAAATATTTTTGTCTCGAAACAGTATAAAAGTAGTACGTAGGGGAGCCTGGGTGGTTGAGTTGGTTGTTTCCGTCTCAATTTCGGCTCAGTTTATGATCTCAGGGTGATGAGATGGAGCCCCATGCTGGGGGTGGAGCCTGCTCAGATTCTCTCCCCCTCTCTCCACTTGCACGCATGCTGTCTCTATCTCTCTAAAAAAGAAAGGAAGAAAGGAAGGTGGGAAGGAAGGTAGGAAGAAAGGGAGGGAGGTAAGAGTAGCATATCAATACAACTCTTTTAATGTTTTCTAGCCATTCTATCTATAAAAATACCCATTTTAAATTAAGCATACACCTGAGAATGCCTTTGCATTAGAGTTATAATTAAAGTACACTTTGATACTTCAGCCATGAATATACTGAAACTCAAATGTTTCTTTGTTAGTACTAATAACAGTTCTCACAATTGTTACATTCCTACAAGCCAAACTTGTTCCCTAAATTATTATAGTGTATTCTAGAAAACAGTTTCAACAGTTAAGTAAGTACTTTAGGTAAAAAGAGTGTCTCTAACACACATTCAAGTGTGTTTACATACAGGGGTTTAAAATTTGGTTGTAGGTAAATTATAATAAGGTGAGGTGAAATAGATTGAAAGGAAGGTTCTAATTTTAGTTTTTTTCAAATGGAATTTCATTCAAGAGCTAAGGCACATTTTATTAAAAAAAAAAATAAGCCCTCCTTCATACTTTTTCATGGAAAGTTGCCTATTAATGCTGAATGCATTTCTCTGTCATTTGATCTCCGAGAGTTCACACAGCCCAACTCTTTAGGATGCCTAAGAACCAGAAAAATGAAAGATTACTCAAAGATATCAGGTAACTGAAAAATAGAAATTTTGTTTAACATTAAAATAAAGACCTTGTCAGGGCAACACTTTCAAAGATTTTGAGAGTCATAGCCACAGGTTCAACAGCCAGTATTTGTATATTTCTATTAAGTAAAACATTACATAATGTTCTGGAGAAAGACATGGAGAAGCCAGGAAGAATCCTTCATTTGAAGAGATTAGAATTTAAAATGGAAGATAGAATGTCATAATATTGTTAATCAAAGAAAGGGTAGAGGTAAATTCTGTGGGGTTAAGAATTTTTGATATAAGTTTGTTTAAAACTGTTCTACAAGACAGCTTCCATTTCTTTAACTCTTATAACTATACAATGAGAGTAGTAGGTTGTTCTCAAATCTTATATGTAATCAGAACAGCTTTTTGCTTTCCACCTCAAGGTCAGTCTCAATATGGAATCACATAAGAAAGAACTCAGATCTGAGGAAAATGACTTTTAAAATAAATTATTGTCCATCACCTTAAAGAAGTCAATGAAGGCACAACACATTTGCACGCACACACACACACACACACACACTATAAATCTTCTTTAAACTAACTCCTTGTCCAGTGCTTTTTCTAGGGTCTCAGACATCAATTGTTTGTATTTTTCTTCTTTTTAAAAAATACTGAGTACTTTTTCTAATAAACCTTTCCATTTTGGAATAATTTTAGATTTCAGCAATATTGAAATGGGAATATAGAGTTTCCCTCTATCCCATGAAGTTTTCCCTAATGTTAACATCTTACATTGCCATGTTATATCTGTGAAAACTAAGAAGTCAACACTGGTATGTTGCTTTTAACTAAACTCAAGACTAATTTACATTTTGCAGTTTTTATATTAATGTTCTTTTTCCCTACTCCATGATGGATTTCAGAATACCACCTTGCATTCAATCATCCTGCCTCCTTTAGTTTTCTCTGATCTGTGGCATTTTTTCCACCTTTCTTTTTCATGTTTTCAACAGTTTAGAGGATTACTGGTCAGGTATTTTGTAGAATGTCCTTTGATGTGGTCTTCTCTGATATTTTTCTCACGTTTAGTCTGGGGTTATGGGTTTTAGAAAGTAACACATGGGTGAATTCCCTTCCTTATCATATATTGTGGTGTACTTCTTATCATATGATATATCGGGATGATGTTAACATGATCATTTGAGTAAGGCCATGTTTGCTAGGATTTCTCCTCTGCAAACTAATATGCTTTCTGTTTCCATACTCCATTCTTTCGATGAGTTACTAAATCCATCACATACTCAAAGCATGCGCATGTGTGGGTATGGTATGATGGTGGTAAGGAGGTTGGGGAAATACGCTCTTAGGAGTGTCTACATGAGTATTTGAGATTCTTTTGCAAATAATGATTGCCTCTTCCCCATTTATTTTATTTCATTATTTGTTTATGCCAGTGTGTATTCATATAGATCTGTTTTATATCTTGGGTTCCAATCTTACATCATTGTACTGTGTTGAAAAATACCTCTAAATGTTCCTATCAACCCAATTCTATGAATGTAATTTTATTCAGCAACAGGGTCTTTGCATATTTAATCAAGTTAATGTGAGGTCATGCTGAACTAGGGTGGATCATCAATCCAGTATCAATCATGTACTTTATGATGAGGGGATTTGGCATGCTCACAGGAGTGAACACCATGGCAGAGGCAGAGATTAGAATGATGTGGCCTTACAAATCATAATACCAAGTATTGCTTCCACCACTAGAAGGAAGAAAGAGATGAGGAAAAATCCTCCCCAAAAGCCTTCTGAGAGAGCAGTGCTCTGCTAACACCTGGTTTTCAGATTTCTAGACTCCATAACTGGCAGAAAATAAATTTCTGTTGTTTTACGCCACCCAGTTTGTGGTAATTTGTTATGACAACCTACAAAGCCAATATTTATTATGCTGTTTGTTTTGTTGCTCAAATTGTTCCAAGTTTGACCATTGAGAGAGCGTTCAGTTTGGCACTTATATCCTTTTGACATGTCTCATCACATGCTGGATTTTTATACTCATTTTCCTCTTCTCTTTTTTGTCAAGCTTCTCTGACTTCTTGTATATCATTTTTTCTCTCTTCCAAATACTACCGTCTCCTCTCTAGGTAGCAGAAGACTGAACTTTCCCCCTAGTCTTCCTATTATCTATCCTCTCTACCTGCCACCCAGGTAGAGAGGATAGTACTGACAAGTTAAGTCAACTTCCTATCCAGAAGAACATGAAAGGGGGGCAGTAAGAAGATGTCATAAGTGATGTGTCTTTTAGTAGCTTTTTTCTGTATCTGTCTCGTAATCTGTAGGCCCCATATTTAATTGGTTATCTTTCTGATGACTAAATATTTAATATTTACTGACTTAGTTTTTTAATGCTTAGTCACAAATCCAGGCTTCTCACTCTTTCCAAAATACCATAAATAAATATTAAAAACAAGTACAAGATTTGGAGGCTTACAAATTTTAAAATTATTATACGTCTTTTTTTTTTTTTAAAGATTTTTATTTATTTGACAGACAGATCACAAGTAGGCAGAGAGGCAGGCAGAGAGAGAGAGGAGGAGGAGGCAGGCTCCCTGCTGAGCAGAGAGCCCAATGTGAGGCTCAATCCCAGGACCCTGGGATCATGATCTGAGCCGAAGGCAGAGGCTTTAACCACTGAGCCACCCAGGTGCCCCTATTATACGTCTTTAAAAAATTATCATGTATTATAAAACCAGACAACAAATACATGTAGCAAAATTTTCTGTGGGGCACAGCATAGAGTTAGCCAGGAGAAATCAAGCAAAGTAAAATGTTCTCTTTCTACTTGACCATGATCTCATTCAAGAATTCCAACCAATTATTTTTTATGAAATTTTATTAGTGCAATTATCCTGTAGCAAAATGGATAGACAAAATATTTACATCTTTTTGTATTGCTGTCCAATTAACAACACAACAGATAGATTTCATTCAGTCTGTAGGAAATTAGCAAATTAAGTACCAGGGGAATAATCCACAAACTAGATAATTACATAAATTGATTAAAAAATCCTCCATCCTGAGATTCTTCTTGATAAATGGAAAAGTAAACAATTCAAATCTCACCATCCTGATACAGGAAGGAAATGTAATGATAGCAGTTTTTCTCATATTTCATGTACATGTCATCCCTATTGTATGACAGCACAGCAAAGATAAAGGACTAAAAAACCGGGGAAAATGTCATGGGAACAAAATTGCAAATTAAAGTAAAGAAAAGGTTTAATTTTTCATGATTCAGTGCAAGCCCCATATTTAGCCATTATCCCTATTTTTTTTTTTCTTCCAGTGAGCTCACTGGAGAGCTTTATTCTAACCCACACTGAGGCTTGTCTAATTCATGACTACACTATCAGAAGCTCAGAGGGTCCAATTTCTATTTAATTTCTTATATAAGAATGGCTAAACTTGAAAGTAAAAATCAAATATTTAGTAAAAACTCATGAAAACTCATTAAATTCTTCAGAGTTTTTAGAGTTTCTTGCTATTCTCGGATTAGTTATCTACCCCGAATCTCAAAGAAATGTACATATTTTGAGGATTTACTTGTGAATAACATTGTCTCAAATCTGTGTTCATAATATTATGATAAATTAATATTTGTAAAGCATGTTTTTGTGGATCATTGCACACAAATATGTGTTAAGTATGACATTCACTTAACCTGGAAGTATAGGGAATCTTCCTAGAATATTATGTAAATCTAGTATATCGGTAGTATGTGTTATGTCTACCCAGTGTACATGGCATTGCGCTCTGGCAGCCGTGCACACAGAGAAAAAGGATTGAAAAATCATATTTGAAGGCACTTTAATAAATCAAGAAATGAAGAAGCATACAACAGAGCAGTTGCCAGAATGCACTACAAGAAAATGCCTTATGTATAATTATATAAATGTCCGGAAAGTTTAGGTTGTGATCCAGTAATCGAAGGAAGGATGTGCACAGAAATAATAATGAAAATAACTCCATAGTACTTAAAAGTTGTCACTCATTCTGTTATAGCTGATTACCAGACGTCATATAATCTGAGCCCATAAATAATCTGAGTCCATAGTCAAAGTATTCTAAGACAAGGCTGAGCATTTTCCTGAAATGCTGAATTCTATATGAGGAGGGATGAATCATAAGGTATAATATATTTGAGATCTATGATATATGTTATTATTGTTGTTCTCAATTATCCACTCTTTCCCCTCAATGTGTATAATTCCCCCCACTCCCAATTTACCATACCTTTCTGTAGGTAGACACTTTCCTACCTCATTGTCAGGATTAGCCATGTGACTTGTTTTTTTGCCAATGAGAGTGACATACACCCTCTCAACTGAAGTCTTAAACGTGCTTGCATGGTTTGGTTGGGTTCTTGCTTCTGTCCTCTTCCAAAACAACAGCATATCCCAGATAGAGGCTCCCTTCAGCCTAGGTTCATAGAATGAGAAGACACATGGAGAAAAGCTGAGGTAACTTGAAAACCATCAGACAAAAAATTAATGTCTGTTGTTTTAAGTTACTAAGATTCCAGAGTTACTTGTTAAAGCACCATAAGTTACTAATATAACACAAGAGATAATTTTACAGTCAGTAGTTGTATTCTAATCATCCAGGACCCTCCATCAACTTACTGTCCCTCTGAAAATAAATATAAATTAATGAAGGTGGCTGCTCAGAAGTTTAAGATGGTCGTACCTCCTGACTCTCACCCATGGATTTACCTGTTAGACTCCACTGTCTGGGGATACTTTGGCTTTTAAACCATTTAAGATTTTATACCTCCATTGAAGCGTTCTCTCTAAGATATTTTGAGATGTGAGGTTTCTAGGCTGAAATGCTTTGTTATGGGATTTTTTTATTTGGGTCTGTCTTTATTTATAGACTATTCTGAAGGAGTAACACCACACTGACATTGAAATGTGTCAAACCTCTGTGCCAGATGTAAAACTAGAATTCTACCTGGACCTGTGTTTCCTGTGTTTTTCTCTTATTAAGAGTACAGCAGGGTCACTTAGACGGTAGAGGAGAACATCTACGAAATCCAAGTTTGAGGTGGATTCCAAAGGCAGTATACATCAAACTAAGGAGATCTGTGTGCAAAAGGAAGCTCAGTAAAGGTTTTATGGGAGGGAATAACAAAATTATTTCTAGTTTCTAGATGAATAATTCTAGTCGCAAAATGGTGCCAAAAGTGGTATAGCACGAAAATTGTGGCAAGAAAATAGGAAGCTTTTCCAAAATGTGTAGTACAGGCAAGCTGAATTTTCTGAAGGCATGGAGTACAACAATAGTAGTGACAATAGACAAACACACATTTGGGATATTTTAATGTGATCTCGCCAACCAGAATAAATTCAATGTGGCGGCAGTAGCATTGTTGCTTTAATTAAATATATTGCACATTCGACAATGTAACAAATGAAAAGTGATCCAAGTGATGCTCTATATGTGAGATGATGTTCTTCATTAACCACATAATAGTGTGTGTGAAGTGAGCAGAGAGAGGTAAGACTAAATAACTCCAACCTTTTAGGAAGAGAAAATGCAAAAAAGGAAAATAAAGGGTGGTTGAAAAGTGACTAAGGTTGCTAAATAACACACATTATATGATTGGACACAGTTCTCTATGAGATACTATTGTGGCAAAAATTGAAAATGACAGATTATGTCTCTTTTACTCATAAAGGAATTAATTTGGCTTATTTATTCTTAGCACTGTGAAAAATAACCTCATTCCTATAAATTTCAGTGTGGCAGTTTGACTAAATGAAATTGTTATTACCAACATTTTATTTCTGAATAGTTAAACATTAACAAGTTAGTCAAGTAACTGAGGCAACAGAGTTTAGTAGCATTTAGAAAAGAATGTTTTTACTTTTCTTTTGAGGACCACAGTTCTAGAGAAACTGGAGTTAAGCTCTCAGGCCAGAGTCCAATCCTTTGGGTTCAACATTTGTGATATGAATACTAGTAAAGAGTAAGACCTTAAGGTTGAGAAAATAGTGAGTCAGTATGGAGAGATTCCAAACTAATAATCACAGTCAGCAAAATCTAACATCCTGACTCTCTGCTTAAGGGAGATGATGACTCATTAATTATACAGAGCAACTATGAATAGTTTTCACACATTTCTGTATTCTAACCCATTCTGCCCCTCCCTAAGTGAGGACTGGACATGAAATGTGGGGTTAAAACTTCCTTAAGGAAGGAAGGAAGGGAGGTGAAGAAGGGAGTGGGGAAGGAATGAAGAATGGGAAGGAGAGAGGAGAGGAACCTTCCACTTACGCATTAATTGTAAATATACTAGTTCCAGTGTTAAATAGTCTTATCCTGAGGGTGGCCTTTTGATCACTTTGTTAATTGAAATTTTCTTTCCTTTTTTCAAAAACCAAAATGAAAATCTCAAGTTTAAATAGGTAGGAAGTAAGAGAACTGTCTTTTATGCCAAATATGGAAGATACTCAGAATTGTATTCTAGGCACTGTTTCCAATTAACTTTTTTGATAATTCTGATGCATGCCTTGAAAAAAAGAGGTAACATTTATCACAGAAAGAGCTATCTTGACTTTTATGAAACCCCTAGTGTACTTGGGGGGCTTCTTGTGGCAGCAGCTTTCATTGGTGGAGGACAAAGTCATTTTCTGGTACAAGAGACTGCAAGGGGAAATACAGGGTGGGGAATACAAAAGTAAGTTGGGGAATATAAATGTAGTATTCCAGTATTAGATAATCTGCATTCTTATGTAAAGGTAAAAAATAATTACAGTATTGAGAAAAAAATAAATAGCTTTTTATAAATAAATAGAACATTCTTCTTAAAAGATACAAACATAACAAAATCTCCCTTTTCTTATTTCTCTCTAACATATCCATGAAATCGTCTAAAAAAGAAAAATAATCCTTAACTATTATTTGAAAGAATAACAGAAATCAAATTTCCAAAACTTAAAAGAATCTCTAGATTCTCTCACTTAATAGGATATAGAACCCAAGAACAATGTCTTCTGTCATTCAGATCTCTAGGCAGTCTTTCTGGAATTTTTCTTCTAGCAACAGCACCACTAGGACTTCAGCCAGTGTGAAATTAGGCCATAAACTGAGTACTTAGCACCATACTGCAAAACTAGTTGCTCTTAGTTAGACATGGTCTCTAAGTTTTAGCCAAGAAATCATCAGGGAAGATGAGGAGCAATAATAATAACTGACTTAATCAAGTTTTAAAGAACCAAGTAAAAGGAAAAAAAAAAAAAGGTGAGGGAAAAAACATCTGTGCTATCCCTGATATGGAACAACACAAAAGTAAATTTTGAAACTAGCTGCTTTTCTTTTGTAAAGAATTAAAGACAGCAGAGTAGCTGGGAAACAAAACCTGAATTGGTCAAGTCTATTGAACAATTCAAGTCATTGTTGAAAATAATTAAGTAGTGAAAATTAAATGGTCTGGCCATGAGTTCATATAACAGGAAATAGAATTAAGAAACATATGAAATGTGGAAGGTATCATAAAGAACATGATAAAATAACAGAAGACGGTGGAAGAATGTTACCATTTTTTAAATGTCCAATGAAATTATATCTGGGTGATGATTACGAGTGCCAATTAATATCACAAGTTGAGATATCTGGAAATTTTACACATTATAAAGGAAGTATACAGCACCAGTTACGGAGAATTTTTGCCAAAAACTCAAACATGAATCTCACTGAGCCTAATGATCTAATCCCAATGCAGTAAGAAATATCTGATTATGGGAAACTCTGTGAAAGAAGTAGTACAATGTCTTCAACAGATCCATTGGAGAGAAAAAAGAAAATAATAAATTATAAAAGACTTCACCAAATCTAAATCTAAACTGAATCTAAAGTTATTATCAAGTCAATGCAAGCATATAAGGGAAGGCTAATCTCAGAATGCTTAAAGCAAGACAGTAACACATAAATGCCATGCAAAACTTAATTTTCATTAATTTGTGACTGGAGTTAAGGAGTGAGGGAGTTTGGGGAAGTGGGAAGCTTCTTTCTCCTCTGCAGGTTGGGGTTCTAGCCACCTAACACTCTGGCCTTTCCATTTCCCAGATTACACAAAAACTGGAGCAGCTGAGGCAAAGATTTAATTGTGGGAGAGAGGAGGAGGGTCACAGCGGGCAAACTCCTTGAGTCTTTATAGCAATGGGTTAACAACAATATCACTGCTTTTAAATCCACGAACAAATGTGTTTCATGGACTAGGGAAATTCTAATTTAAATTGTGAGCTCCATTCCTAGACGGACAGTTATAGAGCAGCTAACTCAAATCCACTTTACATTCAGTATTAGGAAGGAAAAGTGAAGAGAATAATCTAAAATTAATGTAGCCTTTTGCATAAGGCTCAAAATTACCTTCCATTTTGTTCCAAACTGGTTAATTACATATGAGAAGGAAAACATCCTTCCCAAGTGTATTAACTATGCCTGGGCAATTCCATAAGAGACAGTAGAAATAGTTTCAGTGCCAGAGATCTGAAAGTGCCGGCTTAGAAAGAGACTGTGGTCTTTGTGGCTGGAAGGTCACTCGGTTCAGTTCTGCAGTACAGGAAAGAGGGACCAGAAGGAGATAGGAATTCAGATGCTCTCCATATACTGTGTAGAAAAGAAAGAACTTTGTGAAAGACCTCACAATGGGGATGCTACCAAGTCGTATTCTGCCATACAAACATATGGAAGAATGTAATGATGGCTCAAATGGAGCTCTGAGAGGAGGAATTATGAATAAGTGGATTAAAAACCCTACCATATGCTGAATGCATTATGCCAAACTTAACCTTTTGTTGGGAGAGTTTTCCCAACTGGGTTTCTTCACTTTAATTTCTTTGAACTTAATCTCGTAAGGGCAGTGTAATTTAGTGCATGCTTTTTTGTCTTACTCCAGAACCTCTGGGTGAGTGAGTTTGCTTCTTTCAGAGGTTCAGCATTAGGAAGCATACTGGAATACAGGTAAAACCCAATTCTTCGTTGAATAGTTGCTATTGAGGTGCTATTTTGGTTGCCATCTCTGTCTTTCTCCTTGTATTATTTCTCAATTTGTTGATGAATATGACAGGGAATATGCAGTTGCTAATCATTAATGTCCTCAAATACTGACCTACGTGAAGGCAAAAGAAAGATTTTCACATTTAAAGTATACTTTCAGATAACTGACCGCACCAAAATTAACTGTTCCTACAGGACCATTAAGAGCATTGTCCAGATACCTTTAAACAAAGGTGCCTTTAAAAGAGAATACTGAGGTAGAAAATAACAAGTAATTACTAGTGAAACCAATCAAAAAATCAAAGATAAATAATAAAAAGAATTAAAGGATACTTAGTTTAAAATAAGGCTTTATTCATTAAACAAATACTTATTGACAACATGCCATGCTAAGCTGAGGAAATAGTGTTAAAGAGACATAGGGATACCTGCTCCCACAGAGTTTAAATTTTTGCTAAAGAGAAATACTAAAACCAAACAAAAATTAAATAAAAATGCCAAGAGAGAATACCATAGTCTTCTGCATATCTGAATTGGGAAACAGAAACACTGTCAAACTACTTGGAACAAAAAGGGTAATGTGTTGAAGGAATAGGGGGAGGAACTGCTCTTTGTCTACTGAAGTTACATGCTATTTAAGCTCTGTAATTTTCTAGAGAGGAATTTTTTTTTCTCTTTTCTCTTTCTGGACTGCCCCTAATTCAATATGCGTATGGTAGACAATGAATGCCCCAGCCTTGGTTCTGAGCTCCAACATCCAACACAGATTAAGTATTCTCTTTGAATCACAATTCCCAGTTGGTACATAGGAAAATCTGTTTTACCTGAAATTAGGGGTCCAGTCCACCACACAACAAACCAGCAGTGACTGGGGGTTGGATGGGGGGAGGACAGTAGACTCCTGTGAAACTGCCATGGAGGTTAGTCCCCTGGGCAGACTTTGCTACTTGCCTATGCAGGATCTATTTTTTACATCTTTATTTTTATAATAGAATCCTGATTTTGCATGGGACAACAACATGTCCAGATAAAATACAACATTCCTTAGGCTCTCTTATGGTTAAACATAGCCATTTTAAAGGGAAAGACTTAGAAGGTACATACCTTTTGTCTTTGGCTTTAATATTCTTCTTCCCCAAAACTCAAATAAATGCTGGTAGTGTCTAGCCATTCCACGAGCTTGGAATGATAAGCCCAATGGCAACAGATCATTCCAAACTCAGCTGAGTAGAAAGCCTAAAGGAGACCACATCATTAATGCCGTGGAAAAGCCAGCATAAGAGTCCTGGACTTCTCCCCTTCTGAATATGGTGATGTGACAAAAATAAACTTTTGGTTTATTTAAGCCATTGTGAACTGTTTTCAGCCACATGTAGCCAAGTGACTTAAGTAGTGCCCCTTCGTGATCAGTTCATGATGTCTAGCTATAACAGAGAGGTGGATCTTGACTGGCTCAGCAATCCAAAGAAGACTTACTTTTAACAAATGGTAGGGATAGCAACAGTAATAAGAATATGGAAAGAAAAGAATCAGTGTCAAATATACAGATAAATCAGTGAAAAATTAAAAGAGCAGGGAAAGAGGTTGTACAAAAGCACAACATGTTTTATGCTCCATAAAAGTTTAGACCAGTATATGTAGTGTGCATAAGGATATTTGCATAATGCCTTATGATAGTCAACGTATTATAAACATCAAAGGCTGTGGTAAAAAAGGAAGTATCAGTTAAACCTAACTAATAAAATTATGCAGAAGATGACAAAGAGCAAACCTTATACAAAGATGAATGGAAAAAAAGTACAAAGTTTAAAAATTAGATTAAATAGAAAAAAAATGCTAACTATGTGTAAGAAATGGATCCAGAGCAAAAAGAATCCACATAGCTAGAATCATGGCAAATATTTATACAAAATAAGTTTTGTGTAAGTCTGTCATATGAGTGTTAATATTATCAAACAACTTAGAAATTAATGCAAAAACACTAAAGAAGTTTATTATTTTGGCTTGAAAAAATTATAAAGGCCAAACATAAATAAATACCCATGCACCAAACAATATAGCACCCAAAAGAATTAAGCAAAAAATATTTAGAAATATAGTATTTGTAAAAAAAAAAAAAAAAAACCATAAACAGCAAGTTTTATTCTCCTGTCCCATGCAAAATCAGGATTCTGTGGCACATTAACTATGAAAAATTAACCTCTAGAGAAACCTCTAGAGAAAATTAAAAAGCTAGGATAAAGAAAGATTATGTTGTGGTATAGGTCTCATTTTGAATCCTGGACCCAGGTCAAATGCTATGGAGTTCTGAAGACTCAAAAATTTTTATTTTTGAAATTAAGGAGGAATAAGGAATAGGAGAAGGGGAAATGAGAGGAAGAGGAGCCGGTGGTAGAGAAGAAGCGGTGGGAGGGAGAGAGGGAGAAGAGGGAGGAAGAGGAAGAGAAGAACCTTATCCAGGTCCTGTGTTATGACCCTTATGTATATTATTTCATCATATCCTCCCATGTACATATCCCTATTAATAACAGAAGAATGAACACACTTTCAGAGATAACTAATTTGTCAAAAATCATACAGAGTGTTTGGTTTTGAATGTCATCATGGTTTTTTATAATATGTGAAATTTATTTTGGGGAGGCTACACTGGTTTGAAAAAGTCAAGACAAGTAAATTCATACTTTGAGGAAAACAAAATATTAAGGTATGAGGGTGATAACTTCTTGACTAAAGAGATGAAGTGGTATATTATCATTTGCTTAAAACTTGATAGATACTAATGATTAGTTTGCATTTTAATGACCATTCAGTTAAATGTGAGCATTTTGAGAGAAACTGTTTCTAGGATTGTTTGCTTTTGTTTTCCATCATCATAAGCATGAAATACAGAAAGGAAAATAGCTTTAAGTAAATAAAAAGTTATTCAGTTTATACAAAAATTGTATAATCCAGGCTAAAATATATCTGACATCGGAATCTTTTCACTTTCATAAAAGTAACTATTTGAAATCTTTTGAAGCATTATTCTCTTCAAACATTTTGAAACAAAAAATTTGCCTTTTGATAGGAACTATGTGTTTCATTATAAAGATGGAACATGATGTTCTGGCTTACATATTCTCTGCAGAAGGAGGTCCTTTTTTGTACTGAATTTTTAGCATATAGTAAAGATCCAGATTGTAAAAAATTAATTTCAGGCATGACAGACTGGAAGTATATATTGAACAGATCTGGGAACAGAAATGATGCAAATGCCTTTCTTCCAGCTTCTGAAAATTATGTAATGGACCAGAATTTCAGGATAGACTTCTGTTTGAGTGAAGCATGGACTCTTAATCAAAGGAGAGTACCAAAAATGACTTTGGAAAGCAAAAGTATAAGGCAATTTCCCACAAATGGTAGTTCCATTGCCATTGTCTCTGGAAATATCACTGTAGCTAAGCAATAGGATATTCACATATATTTGAATTATTAGTGATGGTAGCAGAACTATGATAGAAAAAATTTTCCTGAATGAGGAAGAGTAGTAGAGGAAATTGACTCATGAAAGGAAGAAGACCAGTGATGCATTAAAAGCTAGAAATAAAAATCAATGAAATTGTTTTAACTCTTCACTATGCTGCTATTATGTTTTAAAATATTACACACTTGTTGGGTCACAGTCATGATGGTAACATTTATATTGCCTATACAGTGATTTATATGTTATTTAGTGTTTCTACCTCAAAACAAATGAGAATGCGGATAAATAGGCTGATAAAAAGTACTTGAAAGATTTGTGCCTTCCTATCATTAAGCCATTTAAAATACGACAGTTGCATAGAGTGCAATGAATAGTAGTAGATGCCTGTTAGTATAAAAGTTTTACCATAACATTGCTGATGAATGACAGGCCTATACTCAGAAAAACTAATGAAAAATTAGTAATTCTAATACATGAAGTGATGAGCTTATTTATATCTGTATACATATTACTGAATTAGGAAGATAGTACATAACCACTATCAAAAGAGCAGATAAATGGGCTTTTAGAAAGATACTGTTAAACCAATCAGCTTCCAAGTTGTCTACACATTTTGTTCAATTCAGTGCAACTCAACAAATGTTTATCAAGATCCTATTCTATGCCAGTTTTTCTCACAAAGTGTTTTTAGGAAGGGAAGGAATACCTCCCCCCAACCAAAAAAAAAAAGAAGAGAGACATGACAAATCCATCATTCAAGAAGTATAAACAAAATGCTGTGGGAATTTACAGGGATTTAAAATGCGTGAAGCATCAGAAAAGACTTCATAGCAGGGCTGGTGTTTGAGATGGTACATTAAAAAGGTCAACAATTCAACATGGGGAGTTATGGCGGGGGGCAGGAGCATTACTCAAGGATGAAAGCCAGTATAAGTCTACTCCCATAAAACTGCTTATAATAAAACTCAATAAAGTCATTAGCTCACTTTGACTCAATAAGTAGAAGGCAAATGATCTGTAAGAGAGAGGAAGTGATATTAAGTTATACACTCAGGAGACTGACCCTAAGTAGGCCGAACTCATGAATGGGAAGCTTGTACAAAATTGATTTTCATTTCCACCTCTATCTCTAATCCATTTCCATCATCTATTTCTTCTATCAATTCCTATTTTCAACTATTATATGTGTATAAAATAACTCCTACCTAATTTTGTCTGTGATAGAATAGAGTTACAAATGTGTATGTGTGTGTGTTTTACAGAAGTCTGCTGTTCTCAAAATACCACCCCCAGATGTCATGCCAGAGCATTTATAATGCTTCAAAGCTCACTCTGTGAAATGCTTTCACAGAAATTTTTCAGAGTGACCCTGCCTAAACTCATGTCTTTAAGATAATATGTAGGTGAAATTCTATACCACAGAGACTCCCAATTTAAATATAAATTCACATTTCTCTTACCTGAAAGCAATCAACCCAAAAGATAAGAATTGTGTTATGGAAAAACCAATTTAAAAGAAGTATAATGAATCTTCTTTCCATGTTTACTAAAATCAGCAGAAATGTGAAATATTAGTTGAAAAAATAGGGAGGGGTGAGGGCAGGGGAGTCTGTGTAACTGGTTTATTTTAGGATCCACTTAAAACCAAAATATTTTTATATTTTTAATCACAGAAACATATTTTTTAATTTAAAATTATGGATGAAACCTTAAATTCATATTTCTTCCTCATTGTCCCTAAACTTTCCTGAATAAATAATATATCTTCCTCACTAAGTAGGTTTTAATTTCTCTAGTGTATTTTATGTGGATCTAAGCTGACATCTTTATTTCATTTTAAACAGTAATTTCTTTAAAAAAAAAAAAAACCTCTTTTCAGTCTTAGAATTTTATTTCACATGGAATAGTAAATTGTCATATACTATTTGTTGGGGTAGAAGTTCATACCTGTTCTTGAGTAACTTTCTCCTTCTCTACTTATTTTTAAATGGAACGCCTTCATATTCCTTCATATTCCCATTTCTTAATGTTTGCTTATACACTGCCTCCTCCAAGAAGCCTCCCAAAAGAAAACAAAATAATAACAACTATAGCTCTTTTTTGCTTTCATATGATAGACACTGAACTAAATTCTTTGCATCTCTTATTTCTTTTAATATTTTAAGAAAATCCTCTGTGGGTAATATTGTCATTCCCATTCATAGAAGAAAAAATCGAGGTTCAATACTGTTCACGGAACATTCAAGATGTCAGATTCTGAAGAATGTGCTCTTTGTATGTTTTCTTTTCCTCATCCTTTTACTTGTGTGTACACGCAAATATGTGTGTGCACAAACATACACGTATATCGTTGCATAAATGTGTGTATAAATGTGCAGATATGTATGTATGTCTATATATAAATGCATATATGTGTGTGAATCTTTGCATTTCCTTTGTTAATACTGTATCTGGCACATAGTAGTTCCTCAATAAATTATTGAAGAAGAAAACATCACTAAATTTGTGTGAACTGTACTGAACACAGTTACAAACGTCTTAGAGCTTTATAGTATTTTCATTCACCACTGTCCTCATGGTTGCTTTTCACTAGGAATATTTTCTATTCATTATCCCCCTCTATATTTTTAAATTTGTTTTAAGTAAATTTACCTATTACTAAGAATAATATGTTCTGAAATTGTCGTATTTGATGTTGAGTGGCAAAAATGATTACAGATTAACAATTTCATCACAAATCACCTTTTATATTAGGGAAAGTAAGAAAGAAATATCTTTAGGGATCTTCTTTTTCAGTTGATACTAATTAGATTTCTTTAAACCAAGTTTAAAGCTCACACTGTTCTGGCTTGATAGTGCCAAGTGATAATCCAATGTGACATACATTTCCTATAGCAATAACATTTTGGCAGATAAACTCCCCAATGAGAAACAACCATTTCTATGCTTAGATGAATTTTGTGATAAAACGCAAATGCAAAAAAAAAAAAAGTAACAGAATTAAAAAAGAAATACTCCACAGTATAATGAATCTCCTTTCCATGTTTACTAAAAGCACCTAAATTCACAGAGGGTAAAAATACTGAGTATATAATAGCCGACACATCATAGGTACCTCATTGTCCATGGAAAGTTGATAAAATAACAGATTATTATTTACACTGAAATTCATTCCTAGAAATCTTGTAACCTTTCCCTTCATTATGCAATACTGTCTTGGACCTGGGAATCTAGAAATGTGGAAATTGTAACACTTTGACATACCATGTAAATGAGGTATCGCTGTAACATGCTATTTAAATAAAGTTTGGAACAAACATTCAGTAGGGAAGTTTGGAAAACTTATAACGAGATTACCTCCTAACTTTTTTTTAAGAGTATTCTTGTATTCCCCCCCACAGCCATCTTTTAATTCCAACAAGAATGTACAGCATGCCAATTTAGTTCTCTAGCAGCAAAGCCACACGTTGTCGTATTGTGGCAATTAGTCAGGAGCTGAGCTTGTTGTTTGAGCCTCTGCTTTTCTTCATGTAGATAATATTCGACTTGGAGGATCTTTGTCTTTCTGATGGAAATACCTGAACTGGATATTATCAGTCTTCATCAACAAGATTATTTCCCATCATCAGTTCTGAAATCGAGGCTAGTGTAGGATGGGTAGTGAAAGTTTCCATGTTGGTCTACACGCTTTATTTATTTTCCACATGTTGTTTTCAAGATTAATTGCAAGACCTGGACAACTGGATTGTCTGGAAATCTTTAGGATAAATCCAATTTAAAGGTTTCTTTTAAAAATGTGAGCTTATTTTTAAAAGATCATGGCTGTCGTGGCACAAACTGGCCACAGTTAGGGATGTGGCCTGGAAAAAAAGAGAACAAAATGAATCTATCTAACCTTTAGAAATGAAGTCAGTATCTTTAGAACTGTATTGTTCGTAGGGTAATGTATTTGCTAAGGAGTTAGAGACAAAAACTCTTTAAAAATAAGTAAGATGTAGGTTGGAAGTGTAATTAAAAATTCCAACTCCCTTATTTTATAATCTCTGCTAGACAGGCCAGATCTCACCCAAGATATGTATTTAATAAAATACATGTTCGTCTTTGTACAGTTCCACAGCTGTCAGAAGGTGTTATAGAGACCTTCTCCAGCATCTGAGTGTCCAGTTGGAGGCACCCTAAACTCTGTTTTTTTCTCCACTTTCTAAACTTTTTGAATTCTAATCACATCTCCCCATCCCTTCTCTTCAGGTTTTCCCTTTTGCTGCTTTTTCCAAATTTCTTTCTATAAATGAGTGCTGAATGTGAAATCTCTTTCTGTAAAAAATAAATTATGTAAATCTAATGGAATAAATAAAGTTCCACCAGGCTAAAGACCAGAGAGAGCAAAGAACTATCCACAGAAGAATTTGGCAAGGGAGGCCCAGACAGTCCCTCCCTCAAGAAAAGCCAATGCATCTCCTCAGAAACTATTTCAGTCACCATGTGTTCTCTAAATAGCCTTCTGAAGAATTTCCCAAGGAGATTTCTTCCCAGGGCACTTGGGAAAGGTTCCTTCTATTAGGGTGGGCTTTTGGGAAGGAGTGGATGAAAGAGACCATTAGGTCAGGTTCTAAAGATAGCCTGCCATACACTTTAATCCTGAAAGGGGGGAAAAAAAAAAGTAATGAAACAGTGGAAAGCTTTCTGAATAACAGTAGGCAGTTTTCAAATTCAACTCTGGCTATCCCATTGCCAGTGCATATTTACATCAGATTATATAAAGTTATAAATAGCATACCTTCTAATGTTTTCATTCCTCAAACTGTTTCCCACAATAGTGCCCTATCTCTTATGAAATTCGTAACCTTTCTTATTACATGAATAGAGGAGTAAAAAGCAAATTATTATCATTTTCATAGCTCTTAGGTATATGCAGTATAGAAAGCCATTTGTCAGTTTCATTTGCCCAAGTATTTTAAATTGATGAGTCGTTTTTAGAGGAAAGCAATAGAATCTAAGTTTAGTCTCCATTTGTGCTCTTTGCCAGTTTCCAGCAGAGCTGGCTGAGAGAAAGCTGAAGGGCACTAATTTAAAATCGGAGTGAATAGGTTAAGTGGCTGCTCTTCCCTAACACAGAGTTCACCAAAGGCACATTTTAATTTCTTCTATTTATCATTTACTTATAATTATAGATTTATTTGTGCCTAGTTGTTTACTTTATTGAGATGTATTTAAATTTCACATTTTAAATTAAATACTTCTGTGTGATATTATCAGCTAACCCCAATTTCTAGCTGTTCATCCTTTAATTTTTATTTTGTTTTTGTTGTATCTGTGGTCAAAGGTATAACATTAGATGCAGCAGCTTTGTATTATTTTGTGTGCCTATGTTCAAAAATTTAAAATACTTTGATATTAAGTAATTGCTATCTTCAAATGTAGAAATATATGCCTTGTATTCTGTCTGCTGACCTCTGAACATATATAAACAGAGGTCCTTCACCTTGAACACACTTCCCAATGAAAGATTTTATGATTATGACTTACTCTTTTCATCCAACAAATGGTCATATTTTTATATGTTTTCTGGGGGCCAGAGGAAATCATGTCTTTCTCCACAAATGTCTATAACAACATTTTGGATCATTTTGCTTCTCTTTTCTGGTAGTTTACATCTAAGGAAAATTCAAGGGAAGGTGATTCCTAGGATTTTTATCCATTGATTAGATGTTATAGGTTTAGAGGAAGTATTGACAAAATTTTGTCTGATATTTTAAAATAAGTTTTTTTTATTCTTAAATCCTTTTTATCATCTCTGGCCTGTATATACTAGGAAGCTGTTTTATTATACCTTATATCTATTTGATTACGTTCATTTTTATGTTTTATGAAAATATCACAGACTTAAACATTATTAAAAAATTTCTTTCCTATCTATTAACATTGGGGAAGTCAACCACTGACAGGCATATGTTTTACTCTTTTCCTTTTAATAGCTCAGAAAAGGTATGTTCTCCAGATACTACTTAAAATTTGATGAATATTAGAACATCTCTGGAATTTGTTTTTCTTTTGATAAGTTTTAATTACCGACACCACTATCATTTCAGCTTCCACTGTAAGCTAATATTGTAAAAAGAGAATTAATCAAGATACAAAACCTAAAAAGATCTTAAATTTTGCTAATTCCATAGTGAGATAATCAGATAATACAGATTTTAATAGCTGCTATCAGCCTCTATTTATGGCTATTTATTCTAAGATCAGAAATCATGAATCAAGAAAGTGTTAATAATTACCACCTTCAGGCTTTGCCATTAAACTAAATATATGAAAGAAAACCATGTAACTCTAATACTGATTCTGTACAATTCTATACTATCAAATAAATGTAATCAGTTAAAAATCAATTTAGAAAAAGTAAAATGACTGGGAGAATGTGTGCAACAAATATGAAAAACAAGAAGTTAAGTCCTATGACACAAAGTACTCATTGATTAATATGAAAAATACTAGCATGCTGGAAAAGCAAATAGATAATTCATACTAATTGTGTGAGCACATGTGTTGTGTGTGAACACATAAAAATACAAAAACATAAACAAAAATATGCAGAAATATTCCCTAGGAAGAGAGAAAGGGGAAATGGAGAATAGAAGATGTTTCAAACTTAGCTATCATGATCTGTTTCAAAAATAAATAAATCAGTAAATGAAGCTAATATCATAAAATTGTTAACATTTGTCAGACTTTGCTGGAGGGTTCAGGATAGCTTATTTTCTGTACCTTTCTTATGTTCCTTATCTTTAAAATAATTTGTAATATGAAAACAACCATCACAGAATTCACAAAAGAAATTATTAAAAAGGAAAATTAGTAAATTCATTAATGAGTTTTTTCAACATTATAAATAACCAAAAAATGCAATTAAAGGAATGATAAAAATAGGCAAAAAGTTATCAGAGATTTTTAAAATGTAGGATACTCAATGTTAGCATGGGTAGGATGACAAAGCCACATTCATACAGTGCTGTGGGAGTGTAAATTGGTGTAACCTTTCTGAAAATCCATTTGGCAGTAGGTATAAAGAGCATGAAAATGTTCAGCTCACTTTGATCCAGTAATACCATTTCTGGGAATCTGGCCTAGGGACAAAAGACAAATGTGAAAATATATATAGGTACAAATATGTTGATCGTTTCTCCATTTATCTATTTAATGAATATTTACAGAGCTCCTACTATGTGTCTCATAGTGTATTAGCTATTGAGTCTGTAATAGGCATCAAGTCAGAAAAGGTCTCCATTGAGTTTCCAATGAAGCATTTTTCTAATAACAAGAAATTGAATATAACTTAACTGTCCAACAATAGGGGAGATATTTTATAAAGATAGATACAGATATAGATGTGGATATTGATATATCTATATAATCTACATATATGTATCTGTCTACACACACACGCATCAGTGGGAAAATTATGATTTTCGATAGCAAATAATCACATGTGTTGAGCAGTTACCATGTGCTAGGACCTATTTTAATCATGATTATATGTATCATCTCGCTCAATCCACATAACACCCCCATGATGTCATGTATGTATTTCCTATTCTTGCTATAACAAACAAAACCCATAATTTGTAGTGGTTTAAAACAACACAAGTTTCTTTTCTTACAGTTCTGGAGGTGAGAAGTCCAAAATACGTCCCACTGGGCTAAACTCAAGGTATTGGCAGGGCTGTGTCCTTCTGGAGTCTTTAGAGATAACTTGTTTTCTTCCCTTTCCTGGATTCCTTCTAGCCTTGGTTTACAGCACTCTCTACATATTCAAAGCTGGAAAGGTCAGGCTGTGTCCTTTTCACATGGCCACGGCTCCTGTCTTTCTCCTGCCCCTTCTACTTGTAAAAACGTTTGTGGTTACATTGGGTCCAGCTAGATAATTCAGGTTAAACTACCCTCATCTCACAGTCCACTAGCTGACTAGAAAACTTAATTATATTTTCAGTTTTAATCCCCCTTTTCCATAAAACCTCATTTAGTCACAGGTTTTGGGGATTAGGACATGGACACTGTTGGAAGATTAATACCACGGATATGTTCTATTTTTTTTTTATCTTCCTTTTGGATAAAATACACATAGTAAAGAGGTGTTTGTTATTTTGTTCAAGGTCATACACTTCCTAGTGAGAAATGTGGTATTCAAACTTAGCTAAGCAAACCAAAATCTGACCCTTAATTACTGTTGTACTTCATAATCACTATGTTGCCAGGGTTAAACCCTTTATAATAAAAGGAAGTGTTTCAGAATAAAGATCTGTTAAGGGTTAATAGCATTTACCTCTCAGTCCCAAGCATATGGATAATTTTTATTCTTCTTCTTTATATGTTTTTGAAATTTTCGCAGTTTCTTCAATGACTATAGTTATGTCCTCTTCTGTTATCAGCTTGATTAAGTGGGGAACTATGTTTTCTGGAAGCCCTTCCCTGGGTGTAATGTAGTAATGTGTGTGTTCTGGAAGGTGGAAAGCAAAACACAGTCACTATACCCTGATGATCATTATTAGCCACAGGCAATGAGAGACAGAGAGCTATAGGTGGTTTCCTATTTTTCCTTTCTCTTCTCATCTCTGTGTCTAGTTCTCCTTCTGACTGACAAACCTTCTGGTGAAAATCAGCCCTAGGCTCACCACCAGATTTTTACAGTGAACTCACAGAGTAAACAGACAGAAAGAGGCAATAACCTTACACAGATTTCTTCACCTGCCTCCTTTTGTGACCCCAGTTCTGCGGCTGGATATGCATAGCTTCTAGATTTCCATGTAAGAACCAACTCATTCACTCATTCAACTCACTTTGACAGGGATGGTTAATTTTCTCTGAAATTATGACTCCTTTTTTTTTTTTTTTAACTTTTACATTTCTGGCTTCTCTCACAATTGTGGAAGTCCTAACTTCTATAATGCATTTCTTTTTCCCAGTACATGACACATAGTGCTTTGCATCTCTGATTGAATACTGACAGATACAGTTATTGGAATCAGAACTGGGTTGATTTTCATTATTTTTAAAAAAATGAAGACAGAAACATTCACTTTGAGACTAGTAGTGGAAAGAGGCTGCAAGGACATTTGTGGGGTCAATGAAGACTTAAAGGATAACATAGAAATTTTTATTGGAAGCTGGAGGAAAGGGAGCTCAAGTTATGTATTGGCAGAAATATTAGCCTTACCTGTGGTAACATGGAAAACAGAAAGGTAACCTAAGGAACTCATTGATCTGGCTAAGGAGAAGGTTGAAAATGCTAACTGGCTTTTTCTAACTACATATGGCAAAATATGAGAAAAGAGGTAAACTTATGGAGGAAGTGTTTACTTTTTTAGCAGAATTTAGAGGGACTATAGCGTTAGGTAAAGGAAAGTTGACCATCGAGAATAAGGATCAGAAAGTAAGAAATGGGGGTGCCTGGGTGGCTTAGTGGGTTAAAGCCTCTGCCTTCAGCTCAGGTCATGATCCCAGGGTCCTGGGATCGAGCCCTGCATTGGGCTTTCTGCTCAGCAGGGAGCCTGCCTCCCTTCCTCTCTCTCTGCCTGCCTCTCTGCCTGCTTGTGATCTCTTTCTGTCAAATAAATAAATAAATAAAATCTTTAAAAAAAAAAGTAAGAAATGGCCTCAGGGGTATGGTCAACCCAGCGACCTACTAGTAGAATACCATCTCAGTTGAAAGATGGAGTCATGTATGCAGCTTGAACCCTTTATTGAGACTGGAGATTGATCTAATGATATTCCTTACAGACCCTCTCCACTTGACAAAGATGACAACAAGGACAACAAAGCTGTAAGCTCGCCTGTTAGACCCTTTTTTCCTAGAGGGTTTTTATGGATTTTAAGGGTGCTATACCACAGCACCCTGACTCTCAGCCCACGACAGAGAGCCACCTATTTCAAAGATATATGTGATGTGCTTTTGTCTAGTAAACATCAGCAATATTCCTGAGAAAACCGCAGTGTTTTTAGGACAGTTTTAATTGTGGAGACACTGACACCTATATTAAATGAAAGAGGGTAGTTCAAAAGAAAAATTTCACAGAGTCCCAAACTTTCTACAATCAGAAAGCAGGGTGAAAAAGTTAAACAGCTGTACACATGGGCCATTTCCTGTGGAAAAGGAAGGATGCTTCGGTGTGAGGCCGAAAAGCTGGAGAGTGGAGTTTAAAGCCATAGAAAAGAGCTCAAAGGAAGCAGGCCTGGGCTCTAATTAAGGAGTTGGCTTTGGTGTACTGGCTGGATTTCAGAACTGTTAGGGACTGTTAACTACTACTTTCCCCTCTTTCCCCCTTTTGAGTGGGAATGCCCTTTGACGTTTTCTTGCTACTATACATTCCCTGAGACCATTTTGCTGTGAGTATGATCAAGCTAGCTACGTGGAGTGGATGAGTGGGAGAAAAGTGGCTGGGTGAGCCCCTCAGCCATGCCAGTTGTTCCAGGCAGCACCTCCAAGAACATCGTGGAGAAGAACCAAGGAATCCTACAGATAGGGAGAAAGGAGGCCCCTGGAAAGCCATCCTAATCATCTGCAGATGTTCGAACCATCCCAGCTGAGACACAGACATCGTGTAGGAAAAATAAGTCTCTTTGCTATGCCCTACCTGAATTCATGACCCACCAAATAATGAACAAAATAAAATAGCTGTTGTTTTATTCTATTACGTTTTGGGATGGAATAAACATGTAATCATTTATAACATCATTGAAACAAATATGCACTGATCTTATAATTCATATAAAAAATAAAACAAAGATTGTGAATGTCCCTTTTCCCCATTGGCTAATTTAGTAATGTAAATTTAAAAACTTGGAAAAATATACATCTTAATGTTCCTAATCAGAAGATGTCACTTGGTTTGTAATTCAAATGCTGCTTCTCCATAAGCATTTCTGTGTGGCCTAAAAGTGGAAGTTGCCTTCCCTTCCTCTTTTTCCCCATAACTCGTAACTGTTTATACCATTCATCTGGCATTCTTTCTAAACTTCCCTGTGAGATGGGCATAAGAGATTTTACTACAAAGTTTAAGGTACTAAGCCCTATATTTTAGAAGATGAAAGGTATATATGGTACTGTTCCTGCCCTCAAGGAACTCAACGTCTTTCAAGCTAGTCAGATGATCTGTATAAGGACTGTGATATGACTGTGATAAAAGAATGATGAAACTTTGTTCCATAAGGAAATTCAGAATATTATGAGGGCCTAAAGGGGAGAATATTTGCTAGAGGGCAGAGATAAGTGTAAATATAAGGGATATAGCTGTGATTAAAAAAAAAATGGGATTGTAGAGGCCTTTGGCCTATTCATCTGTGGATTCCTCAAACACCTCTCAGAATTTCAGAACTTATAGAAGCTCAAGAATTGTTGAACAAATTACTGGACAGGTTTCTAATTTCTGTGTACTATAATTTTAGAAATAAATCATAGGATTATCCTGTGTCCTAAGGTAATAATTTGGCAGTAGTGTTTTTAGTGGTTTTGTTTTTGTGAAGCTTTTTTGCTACTAATTTCTATGAGATGTAGAGTTTACATATAATGCCCTTGTAACAGATTTAGATAAAGTAGCCATAAAAGCATAAGTTATTAGATTAAAAAAAGGACAGAGTTTACTGATACTTCTCATGCAGCAATGTTTTTGACATGTATCTATATAAACAGGGTCAAATGGCTTCCACATGAAAAATCCATGCAGCTTGTTCAACATATTTTGACAGTTTCTGCATTTTCTCATAATGTTATAAATTGTAATGTTTATAGCCATCAGGTGAATGAGAACAGAAGAGAGAGAAAGAAAATCTAATTCAGCATAGAGCCTTTAAATACAAAAGAATGGAATGAGGTCCTTTATGTCACTGAGATAAATTGTTACATCCTTTTATGTTCTACATCATGGACTTTGAACACATTCACAACTTGTATGTGTCATATGGGCATGAGCTATTTCTCATCCTCCTACTCAGACTTCCTTCCTAATAGCAAGTTGTTCCAAAATATCTTGTCAGCAAGCCTTTGCTGATGCTTGAAGACAAACTTGATTCTGAAACCCTTTGCTCTTTGCAAAGAAAGAAAAATAATCTTGTTTTATTTCCAATGTTAGAATTTAAAGCAGTATCATGGATAATTTCAGCATTTTATGAGTGCTTAAATTAAATGCAAGTAAAATACAATGGCCTATTCTTGATAAGATTTGAATTGTAAAATGGACTCTGTATAGATAGGAAATGTTCCTCAAATTCCTGGTTTTCTTGATTGTTTTTACATCTTTTTTTATTCAGTCTATTTGTATGTTTCTAGTTAAGGAAAACTATTGGTAATTATGATGTCTTTGACACATTTTAGAGAAAAATATCAATGTACTTAATATAACCACATTACTTAAATCAGAGATCAGTTAAAAAAAAATCTATTCACCAACCCTGACCCCAGTTCATTTGAAAATTGAAAAAGGCTGTGATAAAACTTCAGCCTAGAAACTGAACATGGCTTATGCTAACCATTGCTTAGGCCTCAGAGAAATCCATAATTCTCAGAGAAATTCATAATTCTCTGAGTGAGAGAGTCAGCTCTCACTACCTACAGTTTAGTGTTAGACCCCAGTGTCTAACTCGGAAAAATGACCAAGGAGTAAAGGTTGGAACCAATAAACCACTCCCTCTGTGCTGACTGATGGGCACATTCTACATTTGCAGTACTTGAGCTGGAATTTCCAGTGCAAGGCCATCAGCTAGCTGGGAATAGGACACACTTTTGTGATGTTCATAAAATATCTCTAACCCACAAAGAAATGGTCAGCAAGGGACAGGAAAGACATTCAGTCAGTCAGTCAGTCAGTCAGTCGGTCATATACATATATACACATTCATGCTTTTCAATACATTTACTTACTTACTTTTATGTTGGTGAATCAAAAAGAAGTCAATGGAAACGTGACAGAAGATGGACATCAATTGAGCAAGGTTCTGAAATTAGTGATAATGTGCAAGTAAGGGTGTGATATTGGAAAGGGTAAGAGTATCTCTTGCCTGAGGCAACAGACAAGATTTGGGTGAGTTAAAAAGAAATTCTGATGTGGGGAGAGTAAAGTCTTCAACTTACCTTCAAAAGCTCTGATCAGAAGCTAACTGTGATCTCAGTAAAGAAGTGATTCTGATTGTAGAACAAAGGGAAGGTAGACCGTGGCTTTGGGGCATGAGGATATTGGACAGCACTGAAACATTAGAAATATATAAGGCAAATGATGGACATAAGAGGCTCAGAAATTATTTAGGACAGTAGTATAGAATTGTCAGTGAGAAAAAGACAGATGTTTAAGGAGGGTTCATTAAGAAAATTATCAAATCGAAGATAAAGTCCAATTTCTGTGAAAGGCAGAATAATAATGGAAAAGTGATGACATAGAAAAATGAATTCACATTTGGGAATTGGGAAAAGATTTGGAAAATCTTTTTTCCCAATTTGGAAAATTGGGAAAAGATGAGAGCAAAGGAGCCATCAGGGTTGAAGTGTATCTAAGGAATCAGGTGTGATTTTGATAGGAATCCACATATCACTAGGTAAAGCAGAGAATGTTTGACTTTGACCTTTGGTGATCATTGGGAGTAAGGAACTGACAGATATTGGAGTTGGGGAATAAACTAGAAGGCCATAGTAAAACAGAAAAACAGGATATGTAATCTTTGCTGTTCGCAGAATTTGTAGCTTTTAAAACCACAGAGGCCTGACTGGGGACGGGAATGTTGGTGTGATCTTGTAAACTTGCTTCCTCTGCATGGTTCTGTTGCTGATAACAGCTTCATGTTGGAAGAGTTGTTGTTGGAGGACAGCCTCTCCACACATTTGACTCCTACATGCTGCGCTCTGATATGAAGACAGAGGATGTTAAGTGCAAGAGATCCTAGGCCACCTTGCCCCAAGAATTGTGTTGAATGAATGAGCTCTGTGAAATTAAATTACTTGGCAGTTTATTGGTGAAGTGAAGATTTGCTAACTATAGCGTTATATCGACTTGTAGAAATCAGGGCCTGAAATAGTCAGGACAATATTGCACAATTGCTGACTCAGGGGGCCTCAACTATTTCCTTCCACCAAACAGAAAAAGCGGCAACTAGTTTTCATCCTTAAACCTAAACATGCATTATAGGAACGCCTTTCTTACTGATCAGACTACTCCTTTTTGTTTTAGAACATCATATGGTGGTATAATTTAAAGAGCACTAGATAGGAAGGTAAGAGTGTTCATGCCCTTAAGCTATCAAATTATCGAATCTTTCCATATCATAGTGATGTCAGAAATGGATAATCCCTATAACTCTTTGAGGATCAACATGATCATATTTGGACGTTAGGTAATTTTGACACTAAGATGGAGGGTAGGTTGGTACCCTCCATCTTCTTTCTGAAGAGATTAGAAGATATTAGAAATAAATCAAGAAACTGTTGTTAAAATCTAGTGAGAACTGATGGTCTGTGAACAGAAAGCATATGTTTAGGGAGATTAAAGTTGGTTACTAGTCAGATATGAAACAAATGATGAAGTAGGGAGAGGAAGGTAACCAGGATGAAAGCAAGATCTCTGGTTTAGGTGAAGATGCCTTTTCTGAGATAGGGAACAAAATATGTATGAGAGGAAAGATTCAAATTCACTTTTAGGCATGTTGACTTTGTATATTCAATTTTGGACATGTTGGAAATACCCAACAGGCAGTAAGATAAATATTTCAATAGTTATAGATAGATAGATGATAGATAGATAATATATATTCAATATTACATATTGAATTCAATCATATATATATTCATTCTTTTGTTCATTCGTTCATTTGTTCTATCTATCTCGGAGCTCAGAGTATACATAGTTCTTAAAGTTGTGGGTTGCCCAGGGAAAAAAATAGAGAAAAAGCTCAGACAAGATATTTTAAGTTTAACATATTTGAAATTTTAAGGTATAGATGAACAAGGAAAAGTAAACCAAGGCTGTCTTAACAGAAAACATCATTTGAAAAAGAAGTTACTGTATGCAAGCAATTGGCATTTAATGGATTAGTTTCCTCACAGTTGTTTGGGCATTTAAATGCTTACTTACCAGAGAAAAAGAAGCAATGTATCCCTGTTTATACTGTGTGTGCATGTGCACATGCAAGCGAGAGGATGCAGCAAAAAATACTGTGTATCCATGTGTATTTATGCTATGTATTTAGGTATCCATAGCATTCTTGTTAATAAATACATACAAGGAAATACTAAAATCTGGTTCTTAAGGGCTAAGAGGAGTGCTAGTTTTTGGATGATGAGGAAGGAAATGTTTGTTACATGCATCTGATGACTTTGCTTATAGTTCTCCTCGTGGGGTGTGAAGTTAAAACCACTCACAGAATTTCTATTCAATATTATAAAGGTTAGAAACCATGCTTTTCCAGGGAAAGACCTTCTTGACAGCAAGTAACTTAAAAATTCAGTTGCTAGTTCTAGTTCATGTGTGTGTGTGTGTGTGTGTGTGTACATACACACGTACATTATCCACACACAACCACACACAATTTTGTCACCTGTGGAAGGAAAAAAAAATTGAATACAGTGATCATAGTGAAACTCTTAAACCAAAAGAACTATAACCAAAAACTGAAATAAATGAATTATGATTAAATAACTTAAAACTTGGTAGCATTTCTCCTGTAATAATACAGGTTTGAAAATTTTGATTAATTTGCATAAGCTTATGTGCCAATTCTTTTTTTTTAGAGATTTTATTTATTCACTTGAGAGAGAGAGAGCATGATTAAGGGGGAGAGGCAGAAGGAGGAGACTCCCTGCTGAACCAGGAGCCCAGCTAGGGGTTCCATCCCGGGACCCTGCAATCAACGATCTGAGCTGAAGGCAGATGCTTAACCATCTGAGCCACCCAGACACCCCTGTGTCAATTCTTCATAAACTGGATATAACTTAGTATTGAAAATTATATTGAAAAGAACTATCATTTCTCGTTCTCTAAATTTATATCTATATATTCTTGACGTTTACACTAAACTCACATCATCCTTTCCATAAACTTGAACATTTAATGAATTTTATGCCTGAAGTTGCCTAAAAACTATTCAGAATTCTTCTCTAAAGAAATAGACATTCCTAATGCCAACAAATTGAATATGTAATACAAGAATTTTAGGGTAAGGGATCAATAAATGACACATATATTTGTCCCTTCCTTCTGAGTTTGTAACTACTTGAGAACTGACAAATGGAGCACAAAATATTAGTTTTATTATTGATAAAGTTTATCAGAGAGAATGACTTTTGATCTGTGACCAAATGACTTAGCTAAATTAATTAATCAGCTTTGAATGGATAAGAAGTGATATCCCCAGAGAAAAGCAGGTTGCTTTTAAGAGCTTAACCATCGTGCATAGAGCGAAAAGAATGCATGTATCAGAATGTGGCTCTGAAAAAGTATACAAAGTACACTCAGTTATATTCAGGTTTTCTCATAAACTCATCCCTCAGGTAAATCCCTTCAGTTTCAGTGAACAGAAAAAAAGAAATGAAGGAGAAATATTGCAAGTATCCCTCTCATATTTTTCCCTTCTGGTGAAGTGGAACAGAAATTTGCTTTTTTCTTTGAAACCTTGGACAGTGTAAAATGCATCCCTATTTCACAGGTAATAAGCAACAAGGACATACCTCACTCACTGTATACAAAGTCCCTTGTATTAAGCAGATGACAGAAATCAATGTAATGTCATGGAGAATCAAGTCAATTCTATACTTTCAAAGATATTCAACTGCAATTGCTGTAGCTCATTTAAATTAGTGATTCTCATCTTGGTTTTTTATTTGTTTGTTTGTTTTGCTTCAGGTATTTTTATGTGCCTACTTGTCAGTCTTATTTAAACTTTATAAACCTAATAACTATTTTAGTGGACAGTTAAATTTCATTTTTCATATATCTATAATATTTAATGCACTTATGAAATTGTTGCTTTGAACCTATCTGCCCCTGCTTTATTCTATTTTAAAAAGTCACTCAGACAACTTTAAGTGTACAAAAATAATTGACATATAACACTGCATTAGTTTTGGGTATACAACTTAATAATTTGATATATATTATAGAACAGTGATCTGATATATATGATGTATAATATATGTTAATTATATATTTACATATAATATATTATGAAGTGGATGCCACAATAAGGTTAGTTAACATCCATCACTATAGAGTTACAATTTTTTTTTCTCTGATGAGAACGTTTAAGAACACTTTAAAGAACTTTTACTCCTCTAGCATCATTCAGAGATACAATACATTATTAACTATTGTCACCATGCTGTATATTATGTCCCTGGATTTACTTATCTTATAAATGGAAGTTGACCACTTTCACCCACTGTACCCACTCCTTAACCTCCTGCCTCTGGCAATGATCATTCTGTTCTCTGTATATGAGTTTGTTTGGTGGTGTTTTCATTTTTGATTCCACATATAAGTGAGATCATATTGTATTTGTCTATCTAAATTTCCCATGGCATAATGTCTTTAAGGTCCATTCACATTGTTGCAAATGGCAAGTGTTCCTTCCTTTTTATGGCTCAATTTTATATATATATAAATATTTATTATATATACATAATATATGCACATATGCAAATATAAATAAATCTATTTATATGACTATCCATTCATCTGTTGATGGACACTTAGGTTGTTTTGGCTATTGTAAATAATGCTGCAATGAACATGGGGGTATAGGTATCTTTTTCAGTTAGTGATTTCACTTTCTTCAGATAAATACCTAGAAGTGAAACTGCTATATCAAATCGTAGTCCTATTTAAAATTTTGAGGATCCTCTTTACTATTTTCCACAGACTATACCAATTTACATTCTCACCAACAGTGCTTAAGGGTTCCCTTTTCTTCACATCCATGCCAGTTTTTTTTTATTTCTGATCTTTTTAATAATAGTCATTCTAACAGGTGTGAGGTGATATCTCATCATCTCCCTGATGGTAAGTGATGCTAAGCACCTTTTCATGTACCTGTTGGTCATTGGTATATCCTTTGGAAATGTCTATTCAGATCATCTGCCCATTTTTTAATTGGATTTCATGGGTTTTTTTTTCTATTGAGATGTATGAATTCTTTATATATTTTAGATATTAATCACTTATCAGATGTATGATTTGCAAATATTTTCTCCCATTCAGTGGGTTACCTTTTCATTTTGTTGATGGTCCTTTGCCCATACAGAAGTTTTTTAGTTTGATATAGTCCCAGCTCTTTATTTTTCCTTTTGTTACCTTCGTTTTTGTTGTTAAGTCCCAAAAAATTATTGCCAAGACCAGTGTCAAGGAGCTTACCATATATGTTTTCTTCCAAGAGTTTTAGGGTTTCTGTTCTTATGTTCACATCTTTAGTCAATTTTGAGTTGATTTTTGTATATGGTGTAAGATAGTGATCAAATTCCATTCTTTTGCATGTAGCTGTCCAGTTTTTCCAACACTATTTGTTGAAGATACTATCCTTTCCTCTTGTATATTCTTGATGCCTTTGTCAAATGTATTTTTGTAAGATCTTTATCAAAGAAAGTTGACCCTCAGATTAATGATAACCAGAATGATAATCCTTTTGTAGGAATGAGAGATAGAAGTGTGTAAAGAGGGTAGTATTTGAAAGCAAGTGACAAAAGAGTTTGGACTGGAATATGGTTAACTTTAAAGTAGATGTTTAAAAACTCTTTAAAAAAAAAAAAAAGAAAAACCTATACATTTAAAGACACCTAAAAATAAGCAATGTAATCATATTTACCTCAGTTTCTAAAGATATTCTAAGTAGTAACTTAAAGGTAGAAATTGTACTATATAAAACATCCAACAACTCATTCCTCCTATTAATGCTACTAGATTTAATATTATTACTATTATGTGGAACTTGAAACTCTACCCCAGAGAGGGGAAAAATGCCATGAAAATCTTAGTTTTGTGATTGAATCACACAATTTACATAAATTTATGAAGCTAAAATGGCAAGATTGTTATGGATCAGTGAATTGGCCTTATTAACATTTCTATTTAAAAACTTTTGTAAGATTGCTTTAGCTTTTTTATCACTACAATATATGTAGAAATTTAGAGGAATTGAGTGAAGATCACAGATTTCATGAAAGACCTTCACATTTCATAAAAATGGAGATAACAACTGATCAGTTTTGTTTACCAGTGTATTCTTTATGCTGAACACGCAGTAGGAATACAGTAAAGTTTTGTTGAATACTTGAATAGATTAAGAAACTAGGGGTAGCTGACAATATAAAATATAGCCTTATTCTTTTTGGAAGGCCTTGTTAATTTGTATTGGGGCTGAAAATTCTTGATCTTTTCAAGAAAAAGAGAAACATACAGGTTTCTTCCATAACTGTATTATGTCCAAAGAGACCAAAGTTTTATAATGGATGTGAAAACATTTTTTTGCTAAATAGTAGAAATTTGGCTTTAACATTTGAAATAGTGTCTTAAAAGTTCTCTCATTCCTATTCCTGGAGGATATTTCAAATAGATCAAGGAGTGTGGTGATAACAGTTATTAAGCATAGAATAAATGAACTACTGACCCACTTTTATGGGGAACCAGAAACATTATCATGTATATTTTAATTTGTTTAGATTGTCAGTGAACAATAAAGGAAAAAGGAAGGCAATATAGTCTTCACCAGGCTCTGAGTATGGGACAAGATAAAATAATTATTTAATATAAACTGGAGGATTTCCTACCTTTTAGGATAGAAAAGATGTTGCAAGTGTAACCATAATGACCCTGGGGTAATTTGCAATTTAAAGCATTTTAGAAAATGAGATGAATTATGTGACAATATAGTGAGAAATGAGATTCAAATCTGAGTTTATTTGCTTTTTTTTTAATTTTTTATTTTTTATAAACATATATTTTTATCCCCAGGGGTACAGGTCTGTGAATTGCCAGGTTTACACACTTCACAGCACTCACCATAGCACATACCCTTCCCAATGTCCATAACCCCACCCCCCTCCCAACCCCCCTCCCCCCCAACCCCCTTCCCCCAGCAACCCTCAGTTTGTTTTGTGAGATTAAGAGTCACTTATGGTTTGTCTCTCTCCCAATCCCATCTTGTTTCATTTTTTCCTTCCCTACTCCCCACGGTCTCTCACACTGTCTCTCAAATTCCTCATTTCAGAGAAATCATATGATAATTGTCTTTCTCTGATCAACTTATTTCATTCAGCATAATACCCTCTAGTTCCATCCATGTCATTGAAAATGGCAAGATTTTTCTTTTGATGGCTAGATAGATATCTATCTAAAATGGAATACTATGCAGCCATCAAAAGAAAAATATATACATATACCACTTCTTTATCCATTCATCTGTTGATGGACATCTAGGTTCTTTCCACAGTTTGGCTACTGTGGACATTGCTGCTATAAACATTCAGATCACTACATTTATATCTTTAGGGTAAATACCCAGTAGTGCAATTGCTGGGTCATAGGGTAGCTCTGTTTTCAACTTTTTGAGGAACCTCTGTACTGTTTTCCAAAGTGGCTGTACCACCTTGCATTCTTACTAACAGTGGAGGAGGATTCCCCTTTCTCCATGTCCTTGCCAACATCTGTCATTTCCAGACTTGTTACTTTTAGCCATTCTGACTGGTGTGAGGTGGTATCTCACTGTGGTTTTGGTTTGTATTTCCCTGATGCTGACTGATATTGAGCACTTTTTCATGTGTCTGTTGGCCATCTGGATGTCTTCTTTGCAGAAATGTCTGTTCATGTCTTCTGCCCATTTCTTGATTAGATTATTTGTTCTCTGGGTGTTGAGTTGGATAAGTTCTTTGTAGATTTTGGATACTAGCCCTTTATCTGATATGTCATTTGCAAATACCTTCTGCCCTTCTGTCAGTTGTCTTTTGGTTTTGTTGACTGTTTCCCTTGCTGTGCAAAAGCTTTTGATCTTGATGAAGTTCCAATAGTTCATTTTTGCCCTTGCTTCCCTTGTCTTTGATGATGTCTCTAGGGAGAAGTTGCTGTGGCTGAGGTTGAAGAGATTGTTGCCTGTCTTCTCCTCTAGGATTTTGATGGATTCCTGTCTCACATTGAGATCTTTCATCCACTTTGAGTCTATTTTTGTGTGTGATGTAAGGAGATGGTCCAGTTTCATTCTTCTGCATGTGGCTGTCCAAGTTTCCCAACACCATTTGTTGAAGAGACTATCTTTTTTGCATTGGACATTCTTTCCTGCTTTGTCGAAGAGTAGTTGACCATAAAGTTGAGGGTCCATTTCTGGGCTCTTTATTCTGTTTCATTGATCTATGTGTCTGTTTTTGTGCCAGTACTATGCTGTCTTGATGATGACAGCTTTGCAATAGAGCTTGAAGTCTGGAATTGTGATGCCACCAACTCTGGCTTTCTTTTTCAACATTCCTCTGGCTATTCGAGGTTTTTTCTGGTTCCATACAAATTTTAGGATCATTTGTTCCATTTCTTTGAGAAAAGTTGAGGTATTTTGATAGGGATTGCATTAAATGTGTAGATTGCTTTAGGTTGCATAGACATTTTCACAATATTTGTTCTTCCAATCCAAGAGCATGGAAGGTTTTTCCATTTCTTTGTGTCTTCCTCAATTTCTTTCATGAGTACTTTGTAGTCTTCTGAGTACAGGTTCTTTGCCTCTTTGGTAAGGTTTATTCCTAGGTATCTAATGGTTTTGGGTGCAATTGTAAATGGGATCGACTCCTTAATTTCCCTTTCTTCTGTCTTGCTGCTGGTATATAGAAATGCAGCTGATTTCTGTGCATTGATCTTATGTCCTGACACTTTACTGAATTCCTGTATGAGTTCTAGCAGTTTTGGAGTGGAGTCTTTTGGGTTTTCCACATAAAGCATCCTATCATCTGCAAAGAGTGAGAGTTTGACTTCTTCTTTGCCCATACGTATATCTTTTATTTCTTTTTGTTGTCTGATTGCTGAGGCTAGGACTTCTAGTACTATGTTGAATAGCAGTGGTGATAGTGGACTGCCCTGCCATGTTCCTAACCTTAGGAGAAAAGCTCTCAGTTTTTCCCCATTGAGAATGATATTCACTGTGGGTTTTTCATAGATGGCTTTGATGATATTGAGATATGTACCCTCTACCCCTACACTGTGAAGAGTTTTAATCAAGAAAGTATGCTGTACTTTGTCAAATGCTTTTTCAGCATCTACTGAGAGTATCATATCATTCTTCTTTCTTTTATTAATGTATTGTATCACAGTGATTGATTTGTAGATGTTGAACCAAACTTGTACCCCAGGAATAAATCCCACTTGGTCGTGGTGAATAATCCTCTTAATGTACAGTTGGATCCTATTGGTTAGTATTTTGGTGAGAATTTTTTCATCTGTGTTCATCAGGGATATTGGTCTGTAATTCTCCTTTTTGATGGGGTCTTTGTCTGGTTTTGGGATCAAGGTGATGCCGGCCTCATAAAATTAGTTTGGAAGTTTTCCTTCCATTTCTATTTTTTGGAACAGTTTCAGGAGAATAGGTATTAATTCTTCTTTAAATGTTTGGTAGAATTCCCCTGGGAAGCCATCTGGCTCTGGGCTCTTATTTGTTGGGAGAATTTTGATGACTGCTTGACTCTCCTTACCATTATGGATCTGTTCAGGTTTTCTATTTCTTCCTGGTTCAGTTTGGTAGTTTAGAGTTTATGGATTCTCTAGGAATGGATCCATTTCTTCCAGGTTGTCAAATTTGCTAGCATAGAGTTGCTTATAATATATTCTTATAATTGTTTTTATTTCTTTGGTGTTGGTTCTGATCTCCCCGTTTTCATTCATGATTTTAATAATTTGGATCCTTTCTCTTTTCTTTTTGAAAAGTCTGGCCAGGGGTTTATCAATCTTATTAATTCTTTCAAAGAACTAACTCTTACTTTCCTTGATTTTTTCTACTGTTCTTTTGGTTTCTATTTCATTGATTTCTGCTCTGATCTTTATGATTTCTCTTCTCCTGCTGGGTTTAGGCTTTCTTTGCTCTTCTTCTTCCATCTCCTTTAGGTGTAGGGAGAGGTTGTGTACTTGAGACCTTTCTTGTTTCTTGAGAAAGGCTCGTATTACTATGTATTTCCTCTCAGGACCACCTTTGTGGTGTCCCAAAGATTTTGGACAGTTGTGTTTTCATTTTCATTTGTTTCCATGAATTTTTACAACTCTTTTTTAATTTTCTGGTTGACCCATTCATTCTTCAGTAGGATGCTTTTTAGCCTCCATGTATTTGAGTTCTTTCAAACTTTCCTCATGTGATTGGGTTCTAGTTTCAGAGTATTGTGGTCTGAAAATATGCAGGGAATGGTCCCAGTCTTTTGGTACCAGTTGAGACCTGATTTGTGACCCAGGATTTGATCTATTCTGGAGAATGTTCCATGTGCACTAGAGAAGGATGTGTATTCTGTTGCGTTGGGATGGAATGTTCTGAATATAACTGTGTTGTCCATCTGGTCCAGTGTGTCATTTAAAGCCTTTATTACCTTGTTGATCTTCTGCTTAGATGATATATCCATTTCAGTGAGGGGGGTGTTAAAATCCCCTACCATTATTATATTAATGTTGATGTGTTTCTTTGGTTTATATAGTTGGCTTCTCCATATTAGGGGCGTAGATATTTAAAATTGTTAGATTTTCTTGTTGTACAGACGCTTTATGTATGACGTAGTGTCCTTCCACATCTCTTTATTATAGTCTTTGGCTTAAAATCTAATTTATTTGGTATAAGGATTGCCACCCCAGCTTTCTTTTGATGTCCATTAGCATAATAAATGGTGTTCCATCCCCTCACTTTTAGTCTCTAGGTGTCTTTGAGTCTAAAATGAGTTTCTTGCAGGCAGCATATTTTTATTTTTATATTCATCCTGATACCCTGTGTCTTTTTTTCTTAAATATTTTATTTATTTGGAGAGATCACAAGTAGGCAGAGAGGCGGGCAGAGAGAGAGAGAGAGAGGAGGAAGCAGGCTCCCTGCTGAGCAGAGAGCCTGATGCGGGATTCGATCCCAGGACCCTGAGATCATGACCTGAGCCAAAAGCAGAGGCTTAACACACTGAGCCATCCAGGCACCCCACCCTGTGTCTTTTTTGGGGGGGGCATTTAGCCCATTTACATTCATGAAAGATATAAATTTAGTGTCATTGTATACTTGTAAGGTGACTGTTACTGTATATTGTCTGTGTTCCTTTGTGGTCTACTAGTTTTAGGATCTCTCTTTACTTAGAGGACCATTTCAGTATTTCCTGTAGTCCTGGTTTGGTGTTTGCAAATTCTTTTAGTTTTGTTTGTCCTAGAAGCTTTTTATCTCTCCTTCTATTCAGTGATAGCCTAGCTGGATATAGTATCTTGGCTGCATATTTTTCTCATTTAGTGCTCTGAATATTTCATGCCACTCCTTTCTGGCCTGCCAGGTCTCTGTGAATAGGTCTGCTGCCAATCTAATATTTCTACTGTTGTAGGTTACAGACGTGTGGTCCCGAACTGCTTTCAGGATTTCTCTTTGTCTCTGAGACTTGTAAGCTTTACTATTAGATGACAGGGTGTGGACCTATTTTTATTGATTTTAAGGGGGGGTTCTCAGTGCCTCCTGGTTTTTGATGCTTGTTTCCTTCCACAAACTAGGAACGTTCTCTGCTACAATTTGCTCCAGTATACCTGCTGTCCCTCTTTAGCTCTTTTTTCTTCTTCTGGGACCCCAATTATTCTAATATTGTTTCGTCTTGTGATATCACTTATCTCTCATATTCTCCCCTCAAGGTCCAATAGTTGTTTGTTTCTCTTTTGCTCAGCTTTAATCTCCATCATTAGGTCTTCTATATCACTAATTCTCTCTTCTACCTCATTTATCCTAGCAGTCAGAGCCTCCATTTTTTATTATACCTCATTAATAGCTTTTTTTATTTCAACTTGCTTAGATTTTAGTTCTTTTATTTCTCCAAAAAGGGATTCTCTAATATCTTCCATGCTTTTTTTGAGCCCAGCTAGTACCTTGATAATGGTCATTCTAAGCTCTAGTTCTGACATATTACTAATGCCGGTACTGCTTGGTTGTTTTTTTTTTGTTTGTTTTGTTTTTTTTTTTGTGGTGAGTTTTTCCCACATTGTTATTTTATCCAGATAAGACTAAATGAGTGAGAAAACAAAATACTAAAGGGGTGGCAAAAACCCCAGGAAAATATACACTAACCAAATCAGAAGAGACCCAAAACCAGGGGAGGGGGAGATGAAAGGGGGAAACATTTAGAAAATAAATAAAGAAAAATATATATGTGTGTGTGTATATTAGACTGGTGAATAGAACAGAGCCACACACTTGATTTTGAGTGTATTCCGGTCTCTGAGAAGAAACTGCCTCCTAAAATTTTAAAGAAAGAGAAACTTACATATAAATAAGGGTAAATATGATGAAGGGATGGAATATTACTATAAAGATGAAAAGTAAAAAAATTCTTGGGGCGCCTGGGTGGCTCAGTGTGTTAAAGTCTCTGCCTTCAGCTCAGGTCATGATCTCAGGGTCCTGGGATTGAGCCCCGCACCGGGCTCTCTGCTCGGCAGGGAGCCTGCTTCCTCCTCTCTCTCTCTCTCTCTGCCTGCCACTCTGCCTACTTGTGGTCTCTGTCTGTCAAATAAATAAATAAAATCTTAAAAAAAAAAAAAAGGTAAAAATATTCTAAAAAAGAATTGCTAAGAAGTTGGGTGAAAAAAGAAAAAAAAAAGAGTAAAGAATGTGATCAGGCTGGAGATTAGAATAAAGCCAGGTGCTAGATTTAGGGTATATTTTGATCTATTAGAAGAAATTGTATCCCAAAATTTTAAAGAAAAACCTATATGTATACTAAAAATTAGGTTAAATACCACAAAGGGATAAAATATGATCATAACAACAAAAATTTTAAAAGATCTTTAAAAAGGTATTGATAAGATAAAATAGTTAAGAAACATTAAAACAGGAAAGAAAAATAATTTTTAAAAATAGAATAAGAAAAAAATTTAAAAATTTAACTTTGAGAGACTAAAGGATCATGGGGGGAAAAGCCGTGAGTGCTATGTGTTGCTTTCCCCTAACTCTAGAGTTCCGCAGTTCTCGTTGATCAGTGAACTTGGTCTTGGTTGGATGTTCTTGCTGATCTTCTGGGGGTGGGGCCTGTAGCAGTGATTCTCAAATGTCTTTGCTCAGGATGGAATTGCACCACCCTTACCAGGGGCCAGGCTAAGTAATCTGCTCAGTTTTGCTCCTGGAAGTTTTTGTTCCCTGAGCACTTTCCATACCGCTTTGGAGGATGGGAATGAAAATGGCAGCCTCACAATTTCCAGACCCATAGGAGCTGAGAGTTCAGGGCCCCACTTCTTAGTGCATTCTCAGAGAAAAGCAGTCAATCCCTCCCGCCTCTCTGGTCTCCAGCTGCACTCCGAGTTCACCCGGCCTGTGACCAAGTGTTGCTATCTCTGGCGCACGGCCCTGTTTGGAGTCTCCAAACCCAGGAGATTCCTGCAGCACATCCCCATGCCACTCCTCCCAGAGGAAGAAGGAGGGTGTCACTCTGGATCTGCCACTTGTGGGGTCCCTGCTTTTAAGAGCAGTGGTCCAACTGTGCCCTGGATCATGGTTTAAGGTAATCCCAAGTTGAGAGTACATTCCTCAGCTCCATCTCTATAGCTGGCTTCCCTGCTCCAATACCTGGGAGCCCTGCCACACTCAGACATCCCCAGTCTTTCTGTGACCCCACATGTCCTGAGACCACACTGTCCCTGTGAAGGCTCTACCCCCAGCTTAGCCTCTGGAGCAACATCCCTTAGTGGAGCAGACTTCTGAAAGTTACAATTTTATGCTCTGCTGCTCTCTCACTTGCCAGGAGCCAGCCTTTCCTACCATGGTCTATTTTTCTGTTGCTTGGGATTCACTTCTCTGCGCATCCTACCTTCCAGAAAGTGGTCAATTTTCTGTTGCTAGAATTTTTCTTCTTCTCTTTGATCTCCTGTTGAGTTTGTAGGTGTTCAGAATGGTTTGATAACTGTCTAGCTGAACTCCTGGGACCTGATGATATTTCAGTCTCCTACTCCTCTGCCATCTTTTTTTTTTTTTCTCCATCCTAAGTTTATTTGCTTTTGAGCCATGCAGTTTTATGAAGGGACTCAATCTCTCTGTATCTCATATCATTTATAAAATGAGGATGAGAATACTTCTATTTCATATGGGCTCTTATGGGGAGTTAGTAAGTAAAATCATCTAAAGGACTGGTACTACTCCTGGGCATGGTAGATGTCCAGTATCAGCACCTCTTTCCCTCAGAAATATAGGGAAATTTTAGATTCTCCTACTAAAAACATGAAGCTAAGCAGTCTTACAAAAGTGTTATAATATTTAGCATCTTTTCATATGATGTTAAAGCAATCATATGAAAGTTTTTAAACAGAAATATTAATAAGGCCAATGTATGGATTCATGACAATACTACCTTTTTAGCATCTACTAAGATGTGTTTGTGAGAAGTGAGAGATCCAGAATTTTTTGCAGACCAAATTTTCTCTGGACAAGCCTCAGTGTAAGGGTTTGGTGTGGGCTGGATAAGGGAAAAACCATACTGAAGATCTCTGCCAAGAGACTCTCTGAGCACAGGGGCCATATCTTTGTTCTGATAAGCTCCCCAGGTGATCATAATGTACACTAAGGTGTGACATGCATTGGGCGCAGAATAATAATTTTTCTGGGCCCTGAAGTAGCTCCTTTTTTGTTTTGTGTTTTATAATAGGCAGCTATTTAGTGGGTTGTGCTCAATCATTGAAAAGGTAGCATACTCTTCTCTCTTTTTGTCCTTAGGGCAAATGGTATAATTATAAATAACAGACCACTGGAAAGAGTTTTTTTGGTGCTTGGCTGGATCACTGAGAACCTCATCTTTACCTTTATTCTCAACTTCCCAGAGTAGCCCCTTGTGCTGCTAGGTAGGAAGGTACAAAGAAAACTGAGTTAAATCCCAAAATTGATTTGCACCATAAACTAGAGACTCGAACTATGCTGGGTTTATCTAAATGAGCTAGAGTTAAAGACAGAGTTGTTGAGATTAATATGAGCTGAGGATTCTTGCCTTATCTTCATTTCTAGCAAGAAGGAACCTTTCTTACATAATTGATGGATAGGCTTCATGACTTGCAGACTTCTATTTTTTAACTGTTGGTTTAACTGTTACTATTTTACCAATTCCTAGATCCATTCTCATGCCATTAATAATGCCAGGGAGCAGCTGTGTTAAAGCTGAGGCTGTCTCCCGAATTTACCAGCCATTGAGGTCACCATCTATAAGTAGTTCAAAAGAATTCTGCTCCCTCAAGGTCTTATGTTTCCCCCACCTGTTATACTCTTAGGACAGTTCCCAACTTCATTTGCTAATATAATCTTTCTGCATTTATTTTTCTGGTTGTTCTTCTGTTTTTCTAATGAATACTGCCATTCTTTTTTCCTTGTAATATTCATCTAGCTTACCCTCTCTGATTAAAATGTCTTTCTAGGTGCACCTGGCTGGCTCAGTTGGTTACATATCTGCCTTTGGCTCAGGTCATGATCCCAGGGTCCTGGGATTGAGCCCCACATCAGACTCCCTATAGATCAGGGAGTCTGCTTCTCTCTTTCCCTCTGTCCCCATGTGCCGCCCCCCCCGACTCAGGCTCATGCGCTCTCTCTCTCTCTCTCTCTCAAGTACATAAATAAATAAATAACACTAAGTCTTTTAAAAATATATATAAAATGACTCCCTAGAATAAGATCACACACTCCTTATTTTTATAATTCTCATCTAATGTTTCAACCAGTGAGCTGCTCCTGCCTTGTAAAAATTAGCTTTGGATGCTTCTTCTTGAGTATATCAGTAACTTCTCCAGCTGTTCTGGTATATTTCTGCCCACAGATAAGTTCACCAATGTCAGTATTTTAAGATTCCAAGTTATATCCCTTGTGAGGGAAGACATGAAATAGAAAAAGAGAGCTAGAAACAATATAGAACACACAAGAACAAACAAGTGAGACTTTTGATGTTGCATCAAATATGGTACCAATGTCCTGATCTGGTGTTCATGAGTTTGATATCAGTTTTGACATTTTGATGTTCTAAATCAAAAATGTGGTTAAAGATCACAGTTACTATGGAGCCCTCAAAAAGAATGGCTGACCTTCAATGAGTTCTTTGTAGCATCAATGAAAGACACATGAAAAAGAAAGGCATTTAAGATGCCCAGATGCCCAATATTTCATTGAGAATTTCTTTTTACTAAGAATTTGTGAGGTCTAGGTTTATACTCTTTGTACCTGATATGAATAGTTTCTTAATATTAAGTGCAATTTAATACTAAAGATTTCCTAATATTCTCTCTTCTCTTTGTTCCTCATGCGTTCCAGGGTTTTATTATTTGGTTGTCAATTTGACCGAATTTGTAAAAGCAGTCAGTCAGTGATATCAGGGTACAGAAAAATTGAACTAATTCTGTTTACTTAACCAGCCCAATTTTGGCTTTGTAGCATTTTAAATGAGGGAGAAATGTTACTCGTTGTTAGTTGGATTTCAAGCAGGAGATCACTGCTGTGGGCTATTGCCTCTTGCAAACTCTGAATGCTTATCTTAGAAAAGAGACACATAAGGGCAGAAACTCAAAATGAAAAATGGAAAGCTCAGAATAAGTAGTACAATCTGCAAGCAAAGTTCTAGTACTCTTCCTTTGCCCATTCAGAAATTGATGTTTCTGATACATTCACCTTACCAGAATGAGGACTTCCTACTTTAATATACACATTCTTTGAGGAGAAGGCTGGTTCCTCCTAACCATTAAACTTTCAGGAAAAAAAATCTTCCTACAGAAATATGCCTACCATCTTTTTCACTTTCTTCCCCATTATGAACATAGGTCTTGATGAATATATACAACACACACACACACACACACACATACACACACACAATATTTGCTTTCTGTTGATGCCTAACAAATTACTACAAACATAGCACCTTAAAGAATATAGCACCAAATTATCATCTCACAGGTTCTGTGAGACAGGATTCTGGACGTGGCTTAGTTTGCTTTTGTTCCTTGGCTCTCATATGGCTTCATATGGCTTCAGTCCACATGTGAGCCAGGCTGGGTTCTCATCTGGAAGGTCATCTGGACAGGAATCTACCTCCAAGCTCATTCAGGTTTGGATGGAATTCACTTTGTTGTGGCTATATCCCCAAGGTGTGTAGGTCCAGCAGGCTGCCTGTACTTTCTTGCCATCTGGGCCTTTCCATAGGTGGCTCATATTGGTACTGTTTGTTTCTTTAAGGCAGACTGGAGAGTGAGAGTGGAGTATTTCAGAATTCCCTAGCCTCTAGTGTTAAAAAAAAAAAAAAAGAAAGAAAGCAAGCAAGCAAGCAAGCTTATTGAGAGATGATCCTTTGTAAGCAGGCCACATCAAGGAGGAAGAGCTTTACTTGGGGTTATCTTGCAACAAGTCTAAAATCAGGAATTCTAAGGACTCCCTGCTATACATTTCTCTGCATCATTTGCCTGTGTATTCTGGGACTCAAAGAAGGACTTGTATAATTTATCGTATGTAAATTTCAGTTCAAGGACTTATATTTATTAATCTTTTACTTGCTGAGAGCTCCCTGGGATTTCCAAATTGTGACATATATAAAGGTATATACCAGCTCCCTTCTGTTCTCCTCTACTACTCAACCTCCACCCTCAACCCCAGGTAATTTCATTCATTTTGGGGGCCTCAGAGCCACTCTGTTATGCCAGTGATGCCCAGAACTATCTATGTAAAGGACAAACTTCTCTTTCCATATTAAGTCCTACATCATATTTGCCCTCCAACATTTTACTGAGATGTTTTACAAGTAACTGCATCTAAACAGTTCAGAACTTAACTCATCACCCTTCTTCCCCCTCACTTGTTCACCACTTACCTGATCCTCTTCCTGTCACTAAAAGCAACACCATCCATTCAGTGGCTCAGTTCACCAGCATAGGACTCCTTTGCTTTATCCTCTTACCATTTACAAACTAACAAATATGGCAATTCAGCTTCATCTTCGTTTAAAAGTTAATGGTAAATGTTATATGTTTGTAGCAAAAGTCGCTATTACTTTCTGTTGAATTTCACTTTGTGTTTCTCTGTAGAGCATCCCAGTTCTTCCTCCCCCAGAGTTAATTACTATTCTGAATTTTGTGTTAATCATTATCTCGTTCTTCTTTGTATGTATTCCCCCAACAACACATTGAGCACTGCCTGATTTTGAACTCTATAAAAATGGCATTCTAATGTAAGTTTTCTTCAACAATTTGCTTTTTTCACTCAAAGCTGTATCTTGAGATTTATCCATCTTACTGCATATAGAGGTAGTTAACTTGAAACTTGAGTAGTATAACAGTATAACATTTTATATGTATATGTAACAGATTATGCATTTACTTAATGGTGGTCATTTGTGTTTTAATTTTTTTTTATTATTACAATGCTACTATGAAATTATACATATCCTCAATTCACCTGATGTGAAAAAGAGCCTTAATTTATGGATCATAGTACATTCATATTTCCAACTTTATAAGTTAATGCTAAGTTATTTTCCAGTGTATAGATTAAAAATTTAAACTCCCTCTTACAGTGTCTAAGAGTTCTTGTTGTTCCATACCCTGACCAACATTTGATTTTTCAAGACATGTATTTGTGTCAGTATGGTGGGTGTGATGTGAATTTCTCTGAAATGTAATGTAGGTGGATATACTTTTATTGATTGTTGGCCATTTGTTTTCTATGAAATATATATTTCATATTTTTTTTAATTTTTGTCCATTTTTCTATTAGGTTGTTTATCATTTCTTACTGAATATTATAGACATTATTTTCCAGTTACAAGTATGCAGATTTTATTCTCCCAATTGGTGGCTTTTTCTTATTTATTTGTAATCTATAGAAGAGCTCTTTTGATCAATAGTTCTTCTTTTCAATGTAAATTAGATAATTTTAATGTTTTTATATTAAGTGATTTTTGTGTCTCATTTAAGAAATCCATTTACACCACCAAAGTCATAGAGATATCCTTCAGTTTCTTTTAAATTCCTTATAAATATTTTAACTACTTCTGGGATGGATGGTTGGCTCAGTCAGTTAAGCATCTGCCTTTAGCTCAGGTCATGATTCCAGGTCCTGAGATCAAATCCCACATCCAGCTCTTTGATAAGTGGGGAGCCTGCTTCTCCCTCTGCTTGCCACATCCCTGCTTATGTGTTCTCTCTCACACAAAAAAAGAAATAAAATCTTTAAAAAATTTTTTAAATATTTCTTCAATATTTAAGATTTTAACCCATCTAGGATTGATTTTTGTGTAGGGTGTGATGTAAGAGACATTTTTTTTTCTTTTTCTTTCTTTCTTTTTTTTTTTTTTTTTTTTTACAATTAGAAACTGATTATTCAGTTATCATTGATTGAACAGTATGTCCGTTTCCTCATTTTGGATCATGTTTTTATACATTGGTGGTTCTACTTCTTGGCTGTCTTTTTGTTGGTATATTTTCTATCCATGTGCCAAAATCACGCTGTAAAATCTGTGACTTCATCATCGGTCTGGACAACCAATGGAGCAAGTCCACCTTGTTTTGCTTCAAGGATATCCTGAATATGTTTTTCTCTTTCCTGTATACATTTTTTTAATTGCCATAGGCTATGAAAAATCCTGTTAAATTTGTGTCGAAAGTATAAATATATTTGCAGAGAATTGACATTTTCACAATATTGAATCAACATATTATTGAATATGGTATACTTATTACATAAAATAAGTTGCTACAGTTTCAGTCTAATAATTGGTCTTGAGTTTTTCATAGAGATAATCATGTCATCTGTTCATGATTGTTTTGTTTCTTCTTTTCTAATACCTAAGACTTATTTATCTTTCTTGTTTTACAGAGAGCTTCAGGACATCAAGTGTAAGGTAAGTGGAAGCAGTAATAATTTTCTTCTATCTTATCATTTTTTTTCCTTACAGTTCAATTTTGTCTTTGTTTATCGTCACTTCATTTTATAGTTCATTAATTTCTGATCCTAACCTTATTATATCCTTACTCCTACTTCATGCACTTTTCAGTTTTTTTTCTAACTTCTGAAATTGAATACAGCTTTTTAAATTCTGAGATAAATATTAAAGGGTATGGATTTCCTTTTGAGAATTTTTTGGTTACATCTCATAAGGTTTGAAATTTTCCTTATTATTGATCAGGTCTAAATATTTTCTAATTTCTGTTATGAAATTTGCTTTGAACCATGACTTGTTTATGCAATATATGATATTAAAACTTTTAATATATTTTTGGTTTTGTTGATTTCTAAATGTACTACATTTTAGCAATTTAGACATTAATTTAGTATTAAGCAATTTTGATCAGTGTGTATTGACTCTGAATTTTTCAAGACTTTGTGAAACAACAGTTCAATGTGTGCTTACAATGAGTAAGTTTACCTCAGAAGGTGGGTATACAGTTCTTTACATGTACTTTACATGTATGTGTTGTTAAAAAAAATCTAGCTTATTAGTGCCATTAAAATCTTTTATATCATTACTGGTGATTTCATCTTGACTTAATAGTTGTGATAAACTGTGTTGAAATATCTCATTTTGATGTCAAATTTTCACTTCATCTATTCTGAAGCTATATTATTAGGTTTTGGGAAGTTTAAAATTATTGCATCTTCCTAATGAACTGAAGCATTTATAATAATTACCTTTTTCATTTCTATCAGTGGGATTTTTGCCTTAAAACTACTTGTGTGATTTTATTATTACATAGTATTATTTTGTAGATTATCCTTTTTCTTGAAGTAGCTCTTTATGAATCTAGGATCCATGTGCAGGTTAGTAGGGGTAGATATAGATAGAGGAAGGCTTTTGGTTTTTGTCTCCCACATATGCCAACCATTAAAATATAAGCTCTAGGCTACCCAAGATCTGTAGACACACCTGGGGTAGCAGTTAACCTTCGCTGCTTACTGACTTCATAGGATTCATGTCCATGATTCATTTCTGGTCCCAGAGCATTTGCATTTCCTTTCCTACTTGAAAACTAATTTACTTACTAAAGAAAGCTTATAGATATACTGTATACCTACAGAAACACACGTGTAATTATTAAGGTATATCGAGGAAGAGTTTTAGTCCTCATCTATCATACTGCCAGAAATGGATGTCCTTCATTTTCAGCATCTTTTAAATGCATCCAGTTCCTACCATCTGCACTGCCACTAAGCTTAGTCAGGTCCTCACTTGTTTTTTCTGCCTTTTTTTCCCCCTTCCAATCACTTCTCCTACAGCCTGAGTTTCCTTTCTGAAACACAGATCTGTCGGTGTCACTCCATCTTGTTCTTAACATTAAGGATGAGATTATTTAATATGTCCCAAATGGCCTTAGTGACTAAAACTGCTCATTCCTCTTTATTCCTGCCTCACCTAACTCCAAAATATCCAATTCTGCTACAAAAATTGCTATCTATCTTTGTGGAGGATTTTTTGTTGTTGTTTTTTTCTTTTTGTTTTTTGGGGGATTTTGGGGAGTTTTTATTGTTGTCATTGTTGTTTGCTTTATAAACACTATCTTAACTTATCCCTGCAAAGATCTTATTTAAGTACTATTATCCCTATTTTACAGGGAGAAATAGAAATGGTAAGTGACTTAACCAGAGTCACACAACTGTTAATTGAAGGAATTGAGATTTCATCCTATGTCTTCCCAATTTCAATGATGCTTATGTGAATTTATGATCCTCCTATAGTTCCTTTCTCATTTTTGGGATTTTCCTCTTCCTAGAAGACAGCTTTCCCTCTCCATAATATCTTTCCCATCCTTCAGGTCTTCCTTGATCAAGTGCACTTGTCAGTGTGCCTTTTTATCTATCATAATATCTCAGTTTCTTTCCTTTACTGCATTTCCCTTCAGACTCTAAACTATATGACAGCAGAGACCAAATCTACCTTCTTCTCAGTGGCAGCTTTAGGACCATGACACATACTTTCTAAAAAATTTCTCAGATACTGGTTCCAAAAACCCTGATGTAATTTAAGAAAATGGATTTTATGATAAATCAAAGCATGGGGACTTTTTTCTTTTCCTTTTTTTTTTTTTCCAAAGAATAGTTCCCAGGTCAAAGAGTATTATTTTTATTTGCTGTTTTTAGTGTGAAGCTGCTTCCTCTTCTTGAGATTTTATAAATATAAAAGTAGGAGCTACAATATTAAGAACCCATATCATGTATGAGCTCATACAGTGATTGTTTAACTGCATGTTAAACAATAGTATGAAATAAATGTGAATTCCATAAAACAAAAATCTAAGCATTATATTCTATATTCTGTATTCTCTTTTTGTTACACTATTGCTTGACTAACAATTCAGATAAATGTGGTTAGGACATTCTTGGCAGTTCTATGAGAAAAACACGTATTTTCATCAGAAAAAAAGAACAGATATTTGTAAATCTCTTTTAGGCATTAATACTTGATTTGCCTTTTATTTTGAAATTTTTGTTACAATATCCATTTCTTTCTGTGTGAAATATGGAACACTAGATGGAATTTGCCTTTAGAATTTAAGAAACTCTTTTCTTAAATAAAACCAGTTAAATTGATACGACCAAGTGATAAAAAATTTTTTTTTACATTCATTGTTTTTCTTTTTAGTGAAGTTAAGGATATATATTTTTTCATACCCAACAATTCACTTCTAATTATATACCATAAAAAGGCATGATTAGTTATATTAGTATATGTATGAACAAGTGCCATAGCATCTTTATTCATAATACCCCAAAACTGTAAGCAATCAAAATGTGCATTTGCAATAGAATGGCAAAATAAATTAACACATATTCATACATGATTATTAACAGCAATTCAAACAAATGAAAGATAAATATACCTAACAAAGAAATCTTAAAAGCTAACACTGGATGAAAGAAGTCAGAGGTCACACCAAATAAATATATACTTAGGATTCCATTTATATACAGTTTATAACAGGCAGGACTGAGTTATTTTATTTACTGATACATTTTCAGGTGGTAAAACTGCAAAGAAAAGCAAGGAAAATACCACCATAAACATCCAGACAGAGTAGGAGGGAAGGTGTTGCAGTTGAGTAGGCTGTTGGGAAACTTCTATTTTGTAACCTGGTGGTGGCTACAGAGATGTTTGAGTTATGATAATTCATTAAATTATGAACTTAGGTTTACTCTACTATCCTTTATATTTGCATATTTCACAATAAAAGGATGACACCATGGTAAAATTTAATTGCTGTTTGCTGTAGGTCCAGAGAATTACTTAAAGTTGAACTGGACTTACCAATTTCTATCAACATTTTAGTGCATAGTCACTGTTCAGGAAGGAAATGACTTTTTTGAGGAAAAAGAAGATAAAGTTTGTTTTGGCTAAAGGAGAATTCACTTTCTTCATTAGCAACTATATAAAATGCTGGTTTTCCATTTATGGTGATAGGCAGGGTTGCACTGATAAAAAAAAAAAATTCCCTATGAAAGTGGTCAGTTTTACAAACTAAGGCTATAGAGTAGAGCTTTGCTTTTATATGAAGTTAATTTGGCTAGTCATTTTAATACCTGATATTCCTTTATTACTGTCATGTTTTAAGAAAATCTGTAATTTTATCAGACACAAATAGGAAAAGTCTTGGCATCCTTAGTTTATCAACCATTCAGTATAAAAAGTAAGTTATAGGAGAGTCATAACAGTGTGTGAATGATTTGGTGACAGTTCTGTACTCCTTACTTTTCTGCAGGACCGAAAAACAAACCCACTAATTTATTAAAGAAGTATTCATTGACCAGCCACTCTTTTGTGGTTCACAATGCTTAGAGCTAAGAATATGAACATAAAAAGGAAAGGCTGTCTGTCTTTAACTTGCTTAAAATATTTCTTATTACCTAGGTTTTTGAAATTCAGCATTTTAGCTATGGTTCATTCAACTGTTACAATTTAAAGAAGTTATATTGTAGGCTCCATTTAATTTTAATTGTTTCCTTTATCTATCTGAATTATAACTTTCATACTCAATAATAAATGTCGTAAATGACTAGGTCACTTAATTTACCTTAGTCTGAATGAGAAGAGTGTTTTTAGAAGAAGTTCATGGATTTAAGAAATATTTGGAAGTTTGTCTGGAAGGAGGAGGGAAGGAGATTATACATTCAGTTTTGGACATGTGATCTCTCAGATGGTTGTGGGACATTTAAGCAGAGAAGCTATGTAGTTAAATATATAGGACTGACTAAAGCTCATCAAAAAGATAATAGTTGCGGATTTTATTCCTTGGATTAGATTCTTACACATGGAGGTGGTAAGTGAAGCTACAAGCATATAGATAGCAACTAAAGCTTTAAATTATATTCCTCACATAGAAGGTATATAATGATAAGAGCCAAGGGCTTAAGAGATAGCCCTGAAGATGCTAATATTTAGGAAAATGGGAGTGAAAGAGGAGTCTACAAAGAAAATGACAGTGTTGTATTACCAAAACAAAAAACTTGTGTTCAAAGAGGAAGAATTAGAAATAACAAGTTTTACAAGTAAAATAAGGTAAGAATAGATTTAGAAATAAGACATCATTGATGACCTTAACAAGAACAGTTTCAGGAAATTCTTGGGAGTGGTTTCCAGATTGCAGTGGGTTAAGGAATGCTTGGAAAGTGAGTGAAGGGTAAAACAGTGATTCTAGGCCACCTTTTTCAAAAAAAAGTTGCTTCTAAAAGGAGAGATACGACAGTATTTAAATAGTGACTTGAATATGAGGGTATTGGTTTACTCTTGAAATTGGAGAGACATAAGAATATTGAAACAGTATTATTTGAGAAAGATCCAGTTAAAAATATAAGAATCTGAAAAAGGGAAGAAATATATGATTTTTGAGGTACTGTGACCCTTAAAAACCCAAGATGGTTGTGTGGGGCAGTAGGGAGAAGAATTGGCCTCATGTATGAGGAATAACACCTCTACACCTGGGATGGAGGAGTTGGAATCAGTGGGTGCTGATGTTCATTTGTTTGATTATGGGTTCTGTTTTCTTTGTGAAAAGATAGTAAGCTGAAGGTAGAAAGATGGCCAGCATAAGGGAGAAGAGAGACAATAACTGTCTTTTGAATAATGGATAAGAGAGCTAGGGAATAAGAAGAATTGATCTACTCTTGAGGTTTTTCCATAAAGACAGTGAAATAGAAGGAAAATATGGGAGACTTTGAGGTGAAAAAGAGGAAGTAGTAGACCAGAGAGTCTAAATCAGTTGGGAATTAGATCAGGGCTAATGGAGATACACAGTTTTCAGCATTGAGGGATTAAAGGTCTTGATCAGTTTGGATAATGGGGATGACTGAATGAAAACCTGGAAGGCTAAGAAATTGTTGCCAAAGAGAAAAATTCAAAATTTTAGAGATGAGGGCACCTGGGTGGCTCAGTATGTTAAGCCTCTGCCTTCGGCTCAGGTCATGATCTCAGGGTCCTGGGATCGAGCCCCGCATCGGGCTCTCTGCACAGCAGAGAGGAGAGCCTGCTTCCCCCTCTCTCTCTGCCTGCCTCTCTGCCTACTTGTGATCTTTCTCTCTGTCAAATAAATAAATAAAAAATCTTAAAATTTTAGAGATGGACTAGTTCTAGAGCTAACAAGTTTCAAGTTTCTACATGGTAACTCACAGCCAAAAATGGAAAATGAACATTTGACCATATTTGCCTATGTATCCCTTCATCTGCTATATTGTTTTTACACATCTTTATCTGCAAGTGTTTGTTGGTCTCTTTTGCCTTCCCCTACAATATCCAGTTATTTCCTTATTTCTCTATTCAGAATTTACCCACGCTTTACAAGTCAAAGCCAATGTCATTCAAACCTTTCCACATTACCTCGGCTCCTGGGATTACTTGCTATTATGAATGTGTAATGTTCAATGTGTTTCCCTCAGTGGCCTAAAGGAGTTAGCAGGGTGTGCCGCAAAAGCTGCATTTCTCACTCTCCCTCTTGTTCAGAGCAGTGTACCTTTGCTCATGCCTGTGCCTGTCTGGGAAGCCTGTCACCTTTTCCTTCTCTGTCTCGTTTCATCAGCTTTCTAAGTTAGGTGCCCTCTCTGTTCTCCTCATTCCATATGCATACATCTATTTCAGCACTTACTACATTATGCTCACATTAAACTTTTTATATCTTATTCCTTATAAGCATGCACACTTCCTCAAACTGATTTTTAATTTTATTTATCCCAGTGCCAAATACTATGCCTAGTACAAAACAGATGCTCAGTCTATGTTTATGGAGGTGAGCTGAAGTAAAGCCTTGTTCAGTCACTTGGTGGCTTTGTGACCCAGATAATTTTCATCCACTTTCTAGCCCTTGTCTTCTCTGGAAAGTATGAGGACATCTCACAGGGTTGAGGAGTTAGGTGAGATAGCTAATGGAGAGAAAGCCTCCAGTCTGCTATCTAGCAGAGAGAAGCCTGTAGTAAAATTTTTCAGCTTAATTTTAGTCTACTTTGTGCTACCTCGTGTTTTTCAACTGATATTTAATATGTGTATCACTATTTGACATTTTTATAATAATGTCTTAACTCATCAACTAATTAGGTTTTTTGAGAATAGGGATCATATAGTATATAAGCTGTGTATTTTACATTACCTAGCATATATTAGGACGATGAATACTTACAAACAATGACTATTAAACATTACCAAACAAATGAACCACTTTCACAGATTCTGTTTGAATCAAGCTCTGAGACAGATGAGGCAGGATGATTTTCCCCTTTAAGAACAGACAGCGTTACATATATCTGTATTCAATGACACAATTAAACCATAACCAACCACTAACTGAATGGGGATTGAAAGCATGAATTGAAATTTGTATACCATAAGCAGAATGCTTTTTCATTCAATGACTACAAGCCAAATTGCATATAGTCTAGTCTGTATCATTTGTGGTTCAGGAAAATTCTAATCCGGGCTACTCACCACACAAGCAAACGAGAACAGCTATAAGAATTGAATGACATAAGACATGCAGATGCTTATATAACACCTGAATCATTAAATCGCTTTTCTTCAAGTTCATAGCAATGTTCTGGCCTTGTATAGACATAGCATTCAGCTGCACATTGTGCTGAAAATGAAAATAAAAGCCTTGATATAGATGACATCCATCAAATGACTCTGTTTTTCCTCATATAAATGTATATAATTTTTATTAAAAATCATATTCTCAGCTCTTTAATGATTTCTTGGTGAAGACAGCAAAGCCTATTTCATAACTGTATAGTAGAAAGATTTATAAATATCTTATTATACTGAAAGAAACTGAAGCAAGAAAAGAATGTCACAGAATCACTTAACAGTAAATGTATAGAAAATATACTTGGTCCTCAGTTCTAATGATTCAGAAAGAAGGCAGGTGCAACCCCAACCCATCAAGTCCATTCCTTCATTCTGGCAAATTTATATGGTTCTGATCAGGAAGTTTTGAATAAAATGCATGTCACAACCTCAGAGTGGAGAGCTGATTTGACTTGTCTATTTGTTTGTACATATTTTGAATTTTTTAAAATGACACAATACAACTTGAAAAAGAAACATTTGATTGCAGGAGTTCATATGTACTCTTTAGATGTTTTCATAAACCTTCTTCATCTATATTTTCGGCAATTTTTCTTGGACGTCTAACAAATACTGAAATCAGTTTGCCTCTCCACTTACCCTTTCATAATGTTCGTGACACAAGCCTGTGTAATTTTGACACCTTGGAACTTTAAACAGACTCAGAATCTTTTGGACCTTCTAGCCATCATCAATTCACATAGTGTGCAGTAAATCCAGCTCAAAATAAACAACACAGATGGAATCGAAGCTTATAGTACAATGTCAGCAGTATCCACAGATTGACAGAGCTAGTTAGGCTGCCAGATGCACAGAATGTTGTTCTATCTACTTGTTCTTTATAACTGGACTTGATGGAGTACATCAGTGTCAAACTCCTTGCTGGTTTCCACACGCACACGCACAGAAACGCACCCGCATACACACGCGCATTCCTGCGCTCTATATCAACGGCACCATCTGCTCTCAGCTGTACATGTGGTAGCTAACTAACTATCCTACTGTGCCTGGGTCTCACCGACTGCTTTCCCTGGAAACAAATGACAACAGTTTTTATCTTGTGCCCTCCTTGGCATTATAAAATAAGGCTCTTAACATTTCCATACGCATATATTTTACATGCATTTTTTAAAATTCTGTTCTCCGTTTTATTTACTGATTCCCTAGAGAATGGCAATATCTCTTTTTATATCTCCCCCAAATTGAGATTTGCCTATGGAAGTTCACATACTGAGACTGTTGCTTCTAAGATTTACATAAAAGCAATATATGTAAAAGCCATGGGCCCTGGGATCATTTTGTTGTCTCCACACTATTTTGTAGGGTGCCGCATACTATCTGTAAAATGGGGGCGTTAAAATGTGGGGATTCAGAAGAGAAAAGACATCTATTTCTTTCCACTATCCTTCTATAAAATTTCACTGGCAATAATGACCATGCTGGGAATGTGAAGATTGAGGGAGTTGTACAAACATGAAATATTTTCATACACAAGTATCTTGCCTGCAGCAGAAAGCTCATGTGTTATTCTGTTACCAAGTGTAGAATTTTTGCCTTGACCTCTTTGCCATCTCATGTGAAATCTAGATGGGTAGTAAGATATAAAAAAAGATAATCACTTTTTTTTTAAACTGACAAAATTCAATTGTAATGTCTTTTCAAAGCAATACACCCATATTAACTGAAAGTAGGAGCTGTTATAAGAAGGATGTATGGAATAAAATAACAGAGAGACGACCCAGGTTTGGGCCATACCAGATAGCTTTTCCTGACCCATTTCCACGTCTGACACCTGTCTTTATGACAATCTTTCCAGAACATCTACGGAAATTATACCTACCTTCTGGTAACTAGGTAACATAATCTCCTGGAGGCTAGCTAATTGCAGCCCATGATAACCTCACATACAGTAACTGTTAAATTTTTCATTTCTTTCAAATTATTATGGATCAGTGGAGAGGGTATTGATTTGATTCATTAACGGATTCCCAGTCTGTTCCAAGGTTAATGATTACATGTATCTCAATTACATCCTTAACAGGTTATACTGTATGATTTGTTTTAACTGCTTTGTACATTGTGTATCTTCCCCAGCTGAAAGGCTTCTTAGCACTCATGATTTAACCAATCTTTCTCCTCCACTTCCTAAAACAATGAACCTGCTTTGAAGGAGCACATCAAGGCAGGACAAAAATACATGATAAAAGCTTTTTGCAGAATTCTCCAAGAACCATAACATAACAGTTTATTTTAGTCAGGTAAATAGTCTTGTGTTTAAGATGTTTATAAGTAGTATGGAACAGAGGGGTCGATCCTTTCTCTTGATATTTTATTCCACCTTTCTTATATAGGAGGTATTTTTCTTTAACTTTGATCTTTTGAACATACCCATTATGAAATTTATCTTTAAAAAGTAGAAGTAAATACATATTTTCAAAGTCACCTGTAATCCTTCCAGCAGAATCCAGACACATTATAACTGCTCTGAAGAGTCGAAAAAGATTTTAAAATTTAAAATGTAATATTCATGTGACACTATTTAGAATGACAGTAAGTCAAATGACTTACTTTGCACATTGGCCATGGATGGTCAGGCAGGAGGATAGAGGGACCCATTGTAGGGAATCTGGGGCAGAGAACACATCTATCAGAAGACAATGTGATTTTGACAAGAATGAAGACAATTATTTACTCTAGTCCTTCTATTTCCTTTTTATCCCTTTGCCCCTGCCTCCAACCCTACTTGCCTCTGTGTACTTAAGCCAAGCAAACTTCTCTGCCATGAACGAGAATTTGTGAATCGAGGGACAGTCTAATCTTGCTTAATTTTGATGCAAAAGCCCTGTTTCTTGCACAGAGTACTGTAAAGTCCATAGTGGGAATTACATTTTAAAGTATCTTAGTACTTTTACTACTCACTTGTATTCTGAAAAAGCAAAACACTAGACTCCCCTCCTTTCTGGAACCCCCAAGATTCTGACAGAGTTTGGGGACTCAGAAGCCAAATGGGAATCATCAGGAGGAGAGACTTCAGTTACACAATCCATTAAATAAAACAATAGAGCCTGCAGCTGAGCTATTAAAAAGAGTAGAGCAATTTTTATTTCAATGGCTACATTTTATTTCCTCTTCTGAGTGACTGTTAACAAAGGGCCGCTGAAAGGACTGGATAAAAAGCAGGCGTCAGATGCAGGATCCATGAGTTAAACAACATTATTAGATACAATTTCATAAAATCTAGTTGCTTTTTTGCTACTAGAAATCATGTCCTTTTGTCAACTTGTGGTCACATCAGCACTTCTCTGATATAATTTGCTCCAGCTGCAGAGCATAGCTGGCCTGCAAATCAAGAACCAGAATGAGGACAGGCAGGAATAACTCAATGGCTTGGATAATGTGCAAATCACTACACTTCTCGCTATTAGTCTACTTTTTTTTTTTTTTTCAGAATATTTGGAAGAGGAAAAATTTATCTTTAGCAAAGCAGCCAATCAGCCACCCTCTTAAGAACTGGTTTGTCTGGTTATCTTCTGAAGCCTAACTCTCTTTGCAGTGATGCTCTGTAATCATGATATTATGAATTTAAGAAAAAAAAAAAACAAAACAGTAAACTTCCTTTGTTTACCATAAGCTGGCAGTGTGAACACCTAATGTCAAATAGCTCCTGGTTTTGTTCACCTCTCCTAAAAATGTTCCTTAGATTTAAAAATCTTCCTGTGTATTTCTGTTCATAATTTTTGCATTTTAAGTGCTTCTATCTGGCCTAGAATGCACAGGTTTACAAAATAATACACATCATTCGAATGTCAGCAAACTGCTATAAATGCCTCAATTCAAGACACAAAAAGAGCCAGTTAAAAAGGAAATGAACTACTACTTATTGATTTAGACATGAGTAAAACTGGTGGAAGTTTAACTAGTCATTCAGCATTGAACTTCATACAGCTATAGTTGCTTGATTAGAAACTCTATTGATCTTCACTGGAATCAATTAGAATTGGATCCCAACCATTTCAAATTCAGCTATAATTGAATACTCAATAGTCACTCATGTAGGGGGGAAAAAAAAAACAGTTTCTAAATAAAAGCAAAGTCCAAGTATTCTTGCATGTCTGAGGAAATCATTATATATGGTGGGCAAGTAAGAACAAACAAAAGCATATACAGCTGGGATAGCTGAATCACTGTCCCTAATAACAAGAGCAGCTTATCAAGTGTGCAAAGGCAGCACTAGCCTGTTGTTCACCAGTGCAAGGGAGTTGATACTCTCTTTTCATGGCATGGCAACCTTCCAAGGCCAGGTGCAATCATAACTGCAAGCCCATTATGTAACCTGTCACCTTCTCAAGTTCATTGCTGCAGCAAGTACCCACATCCAAAGCTATGGCTTTTTCTTTGTAAACTGACCTGGGAAATTTTGTGACTACAGAACATGCTTTTAGACATCATTGTTTTAGAAAGGACAAAGAGAAGTCATGTGCCACATACCGATGGCACCGAGTCTGTTTTCTTTTTGGCAAAATGAGGCAGTGAGATAGGGATCAGTCCCCCATCCTTTTTTCTTTCTTTCCCAACACATTGCAGCGGTGAATCTGTCAAAACCCAGAGCTCTGCTTACTTCTTAGCTTAGAATGAGAACATAGTATTTTCTGAAATGTGTGTGTGTGTGGTTTCCTTCCATCCTGAAAGCTGGAGAAGCTTGCCCCATCTAGATACAGGTCAGTGAAGTTCATAAGCTCTAGCCTACAGGAGCAAATTTTAATTTCTGATTAGAGTCCGTGAAAGCTGACCCTTTGCATTTTTTGGATGTATGATACCCCCACTTTTTTTGTTGACCCCCTCTGGGAGGGTAACAAAATTATGGCTTATTTAAAATGGAATTCTATTTTATAATGCTGTTGACTAGCAAACAGGCACTGCTTAACTATCACATTAAGTGATTCTATTCAAATAAATAAGAAACAAAGTGAATGACTTTTTACCCCTATTGGAAAATAAAAACACCTACTGATGAAGAAGAATATTTTGCAAAATGAATTTTGACATCTCTAATCACACTCTTTGAATTCTGGTCTTGCCTGGCATCCTTATAGGTGGGCCTAGGTACAAAAGAAAGTCAAAGGAACGGAGCCTGAAATCTGTGAGGTGGCCCTTTAATGATGATCACTTGTTTGATGGTTCTTTGTTTGTTCCTCACCCAGGACAAGCTCTTCTTTTATCATCATTAAACCATAAACTAGTTGTAGTAGTGAGCAAAATATGCAGGGAACTTTTATAATGACACTATACACAGACATGCTTAAGGCCACCAAATTGCTACTTCTTTGTCAGATCTTAGATGCTCATCTGGTATCCTTAATTTGTGTCTAGACAGGGAATAGCAACAAAAAATAAACACTAAAAAAATGCTTCTGCTTTTTATTTTTTTTTTCAAGAAAGAAAGCATAGCTTACTTTTTCCACATTAAAGTTAAAAAGAAGCTATTCTTTCTAAAATTTGTCTTCCTATATCCTCTGGATTGGTTGTTCTTTAGAAGTCACAAATCAAGCAGAAATATATGTAGCACTGAAAGTCCACTATAGCAATCTAATAATTCGCTTAACAGCACCGTTTCAAAAATACTCCACTTGGAAGTTGCATCATCCCACAAATGTACGAAGAATCTTTTTGAACATTGAATATAGTGTTATTCAGGTCTGTTTCATAAGGTGTTACCCTAGCATGGGGGAGATAAGGTATTCCCATCCCCCCAGGTTTAAAGAATCATAGTTCAGATATTAACATCCAACACCTTAGCAGCTTGTGTGCTATTTTGCCAGTTGCTCTTGCTGGCAGTGGGCCTCCCTTGTAAAAGATAAAGATTTCCACAACAACAAAATCTCTGCATAAATTTCAAATTTATTGCACTTTCTTCCCAGTCCCTATATGATATATTCTGTTTATGTCTGTGGAACACCAGATGATGAAGGGAGGGGGAAGACCACATTGGAATATTTTGAGGATGACGGTTAACCTTAATGTATCACAAAACTATTGAGGCAAATTTAATTGCAGAAGTACATCTAAATGGATAAAAACCAAAGGAGAGAAAGGAAGGAAGAAGGAAAAGAAAAAAAGAATGAAACAGAGAGGGAGAAGGGAAAACATAAAACCTTGGAACAATTTCTGTTGCTTTATCTAATGTTTTGTCTGCTTTAAACAGATTAGTGAGTCACTGTCTTTTCATTTTGTTTTATAGGAAATTCTGTTGACTTAAAACACTACTGCCAACGTAGACAGCAATACCACAAGTATAGTTTTATGACAAAAATATTTAAAGCAAAAAAAATTATTTCAGAGTCATTCATGTTATCGTGGTTGCCTGAATTTTCACAAAACATTCCCAAGGACTCAGTGAGGGTCGAGGAGCCAGTTGTTTCTCTGAGTTCCAGTTAGCCCAAGGCAACCCTACTGTGAGAGACAAGGGCATGCGGGCTTGACTTAGACAGCTGGTTGATGAGACCTGTGATTGCAATTATTTTCAAATATTTCTTAGAACAATGTGTACTTGTAAAGTTGAAGAAAATTCACACACAACAATTTATGAGTATTGTGTTGTCATTTCACTGACTGTGAATCTAAAATTCTATCTAGTGTACTTTTTTTTTTCTTGTTCATGGTATTTTCAAGTTTGGATGCAAACCTCATAAAAGGGGAATAACTAAGTTAATATTTAATTTATTTGGGACATAGTATGTGTTCTATGAAGCAAGTATTTATGGAAAACTCTTATTTTCCTGCTGGATTGTAAGGCTGACTACATCACAGATTGTGTCCTGCTTAGATATGCATGTCCTGGTGAACAGCAGAGTTCCTTGCACACAGCAGAATGAGTGAACATTTGCAGAGTTAAAGTGAAATCCAATTGAATTATAATGGTAGTAAGACAGCAGTCATTTGACAATTTTCTAAAACAGACACACAGCTGATAAATGGACAATTTCTAGCATCAAATGGATTAAAGAAAGATGAGCTTATATCTTTGTTAGAAGATTCTAATTTTTTTCATCTTGGATTTTCAAAAATACCTGTGTCCCCACTGATCATGGCTTTTCTGTTAACAGTAATAATTGTCCCTTATTGGGTGTCAGCCCCATCCTAGGTATTATGGTAGGTGTTTTAGGCACATTATTTTACTACCTCTTATACTCATCCCTTGAGATAGTCCTGTTTCATCCCATTTTTTCAATGAGAAAACCAAAATCCACAGAGATGTTGAATGACTGCTCATAATGTGTGGCAGACTGAAAAATGGCCCCTCAAAAGATACCATGATGTAATCTCTGGAATATGTGAATGTTACCTTATAGTACAATAGAAAAAAATTTTTGCCGGTATGATATGATTAAGTTATGGATCTTGAAATGGGAACATTACTCTGGATTATCCGGAAAGTTCCTAAGTACAGTGACATGTAATTCTCATAAAAAGAAAGTGGAAGGAGGGTTTACACACACACACGCGTGTGCATGCACACAGGAGATGGGGAATGGAGAGAAGAAGGAAAAGGAGGCATTGTGAAAACAGGGGCAGAGATTACAGACAGAAGCCAGAAAATATCAGTAGCCACCAGAAGATGTAAGAGGTAAGGGATGGATTCTCCTAGAGCCCCCAGACGGAGCACAGTCTTACTGACATCTTGATTTTGGCTCTGTGATTCTGATTGCAGACTTCAGGACTCTGAACATGTGAGAAATTAAATTTCTGTTGTTTTTAAGTCACCACACATGTGGTACTTTGTTACAGTAGCCTGGGGGAACTAACATACAACTACAGCACTTTGGCAGTAATAACGTTAGAATTTGAACATAATGTATTAGTATTGTACTGCATTGCAAATTATCACAGATTTAGCTGTTTAAAACAACACCCATCTATTCTCTCACAGATCTGTAGGTCATTCAGGGCTGGCTCAACTGCGATGTTTTGTGTAGGGTCTCACCAGGCTGAAATCAACATGTTAGTCATACTGAGACCTTACCTGGAGGCTCAGGGCAGAATTACCCCAGTAGGTTTGGCCCATCAAAAAAAATCTCCCCATCTTGAGATCACCTCATTAGTGATTTTGTTTATATATGCAAAATCCCTTTTGCCATGTAACCTAATTTCCCGGGAATAACACCAGGGCAGAGGTCATGGGTTCCTACTCTGTCTTCGTGAATAAAGCCTGTGCTTTTGTGTGTGTGCATGTGTGTGTATGTGTGTGTGTGCGCACGCGCGCCATACCACACTGCCTTCCAAAGCACTTTGTCTCCAGGAGTCTTTAGAAAACACCCAGAACAGCTAATTAATGAACATAATGTTCATTAATGAACATAAGAACTTGTTCTTAGACCCAATAGGTTGATGCTCTGAGAAACAGCTAGGGGGAGAGTCACAGAGGTGGGAGATAGATTGTAGGACATAGATGAGGACTTGCACAGAGACTTACAGAAGTAAGATGTATAATAGTCCTCACTTGGTACCCTGGTCAGATCACTCAAACCCGTTTAACCATGATGTGTGCTCCAACTTCTGTATATTTTGTTCTAACATCTCTCAAAGGATTGCACGGAGGTTACTGGAGCTAGCTGGAAATGTAGGGAGTTAGCTAGGGAGATAGCTGGAAATACCTGGGAGTTTATGTCTCCCTGGGGTGACTCAAGGACTGTCTGGTAAAAAGATACAAAGCCCAGTCCTTAGCATAGAGACATGACAAACTGACTTGCCATTTAAGCTCCACAGCTTTTTCTGCAATCTGGCTGAGCCTGGAATTTCACCTGATGGTGCCCCCCCTTTTGTTTCTTTTTCCTCCCTATTCTGAACTCCATTAACAGTTTCTCCTGGGAGCACTGCCTTAATAAATAACTTGCATTTGAAATCTTCGCTCACGTTTTCCTTCTGGGATGACCTGACCTCAGATAAGGAATAGACTTCAAGCACTTTTCTGAAGCCAGGAGCATTACGGTTGGCCACTGTAAAAATCTCTACCTGGCAGGAATGGAAAGTATCCAGGCTGTTTTGTGTGGGTAGTGATTACAGCCTGGTCATTACCTGGCAGCCAGATTCTCCATTGTCAAACAGATGCCTCTTCTGAGAGTGAGAACGTGTGCTCGACACAGAGGCTGTTTGGCCTCTCTTAGCAAGTGCTATTGACCGTCTCTCCTTGAAAGGTAGAACTCAAAGTCTCTTCCAGCATCTCTAGAAAAAAACTTTGTCCTTGATTGGCCACTATTTGAAACTCATTGCCTAAACTGTGTGTATGGCTTTCTTCTGGCTCAGACTTGCTATTTCCCAGTGGGTATACATGTAGTGAATGATTAATTTTAAGTGCCTGTAGGAAGTACAATGGTGAGCACACTGAAGGCTGAATGAGTTTGCAAATAGTGTTTTAAACATTATCCTAGTTATTTCAAATCTGCAGTTGATTCGTGATATGAGTACAGAATACAAAATCATGATTCACAGATGGATCCACTGAGCACTCTTAACTGCATATTCAGGTGCATGTGAATGATGCTACAAGGAGAATCGGGATTCAAGATGAGAACTAGCATAAAAGGAGAGAGCAGGATGTGAAAAATTGTGACAGAGTTGCTCATTAGATACTACCAAGAACTTGTAGTTACACAAGGATGGGACAGAGCTCACCTGCTGTGTTTGATGAGGGTTCCATGATTTTTCACCATGGTACCCTACTGCCTTCTAAATTAAAAATAAAAACCTTTACATGGGAAAGGGGATTATGCAGATATATAGCTAGTTCGTTCATTAATTCAGCAGGTATAAAATGATAACCTATTCTGGTTAAGATGATTAATTAGATAAAATATTACTCTTCGGGCAATGAAATTATTCCATGTAAATGAGCTAATTACAAAGAACAGCCTTAGAAGATTTAGACCAGATTCCTTATGCTTAAGGATCACTCTATGACAGTGGGTCCCAGTCAAACAGGCTTTAGATACCTAGAACTTTTAAAAGGGATCATATGATTCAGTTAGTTCCACTAGGGTAATCTCCATCATGTAAGGTTACCTGATTAGTAACCTTATGATTACATAGTCAGATAGAGTTTCTTCTTCTCAGGAGGGTCAGCCTTTTTATTCTATTCAGACCTTTAACTGAATGGGGAAAGCACACCCATGTTAGAGAGAGCAATCTGTATTATTCAGTCTACTGATTCTGATGTTATTCTCATTCAAAAACACCCTCATGTACACATCCAAATAAGGTTGATCAAATATCTGGGTACTTTATGGGCCAGTCAGGTTGACACATAAAATCAACTATTATAGTTGGGTCATTTTTTTACTCACTCCAATAATCTCTGTCTTTTATTTGGGTTGTGTAAACCATTTACATTGATTGTGATTGTATGTGTGGGTTCAGGTTACCATTTTTTTTTTCTTATGTTTGTTCCTTCTTTTTCATTTTATCTGTGTCCTTCCCCTTTCCGGTCTCTTTGGACTATTAGATCTCTTCCCCCTCATCTAGTATTCCATTTTAACATATTTATTGTTTTTAGACTATATATCTTTTATGAGATTTTTAGTCATTGCTCTAGGGATTATAATACACACTTTTGACTTTTAACAGTGTACTTAGAATTAACTTTTTACTACTCCAAGTGAAATATAGAAAACTTACCAACTCAGATGTCCCTTTACCTTCCCTTCCTTATATTACATTGGTTTATATATTACACTACATACATTAAAAACACCTTCAGAAAATATTATGATTTTTTCTTTCAGCTGTGAAAAATATTTAAAGAACTGAAGAGAAATATAGTCTGTTGTATTTACCTATATAGTTAACATTTCTGTTTCTTTTACTTTATTTCTAATGTTTTAAGACTACTTCCAAAAAAAAAAAAAAAAAAAGATTCCCCCTCTTTGTAAATATTTTCTTCTCAATTATTTTAGAGGTCTTCAGACAATGAATTCTCCTAGTTCCCATCATCTTAGAATGTATTTATTTCACCTTTATTCTTGAAAGGTATTTTCAATGGATAAGATTGCCAGGTTGACAGTTCTTTTTAGCATTTTTTAAATGTTTGCTCTGACCACCATTGTTTTAGAGAGAGATCCACAATCATTCAAATTACTATTCTGTTATATATAGTACATCATTTTTCTCTAGCTGATTTCAAGAAATTTTTCTTTAGTTTTCAACAGTTTTTTTAAGATATTATTTATTTATTTGACAGACAGGGAACACAAACAGGGGGAGTAGGAGAGGGAGAATCAGGCTTCCTGCTGAGCAGGCAGCCCAATGCAGGGCTTGATCCCAGGACCCGGGTCATGACCTGAGCCAGGCAGATATTTAACAATTGAGCCACCCAGGTGCCCCCCCCACCAGTTTAATTATATATCTGGACCCAAATTTCTTTATGTTTATCATGTTTGGGTTAATGAGCTTGTTAAAAACATAGGTCTACATTTTTTACCAACTTGAGAAGTTTAAGCCATTATTTTTTTCTAATTTTCTTTTTCTTACCTGACTTTTTCTTCTTCTTCCGGGGGTTCCAAAAAATTTTGGTTATTATTCCACAAGTCCCTGGGATTATGTCCATTTACTTTTCAGTATATTTTCTCCTTATATTTGGAATGAATAATTTCTAATCATCTATCTTCCAGTTTAGTAATCCATTCTTTTGTTATCTCTATTCTGTCCCTGAACCCATCCAACAAGTTTTGTTATTTTCAATACTTTAATTTTTAGTTCCAAAATTTCTATTTGGTTCTTGTTTTGATTTTCTTTTGTTTTGCTGATAATGTCTATCTTTATATTCATTTCAAGAGTATTTGCCCTTAGTTCTTGTATCATTTTTCATAATAGCTGCTTTAAAGTCCATGTCAGATAATCTGGTGTCTATACCAGCTGGGTATTGGTTTCTCCTATTAAGATTTTCCTGGTTGTTCCTATGCTGACAAATTTTGAATCGTGTTCTGGACATTTTGCTGTGTTATGATAGTCTGGGTCTTGGTTAAATCCTTAGGAGAATGTTGGTATTTGGTTTAGAAGGCAATTGACTCTGTTGGATTCAGGCCACAAATTCTAACCAGGCTTTTGAGGGTTGTGGTTTTAGTGTCAGTTCCATTTTCAAAGCCTTTGAAATGCTATTTATATCTGTCCTGTGTTTGCTACACCCAGTTGCCAGTCTAAGATTGGTGGTAGTCTATGTCTTATTTCAGTTCCCAGAGCTTTTAGTATAATGTTTAGGATCAGATCCATGTATATAAAGCTCAGGAGTAAGCCCAGAGTTTATACACAACTTTAGCGGTCGTCTCTCCAAATTTTTCCCTTTCGATTGATATCCCCAGTACTTTCTGGCCAGAAAGCTGGAGACCTAGTTGTCCTTCTTTCTTGTGCACCTTACATTACCACATCCTCATCCAGGGTCAAGGAACAGGAGGACAAAGGAAAAGGAAATGGATTTGTCTAACCTACATGGGACCACAGATCCTGACACAGGAAGGTTGCATCCCTCAGAGTTGTATAGTTGTGAGTCCCCCACTGTGACACTACCGCTGATAGGATACCCCTAAACTAGAGGGTTTCCTTGTGAGCTTCCTCTATCCATGCTGATGCTCACTTCCAAATTTCAGGATGAGTTGAGTCTAGGCCAGTTACTAGAGGAAACAAAAAGGTAAACTCACTGTCAGTTTGGTTATACTTAAAGTTCTGATCTTCTCCAATTGCTCTGCTGTTTGTTCTTCATAGTTATCAGATAGCTGGTCAGTGCATTCTTTCCAGGATTTATAGCTGCATTCAGTGACAAAGAATAAATTGTGCTTACTGTGTCTTATCCAGCATTAAAAAAAAAAAAACCCATGGTTAATTTCTGAACAAAGTTCATGAGCATGCCATAAATAATAAGATGATAGTAAATATAGTAGTGAAATACACCATACTGCAGTTCCGCTTAAGCCATGGCATTTTGTTCTTCATTTGAATATAAGATCATTAATATAAGATCCTTTAATATAAATAAAAGGCATTTATATAAATATAATACATCCAGTTGCAACTCATTCGTTCAATATAAGAAATATTTATAGAACAGCTACTTCAATCAAGGCAATTTACTAGTCACTACAGACATAATACTATTTCACATGGTGTTGGAGGCAAACCAGTTGTGTGGCATTGTAAAAGCAAAGGTACAATAGATATTCTATTGTTATTATGACAATTGCTTTATTTGGAAGATCCAGTCATCATCTAATTTTAGCCTTGTATTCTTAATTCAGCAGGCAGTCATGTTTACAATATTTAGGAAAAATTACTATTTTGACAGATTGATCAGCTATTTCTTCAAAACCCTGGGTAAGGCCTATTTTTTCATCCAACTATTGAAAAGTATCCACATTTTTACCTCTCTGATCTATGGCTCTTTTTTTGGTACCCAATTATATAATTCATCTGCTTTCTTAAGGAGTGAGTAGTTAAATCACTCTTTTGCTGTATCACTAAAGATTATTTTCCTGAACTATTGTGAATATTATTAACTGATTTATTTACTATTTTTGTGAGAAACATTAGCAAATTCAACATGTGAGCAGGCTTTATCAACCAAGCCTACAAAACCCAGACTGTAGATAAACAAAAGCCTGAAGAAGACTTCTTTATTGGAAGCATCAGATTTTATTAGCATGATCAAGGGTTAGGATTGCTTTTCGGTTTACTGAATGGAAAGGGTTCATCTTATCAGATATTCAATAAATACAAAGTAACTGATGAACTGGTGAACTTTAGTAATATTCAATAACCTGGAGTCATTGCTAAGTTTGGCATCATTAAAGAAAAGTTCTGCCTAGAGGAGGTACATCAGTTTTTTTGTTTGTTTGTTTGTTTTAAGATTTATTTATTTATTTGATTTTTTGTGTTATGTTCAATTAGCCAACATATAGTACATCATTAGTTTTTGATGTAGTGTTCAGCAATTCATTAGTTGCATATAACACCCAGTGCTCTCACAACACATGCCCTACTTAATGCGCATCACCCTGTTACTCCCCACCCCCTCCCTTCTGTAACCTTCAGTATGTTTCCCAGAGTCCAGAGTCTTTCATGGTTTGTCTCCCTCTCTGATTTCTTCCTGTTCTGTCTTCTGTCCTTTCCCCTGTGGTCCTCTGCATTACTCCTTATGTTCCACATATGAGTGAAATTACATTTATTTGAGACAGAAAGAAAGAGAGAGAGAGAGCATGCAGGGTGGAAGGGCAGAGTCAGAGGGAGAGAGAAACCCAAGTAGATTCTGTGCCGCTGAGTGTGGAGCCCAACACCGGGCTCAATCTCAGGACCCTGAGATCACAGCCTTCCTTGATAGGATCATGATTCTAAGATCACAACCTGACCCGAAACCAAGAGTCTGATGCCCAACTGACTATGCCACCCAGGTGCCCAATATCAATTAAAACCCTGTGCATGCTTTAGAAATAAAATATTCATGTCTGTAATTAAGAAGTTCACTAAAGCAGCAAATGCTACTCACTATAAAATGAGAAGGCAAAATTCCACTCAACTCTGCTCCTTAGGAGCAAAAAACAAACAAAAAAACTAGAGTAAGAAGGATTCAGAATAAAATTCTGTCTCTTACTCATTCTCTTTCAGAATCTTGAGCAAGTCACTTAGTTTCTCTAAATCGTGGTGTATTCACCTATAAAACGGGATTATAGTATAACTTACTTCATACAGTTGCTACAAGGATAAGATAATATGAGAAGACTTGATGCCTGGCCCACAGTACACAGTAAATTATTGCTATTATGATCACGAAAGGAGTTATTTAGTAGAGTTCAGCATTTTGTCAGAAAGGGAAAATCTTTATGTGGCAAAGACATCTCTGGTGATTATATCCAAGCTACTTATCTGGCAATGTGATTTTTTTTTTCTCTCATCATTATAGAATATGTGTAGATTTGAGGCTTCTATAATATTCTCAATTAGAAGTAATAACAATATAGGGAAGTTCGTTTCTATTCCTTCCTAGTATTCTCTTCAATGCCTGTTTATTCATTTTTCCCCCACTCGTTTATTTGACATTATTTGAGCCTACCAAATGCCAGGCACCATGCTAGACATGGTGAATAAAAAGATAATTAAGACTCAGCCCATCTCTAAAGGGCACCCAATCTTTAGCAGAAAGATAAACATTGACATCAGAAATTCAATGGTGTGTTGGAGACATCTTGTATCTTTTCATAAGAGCCAGCTGTTGAAATTCCAGGAATTTTTCAATTTGTTAAAAACACTGGCATTACTTAAAAAATGACATAAGTGTATAATTATATTAAAATACAGGTAATATTAGAAACTCATCACCATCATTTTGCTACATTTTACTATTATCTATGCATTTGAGTTTACTTACATCTATTACTTCTGTATGCTGGAAATCTTACCTAATGGTGTGTTACTGTACATCTTTCTCCAATTCCATGCTTCATGATTACCATGCTGGCTATTTGAAATCAGCCCTGGTAGAGCATTTACACCATGGGAATTGACAAACAACAAATTATGACTCTTTTCCCTAGAACTACTTTTGTCTAACATTACCAGCATAACAGTTCTTCCCATTATAACACACTGCGATACGTATCATCAGAGAGATGTATAGGATGCCATAGGAATATAGATGAAGTGATCCGTGAACCACTGACTAGAGAAATTAAAGAAGGCTTTGTGGAGACGGATATTTGCATTGATGACATTTAGAGAATTTGGCTCTTTAGCAACCCCAAGGACTGGAGAAGTTCTTCTGAAAACGTGACAGACTGTATTATTGCTCCCAGCTATTCACTCCATCTTCCTGTTTTATATCCTTACTCAGTGCTTTTGAACTTGGCCTTGTGAACCAATTTAGTAACTGGCATGTTGGTGGATGTGAAGTAAGCCACCTTGATCAGAAACTTTAAGAACCCTTGCATGTGCTTCTGGCTCTCTTGCTCTTAACCTTTGCCTGGAGAATGTAATGATTCATATAAACACAGTTCCTTCATCCTGGGTGCTAGAATGAGAAGACATATAAGGCAGAAATGCAGACAACTCTCACTAATTTCAGCTGATTCTAAGTAGCATCAGCGGGCATGTTAACATGAATAAGAAATTAAATCATTGTTGTTGTAAGTTGTTGATATTGGAGAGTCATTTATTACCACAGCATAATATATTGAAAGCTGTTACTTTTAAGGTGGGATTTAACATTAGCACTTTCCTGCTTACTTATCATTGCCAGGGAAACTTTCTTGTAAGCAAAATGAATCTCTGATATACCCCAAATGCTTTCGGAACATGTTTAGAACCTTCTTCCACGGAATTTCTCCTGATGGCACAACGTACAGGTAGACTTTGGTATAGCCACTTCTAAGAGCAGGAAACTATAGAAAATAGATGGTGAGAATTCTAAAATCACACTACCTGTATTACAGTTTTTGCTCAAAGCCAACACTGTGTAAAACTCAAGCATGCATATATCATCAAAGAGTTAAAACAAGAAGGAACCTACATAGTCACATCATGTAGCTCCTACATTTCATGGTTAGTAAAGACAGGGCTCAAGGCAGTTGAGTGGTTTTTGTAAGAAGTGAGTTAAGAAGCTGCCATACAGCTCCTGTTCCCTAATTTCCAGTGTAGATTCCTATCTTCTACATTATCATCATCATCAATGAGTAACATTTGTTACATACTTGCTGTGAACAATACTCTGAATTAATTGCTTTATACATACAAAGTCATTTAACCCATGTAACTTGTTTAATAAAAATGAAAAAAGAGGTAAGCATTATTAATACTTATTTTTAAATAATAGAAAGCTTAAAGAACTCACCCGTGATCACACAGCTTTAAAGTGTCATTAGGATTCATAGCCTCACATTTTACCACTGGGCCCAGTTTGCCTCACTCATACTGCTCCATGAAGTACTAAGAGATTTGAACTATAAACAAGACATTCTTTTCTTTCTAAGAGCCAGTATGGTTTTTTCTTACAAAGATCACACTGTTGCTTTAATCTGAATAAAGCTGTATTTTATTTTGAGAGATGCATCACTTCTCAAATTATTATCTGCTCTAATCAAAACTACCTCCTCAGAAGACAGCCTTTTTTTTTTTTTTTTTGAGGGAGAGGTATTTTCTTTGGTTTCTAGCTTTGACTTAAAGTGTTCTCTTCAAGATTACTAGAAAGTAATGACAGATAACTTGGTAGAAGTCCATTATAGAATTATAATATGTGCTAGAGAAGGGAATCGATATTTTTTGGAGAGTTACCACCTTCGAGTCCATGTCAGGAAAGGAAATGTATAAATGTGCCCAATAGATAAAAATGTTTTTAAAACATTAAAAAAAATAAAGAATTTTTAAAAACTTGCGAGGATCAGTTTACAGAAACTTTTGATGTTAACCAGATATGAGTTGAGAATATTTTGACATTGGAGAATGCTCATGAAATTAGCCTAAGGCTTAGGTTTTTCTTTTGCTTTCAGAGGAAGCTCCCTGAGAGCAGAGGGAAAATGGTCTCATTCTTTAGGTTTCTTGATTGCTTTCTTTTTCCAGTTCACCTTGCATCTGAAGACATGGTTTTATGAAAGAATTCCACAACAAACTGGAAGTTAATCCTTAGGGTCACTAAATTACCTGATGGAATTATTCTCCTATTCTCCATGTTGCCTCTATTCTCCCAGTCCTTTCCCAGAGCTTTCCACCTTTGGAACAAAGTGCCAAGGAAATGCAGCAGTCTAGGAACTTGACAGAAAAGCATCCTGGTGCACCCCATCTATCTCAAAGCACCCTCAAGTAGATCAATCCATGCTGTCATCAAAATTACATATATTTTTTGAAGCAAAAATCGAAACCATTATTGTTTTTTATTTGTTTTCGGAAACACTGGAGCACAGAGAATGTAGGGAAATTGCTCCAAAATATCGAGAAAAGTATGACTGATAAAATTGTAGAACCTAATATACTTTTTCTAAATATTTTTTTTCAAGATTTTATTTATTTATTTGTCAGAGAGAGTGCACAAGTGGGCAGAGTGGCAGGCAGAGGCGGGGAGAGAGAAGCAGGCTCTCTGCCTAGCAAGGAGCCCAATGTGGGACTCGATCCCAGGACCCTGGTATCATGACTTGAGCGGAAGGCAACGGCTTAACCTACTGAGCCACCCAGGCGTCCCGCTAATGTACATTTTTTTATCAAGAGACTAAAGCCTCTCGTTAATCTTTTCACTTCAGTTTAGCTCTTAGCATTTCTTTTGTGGATAAGTATTCCTTATCCACAAAACATTCTGATCCCCTGTATCACCTACATTTGTATAGGGTAAAATCTCATGATCATTTGGTGTTCAGCGAAGTGAAGAAAGAATAAGAACAGAGCTTTACTGAGTTTTCCTGAACTGCTTTTACTTTTGGATGAAAATCTTTTTTATAGAGGAATTACCTCTGTCTTTGAGTTTTGCCACCTGGTGAACAGAAGTTAGTTGAGAGTTTTCTTATATTAATACTAGAATTCATTCACTGAGCTTTCTTTGATAAAAAAAAAGAATAGAATTAGGAATTATGCTAAAGAAAGAAGATGTCATAAATGGTGTAGCAACTTGTTTTGATGATTAAATTTAATTCTAGGCCTTTGGTTTAGAAAACTGTTTTTAATATCTCTGCTTTAGAATTTGGTCTAGTAGAATATGCTAGTTTCTTTTATTTCTTTATAAGCTTACATCTTTCTCAACCATTCATATATATATACACACACACACATATACATATATACACTTTATTTTTTATTCAATTGTTACTTTAGCAGTGTCTGCAATTAAGAACCAGCTCACTAAATGAACTGTAATTATTGCAAATTGTGGTAAGCACCAGTAATTAAAATGTTGCAGTAATGCTAGCCAGCTTTGCTAGATGCCCTTTGAGAGTAGCATAAAATGATATTATGTCTTTAACTGGTATTTGTATTACAGATGAGAAAACCTGGAAATTCAGGCCTTCAGACTCCTTTGGCTGTCTTTAGAGCATAATATAAAGTGGGGATTAGCAGTTATCTAGTGAATTCAAACTGGGAAGATAGTTAATTTGGTTCATTCCCCAGCAAAAGTGGCTTTTTCTTTAAAATGTACAGTCTTTAGGGCATAAACATACATGGCTTCCCCACGAGGGGAAAATGAACAATAAACTCTAATCTCTTCTTTGTGTTTGCAAGATGCTAATAGTGAGCCTTCTGGGTACAAAAGCAAGACAGAACTCCTTCAATATGCACCCATCTTTTGAGGATCCTCACCCAGCTGCTACCCCCAGTGAACTCTCCAGCTGTGTAGTCATTTGGCAGAGTGCACTGTTATGCATAACTTAAGCTATTTGTGTGTGACTCCAATACAACTGGTGAATGGCTGTCCACAAGGAAAGCCCTTAACTTATTACAAATGAAAAACAATGGATTCAATGGTCGTGTGGTCATGAAAATGATCTAAATTTCAGTTTTAACATTGACTGGATCCATTTGTTGACATATTTGATTATCTGCTTCTTTTCCACCTTTGCTCAAGGTGATCCAAAAAAATGTCATCTGATTAACCAAAGGTTGTGAATTAGAGGAAGTCTAGGTAATATATTTGTGAAAACAGTGCTAATGAATAAGTCATACATTTGATAAGATTTAAGTTCAATGAATCTCCATAAGGGCCTTAGAGAATACAGAGATTTGGAGTTGGGGATACTGTTGTCATGTTACAAAGTGAAAAACATTTGCCACCTTGTGATCCTGAAAATTGTCTGGTATCCCCAAACATTCCAATTACAAAATCCAAGGCACAGGTCTTCCCATCCTGGCCATGATAGGTTATTGGATGTTGGAATAATTTTCCTACCACAAACAATTGTGAATCTAGGGAAAAAGTAAAATCAGCTGATTTTAGACTTTGTATGACAGAACAGCAGGTTTGATCTTTGCAAACAGGTAAACAGGTGGAGTCAGTTTTACACCCACCCCAGTGCTCTGCCTGGGGGTGTTTCTCAGATTGAAGCATAGGGAAGTAAGAGTCCAAACAGAGAACACTGGTCTCTCCAGGCAGAGAAAAGAGAAACCAGATTTATGGCTGCTGAGGTGACCAGAATTTTAAAAAGCAGGATATTAGAAAACAGGGAGTAGCTTCAAGAAGAAGCCCTATATCTGCATAGTTGTACCCTTCCATCTTTCGCCAAGTAATAAGCTGAGTATACATAGGGTAAAACTCCATGGGACCTGGAAAACCACAGTTACTGAGGGTCTGTGAGATGATAGAGATTGTAGAGGATAGTCAGTGCTGGAAGACTTTGGAATCCTTCTCTCTGAAAAAACCCAGTCATTCAGCTGAAACCATAGCAAGACCATACCATAAGAGAAAGACAAGCCCAGCCCTAAAGGAAGGGTTATTCTAGAACATTTTAACAGAGCATAAAACTAAGCCTCAACAAAATCAAATTGTGATACCACCAAATTAACTGCTGCTAGAACAAGTCTCAACAGTTTTTAAAGGCAGCATAATTTAGACTAAGACACAATTCATAATGCCCAAAATTCGATAAAAAAAAAATTATTGGAGGTACAAGAAAACTTTTAAAATGTGACACAGAACCGGGAGAATTACAGTGGACAGAAACAAACCCAGGTGTGACAGGGGTATTGGAGTTAGCACGCAGGGTCTTTAAAATAGTTGTTATAAATATATTGATGGGTTTAAATAAAAAGATAATGTGCAGGAAGCTAGAGATATATTTTTCAACAGGGAAATATAAACAATGAAAAAGTGAAAATTTTAAAACTGAAAATAATATAAGTGAAATAAACATTCCAAATGCATAAGCTTACTAGGAGATTGAACACTTAAGTTAGTTAATAAAAACTATCCATATTGAAGTACAGAGAGAAAATCATTGACTTGCGGCACAGTATCAAATGGCCCTATATGCATGTGATATTGTAGGAGACAGGAAATGGCAAAAGAATTCTATAGAGAAAAAATATCTCAACAGTGGTCTCCACTTCGTGGGAGGAATTTACTGGGAAAGGACACGAGGGAGCTTTTTGGGAAGACGAAAATGTCCCTTGTTTTGAAAAGGGTGTGAGTCACAGAGTTGTATTTGTCAAATCTCATTGAGCTACATTCTTACGGTCTATTCATTGAAATCTTCTTTACCTTTTACTCTCAGTGTGACAAATTGTTAGTGTCATCTCTTCTCTCTCTACTTTTTTTTTATAGACTCTTTCAGTGTTCCTTTTCTTAACCCCACGGTTAAATATTCACGTTTCTACGTTTCTGTCCTTGGCCTTCTCTTATTTCCACTTCATACATTCTCTTGGGACCTAAGATATGATTAGTACACTACAGGTGTTCAGTGCTTGATAGGTAGATGGATGGATGCATAGATGGATGGATGGATGGATGGATGGATGGATGGATGGATGGATAACGAGACAAGTAATGAGTCCTCTCCTATTTACTTTCATTCAGTTTATGTGTCAGGCACTTTTCCAGGTGCTGAAGGCACAGTTGTGAACAAAGCAGAAAAAAAAATTCTGTCTTCTAGTGTTCACATTTTATTTATAGTGAAGTCTTGGTGCAGCTTCCAATTTCAGGTTCACGTCATTTCCCAAATAGGAGCACACCTATCTCCGAGTGGTGCCTTGTAAGTCAATGTCAGCATAAAATTATTAAGACCTATATCTGATTTGTTACTCCTGTATATTTTTAATATGTAATGTACATAAATTTATATGCATTTTTGTCATGTTCAACCATATTTGTACCTTAATACCCTATGCTCTAGTCATATAAAATTATTTTCTATTTAACTCTTTCACTGAGTATTTTTGCATAAGGGATTCCTTCAGCCTAGACTATCCTTGCTCTTCTCAGTCTTCACCTTCAGTGTCTCCTTGTAGAATTCTTACTCCTTCAGAGACGCTTAAGAGATTTTTTAAGATTTTCTTTTCAAGATTTCTTTTTAATACTCCCCTTAATTATTGTATATAGGTTTATCTGGGTGTTGGTACAGGTTACTCAGCCATAATCAGACTGTACTCTGGGTGTTGGTACAGGTTACTCAGCCATAATCAGACTGTACTCTGAACGTAAAAAAAGGATACAGTAGAAGAATTAGAGTTATAAGACCAAATAAAGCACCGGTGGTCCAAAAGATTCTATTCAGGAGAGAGCAGAGAGAAAAATAGGATGTTCAAATGTAGAGGTGGAACCCAGTGTTCAGGAGTAAAGATTGCCAGGGACATGAGCCAGCTACCAAGTACAAGACTGGACTCCATCTATACCAAAATCTCAGAGGCACAAGTCTCTTCTAGGGGCTTCATATAAAAAGGGCTGTAAGTCAACAGCTGGCTGATTAAAATTTATGTAAGGATAGCTAATGGCCAGGAGAACGGGACATGGGGAACACTTTTGCCCTCAAACACAAAAGAGACCTATGACAAAATTAAATGCACAGTAGACTAGAATAATACTGTTGCCATTTAACTGGTTATGTGACACAGGCAGCCGCTGTGGGTGACTTTGGGGGCACAGTCTGATACCCTCTCCAAAAAGGAGTTTGTTACACCACTTGTTAGACTGTTTACCTTTTGGGGCAGTAAGGCCCTGGATGGAGGTTATACTAAGTTCTCTCTATCTACTATTATGTGTGGCTCATTGTAGGCACGGAAAGTTCCCTTTTAGCAATAAATGAACAGTTTTCAGTGAGTGGAGCAGTATTCACACAAAGCTTTCTTTAGTCCTTAGCCATGCATTCTTTGTTTGGGATTGTGATAGGTTTTGTTGCCATGAGAATATTTTACCACGAGAACATTGTCAAGACAGTAATCTAAAGATGTCACATCCAAATACCAAGCAAATAGATCAGTTCAAAATCAGTTAATACTCTTTATATTATATAGATAAATGATACTTTATTCTTTATTTTTCATTTCATAACTGATTATCTTAATATCATTTATAATTATCCTAGTTTATGAAGCTGTTCTCTGCCCTTGGTAAGAATGGATTTCCTGGGTATTTCATAGCATTTTGCCCATGTTGTTCTGTGGAACACTGCTTCAAGGAGATGTTAATAGATGCACTATGTAAGGATATAGGTTTTAGAAGTGCAGCCATCCTGATCTCTGTCTAAAAGATTCACAGTGCACGTTAATATGCTAAAGTCTCCAAGAAGCCCTGAGGGGCGGGGGGAGAAGGTGATTTTTAGCACACAGGTACCCAAAGAGTTTATGACAAAACACTTTCTTCATGACAAATAAGGAACAATTGGAGCAGAGCTTCCTGAGAGTAACAGTTTAAGAGATTTCTTCTAAAGAATAATAATTATTGGGGCACCTGGGTGGCTCAGTGGGTTGAGCCTCTGCCTTCAGCTCGGGTTGTGATCTCAGGGTCCTGGGATTGAGGCTCGCATTGGGCTCCGTGTTCGGTGGGGAGCCTGCTTCCCCTTCTCTCTCTGCCTGCCTCTCTGCCTGCTTGTGATCTCTCTGTCAAATAAATAAATAAAATCTTAAAAAAAAAAGGATAATTATCTTCTTTAGACACAGAACCAAATATAATGAAATTGCGACAGCATTTGGAGTCAGAAGTCATAGGTTTCAGTCACCTAAACCAGTTACAAATTTGTCATCTGGGAAAGTTCTTTAACTTCTTTGAAGATTACAAAGGCTATCCTGCAGGTATAAGATGCTCAACAAATACTGGTTTTATTTTTCTTATTTTATAATCCCCTCCCACATTCTGATGATGAGACCAAGTACCAGACTGTGGGCCCAGCTGGAGTTGACCATCCCTTAAGGGATGGGCCTCCCTGATAGCACCTGTGCTTCTAGAGAACCAGGTGGGGTACAGTGATATTGAGACTAGGCAGGAGATAGGTGGGGAAGTGGTTAGTCCACCCACACGTTCTCACATGCTGCAAAATGCAGCTGGTGATTATTCTCTCAAGAGAAGGCTACTAGCACGCATATCAATGAAAATAAATCCTCAGGTCTAGTTTGGCACAGGTGCCTTAGTTACTAGCCCCTACTTTAGGGAGGTCAACAAGGAAGTTCTCTCTTTTTCTATGAAACAATCATAAAATCAGCCAGAAGAGTTAAGATTAATACTTTTCAAATATAATACCTGGAAATTTCTTTAGGCTATAACTACAACATCATCTGTAAGTTTTTTCTGTATTAAATTATCCAATGCTTGTTACAAATCAAAATGTTGAGCAAGTACTAAAACTTTAAATATGGTTTTCCACAAATTTTAAACAGATGCAGCTTTAACCTAAAAGCCTTTCATATCCATTTCCTCATTCTGCTTGTCCTAAGAAATGACTAGCATGGACATTTTGGTGAAAGGGGTGTCCTGACTAAAATGGAGCTTAGTTTCTCCGAGACTACCTACCCTCTGTACCCTCTCTCCCATCCCATCCCTCCTCCCATGACCCATCCTCGGCCCATGGCAAAATGTGAGCAAAAGCACATGCCATGTAGGCTGTGTCTTTTCTAGAAAAAAAAAAAAAGTCCCCTTTGTCAATTTTCCTCACACATCAAACATACCTTCACAAGGATGACGGCAAATTGAGCAATATAGGCTAAAAGATGCAAAAGACTGAAAATTAAATGTTTAAAAAATAAAACTATGTTTTTCTCTTGGAAATCAAGAGTCATGACATGCGATCCAGAACTTAGATGTTTCTAGGGAATAGTTCTATTGTCAAACCCTATGTCAGATAAATTGTGACTCCAGATGAGAAGGATGCCTGGGTAAGGCACACAGCAAGTTTTGTAAAAGAAAAGACAACCCAGAGCAAATATGTTACCCACCCACCTTTCCTTTCTTCCTTTCTTCCTTTCTTCCTCTTTCCTTCCCTTCCTTCCTTCCTATCTTTTTCTTTCTTTTCCCTTCTCTCGCTCTCTCTCTTTCTTTTGTAATGAGCATATGAAGTAGTTCCAGATGGTGAGCAAGTGGCCAGACTCAAACAAGTTACTAAGCTTGCTGGCATAAGAGAACCTGCTTAGCGGTGACACACAAGTACTGAATCCCCACAGTCCTGCTTCCTGGTGAAAACTGGAGAGAGCAAACTAACAATAGAGAAATGAGTACTGTAATTTATCTTGGAGGCCATTTAGGTTGTTTATCCCAAACTACATTTTGATTCCAGTTACAGTTTAATTATGAGTATTTGTTCTCTAACAGAGACTAAACAAAGGGTAACTATTTTCTTTTATCTTTTTCTTTGTTATGAAAATTTCAGTTTCATGTTTGCCTCTCCTCTCTCCTTAAATAGTGTCTCATGCTATGTAAACGCATTCAGCTCAATTTCTTCCCATTCGGATGAAGTCTCTAAAACTAACAATAAGAGCAGGAGCTTTTACATATAAGAAATGTGTGACTTAATAATGTCTTATATATTTCTTTGAGCTTTTACTACATATATCTGATGAGTCACTTCAGTTGTAAAGACTCCGGGCATCAAACAACTGTCATAAATTTTGACAGTGGAGGAAACCCACTAAGTTTAAATACCCCTCTCCAGCTGTAACTGGCAAGGTGTTTTTGTTTCTGATCATGAAATGGGAAATTAAAAAGATACAGAAGGAAGGTGGGTTATGCTCATTCTCTTTCGTGTACCTCCCACCATTTCTGTCCCAGGCCAGCAGTGATGAATTTGCTTTGTTTCAGAACCCATAGTCCACTTGCAAAACATGTTCTGTATCTGGTTTTACAGCTGCTCAAAGGTTAGTTTCATCACATAATTTTTGTCAAATAGACTGCTGAGGAGTAAAACACCCTACATAATGCTTGCTGCTACTTTTTGTCATGGGAAATCACATTTCCCTCCTCTATATGCTATAGATGGGCACCCTGTGACTTGCTCAGCCATCTCTGGATTCTGCCTAAAGTGTAGTGATGAAAAATATTTGATAATCAGTTCTTTCTTGGTAAAAAAGATACTTCTGGTTTGGGTTGAAACTAAATTCTATATTGCTTTAAAAATTAATTGGTAATTAAAATTTGAAAAATATATAAAACATTGTATGCAACAATTTAAAAAGAACTTCTTTACTATAGAGAGCCCATAATTTTGATATTTAATATTCACTTTTCCTGACACAAGAGTAATACATTTTAATTGTTTTCATCTATCACTTGCATTATTGATCAGTTTTTTTTTCTTTTTTAAATAAACCTCCATTTATCTATTTTTGGGTTAATTATTTTTTTGTGATTGTTCTCCAAAAAAAACTATTTCCACTGCCATCTGTGTTTTGCATTGTCTTGCTTTTTATTTCATCATGAAAGGTTTTCATATTTCAGTTTATGTCAACTAGGATCCTCATGTGGTTTCAACATAATTGATAAACATTTATTGAACGAGAAAGAAATGGACAGTTTATCAGTAATAATCTGCATTTCATTCTATATGTAACAGTAAGTGTATACATTGTATTAAGTTAGTTTTATTTTTCAAAAGTTCATCTATGGTCTTTGAATAATGAAAGGTATTCTGAATATGTGCATACTCATCAAACTTGATGCAGACTCAAACTCCTCTGTCCATAGCTCATACACTTCACATGACACAACAGGTTATCAGGGAGGGGTTGAGGGCATTCACTTTGGATTTGCAAATCTCAATTTAGTATGTACTTACTAGCTGCCAGATGTTCAAGTCACTTAAATTTCTGAGTCTCACTTTTCCAACCCTAAAATAGACATAATATTTATCGCATAGGTTTATCAGGAGGGTTATAAAATATAAATGTATTTCAATGATCACTTGAAAACAGATGGTTCCTTCTATAAGGGTATCTTTTAATTTGAAATATAACTATGTTTACTCTCAAGAAATTTCAGGAAAAAAAACAAGATTAAGAGTACAATATAAGAAAAGTAAATAATAGATAAAGAATAACTTACTGAAAGTGTATTTCTTAATAAATTACTCTGTATTTACTTAGTGTAGGTGCATGCCACCCATACAATCATGAGCTCATATACTATGTTCAGAACTCTGCCATTTGGCTTGCGGTGAGAGACTCATAGGGTTACCTTCACTGATGCACCAGCAAGGTCCCCAATCTTATAGTCAGTAAGTTAATACAGAAGGTCAAAATGCAGATACAGCATTGGAGAGACAATCTTAAATATGATTGATTATAATGCAGCTTTTCTGGAAATACATTTTTGGAGGAACAAGTTCATCATCTGGACTATATGGTTCAAAAAACTGAGTATCTGGTGACTCCGGTTGCAACAAACATTTATCAAGCGTCCACCAGGAACTAGGGAAGGCGCTGGGGAAGCAACAATGAGGAGAATACAGATTCCTTTCCTTAAGGATATCACTGTGTCTTGAGGCAGACACATAAATATTTGGAACATGCTCATTGTTACTAGAGAAAATGTGAATGGCTTATGAAGACAGTGAAGAGTATGCATCCCAGGCCCTCCTAAGCCAGTCTGTGGGAAAATTCTTGGAGGAGGTGGTACTGTCAGAAGGGATGCATGGATGAAGAGACAAGGCCACAGCTTGATAACCAAAGGATAATATGCTTCAGTCATGAGCTCTCTTTAGTTTCTATAAGACACAGGAATCAATATCTAAGCAACATTGACTTGAACATGGTAGGTAAGCAAAAGAGCCTATGAAGGCTTGGATAAAGTGGAAGGGAAAAATCTCAACTGGAAGCTAGCTTACTTTTTGTTTTCCATATAGTGCTTTTGCTACTGTTCTAGGACTGGTTTAAAAACACATTTTTTAAATTATTTATTTATTTATTTATTTTAAGGCAGAACACATGTGTGCAAGTTGGGGGAGGGGGCAGGGGCAGAGGGAGAGGGAGAGAGAGAATCTTAACCAAGATCCATACCCAGCATGGGTCCCACTGTGGGGCTCAAGGTCGGGACCGTGAGATCATGAGCCAAATGTGAGAACCCTGAGCCAAAATAGAGTCTGACACTTACCAATTGATCCACCCAGGCACCCCCGAAGACAAATTTTCTCTTGTTTTTTTCTCTTGGTTTATTCTTTGCTTTGAGAGTTACTGTGAAGAGTTCATATGTCTCTGCTACTTCTAATTTCTTATCTCAGTTTAATATATATAGAAACTCTCTCCTTTCTTTTTAAATGTAATGAATGAATTATATTTCTCATTTATATATGAAACTACTCCTGATGGACTTCCAGTATTTTAAAATCTATCTCAGTGGCGAGGCATCTGAAAGATATTCTTACCCTCCCAAAGCACTATAATGGTAGTAATTTGGCTACATGCAGGATTCATTTTATATTGCTAAGCCCTTGCAGCCTCCTCAAATTGTCAACAGGAAGTGGGAGTTCCTTGACCACAAAACCTTTGGAATTATTAGTATTTTGAGGCTGCATTGAATGGGATTTCCTAATGTATCTTCTCAGATTTTGGCAACTAGGGCAGTGACCAGAGAATTCTTGATGCTGAGCCCTTGGGTCTGGATCATGTTTCCTTTTCATTATACTGTGGTCTGATGTTGGTAGTTTTTAATTTCCAAAACAAGAAACATCTGTTTAAAACATTTTTTTTTTAACAATTGATAGGAATTTCTCACTTACTATTGGGATGAGCTTTGTTGATGAGATAAAATTAATTTCTGTCATTCTTTGGCTCATACTAATTTCCTCTTAATATTTGCTTAAGGTAGTCAGAGTTGTCTTTGAATGCAAAATAATAAATGCAGTGTAGGCAAAAGCATTGATAATGTATCTCAACAAATAGACTATTGTAGTTATAAACAACTAAGTGGGTACATAAAAACTGTATCAGTTTGGGTCCCCTAGAAACAGATAGGAAGACAGAAGAAGAACTGCAAGTGATTTTTTGGGAGCAATTCCTGTGAAAGGTGAAGGGGAGAGTGGGAAGGAAGGCAGGGAAGGCTTTCAGATTGTGACACAAGCTTGATACCTACGAAAGAAGAGAGGAAAGAAGAGACTGGAGTAAAGGGAGTTTCAGATACCATGTAGGTCTTGGAAAGTCTTAACCAGGCCAATGTGTAGTCCCAGAGCAAAAATGAACCATTGGTGTGGGCTGCATTCAGCAAACAAGACTAGAATCATTTCCCTACTCAGAGACTGAGAAGTTCATCCAGAATACCACCTCAGCTTTGCTGAGGAAGCTAAATATGTATTCTCTCTTGAGGTAGATCCTGAACAGTGTACATCCATGGCTGCCACCCTGGTCTTTCCCAGTATTTTGCTTCATATCATGGAAATCTCACTGACCAGAAAAACATACATAAGAAGGATTTCAAAAACCATTACAGTATAATAAATTATAGCAATATTTTTAGTTATTTTGACAAAACAAAGTTTATTGAAAAAAAATTAATGTCAGAGTCCTACTTAAAGAAAATCCTGCTGTAAGTCAATTATTTAAAATTCGTATTTTTGACCTTAAAATGTCTTAGAGCCTCTTAATTTTTTTAACACTGATAGAAGTTTGCAAAGATAATTAATGACATATTTTGTTAAAACAAAATTTAGCATTTTATTTCATTGCTGTATTAGAAAAGAGACTAATTATGCTATTTGGGACAACATGGATGGACCATGAAGGCATTATGTTAAGCGAAATAAATCAAGGAGAAAAAGACCAATGCTGTGCCATCTCACATAATATACAGAATCTAAACAAAACAAACAAAAAAATGAACTGACAGAGACAGAGAACAGATTGGTTGTTATTAAAGGTGGGAGGTGGGAGATGGGTGAAAAGGGAGAAGATGGTCAAAGGCACAAACTTTCGGTAATAAGTTATGAGGATATAATTTACAGCATGGTGACTATAGTTAATAATATGTATTATGTATTTAAAAGTTGCCAAGAGAGATCTTAGATATTCTATCATAAGAATAAAAATTATAACTGTGTGGTAATCAATGTTAATTAGACTTATTGTGGTGACTATCTCACAATATATACAAATATTGAATCATTGCATTGTATACCTGAAACTACTATAATGTTTATATATATATATATAGTATCTCAATGAAAAAGAATTAGAATATTCTCTTATTCTTATAGTATAAGACAATAAGAGTATTCTTATTCTGAAAAAATAAATGATATTGAATAATTTGTGTTAGATGGTATGGGAACTATATAAAGGTAAACTATACTTGGAGTTTTGTGTCTCTGGAGTTTTCAGCTTTACCTTGTGGTACCAGAATATCTTGATACAGAGGAAAAAAAGAAAAACACATGACCCATCATATATAGTATACAAAGTATATAATAAAACATGTTTTAGAAAAACATTTAATGACAGGAGAAAATAGACAAGACCATTATTAAGAGGAATAAAATAATGAAAAGCAGTTTGAAAATGTCCTCTTATTGCCAAATTTATGTACTACTGTTTTAACAATACTTATTCTAGGGTTTTAGGATTATATATCTGTTTGCTTTGGTTTTATAAGTGTTCTAAAATAAAAATGTATTACTCTTATAATTCTGAGCAGTTATAAATTTCTAGAGTTATAAGTAATTACTAGCTAGCAAGTTTACACGCACACACAAATGCACACAAAATCACTAATACTTACAACACACCATCAGCAACAAGTCAACAGGTGGAAAAACAATTGACTTTTTTAATTGAAATATAAGGATCACACAGTGTTGTATTAATTTCAAATGTACAATGATTCAAGTAATTTTATACATTACTCAGTGCTCATCAAGATAAGTATACGCTTAATACACTTTATCTCTTTCACCCGTCTCCCCATCTGCTTCCCTCCTGGCAATAACCACTTTGTTCTCTGTCTTCAAGAGTCTGTTTTTTATTTGTCTCTTTTTTCCTTTGTTCATTGTTTTCTTAAATTTCATATGTAAGAGAAATCATATAATATTTGTCTTTCTCTGTCTGACTTATTTCATTTAGCATCATACTCTTTAGGTCTACCCTTGTTGTTGCAAATCTCATTCCTTTTTATGGCTGAGTAATATTCCATTGTATGTATCTGTGTGTGTATTCTTCTTTATCCATTAATTTATGGGTGTATAAGTTGGTTTCTTCCATATCTTGGCTATTGTAAATAATGCTGCAATAAACATGGGGTTTCATATATCTTTTCAAATTAGTATTTTCATTTTTATTTGGTAAAATACCCAGTAGAGGAATTAATGGATCATATGGTAATTCTGTTTTTAGTTTTTTGAGGAACCTTCCTAATGTTTTCCACAGTGGTTGCATCAATATGCATTTGCACCAGTGGTGCAGAAGGATTCTTTTTTGTCCACGTCCTCACCAATACTTGTTATTTCTTATCTTTTTTATTCTAGCCATTCTAACAAGTGTTGTGATATTTCACTATGGTTTTGATTTGCATTTCCCTATTGATGAGTGATGTTGTGCATCTTGTCATACATCTGTTGGCTATTAGTATGTCTTCTTTGGGAAAATGTCTATTCAGGTCTTCTGCCCATTTTAAATCAGATTATTTGGTGGGGGGTGGTGCTGAGTTGTGTAAGTTCTTTATACTTTTGGGCTATTAAGCCCTTATTGGATATATAATTTGAAAATATCTTCTCCCATTCAGTAGACTGCTTTTTTGATTGTTGATGATGTCCTTAGCTGTGAAAAGCTTTTTATTTTGTTGTACTCCCATTAGTTTAATTTTGCTTTTGTTTCCTCTGACTGAGAAGACATTTCTAGAAACATATTGCTTTAGATGATGCTAAAGAAATTAGTGCCTCTGTTTTCTTTCAGAAGTTTTATGATTTCAGGTCTTACTTTAGGTCTTTAGTTCATTTCGAGTTAATTTTTGTATATGGTGTAAGGAAGCAGTCCAGTTTCAAACAAGAGAAAACCCATAAGGCTATCAGCTGATTTTTCAGCAATAACTTGCATTCCAGAAGGGAGTGGCATGATGTATTCAAAGTGCTGAGTGGAAAAAACCTGCAACCAAGGATACCTTACCTGGCAAGGTTTCATTCAAAACATAAGGGAAGGGGAGCCTGGGTGGCTCAGTGGGTTAAAGCCTCTGCCTTCGGCTCAGGTCATGATCCCAGTGTCCTGAGGTCGAGCCCCACATCGGGCTCTCTGCTCCACAGGGAGCCTGCTTCCTCCCCCCTCTCTCTCTCTCTGCCTGCCTCTCTGCCTACTTGTGATCTCTGTCTGTCAAATAAATAAAAATCTTAAAAAAAAAAAAAAACCAAAAACATAAGGGAAGGTAGAGTTTCCCGGACAAACAAAAGTTAAAGGAGTTCATCACCACTAAATCAGCCTTATAAGACTTGTTAAAGGCAATGCTTTGAGTGGAAAGGAAACATCATAATCATGAATAAGAAAACTAGGAAAGGAAAAAGTTTCATAGGTAAATTCAAATATATAATAAAGAGTAGATAAATCACTTGTAAAACCAGTATGGAGGTTAAAGCATAAAAATAAAAAGAAAAAAAAACAGTATAATCAATTATATCTACAAAAAATCAGTCAAGGGATTCACAAAATAAAAGAATGTAAATTATAATGTACATAAAACGTGGGGGGGGATAAAAATTTAGTGCTTTTAGAATGTAACTTCAGCAACCATCAGCTTTAATATAGACTGCTGTATGTATAAGATGTCCTATATGAACATAATTATAACCACAAGAGAAGAAAGGAACAGAGAACTACAAAACAACTGTAAAACAACAAAATGGCAATAAATACAAACCTATCAAAGATGACATGTATATACATATATATAAATATAAATGGACTAAGACTCCAACAAAAGACAGAGTGACTGAATGAATAAAAAAGCAAGACCCTTCCATATGCTGCCTACAAGAGATCATTTCAGACCAAAAGACACATGCAGATCAAAAGTGAAGGGACAGAAAAACATTTACCATGCAAATGGCATCAAAAGGAAAGTTGGGGTAGCAATACTTACATTGGACAAAATAAACTTTAAAACAAAGACGATAACAAAAGACAAAGGAGGAGACACTGCATAATGATACAGGGAAAATCTAGTAAGAGGATATAACAATTATGTGTTCAACATGTGACACCTAAATACATAAAGCAACTATTAACAGATAAAAAAGGAAGAAATTAACAATAATACAATAATAGTAGAGGACTTTAACACCTCATTTACATCAATGGATAGACCATCCAGACAGAAGAGCAATGAGTAAATAGCGGCTGTGAGACACATTAGACTAGATGGACCTAACAAATATATTCAGAATATTCCATTCAAAAATAGCAAGTTATAAATTCTTTTCAAGTGCACAATAAATATTCTCCATAATAGATCATGTTAGGCCACAAATTGAATCTCAATAAATTCAAAAATACTGAAATCATATCATGCATCTTTTTTGACCAGAAAGGTATGAAAGTAGAAACCTATCATTAGAAAAAAGTCTGGAAAGAGCACAAATACATGGAGCCTAAATAATATGCAACTAAACAATGACTGGGTCAACCAGAAATCAAAGAAAAAATAAAATACATGGAGACAAATGAAAACATAATGGTCTAAAATCTTTGGGATGCAGCAAAAGCTGTTCTAAGAGAAGTATATGCAATACAAGTCTACCTCAGGAAAGAAGAAAAAATCTCAAACAACCTTATGCCTAACAGAGCTACAAAAAAGAAGAACAAACGAAGCCCAAAGACAGAAGGAAATAATAAAGATTAGGGCAGAAATAAATGAAATAGAGACTAAACAAACAATAGAAAAGATAAATAAACCAGGAGCTGGTTGTTTGAAAAGACAGCAGAATGATATACCTTTAGCCAGACTTATTAAAAAAAAAAAAGAGAGAAAGAGAGAGAGAGAACTCAAATAAATAAAATCAGGAATGAAAGAGAAATAGCAACTGACACCACAGAAATACAAAGGATTATAGGAAAATATTATGAAAATATGAAAAATAATATGCCAAAAAATTGAACAACCTAGAAGAAATGGATATATTCCTAGAAATATATAACCTTCCAAAACTGAATCAGGAAGAAATAGAAAATTTAATTATTTAATTATTTAATTATTTTTATTTATTATTTAATTATTTTTTATTAACATTTAATGTATATATAATGTATTAGTTGCCCTGGGATACAGGTCTGTGACTCGTCAGGTTTACACACTTCACAGCACTCACCATAGCGCATACCCTCCCCAATGTCCATAACCCAGCCACCGTATCCCTTCCTCCCTACCCCCAGCAGCCCACAGTTTGTTTCGTGAGATTAAGAGTCTCTTACAGTTTGTCTCCCTCCCAATCCCATCTTGTTTCATTTTTTCCTTCCCTACACCCCGCCTGCCTCTTTTCTCACCTGCCCTTTTTCCCACCCTACATCCCCAGCCTGCCTCTCAAATTCCTCATATCAGAGAGATCATATGATAATTGTCTTTCTCTGATTGACTTATTTCACTCAGAAGAAATAGATAATTTGAACAGATTAATTCCTACCAATGAAACTGAATCAGTAATCAAAAAGCTTACAAACAAAAGCTCAGGACCAAATGGCTTTACAGGTATATTCTATCAAATATTTAAAGAAGAGTCAATACCTATTCTTCTCACACTATTCCGAAAATTAAAAAGGAAGAAATTCCTCCAGATTTATTCTACAAGGCCAGCATTACCCTGAAACCAAAACCAGATAAAGACACAACAAAAAAGGAAAACTACAAGCCAGTATCTCTGATGAATAGAGATGCAAAAATCCTCCACAAAATATAGACAACCCCAAAGACTCTTCCAAGAAAACTACTAGAACTGATAAATGGATTCAGTAAAGTCACAGATAAAAAATTCATATATGGAAATCTGTTGTATTTCTGTACACTACTAATGAAATAGCAGAGAAATTTAGAGAACAATCCCATTTACAACTGCACCAAAACCAACAAAATTCCTAGGAATAAACTTAACCAAACAGGCAAAAGATCTATACTCTAAAAACTGTAAAACACTGATGAAAGAAATTGAAGATGACACAAACCAATGAAAAGGTATTCCATGCTCATGGATTCGGAGAACCAATATTGCTAAAATGTCCATACTACACAAAGCAATCTACAGATTTAATACAATCCTTTTCCAGAGGCCAACAGTTTTCACAGAACTAGAACAACAACAAAAAAAATCCTAAAATTTGTATGGAACCACAAATGTCCCCAAACAACCAAGCAATCTTGAGAAAGAAGAACAGAGAGATATCACGATCTTAGATTTCAAGATATACTATAAACCTGTTATCATCAAAACAGTATGGTACTGGCCCAAAAATAGACGCATAGATCACTAGACCAGAATAGAGAGTGCAGAAACAAACCCATGCTTCTCTGGTCAATTCATCTTCAACAAATTGTGCTGGGAAAACTGGACAGCTATATGCAAAAGGGAAAGATATTTGACATTCACTTTCCTTGCACAATCTAATTGTATTATATAGTCAAGACTAAGAGGTTGAAATATGTGTATCCAGTTTTGCTTTGGTGAATCTTCTAACTAAAATTATAAAAATCCTCAAATTTATAAACTATGACCCAGAACAAAAATACCAAACTCCACCCAATTCTAATAAATAACATTGGTTTTTGTGTAGGGTTATATTGTCTCTTCCATCAGTTTTTCTTAAATCTACCTCGTATTTCCTTTGTGCTTATTTTTGTCTTGAAATTCATCCCATATGTTCAATATGTATAAAGAAATAAGGTTGAAAATGCTAGCAGAGGACATATAGGATTTACAATTACAATGAAAAAAAAAACACAGGAATCATTTTAACTCAGTGGATAGAAGATTACAAATATGTACAGGATATATTGTTCAAGAGAAGATATGATTATAAAGGATGACAAAGTTTTGTTCTTTTATGGTTGAGTATAAATGTAAACAGAGAAGAAAAAGTGATCTATAACACAGTATTTAAGAGTTTGGCTAAAATATTCAACATCTCTTTTGGGTACCTATTCTTTTTTTTTTTTTTTTTTTTTTAAATAGACATATAGCTTTTTTTTTTTTTTTCAGTGTTCCAAAATTCATTATTTATACACTCTTGATATTAGCTCAGGGAATTACTAGGAGTTACTAGAAAATATATAAAGGTCAGCGCTGATGAATATATCTGCTGATAACACATTGAATGCAACTAGAATTTGCAGGTGCTTTAGAATCTGAAAGTCATATTAAGTGTCTAGGTGTGAAGTAAGGGACCCATGTGATGTTTGTGTTGAGATCATCCTGGAATGGGAGTTCATGCCTCAACACATTTTCAAAGTAGGTGAAAGAGATAAATATATTCTGGAAAATGATATTCAATAGAATTTATGTCACCAATGAGAAAAGGAATATGCTTAGTAGAAAATGCACCCACAGAGCACTAGCTTGTACCCCTTTCAGTCACCATTGACTTAAAGACAAATGAAGTCATGGATAGACTCTTCTCTTGAGTAGAAAAATTCTCTATATAAGACATAATATTTTCCCCACATTTGATTAGACATAAATTCCTTAAGAGCCAAAAGTAACAGAAAGTTGAAAAATGTAATAGTATTTATAATTTCTATTTCCCTTGTCTCCTGATACAACACAGATCCTGTTATTAATGCAAATGCACCCAAAGAAGTATATAAAGAGCAACTGAAGTATTCTACATGGATAACCATCTCAAAGTAGATCATTAAAGTGATTTTTCCTTAAAGTGAGCTCATCTAAATCAAACAGTAACATAAAAATATACATTTCATGGGACACCTGAGTGGCTCAGTCAGTTAAGCGTCCGACTCTTAATTTTGGCTCTGGTCATGATCTCAGGATTGTGAGATCAAGCCCCACAGTGGGGTGTACACTGGGCATGGAGCCTGCTTAAGATTCTCTCTCTCTGTGTGTCTATCTCTGTCTCTCCCTCTGCCCCTACCCACCCCTCTAAAAAAATAAATAAATAAAAATATGCATTTCATAAAAATACAAAAAATATAAATTTTGTGAAATGTGAAACATCTTGAATTCTTTATTCCAATAAAAACTTTTGTAACTGAAGATAGCTGCTTTAATCCTCTCAGTTTTAAAGCTAAATTAGAGACACAGAATATATCAGGAATAGTTATCACTTCAGTTTGTCCCATTTAAAGCTTTCATTGTGTAGTATCACAAAATGCTAGATTTGGGATTAGAAAATCTTGATAAAAAGTGTCTCACCTAAGGAATCTTTTGCACGAAAGTCCTAGATCAGTAGCTGGGTCAAAATGTTTCAGTCCTCCCTATGCTGCCTGAGGCTATCAGTCCTTCATCTACTGGAGAAAACCTGAACCTTACACACTCATATCATAATTGTATCACCTTTTCCTCCCTTCATGTTTTGTCTAGGAATTTTCTAACTTCTCAGTTTTTTCATGCGTTGAATAGTTCAACCTCTCTATTTCTGCATCAGTCTTTATCACAACTCCTGTCATTATCAGGGTAATTTCTGGGTTCATCTGGACATGGAAACCAATACACCAGTTCTTCTTTTTTGTTAACCTCTGCAAGTTCAATTCCCTTCATCATCTAGTAGTTCAACCATCCATTACCACAGCCACACCTTTGATATAATCATCTTCACAACTGCTGTACTTTTAAAATATTCAATTTTTATCTGTCACTTTCTCAGGATGGTCTTCAGGATTCAGAAATAAAGAAGTCTTATGGAGAAATCAGATTCATATATGTCTTAACAATCTTAAAAGCTATGAGAAAGAATAGATAAGTTACTTACAAAGAAATGACAATTAAACTGACAGCATCAATAGACACCAGAAACAAATGGAATAGTGTTTTCAAAGTGCTAAGGGAAAATGATTGTCAAATTAAACTTCCATGTGCAGAATTAATGAGTGAAAGTGAAATAATGATACTTTTAGACACACAAAGTCTGAGAGTTATTCTGCTCATAGACCCCTATTAAATGAACTACCATATTTCACTGGATTTAAGATGTTATCAATTATGTCATGTATCAGCAAAAGAAAAAAAATGCTTTTAATTAAACTATGATATGCCCTCAATTGTAAAGTGCATTCTAATTACAGAGATGTTGAAAATAAGAAAAACTTATATTTTAGAATAAATTAAATTAAAATGGATAGAGGAAATACTTCATCAAAAAGGAGTGAACCCAAGAGGTGAGAATAAGATGTAAGACAATATTGAGCAAGGAAAATTGTAAACATATTTGCAAATGCAAACAAGGCCTGACTATAGCTAGCAATAATTACTGTGTGACCAAAAAAAAAAAAAAAAAAAAGATTGCGCTAAAATGCCAGTACACAATGTACACAATAACATGGAAGAGAGGGAAGAGATCATGTTAATGCTAGTCTGTGGTCCTTATATTATTTGGAGGAAAGGCTAGCAATACTCCAGGGCATTGCTAAATATTTTAATGGTCACCTGTAAAAGAGGAAATAAAATGTTCTATATTCAAACAGGTAGAATAAAAATATGGAAATTTTTATTTATATAACAAATTCAATAGAGCAATGAGAATACATGACTTAGACCTATTTCTGTAAATATATGTAAATCTCAAAAACAATGATGAATGAAAAAAGCAAGCTATGGTATAATACTGAGAACATAAATCCCTTAATTGTGGTAACTAGCCAAACAGCTACTAGTTACTGATTCCTGAATATTACCTAGGTCCATATATAATCTACCCAACAACTGTCAGAAAAAAACCCAACTTTCCATATCACTACATAAATACTCAGAAGTTAGGTATATACTAAGAATGTTACTCCACTCTCTTCGCATAATATAGTTACTAAGTAATTGAGTTCAGTTTCAGCTCCAGGTGTTCTATCTCAAGAAGAATATTTATCTTTAATCACCACCTCCTACTATTAGTTCCCAATCCTTGTACAACAGAATCTCATATATAGCAGGCATTCAGCGAACTTATCTTTTTTTAATTTTATTTATTTATTTGACAGACAGAGATCACAAGTTGGCAGAGAGGCAGGCAGAGAGAGAGGGGGAAGCAGGCTCTCTGCTGAGCAGAGAGCTGGATGTGGGGCTTGATCCCAAGACCCTGAGACCATGACCTGAGCCGAAGGCAGAGGCTTTAACCCACTGAGCCACCCAGGCACCCCCAGTGAACTTATTTTTAAAGGAAGGAAATAAGGGAGACAGAGATAAAAGCTGAGGAAGACAGAGAAGAGTACTGGGAAGCATGGGAAGAAGAAGGAAAGAAAGTTGAGTTATGATGCCAACTCAGGACACTAGTAACCAAACTACCTTTACAACCAGTAGTGCAATTGCAACAGGCTGGGAGCTTTTATGGATGCATTTCCTTGATCAAGTAAATGGAGCAAAATTCCGATGAAAGTCTATATGTGTGTAAAGACTTGGGGAATGTATCATCCTTGCATTCTTGGAAAGAATATACTGAGAAGATATTTGCCATCTGTATTCAGTTTGATGAATATAGTTTGTGTAATTCTGGCATGAAGATATCTGGATAGATATTCTACATTTTCACCTGCCAGGAATGCTGAGGTCTACTAAGAGGTTTCATTCTAATAAGAATGAACAAAATAGATGAGTAAGAAGGGAACAGAGTATACTGATCACTTATGTGAGATTATGAAGATCCAAATATAAATTTCTAGTGGTTTCTCATTGTGGAAATAACAATTCCTCTGAAATAGGGGTCAGTGAATTTGCCCAGAACAGTATATGTAACTTCTTCGACTGCTGTGATTCTACTGACATGTGGGATCTGATTATTTGCTGAGTCAGGTGGGAAAACAGATTTTTTTTTAAGTATTTTTAAGATTTAAGTGACAAACTCGAAGTCCACAGTAGCTTTTTTGTTCAGTGGAATATATGATACTGGCATTTGACTGCTAAAGAACAGTACATGGCTTTCTCATCCTGACTCTATATCTTCAGCATAGCAAAGATTTCTCTTCCCTTGACCTGGGCTTCTAAATCTGGACGGCATGACATCTGGACAAAAGAATAAATAGCAAAACCTCTAGGAGGAAATTAGAAACAAATGATACCAAGATTTTCTTACCTCTCTTGACTACATGGGAGGCATGATATTTCTGAGTGATGATAAGAACTCAAATTTGGATGTTTTCCATTTATATGCCACTGATGACTTGTGGACTTCCTTTCAAGAGGAGAAGCTGATAAAATGAAAATATGGTCTAAATATGTATCAGTTCAGTAATTGCAACCAACACACAGATTTTCATATTTTACCCTATATGTGGGTATTATTTCAAAAATAACTAAATTCATTATTTTCCTATGCAGAAAGATGTACCAGCTAGTAAATAGAGTAAGAATTTTATTCCAGTCTGATGGAATAAGTTCTACCATGCTGCTTCACAGGGATAACACATAAACTGTATTTCTTTTATATATCAGTAAATGAAACATGTATCTTATTTGGGGCCCAGGGGTAGTTTCACACAGATAAACTCTTGTGTTTCCTATTTGTGGATATTTACCATTGGTGATCCAGGGAGTGATTTGTTGTGGTGCAAGGACATGAAAAAATATGAATTATATGATTAAAAATTTAATCTTTTTGAATTATCTTTGAATCCCTTTTTTTCTTTTTGAACAAGAAAGAATATTGAAGGCCCAGTGCCTTTAGCAGAAATAGCACCTTGCTAGAATTTAATAATGTTATTCTCTTTTCAGAGTAGTTACTTTTATTTTCCTCCTTTGCATATCAGTGATTCTAGTTTTTAATATAGACTAGTTACAATTTATTTTCTTATAAATAAATGCATTTAAGTGAAAAATGCAAGTCAATGTAAAGAAAAATATTGGATAGCCGTATAAGTTCTATTTTGGATAAGGCAAAACTTACAAGTTGGATAGAAGAATTTCTGAAATCTGGTACAATACTGTAGTGAGTGTTAAGTGACATAGTATTGATTGACAGAGCAAATTCTTTCTATATTAGCAAATGGAAGTAAAGAATCGCGAATTATCCTCCAAACAATACCCTGAATAAGTGAGTCTTAATAGCCTATGTAATTTTGTGCAGGTGTGTGTGTGTGTGTGTGTCCTAGCTACTGGCACTGGGCACTTTCCTCAGTTGTCTGGTTCTTTTGTAAGCTACAGTACTCTCAGCCTTCCAGTCACTGAGAAGTAGAAAATGTATGCTAATATATTTTACTGTATACCTGTGCAAAACCCATGAGCAGATTCAGAGTATAAATAAAGGACATAAAGGGAAAATATACAATGGGTCTGAGAGTCCTCTCTTTTCCCGTTTGAAGAAGGACTCTGGTACAGAGTTTGTTCTTTTACTGCTGGCTGATTCCCTTTAAATCGTCCATATGTTTTTGGAACTTAGAATGAGGCCAAATGACATTCTGTATTTAGGTGCTGGTCTTCAGGAATGGAAAAGGATTTGTCTAAGTTTTGAAAATCATTATGAATGATGAAGGAACCACAAGCCATTAAGTTGGCTGCTACTGTAACCTCTAGATTGAACAATTCATAACAGCCCCAGTTCATAACCATAGCAAAATTCAGAATTATTCAAGCTTTCTACATAACAGGAACTTAGCTTGTTCCAATGATAAACAGACACACATGAAGGAAAATTCCACTGACCTTCTCTTCACCTCCTCCTCAGAGGCCTAATTGCCTTAAGAAGTAGTGTCAAAACAGAACACATACCTTCAGTTTCTGCAGTTTGGATGAGCAGGGAAGTGAATACTTTGCTTTTAAGTAAATGAGAATATGCTTAAATTGTTGCATAATGATAAGCCAAACATTGTAATGGTTTAAAAAGATCAATTAACATCTTTCTATATGCAGAAAAATTAAACATAAGTATGGTGGGGGTAATAAATATAGTTGTCTTTTGACAAAAGTTCAAAATGAAAAAAGCTCATTTTGAACGATGGTCAAGATAATTCCTTCAATAGTAGTAAGATATATTGTGTGTGTGTGTGTGTGTGTGTGTGTGTGTGCACATAGAGAGAGTTTGTTGTTCGGAGTGCAGAAAAATAAACTCTAATTTTACTTTGTTTAGGAAATTTAGCAAAATCTACCAAAATTTAAGTTGTGGATACTAACCTAGTTATCTCACTTCTATTAATTTACTTTACTTATATCTAATCAAATATAGAATAATATATGTACATGATATTAGTTAGAGCATGTTTATAACAACAGCAATTTAAAAAAACCTAGGAACAGATATCTGTCAACAAGAGACTGGATAAACTAGCTGTAGTATAGCCATTCCTTGAATACTATACAACTCTAAAAACTAGCAAATAATACCAAAAATAGTAAGGTAAATATATATGTAAGCACATGGAAGAATTTCTTGATCTATTACATCAATAAATAAATTGCAGATATTTTAAAATAAGCAAACCAAAAAATAATACACATACATACATACATACAAACATGCACACAAACATATTCATACATACATGTCTTTATTTCTATGTACTGGCTTATATTTTATAAATACCAAATCACCTGGGATGTTATTCACCAAAAAGTTAGCATTAGTGGAGAGCTACCATTATGACTTCATGGGAAGTGCAGTCCGTTGGAGAGTGATAGCAGAGCAGAAGAACATGATAGAAATGTTTGCAGCTCTTGGGAAATATTTATGTGAACTCCTAAGTATAATTGGGTAAGACTTTGACAGAGTTTGGAAGTCCTTTATTAGCAAAGTAGGGAGCAAACACACATGATTTGGGAGTTGCTTAAATGTGACTACATGCATTCTATAAATTCTAGAAAATGTGAGTTATAATTTTGTTTTTTAAATTTTTCACTTAATTGTTTGATATCAACTAACAGGTGTAGGAGTTGTATGAAAAGGTCTGTACATGAGTTAAGTTTGATGAGGTATTTCACCCACAGGGCACTCAAACATTAAGACTAATACTAGTAACAATCATTTATATAGAGTTTGATGATTGACATAATGTGTTCATACAACAGTATCTTGTTATAGTCAAATGTCATGAAATTAAATAATGCATCTACTTCATTAGTGTTATACCATGTTAGATACATCAACTATGAGTGGAAACCTTATGGAAAAGAAAGGAGAGAGATGTATTTAACAATTTTGATTTTGTAGTAACTTGAAATGAGTTAACCAAATCATTTTGTACTATGGGTTAAGATTAGGAAGGAAAACTTTAGTCATACATTAAGATTTAAAACAGAAATAATAAATGAATGAATGTGAGTTTTGTGACACAAATATGATTCTGAAAAGTACAAAGCATGGTTACACAAAAGTCCTGGTAAAAATTACAACACATTTTTTTCTTTCAAATATCCATAAGCCACAATCTATACTATTATTTTAAGAATAAAAACAAGTGCCATTCCAAATGTAAACCAAGATTTTTCTGGATTAGTAGTTTTAACTCTACTATTTTATAGAGAAGTGGCCTTCATTTTGAGAAAATGGTATATGAAGACCCACGAAAGTGTTTGAATTAATTTTCATGTTTGAATGAGGTATCTCAAAACAGAAGATGTGATAAAGGAGGAAGGAAAAGGAAAGAGGAAGAGGAAAATAGGTGGGAGGTTGTTTTCAAGAATGTCAAAGAACTATTTCAATATCTATTGTAAATGTTTATTTCAAATCGAAAGTGGTACAGAGAGGAAGTTTATAAAGAATTCAGGGGAAAGAACTGATTCAACCCAGGAGTTTCCTTAGTCTACCAAATACAATTCTTTTCTTCTTCCTTTTCTTCTTCTTCTTCTTCTTTTTTTTTTTTTTTTGCATACAATGTTATTTTAGGAATTCTATTTCCTTTTTTTAAAAACAGGAATTAAAAGCAATACAATTTAGAAGCTACTGATTTCTTAAGTTTCTCCTAATCCATAGAAATTCTCTTTAGGGGAAAGGACTCTATAACTAGTATCCATTCAATATTTGTTTCTTAAGGAAAAGAGCAGTAATAACAACAAAAGTAAAACTGATTGTCAATTTTACTAGAATGCTTCCAGCAAAATGAGCTTTGTCCCTATGTAGGTAACATCAAATCAGCTGACAATTTAAGTAAATTCTAGTAACAAAACAAAGTAGTTGTTCTACTAAATAACCAGAAGAAATTGAAGGAAGAAAATAATTAAATTAGTAGAAATTTCACTCAACCCAATTGATTGAATAGTTTTATTTAGATGACCTGGTAATCTTGGTTCACCCTAATAAGAACACATTTTACTCTAGGCAGAATTAAAGGTAAAAAAAAAAAAATATAAAAAAAAAAAAAAAAAATCCTCAGAGGCAAAATAGTTCAAACTGGGCAAATTTTATTATAGTGAATTTCTGGAGGGTGTGTAAGTTCTTTTGTAGAGTAGGAATGAAACCATATATTAACTATTTTTCCAAATAGGCCTTCAGTATTTAGACATAGTTTTTCTAAATAGAAAATATGCAATAATTTCCTATAAAAGAACTTTGATCAAGGTCTCTCATTTTTATGATTAGATAATGTGTTGCTCATGTGGCTTTTTCCAGATATAAACAAAGAGAATGAAGGAAGCCCTTATAGTCACTTGCACTGGTATTTGGCTGACTCTCTGACTGACCACATGATCCAAAACGCAGTTACAGTGCCATGTAGGAATCTGTACCAAGGGACTAATTTTTGTTCCCTTCACATTCAGCTTCTTCAGCATCTTTTATCTTTCATTTAAATAGAGTAGTAACAGGATATTTTTATTCCTGTCCTTTTTTGTGGTTTTTCCTTTTGCTTTTTTTTGCTTTCATAAAAAATAAGGAATTATTCAAATAGATAATATGGTGGCTGGTGAATATACAATTTATGTGGGTTTCTTGGGGCTCAAAACTCTCTATTGTATCTCTAATATGCTAGTTGATATCACTAGTTGATAAAGTGTTTATTTTTTTAATTTAATTTAATTTTGCAAGTGTTCCAGGATTCATTGTTTATGCACCACACCCAGTGCTCCATGCAATATATGTTTAATAGATTTATCTAAATCTAGGAAAAGTGCTTGCAAAGCTTTAAAATATCACCATACTTTAAAAAATTGCTTTTAATTTAAATTCAATTTAATTAACACATAATGTAGTATTAGTTTCAGAGGTAAAATTTAATGATTCATCATTTGCATATAATGCCCAGTGCTCATTCCATCACATGCCCTCCTTAGTGCCTATCATGCAATTACCCCATTGTCCCACTCACCACCCCTCCAGCAGCCCTCAGTTTGTTTTCTAGAGTTAAGAGCCTGTTATGGCTTGTCTCCCTCTCTGTTTTTGTCTTATTTGTCTTTCCCTTCGCCTATGCTCATACTTTTTGTGTCTTAAATTCCACTTAGCACTATACCCTCTAGTTTCATCATGTTGTTGCAAATGGCAAGATTTCATTTTTCTTGATGGCTGAGTAATATTCCATTGTATATATAAACCACATATTCTTTTTTTAAAAAAATATTTTATTCATCTATTTGTCAGGGAAAGAGCACAAGCAGGAGGAACAGCAAGCAGAGGGAGAAGGAGGCTCTCTGCTAAGCAAGGAACCTGATGCAGAACTCAATCCCAGATCCCTGAGGTCCTGACCTGAGCTGAAGGCAGATGCTTAACTGACTGAACCACCACCCAACCATCCTACCACATCTTCTTTACCCATTCTAGGCTCTTTCCATAGTTTGACTATTGTGGGCATTGCTGCTAAAAACATTGGACTCCATGTGCCCCCTTTGAATCACTATGTTTGTATCCTTTGGATGAATGCCTAATACTTTAATTGCTGGGTCATAGAATAGTTCTATATTTAATTTTTTGAGGAACCTCCATACTGTCTTCCAGAGTAGCTGCACCAGCTTGCATTCCCACCAACAGTGTAAAGAGGGTTTCCCTTTCTCCACATCCTCACCAATATCTGTTGTTTCCTGAGTTGTTGAATTTAGCCATTCTGACCCGTGTAAGGTGGTATCTCATTGTGGTTTTGATTTGATGCCAAGTGATGTTGAGCACTTTTCCATGTGTCTGTTCACCATTTGGATGTCTTCTTTGGAGAAATGTCTGTTCATATCTTCTGCCCATTTCTTGATTGAATTATTTTTCTTTGGGTGTTGAGTTTGGTAAGTTCTTTATAGATTTTGGATATTGGTCCTTTGTATGATAAGACACTTGCAAATATCTTCTATTCTGTAGGCTACCTTTTAGTTTTGTTGATTGTTTCTTTTGCTGTACGAAAGCTTTGAAGTCCCAATAGTTCATTTTTGCTTTTGTTTCTCTTGCATCTGGAGATGTGTCTAAGCAAAAAGTTGCTATAGCCAGGTTGAAGAGGTTGCTGCCTGTGTTCTCCTTTAGGATTTTGATGGATTCCTGTCTCACATTTAAGTCGTTCATTCATTTGAGTTTATTTTACTGTATGGTGTAAGAAAGTGGTCCAGTTTCATTCTTCTGCATGTGGCTGTCCAATTTTGCTGACAGCATTTGTTGAAGAGCCTATCTTTTCTCCATTGGATATTCTTTTCTGCTTTGTCAAAGATAAGTTGACCATAGAGTTGAGGGCCCATTTCTGGTGATCTCTGTGTCTGTTTTCGTGCTAGTACATTACCGTCTTGATAACTACAGCTTTGTAATAGAGCTGGAAGTCCTGCATTGTGATGCCTCCAGCTTTGGTTTTCTTTCACCACACTTTTTTATCCTCCTTATATCAGTTACTTTCTTCAGACAAGCCCCCAAACTGTACCTCTTATCTTTTATAAATGTTCTAGATGTAAGGAAGACAGAGATAAAAGACAGTCTGTGCTCTCAAGAAACACAGAGACTAGAGAAGACCATTGTGTATCATATCATATATAATATGGAGTGATGCCATAAAATATGTGGTACGATGAAGGATATAATTAGTTATAATTGGATATAAAAGGATATAATGTGAATAGGATATAATTGGTGCTCAGAGGAGGAGTATCTAACCCTATATTGGATATAGAAAATTATCCAAAGAAAGTTTATTTGTTTATTTGTTAATGAGATCTAAACTGAGTTTGAAGATTAAGTTGAAAAAGACAGGTAGACAAAGTGGAGACATTATTCACGACCTAGAGATGTAAACCTGTAGGACACTTCCAAGGAACAACAAGTAAGTTTATTTTGTTGGAGGGGACACATTTAGAAGCTGCTGCAGGTAAGACTAAATAGATAGCACAAGCCAGATTATGAAGGACCATCTCTGCTGAGATAAGAACGTTTTATTCTGAACATATAGAGAGCCTTTAGAGGGCTTTATGGGGATGGCTTGAGCAGACATGCATTTGGGGGAATAATGGCATGTGGAGAGTGGAGAGCATAGCAGAACTGGAGGGTTGGGTACAGAAATGTGTGATGAGCAGCAGAAAAATTAGTTAGGGGTCTCTTTGCAATGATTTAGATTTGAAATAGACTAGTGACACCGGGAGAAGAAAAGGAGTTAGAGCTGAGGTATTTAAGCAAGTTGTGTACTAAGGCTTAATAATGAATTAGAGATTGAGGGAAAGTGGAAGAAAAGAGGAGTACACTCAGGTTTCTTGTTTGGGAGACTGGATGTGAGTGCTTTTCCTTCACATTGCTTAAAGCCTTTACTTCCCCCCCCTTTAAATCTGTCCTTCCACCCATTTATTCCTTTAATATCATACCTCCCCTTGTCCTCATCAATGAAAAGCTGGAAAGATAAAGTGCCATGAACTATTCTACTCCATTCCAGTTAGGTATATAATTTTCACTAAGACTTAACTGGTTATTACTCTGAGGGACTTTTTGTTTACCTGTCATTCTTAAATGTGGTAAAGAGTATCTACTAATAGAAAAACCAACCAGTGACAAATTGTGTTAAATAGATCCATCCTAGTGGAAGAATTTATTAAGACATAATGATTGATATAGAACATTGAGATACTAAAATATGCTGTGTAAATTTTCTGGAAATTCCAAGTGCATAAACTTTTCCTTCTTCATCCAGAAAACCAGAAATTTAGGACACGTGTTCACAATAGATGAGAAATAGATCTCTCATATACGTTACAGATGTAGACTATTTCACACATAATTTTAGTTCTCTAAGGCCGTGTACCAAGAATAATTATTATGTTTGGTACTAATATGAGAGGACAGTATTTTCTCAGTAGAACTCCACCTCATTTTTTATCAAATTATTTTACTTAATAGCCACCTATACTACATACTATATTATGTGATTATATGTATTACATATTATATTTAGTATATTAGCTCAGTTGGCTAGAATATGGTTATTGTAGAAGAGTTTGCTAATTTCTCATATTACCCATTCAATTGTTCTTTCCTTTTGTGATAGACCCTCCCTGCATGACCCCCCAGCTATATTCCCTATTGCTTAGCATCCCTTTTAGCTTCTTATAGCTTGTAACTAAATTCTTTCTAGTGGGATATGGGTAGAAATATGTATAACTATCAGGTCTTGTCCTTAAAAATAATATGTCTTGGTCACCTTTCCTCCCCCTCCCCCGTCTTCTCCCATTGGTTGTTCTTGCAAAAAGCAAGAACAGGAAATTTTCTTCTACCCCAGATAGAAGCCCCATGATAAAGAAAGCAGTGTCAACCTGCCAGCTTGGGTCCTGGATTACCCTGTCAAAGCTGCTCATTAACTATTTTCTCCTGCAGAGTTATATGAGAGAGTAAGACACATCTGTCTTCTTCATGGCACCATATTTTCTGTCTGTTATAGAAGCTTCTTCTCTCTCCAGACTCATACTGGTGATCATGACAAGGTTTGCAGCTCCAGTGTAACACAGCCAATGGTTTTCACATAAGAACAACTGTCTCAAACATATGTTATAAAAGGAACAAGTTTTTCAAAGAAACTGGGCAGGGTTGAGGGCAGATGGATGCAGATACATCATAGCAAAATGATCACGAGGACTGGAAAAATAATGATGAATCACATGGGTTGTTTTTGTTCCCACTGTTCTCTATCTCCCACTCCCAAACTTTCATTAACTCCAAGCTCAACATTTAGAAATTGAGTATGTGGAAGATGGGCCATCAAAACAATATTCTATCTGGAATTTGAGACTGGTTCCTAACTCTTAGCTACACTGATCACTGCCCATGACATAGAGGGTAACCACCCTATGATTGATGAAACGCTTAATGTGCATGTATCAAAAAACACTGAATTGATAAACTTTTTTTTGTACTGTGAGTAAAACCTACAAACGGGCACAGCTGGTCAGCAACTTGGTCATTTGGACTTTCCATTCTGAAAAAAATCCTTACTCATTTTCACTTCTTGCCTCCTACAAACTACATTTGGATTTTACACGTTAGACTATGACATCTCACTTCTAAAAACTAAAATGTAAAGGTTTGGGCGGTATTATTCATCAGCTTGTTTAAAAATGCATTTGAATTCATATTTATAGCATCATGCAAATATAAATATCATGAAGCAAGAATAAACACTGTGCCTTAAAGTGTCTCATTCCAAGAGTGTGTGGAAACCTTTAGAAGTGGGCAATAGAAAAATCACACTGCCTAATTTTATTTATCATCTACCCCTTGAGGAGTGGGCAGACTAGAAAATTTGTGCATTTCTTCAGAAGTCAGCTTCATCTGGAAATAGGACAAGGTGTGAAACTGAGAGTAAAGTCTCAAAGTAATGTGGTTGACAGTGCAATATGAATTAGTGTAATGTAGATTATTTTTCCCTTAGTTCACAGAACCTCCAGCGCTACCAAAAAGCATAATAGAATTCCCTCCAAAAATAAAGTTGATCTTCAATTCATGACTTTTCAGAGTTGATTACCATGGTACCAAGATGGCATATGGGTTACAAATGCCAACATTAGTTTTTCAGTAACAAACTACGGACTCAGTAGAGGTTGAAGTGAGAGCTTAAAAATTTAGGGCCTCATATGTTCAGCATTTCTGCAAAACTTGAATGGAAGTCTATGTTTTGACAGATTAATGTTGACTTTAACTAAATCAAAGAAATTGTATTTGAATATAATTGAGCAAAGCATGCAAAATATATTATACTGTTTAAGGAGCAGAGTGAATTCTTAGGTCTGGATAAATTATCATTGGTTTTACAGAGATTAAAAAAAAGTCTGAGGGGTGCCTGGGTGGCTCAGTGGGTTAAAGCTTCTGCCTTCGGCTCTGGTCATGATCTCAGGGTCCTGGAATCCAGCCCTGCATCGGGCTTTCTGCTCAGCAGGGAACCTGCTTCCTCCTCTCTCCCCCTGCCTCTCTGCTTACTTGTGATCTCTGTCAAATAAATAAATTTAAAAAAAAAACCTTAAAAAAAAGTCTGATAAGGAATATGACTATTTTCTTAGTAAACAAAAGAAGTACCTGTTAGTAACTCTTTAAAGAGACTTCTCCATCAATTTCAAAGAAATACACCTACCAGCAAAAAGAGAATACTCTTGGGGTGCCTGGGTGGCTCAGTGGGTTAAGGCCTCTGCCTTCGGCTCTGGTCATGATCCCAGGGTCCTGGGATCGAGCCCCACATCGGGCTCTCTGCTTGGCAGGGAGCCTGCTTCCTCCTCTCTCTCTCTCTCTGCCTGTCACTCTGCCTACTTTTGATCTCTATCTGTCAAATAAATAAATAAAATCTTAAAAAAAAATGAAAGAAAATACTCTTGTACTACTTAGTAAGACTTACCTAAAATAAATTTTCCTCATTTTTCCATCAGTATTTTCATTATTCCATACTAGAATGACTTAAAAAATTGTGGAGTGATTTACTTAAAATTCAGAATTTTACTGAAGTTAGAATTTTTAAAATTTAGTTTTCTTTTTTTAGTTTTTCTTTTCTTCTGGTGTAAGTAAATAAGTGAGGTGGTGGAATAAGAAAAGAAATACAGAGTGGTACTATATTTAGAAGTTATCTTTTGAAAACATTACTACTTTTTCAGAAAAAAACATTCTTAAAGGGTCAGAGAATAAAACTGTAAGGGAGGAGTTGTAAAGCAAAATATAAAAGTCAGTAGTAGGTGTAATTTATTGGTCCTAAATGACTACCTAGTTTTGAGAAATAGTTAACTTCCATTTGGTCTGAATAGAGTATCTGGGATGATAAACAAATAAGTCTATTTGACTGGGAGGACAGATAGCAAAATAAATTAATATATCCAGAGATTGAATGATAAATACACTTCTCCCTTGATAGTACATTTTTCCAAAGAATTTGAGATTGTTTATAATGACCATCTTTACTTAGAAACCCCTTTATCAAGATGGCAGGAACTCAGCCTGAATTAAATATACATCATTTATGTCTCTTAATTTTAGTCAAGTTCTTATTTTTTTAACACAGAATCATCCTTTGTTGGCATGCAACAAAAGACAGGAAAGTAAGATGTAAAATATAATGTATATTTATCATAATCTGAAATAGACAAATGTATTTTTATTTGGATTTTTTTTTTTGGAAACCTACACACATGTATCAACATCAATTGTAAGAATATAATATTCTTGAAACTTATTAAAAGACATATAAGTCACTCAGTCCAGGAAACTAGGGATGAAAAATACTAGGACAGGCCCATGTTTTTCCCCTAATAAATAAAAATTTTTAACATGGCTCTAGGATATTTTCTGCCTATGAGCACAGTATATTATGGGAAAGAATTGAGCTCTAGGTATTTCAGTAACTACAAATATCTTAAGATTGGAGATATTTTGTGTATAGTGTATATTTAACCACATACTCCAGTTCCCATATCACCAACTGATAATGGACTATTCAGCTCATATATTCTATTAATTTGGCCCACCTGGAACTAAACTTTTCTTTCTTTCTTAATGGATAGATTCTACTCTTGTCCTTATTTTATTACTATTACCACCTCTTTCCTATTGTTCTGGATTAGAATTATCCAAGTCATATTTGATTCCAGGCTTTTTCACTCACCTTTCTCATCTGCACAGCAATTTACAACTTTGCACACTTGGTAGTACTTGTTTTCTCCTTTCCATTTCAACTTCCATTTGGTCTAGAATCCTAAAGTCTCACCCTTAAACTCATACCTACACTTTCCAAACTTCTTTCTTTGCCTCTAATATCTTTTCTCTTTAAAAACACTTTGTACATTGTTGCAAAATTAATTTTCCTTAGATATCATTTCCATCATTCCACTTATGTGTTTGATAATGTGGGGGACCCACAGCCCTGAATCTTGGGCTTCCTAACTCTGTGCCAGCGGATGTGTAGTGTCACTCTCCTGCCTCACTTTCAAGTGTGAAAATGACAGTGTTGGACAAGTCATTCTCCAAGTTTGCTCTATCACATGTTCTGTTGTGATTATGTGGTCCTATGAGCAACCTGGCCTTCCCACTACCTATAGCAGCCGTTCTCAAACTTGACTATACAGAAGAGTCACCTGCTATATTGTTATTTTCCATTTCCCCTCTCCCATATATTCTTTTTTTTTTAAAGATTTTATTTATTTACTTGACAGACAGAGATCACAAGCAGGCAGAGCAGCAGGCAGAGAGAGAGGGGGGAAGCAGGCTCCCTGTTGAGCAGAGAGCCAGATGAGGGGCTCTATCCCAGGACCCTGGGATCATGACCTGAGCTGAAGACAGAGGCTTTAACCCACTGAGCCACCCAGGCGCTCCACTCTCCCATATATTCTTTATCCTTCTCTACTTTGTCTCATGCCCCAGGAGGATAACCCCCACTGAGTACACCATCTAGGTTCCCTTGCCCACTGGTTTCTCCCAGGATTTGGCCAATGGGAGATGCTGACAGAAGACCAGTGTACAGGAGGAGAGTGTCAATGTATTTTTTTTTTTTTCCCTTTAAGGAAAAAAAAAAATTGCCTTTAAGAAGGGAAGATCTTGGTCTTTTTCTGTTTGGGAATCACATCTCTAGCAATAATTTTGTCCCTCTGACTATAGCTCCTACCAGGAGGCCAAATGGATTCCAGATATTACTAATATCTGCCCACCTTCTCCTTAACACTGAGTCTGTTGCATTAACCTTGCTTACACTTCTGCAAGTTGTCCCTTCATTAAACCTTCTTCATTTAAATCCTTTTTCTGGGATCCTGATCAGTAGATGGGAAGAGGTATTTGTTTTTTTTGTTGTTTTTTTTTTTTTTACTACCAATACTCCAATCAGTAGAATCAGAAACCTTGCAAGTGGGGCCCAAGTAGAAGTGATTTACAAAAGCTCCTCCTGATAGATTATAAAGTCCAAACATTTTATATCTTATTCAAGGTCATGTGTCATCTGATACCAGCTCATCTTTTTGATCTTTTCCATCTTTTGCAGATACTACAGAAAAAACAGTCTCTCACAACAAAATTTGGCCAGATAATAATTTTGCCAGTAGGCTAATTTAAAGAAACATCAACAAGTACAAATGAACATAACATATGCTAGACACACTGCTACATGGTAAAAAAAAAAAAAAAATACTTCCCAAAGTGGATCAATACTGGAGTCAGGGGGAATTATCAGCACAAAATCTTCTAAAAAGAAGTGACTTTAGATTTAATGAAATATTTTAAGAAGGACAGGTCTGTCAAGGTATCATATTCTTCTTAGTTTTCTCATACCCGTGAAATGCAAAGTCTCAAACCATCATATACACAGTTTTCCAGTAGGTATGTTTCTCTTTTAATTTGGTTGGTTATTAAGAAGTACCATATTTGACTTTCACATTTTCTCACTTGCCTTGATTACCATTGGTTTACAAGCAAAGAAATGGACAAATAAGTTGGCAGGTAGGGTCAAAGAAAAAAGAGATACCACCGTTCTTCAGTTACACAGGAACTGGTGATATTTGGAGCAAACACGTGGTGGCTAGTGCCTTTAGTTATTTATAGTTCTAGGATGGATTCTCGGATGCTTTCAAGTCTTGATTGTCTGACAGATCATTTCTTCCTTGCGCTTGTCATAAAGGTTTATTTCAACTCCTCTAATCTCAGCTGGATGGCCACCACTCACTGCTGGTGGGAAGTGGTTTCAAATCAGTAGGTCAATCCAATCTTTTGGGGATAAAACCATTTATTCAATAGTTATAGAATGCCAACCACAACCAACCAGAACACCGTAAATCTGATGTCTGGAGCTGGTCATTAAAACAAGACTTTACCAGATGTGGTCCTTATTTGAGTTAGTAATAACACTGGTAAAATGAAATGAATAATGTGGCTGTTATATAATTTATTTACTCCAGATCCATATGCAGAATAGCTGCTTGAGGATTTGAAGTTTGATTGCAATATGTTATGGCACCATTATCCCTACTTGTGTTCTGTTTCGGATGGGGCGGAGGATACAGTGGTAATGACCACTATGAGTAATTTACCTGAAGCACAGCAATTAATATCACTGTTGTTCTCTTATTGCTCACAGATAAAACAGATCTTGGCCAAATTACTAAAGTAATTTAATAATTTCACTGCCTAAAAGAAGAGGCAAATGGATGTCAGTTTTGAGTTAGAGTATTTTACCAGAAGAACCTTTTATTCCAGTTAGTGGGATATATTCTAGGGTGGTCAGCTCCTGCATAGAGGAGAACAAGATGGTAATGTTTGATCAGTTATACCTTAGCCAGTTTAGTCAAGTGTAAAAATGTGAAACACTTCCCAGGAAAAGAGTTACTTTGATTCATAAAGAATCTTTCCTCTGGGGCGCCTGGGTGGCTCAGTGGGTTAAAGCCTCTGCTTTCGGCTCAGGTCATGATCCCAGGGTCCTGGGATCGAGCCCCGCATCGGGCTCTCTGCTCAGCGGGGAGCCTGCTTCTTCCTCTCTCTCTGCCTGCTTGTGATCTCTCTCTGTCAAATAAATAAATAAAATCTTTAAAAAAAAAAAAAAGAATCTTTCCTCCAATATGAACTTTGTAGTTTTTTGTTGCATAGGATGTATTGAGTTGCCATTAGTACCCAGTAGTGAACCAGCCAGTAACTCTGAGGTTTCTAAAAACATTGATGACTTTGGTTCTTCTGGCTACAACCAGATATGGAAAAAATAAAAATTGTATTTTCTCTCCATTTAGTTCTAAGGTTCAAACTTCAGTGTTGAATTAATGTTGTACCCTGTGGGAGGATACCTCCATGGTAGGCCTACTGTTTAATACACATGAAGATTATAAAAGCATGTCAATGAACATGGGTGGGGAGCTTTTTTCAATCAACCAAAATGTATGGTTTATACTATAGTCAAGACACTTGAGGTGCCTTAGGATAAAATAAAATCTTAGCAGGTATTGTGGGTCTTGGAAGGGACTGTGTTACTATGTCATTAGAAAACCATTTTTTTTCAGTCTTTGAATTCTTTAACCAAAAAAAAAAAAAAACCTAACAACTTTGGCAGAGAGAAGAATAGTATGTCTTCTAAACACTAAAAAATTCTCTCAGAGGCCTTTCCAAGATGTTTTGGATGGCTCTCTGCCTCTCCCTCTCTGGCAGCCCCTCTTCATCAGTGTTTGCAGAAGGTCAATAAGCCCTGTGCAGGCGGGTGCTGGGGAGTGCATATGTGAGAAAACCTGCTGTTGTTGCGGTAAATGCAGTGTCCACAAATTCATTAGGAATGCATTTGTTCCTGGAAGTGCTAGCTATTCCGGTAACTGGCTGCCGCCAGTGTTTTTAACCATATTCTCCACTTCTCTGCAGACGGTACAGGGCAGAAAACCAGGCTTCTGTTCTCACTGCCTGCATCAATTTGTAGTTCGTTACTTGATCGGCTCGTTTTACCTTTCGTCTAGTGTAAAGGGCAGTCTGGGACACTGTAGTTATGTCTGGGGCCTCCTTATTAGACTTTATGATGAAAAGGGGCTCTCTAGGGTAACGAAAACCATGAATCTACTTATTCGGCTCTAAAGAAAATACCGGGCATAAGGAAGAGCTGAAAAATTGTAGGCAGTGTGAAAATTGGAGGAAAATAACTTCTACCTTCCAGATTCTCTCATACACAATAGAAAAAAAATATATATAGTGATTCCTTTAACATGTTAATAATTATTTTATTAAGGATTCTTTTTCTCTCTGAAAAAATAGAAAACATCTCCATTCTTTCTAAACAACACTCTCGGAAGCTAGCTCTCTGAATGGCAATAATACTAATATTACCTGTAAACTAGAAGGAGAAATTTGAAAAAGGCAAAATGAATTGTGTGCTAAAATGGCCAGAACTCTATGGGCATACACCCCCAAAATCAAACACTACTATTTTTAACCTTATCTCACTGCTAAAATGACAGGAAAAAAACAGTACATAAAAATGGGACCCCTACCTCTTTCTAAAACAAAAAAACAAAAACAAAACAAAATAAAAAAAACAGCTCTGGTCTGGCTTTTTTGAAGTAATTCACCTTACGGGGGTGACAACATTGAACTTCCTGTGATAACAGTATCTGACACAACATGGGTTCAGCTTACTTGTAACTGGCACGTTAGAACTCGTGAGAAGTGCGAGGCCCTTCCATCACGAATGAAACACATCTGTCCAGGAAATACACTTCACCGCGCCAAAATGCTTTTAGTGTATCTGCCCCCTGAGTGCCCTCTCAAGCTACAATTCCCTGTCAGCAAGTACCTTGTAATTCCTTTCCTTTTATGTTGATGAAAGTCTTGATCTATTATGCCAATATCGCATACTTTCCAGTCTCCCAGAAACTATTACTCAGTAATACGCACAGGAGATCATGCACCGTTACTTAGACAACCAGTCTCAGCTAAGAGCATCAGGTTTTGCAGAAAAGCTATAGCTAGGTGGTCAGACTTTTTAATATGGCTCAGGTTCCACTTTGGAAAAGGGGGAAATGAAAAAGGAAAAGAAAGAAGGCCAATGATGAGGTGAGATGCTAGAAAAAATGATGCACTGCTTTTCAAGGCAGCCAAGAGGAATGAGTCAAGGAGGGACCTGACTTGCTTTGTTCTCCAGCCTAGTGAGTTGTGACTATATCCAGTGAGTTCATGTTAGGATGAGTCAGAGCTGGAAGTCCCCACGAGGTTCCACTTATATCAGCAGTAGCGGCAGAGCCTCCAAATGAAGGCTGGGTGACCCCTACCCCCATTCTTGAGAAAAGCATAAAAGTCCAGGTTGTCTCTATGTTTTAAGTTACTCAGGCATTCAGAAGTACATCATAGTCACAGTTGCTCTCAAGAGCAAACTGAATTCTTAAGTTCAAGAGTTCTGGAGTTAGCACAATGAGATGTGATGTTCACCTAGACCAAAGAGTCAGGAAATGTGAAGATTCAGGAGTGTCTTGAGTTGAAAATCATCAAAGCTACCACAGTTGATTTCTTGGCGATAGTTTCTAGATGACTCGGTATCATTAGCTGTTGAGGATTTATGCTGACCATGAGCCAGCCACCATGTTTGGTGCTGAGGTTACAGGGCAAGTAATAACTAGCACACCTGCCACTGCTGACTGCATGCCAGGCAATGTTCTAAGCATTTTTACAATATGACCTCATTCAATCTTCACAACAACTTTCAGAGAAAAGTATTACTATGATAGCAGTCTTACAGGTGAGGAAACTGATGTGGGGAGGTTGAAAAGCCTGACCTAGGTTATAGGACTATGAGGTGGCAGAGCAGGCAGTCTGGCTGTACTTATAGGCTCCACTGGTCTCTCACATCCCATGATCATTAAACACAGACAGAAACACTGTCAGTTAAATGACCACCACCGTCACAGTAAATTGATGATAAAATCAAGAAGACAACCCATCCACTTCTGGGTCCCTGACCACTTGTGGTCAGGCCTCTGAAACACAGCCCAATGAGAGCTGAGAAATGTCTATAAGCTCTTCCACAGCCCCAGCTTTGCTGGACAAAATCCAGCCCTTGGAATGTGGCTTTATTTTTTTTAGGTTAATTATTTAATCTTTTGTTCTTGAACTGTTCAATGAAAACAAAATGAAGTCTCACATTCTGAATTCAATATGTCAGATCCTGTATTTTATATCCAAAACCCACTCAAAAGAAAGATGGTATCTTCAAAGGCAGGACTAAAGTTTCATCAGCTCTTTTTCTTTTCTGATATGATGGCATACTGAAGAAACCTGCTTTATTACAGAAGTCTTCGAGAGTTGTGGGAGTTTTAAACCAGAGTCCTCGGTGGATGTTTCTCAATGAATAATACAGGATTTGCAATAGACCTTTTAGCCTCCATGTCCCAGGCATTGTGAGAGGAGGATAATAAATCCCCTGGCATAGGTATAATTCAGATTTTCAACTCCATATTCATGTGATTGTTTAATATTTATTGACAAGTACTATTTGTTGGAGGTCCAAGTCGGCCAAACATTTAAAGTAATTTCCCTCAGTAGAAACTCTAGTTTATAAAAATAACTTGGCAAATAATTTGTAAGTGATGTTCTGAAGTGATCAGCATGCCATCTAAGGAAATGTTGAAGTCAGTATGCTATTTTAAAGAAGGAGCACACAAAAGTTTCCAATACAATTTATTATGAGACAAAGTCGTAGGTGGAAAAAATCATTAATATTATTCTTTGGGTGGATATAACAGATCGAAAAGCACTCCATTTAAAACATGTCACTGCAGGAGTGACTTAATTATTCATTTTGCCTTCTGAGTCATGTGTTCAAGCTTTGTAACCTTTTGGTTAAAAAAAAACCTGCCATTTACATTTTAGTTTGGGAGCTGTTTTTAATAGTTTGTAAAAGGAAGCGAAATGAAAATTTAAGTCACTACCTCTATCATAAAGTAAGACATGGCCCATTTTCTTTTTGATGCAACTCTAATTCTTTCATCTGCTTAATTTGAACGTATATAAATACCTATACAACTAGATGTGTAGTTACATAAACTGTAGCTATATAAGTCAATTACTCTCCAGGGTAGTATTCCAAACACTGCAGGCATTAAATTTCTTTAAGAACTTTACAACTTAGTAGTGGAAAATAAGAGTTGTGTGTCACTCTTTTACATGTGTGATTTTAGGCTGATAATATCAACTGTATATATGAAGAAATCAAAAGAAGGAGCAATCTATTTGAGACCTCGAAACGCTTCGGGGAGAGAATGCATCTGAGAAGGGTTTCTAGCAATGGGCCTGGACAAAAGTCCCTGGAAAGAGGAAATCAGGCCAGTACCTGAGAAATGACCCAAAAGCCAAAACTTAAGATGACATCAGGAGGAAAAAGAGTGGAGAGAGAAATTTAATAGGCACAGAGTGCCTTAAAATATTTAAGGCCAGAAAAGCTGGTTAAACATTAGAATGAATCTTCTAGCTTGTATCTCATCTAATATGGTAAAGACCTTTAGAGAATGGTCATTGAGTCACTGTAGTTGCCCTTTATGCAGGTATGTCACCCAGTGATTTGTAAGGCGGACAAAATAGAATAAAGACTAGAGATGGCAAAGGCCAGTCAGGAGAGAGGAGAAGCAGGGGGAGTAATATGATGGGGTAATGTGATGAACTGACAGGACCCAAAAGGGCAAAGAAGGAATGGAGCAAGAGAGAGGATTTGTGGCGCACGACCGAGGAAGCCTCTCAAAACTCCATCATCTGATTACATTAAACATGGGTTACGAACTTTGAATTTCTACGACTCTTTTAAACCTTGATGAACAGGAGAAACAACCCAAAGAGAAGTATCGGTGCAAAAAAGATAAGCCTAACAGTGAAGCATCTATTTATCCGCGGCCACAGGCAGTTTAATACGTGGGAGGCTGTTAAGAACCTCTCGAAACCACATAGCATATTCACCAAAGTAGATTTGCAGCTTGAAATCATCAGAGCAGATGCATTTCCTATGACCAGGAGTATTACTAAAAATATCCTCCAGGTTTTTTTGTTCCAGATGAAAGTGCTACTTGGGTGAATTTGAGCTTTCAAGTTGAAGGTGCTACTATTGTTACTTAGATGTGTTCTTCTTGTTTGAGAGTGTTACTTCCTGTGGTGTGAGTGTCCCCATGATGACTGTAGCTCATTCTTTGGCCCCTCGCAGAGATTGGGGAAGAGTCTTAGAGCCAAGACTGACAGGGCTCGTGGCTTTCTAAGTTAAGGTCATAGAGAGTGCAGCATTTTGTTGCACCGCTCTCTTCAGCAGTCTCAGTGGAGCAGACCACCCTGGTCACTTACTGCTGTCACTTTTGAGTGACTGACAGCTCAGTTCTGGGTGGATTCCAGCTTAGCACCATGCAAGTGCAGGAGAGTTTGTATCCCACAGACTTGTACTCTAATTTCATGTGGTCCTGTTGCTTACAAACTCATTTAATCTAAGGTGGAGGAATGGCTACTTTAGAAATCTGGCTTCATCCGTTCTATCAAAGGTCGTTATTTGGTTGTATAAATTTAAACCAAGTTGTTGGCAACTACCAGAATGGACATTCAGAAGTAGAGCTACATCCTCATCTCTCCTATCTCTTGCTATCATACTAATTATTAATAACAGTTCATTTCACATATCACATTGGTAATCGATTTGAGAATTCCAATGACTCAGAAATGTACTTGGGTACCTGTTGCATACCAAGCATGTAGCCAGCTCTGAGGACTCAAAAGAAATAAAGACAATAGTTTTATCCTCAAGTGGTTTAGTGTCAAAGCATAAAACCAGAAAAACATACCTTTTCTGAAAATCTTTGTCCACAACTTTAAGAAGATATCTGTTAAGTGTTCACTGAAGCCTTAAGACAGTATAGGTTGGTTACCTGGTCACATAAACTCATGTATGAACTTTCTAAATATTATTTACTTGAGCCTTTTGGATGGCCTTTAACCAGACTTCTAATGTTCCATTTATTTGCTCTCAGAAACCCCACAAAATTGAAACTTCAGTTCCTGGACAGTTTTCATGTTCCCGTTGAAATTATAGGGGGATAAATGGTAATAGAAGGAAGAGGCAAAGCTGATCAAATACTATGTGTCTGAAGAAGATACTCTGCTTTGGGCATGAAGTGGATTAAGAGAGTGGTTGCAATCTTTCATTATTAGTATTTTGCAAATACAGAGCTCCTTCTTAAGGAGTCAAAATTGCTATTCACAACTAAAATTGTTATGATAAGAACTCAAGATAGCTCAGGCAAAAGAATGGTCGTTATGACCTCTGTGAGACCAAAAACACAATGTAACTGGACCTCTGTCTTAATAGTTTTACCTTCTAGACCTTGTTCTTCTGGCATTTTTGTCCACATCTAGGGACTCTAAAGTTATTGCACTCAGAGGTCATATTTTTATGACCTCTTATTTTTCTGTATTTGATTATCTTCTAATTAATGGGTTTAAGTCATTATAAAATACCTTTTCCCCCTATTTCACAAAGAATTAGAGCTGAGGATATTAAATGATTTTGGAACTGGAGAGTGACTTTACTGCTCTCCAGACATTTCCTTTTAATGTACCATGAAAAGTCTACTTGTTATGCTCCTTGATAATAACTTGGGCAGAACTTAGATTTCTAATCCCTTTCAGTTATAATAATACCCATATGATGATGATGATGATGATAACGACAATTATGACAGAAAGAAGACAGCTAGCTAGCCTTTTAGATAGATGGATATTGGACTATTAAAGTTCAGCCTCTACAAAAAAAAAAAAAAATGCATCAAACTCATATGCCATTCATGGCTCTTCTCCTCACTCCCATAAGTATTAGATTTCCTGCAAAGATAATGAAGGTTAAGCTTTGGGACCCTTACCATTCAGGATCCCCTTACAAACCCTGTATCTAATACTGTATTTGGAATTCTGGGTTCTACTTTTCAAAAAGGGTTCCCTACTTCTATAAGGCCCCTCAGAACCTGCATACCCCTCTTTTAGAAATTTAGGCCTGGAGGACATGTGGCCTAAAAGATGGATAAAAAGGAGTGAGGGAGTTAATCTACTATTTGATTACCTTCTTCTCTTTGTGTGTTTCTACCCCTCACTCCTCCGGAGTTAGAGCTGAAGAGAAGGGATTAGAAGAAAGAAGCACCAAATGGCAATTGTTGGTGGTTCCCTCTTTCTTGACTATGGACATCTTCTCTGAGACAAGCATGTAAATGCTAGCCCTCTCTTGATATGGGCAGTGCTCTCTCTAGATGACCTCATATGATTTCCTACAAACTACCTTTCCCATGGGTCCTGGCCTCTTCCTTCTCATACCTGTCAGGCCAGCCTCCTGGGTAGGTGACCTCTGGATGGTTCAAGGTCGATCACCTGTTACAGCATTCACCTGGCTGGCTCACATGCATTCTTCATAGCCTTGCTTACTAGCAGTGGTAGAGGATGTGTGACTGCTGCCCTCCCTTTCCTTGTCATCTTGCCAATTGTGTTCTCTATCTACTCAGATAATATCAAGGAGAGATTAGCTAGTTTGCTGCATAGGCAGATATCCAGCCAATAAATGAAATGTTTGTCTCTCTGAAAAACACCCCCAAAACTCTAAGAGTGATTTCCTTGGAGCCCCTTTCACTTGGTTGAATAAGGAGAGGGTATGTAAATTCTCCCAAGCTAAAGATTTCTCCTATCACAAATTCTACTACTCAACCACTCTCTGTGAATTTTTCGTCCTACCTTTATATAAATCCTGGTTGGAGTAATAAGAATGAGTGTGAAAGACATATCTGACCTATCAAGGGGTCTTAGAGATGGTATTTGGTAGCAACTCGTTTCATTTTTTAGACCCCTTGTTCTTTGTCAATTAGCAGTTTTGAAGTCTTAACTAAAATACTGAGAGAATGGAAAGACTCTTACTTAAATGATAATTATAAAAGCTTTTTTCTTAAATAAAACTTTTATTAGGGGTACCTGAGTGGCTCAGTCAGTTAAGAATCTGTCCTGGGGGGCGCCTGGGTGGCTCAGTGGCTTAAGCCTCTGCCTTCGGCTCAGGTCATGGTCTCAGGGTCCTGGGATCGAGCCCCGCATCAGGCTCTCTGCTCAGCGGGGAGCCTGCTTCCCTTCCTCTCTCTCTCTGCCTGCCTCTCTGCCTACTTGTGATCTCTCTCTGTCAAATAAATAAATAAATAAAATCTTTAAAAAAAAAAAAAAAAAAAGAATCTGTCCTGGGCTCAGGTCATGATCCCAGAGTCCTGGGATTGAGCCCTCATCTGGCTCCCTGTTCAGCGAGGAACCTGTTTCTCCCGGTCCTCCCAACTCCTGCTCTCTCTCACTATCTCTGTCACTGTCTCTGTCTCTCACTCTGTCTCTCAAATAAATAAATAAATAAAATCTTAAAAATAAAATAAAACCTTTATTAAGAGGTTTATAAACCTCTAAAAAACACATGGGAGAGTGAGGATCAGTTGGCAGTCAGGATGAGGACTTACCCAGCCACTCACTGATTAACCCTCCACAAACAACGAGTGCCTTCACTATACCCACCGTACCAGACACTCTAGCACATTGCCTGTCTACACGGACCATCCCAACTGTTGCTCTGTCTTTCTGGTCTCATCTCCTGCCACTAGACTAGAAAGCCCAGAAGGAGGGACTCTATCCAATGAAACACTGTGCTTTGCCACCTGAAAGGATGTAAATGATCCCAGTAACTAAAATTAGAAGTATAGAAAAAGGATTGAGTTGTGGGTGAAGGTAGAAAAGCATCACTTTTAGTACTGACAATGGTAATGACCAGCACATTCTTATATAGAAAGATACACAAATAGAATTATTCATTCAATCACTGAAAAAAAAATAGTGTATTCAATACTTTCTGTGCACCAGGTTCTATGCTAGATATTGCTCTCATATTATCCTCCAATAGAATCTAAAACATTATCTGTGATTAACACACACACATACTTATTTCAGCATACAACAAACATCACACCTCATATATCATTGATTATGGACATAAGAGCAGAACTGGACAAGTCTGTATGTATACAGGATTTCACAAAGCATTTTCACAGCATTAGAAACATAGTGAATCCCAAATATTTTAGACAAGTCATTCTATGTAATAATTGTGATTAGAGATTCGTCTGAAGTTCATCTATTGCCATGTAATTTTTCAAGGAATTTGGGTGAAAACCTACTCAGTAAATAAGAGATCAGTTCTTGAAGTATTATTATTTTGTTCATTTAATTTCATCGAGTACTATGTTGCTGACAACTCTCTTTTCAGATTTATACAGTTTGTAGCACATAGTAGGTGCTCAGCAAATATCTGCAGATGGAATGAATGAATGAATGAATGAATGAATGAATGTTATATTCCCCCAACACATTTATCATCCAGATTAAATGAGTTTTTTTGGTAAAGCAGGCAGAGGGGCCTGACCGTAACTTGCCAAGTACAATTTTTATTTCTTGGCATGATTGCTAGTATGCACAGGGACTACATATGTATTTCATACAAGTCTCAGCTTCTTCTGAGGTTTGTCACTCTACATGGCAACCAAGTTTATCTTCTCTCCAAATGGACTAGTGACATTTCTGGAAAAGGTGCCAGAGGCGGGGAGAAAATACTTTCTACTAACTCCTAAGGAATGAGTCCCCTTTCAGACATGAAGGAATGTACCTATAATATCTGTTTTCTCTTCTGTAACATGGTTTGTTCCAGCACAGGTAAATTAACAATACCTAATTAAAAATCCAAAAGTTGGACTATCTGTAGTGTGCTCAGGAAATTAGCTCAAGGCTTGAACTTAGGTTCTGACTTTCATCTAGGAATTAATAATCCCTTGTTTAAAAAACTTAAAATTAAGCAATATGTTTAATGGTTTTCTTAGAAAACGTAATGATGCAAGACCAAGAGCAAATTTTCATTAGGTTGAAATCTTAAATACTGAAACATTTCCTGGATATTTTTGTAGCTTGTTCTTTTTTTTTTTATGTTATTATAAGAATCATACTTCTTTTAAATGGAATCTTTCAAAAACATGACTCTACTTCCACATATATAATACTTATGCCATGTTGCTTTATATTTTTAAACAATCTTATGATAATATTATCACCAATATGTAAATATAATGAGAAAAAATAAGACAATGAGTAGCTTTCTCTTGATGACCATGCAGCTTGCCCTTCAGTACTAGAGGTGAAACTCTAACCTTTTATTATAAAGACTTTCTTTTCTCTTCATGAATTGGTGAATTTGCCTAACATGAGTTGAATTATTACCATGGTAGTTCCATGGCAGTGACTTTTCAGAATCACCATTCAGGCCTTATTGCCTAGATTGATGAGATGAAGCTTTATGTTATTTTCCTCCTCCCATGACAACTTACTAACCTCCACCACCCACAGAACTACAGAATAGGACCCCACTGTTCTAAACCCTTGCCATTTATGTATATTACATTGTCTTTGATTTCTGAAGTAGCTTGGCTAGTGGCAACTTCCTTTAAAATGCTAATAGCAAGAAATAACAAACCACCACTTTTTCTTTTTTTGCCCTTTCACTTTATTGGGACTACAATTAAGCTATTATTCACTTAATTCAAGTATAAAAACAAAACCCACTGAATATTCAAGGTAAAAGTCTGTAGTATGTTTTTAGGATTTTTTTTTAAAGTCAGATTGCTGAATGTATTAATTTTCTATTTCATTTACTATTTGCTAACCTAGGGAGGAAAGGGGTATCTCAAGAGAGTTTTATAGTGATAAGTGCAAGAATATATTGACAAGGAGAGATGTTACATGTGATGAAATTTGCTAACCTCGTGAATCAGTGGTAACACCATAGGCTAAAAATATTTAAAAAAAAAACTACTGAGTAATATAGTTTTCTGTAAATACGCAAGAATGATGTAAATTGTATTACCCATGAAACATTTTAGATTGTGTTTGTAAAGATTCCCACATTTGAGCTGACCCAAGTAGTTTGTCAGAAAACAATGTCCCTAATCACTCTCTATAGCTAACCAAACACATTAAGCTGACTTTCTAATGGCATAAGCAGCATTTCCCTCCTCATGACAAGTATGGTTTTGAAACCAAGAAACTTTAGTTTGCCCTTCAAGAAAAGTGATTTATAGGAGTTAGTGTGGGGGGAAAAAAAGGAACCCTACTTTGCCCAAAAAGGAGACGAAAACCTTGCCAGAGGCAACATTGTGACATTGCCAATGTGAGAGTGTTGTGAAATCCCAAGTGTATGTTTTTGTGGTAATGTCTGAAAGTACTGGTACTGTACTGGTGTCTCGCTATCATGCATCTCTATTTCCGGATCTACTTCCTTATAATTGCTAATGCAAACAGCGCAAGGAGCAGAGCAGTGTATAAGTCTCCGCTTCACTACTTCTGTTGTTTTCATTGATAGATGGCCTCTTCTGAAAGTTTCAAAATAATTCTCTTCTACCTTTAGGAGAGAAGATAAATTCTTTTTCTAATTAAATAAATATACTATATTTGTTAAGGTGGTTTAGCCCTTTGTCCTACAAGCTATCAGTTTCTTTATTCCTCTCACTCTGGCATCCTTAAAATCAGTCCCTATTAATGTGTATTTTGCAAATAATCAAGAGGCTAAATAACAATAACTGAGGAAAATCAGGATAAGCCTAATAGTAGCCAAGCTCTAAATAGAACTATAAAATAAAAATAGAACATATGACTCACAATGCAGTACTAGTTCTTCATCTTACAGATGTTCCCAGCTATCAGAGTCAGTGTGGGCTATGACACTGGTAAGTGTGGGCTAGTTGGGTAAAAATTTGGAGAGAATGATTGGCTTTTTTTTTTTTCAGACTCTTTTCCTATTACCTCATTTACTTTATATTTATAGAATGTACAGAAAACTCTGTCAACTCATTTCTTATTTGCCTTAATAGCAAGCCACCCTCTCCTAATGGCATTTTAGGTTTATAAAACACATCTTAGGAAACAAGTGTCTGGCTTTAGTTATTTGCTAGCTAAATGTCGTCACCTCATGAAACAAATTTCACCAGTGATTCCTGTCATGACACACCATGCATAGGACCAACCAGACAGAAAAGACAGCATCTCTGACCATGGAAGGGACACAACAGAAAGGCTGTCATGATATTTATATCCCACCTACTCAGAAGACCAATTGAGAAACTCCATATGGACTCCAGTTTGCCACTAACCCACAGAATTGAAATTTCTTGACTGGCTTAAATTAAGAATTTTGGGATAAGTATAAAACTTTGCAGATATTTATTTTCATAATTCTAGGCAGTTTATTTTCATATAATTCTTCTCATCCTACCCAATTCTCTTTTAGTTGACACATTAAGCAAAGGAAATGCGTTCTTAGAAAGCTCATAGGATAGAGGGCAAAGTATAATCGGAAAAAATAAAAGAACACTGTCAAAGAGCTCTAAGGTACATTAATGAGAGAAAGGGTGTCTGTATGTAGTTTAAGACAAGAAAAAGAAGCTGGTCTACATGGAAGTAGATTGGCTGATTTGAATTATCTTGGGGGACTGAAACCCCTTCCTCTCACTTCTCAACATTGCCCAAATGGCAGGTGGTACAAGTCCAGTTCCCCAGTAAGTTCCTGTAAACAAAACTACTTATTTATAGACAGCTTCTCAGTACTGTTTTCAGGAGCTCAGTCAGACTGCAACTCAGAGTCACCGATCAACTGCAAAAAAAAAAAAAAATAAAAAAATAAAATCCTGTCTGCAAATTTTGCTTTACAACTGGAACCAGATAATCTGACATTCTATATATTTGGAGGACCCTTAAAATCATGATTGAGAACTGGCATAAAGAGAGAGAAAGAAGCCTGTGAGCCTCTTCTTTAGAAGAAAAAGAAAATTGGGCTGACATCATGGAAATCTGCCAGCAGACCTAAGCAAAATTTGATGTCTCTACTTCTCCTTTCTACTCTTTTTTCTTTTTGTTGGGCATTCATGGGAACCAGCCTTGATGGAGGAATCACTGAGCCTTGGTGATGCATCACAAACTGGAGAACTGAGATTATTGAAATATTGAAAGCTTCCCCCCAAGTACTTAGCCATATTTATTTACATTAGTCAAATTAAAATACTAATAATTCCAACAATAATACCTTCCTTTTAAATATATATATTTCAGTGTACTTTCATTTATTCTCATAATTCTCCTTACGATATGTATAGATAGGTATAGATGAACTCAGCCTATATTTCAGAAAGTAAATTCCTCCATTGTTTTAATCTAGTGTTACACATAGAAAATAGTATGAAGAAGTGTAACTACTTAGATGGATCAACAACATGGCAGTTTTTAATGTAATGGCTAAATGATACCACTTCATATATCCACCAACTTTTATTCATCACTTCTCAAATTCAAGGCACCTTGTTTGTTCTGAAGTGGATACAAGTGCAAACTTACATAAATATAATCTTACTCTTTAGGACCTAAATTTTACCAAAGAAATAAAATGCAAGCTCAATTAAAGCAGAAGTGTATTTGTTCATTGCTGGCACATAACAGACACTTAGTACATATTTCCCGAATGAGTGTATAAAACATAAAATCAAATAATTCTAATATAATGCAGGATATAAGTCCCAAACATGATCAGATGCTAACAGAGTTTCAGATGAAGGAGTAATCACTTTTAGCTGAATGATTAGGAAGAATTCATGGAGTTGTATGAGCTGATAAGGATTTAAATTAGGGAATTGTGCAAAATGGATAACTGTTAGGTAGGCAAATAGGAGAAGTCCCAGACAGAGAAGGGCGGGGGAAGACTATATGGAGATGGGTTAAAGCACAGAATGCAAATAACTGACATCCAGGAGATCAGTTCAGTTTGTGTAGGTAGGGAAGTAATGGAGGAAAATGGATTGGAGCCAGATTATAAGGGTTGTTGTACTGAAGACTTCAGGCTATTTTCTGGACCAGCTGACTCTAGGTCTCCCACAGTGCTAAATTTTTTTGAGCATTTGCAACAGTATGTGTATATTTTATACATTAGGATTTATAAAGTAAACATACATAAACTACTTATCTATACAAATATATATATACACACACACATATTACCAGTAGAAATTTTTAAGTGTCCTATAGCTACTATAGTTTCTAATAACACATTGTAAATGTAATTAATTATTTTGTATATATTTGCTTAACACATGCCATCCATGTCCCCTGCCGAATTGTAATTTCTGTGAGAGCAGAAAACTTGGCATTCTTGTTCTTTCAATATCACTAGAGCCTAGTGTAGTATTTGGCACAGAGTAGAGGTTTATCGATTATTTGATCACAGAATAAGCCAAGCAGTCAATTGATTAAATTGATTTTGAAGTGAGAATACTTCAGATTAAAATACTAATCTGGAATCATCAAACATCCCCATTTCCCACTAAAGAATGACCATCTATCTACCATTTCATTTTCTTATAAATGTTTATCTTCAGCCTTGGAATTATCGATGACAGACTCTATTTTTAAAGAAAAGATGGAACGAGGGTTGTTGGGCAGAGGGGGGTTGGGGGGGGGAGTTATGGACATTGGGTAGGGTATGTGCTATGGTGAGTGCTGTGAAGTTTGTAAACGTGGAGATTCACAGACCTATACCCCTGGGGGAAAATATATATATGTTTATAAAAAATAAAATTATAAAAAAAGAAAAGATGGAAGAAACAAGACTGTCTCATCTTGAATTATAACACCGAATCTTTCTTAATATATTACACTTTTTTACAAAGCAAAGAAACAGTCAGCCTAAGCATTTTCTCCCCACAGAAGATGGATTAAAAAAGAATATAGAAATCAATTTGTAACTTATTTATATAAAGAAAAGTTTCACAAAGTGAACTCCTTTGAGTCCAAGTGTTTCCAGCATGGTCTTTAGTGGCTTTCACAATATGAGGGTTAGAAGGGGAAGCTGGGGTAGGGGTACTGCACACTGTTACCTCAACCAGCCATGTTTAATGTTCTCCATTAATACGAGTACTTTTTATAAAATGCTATTTGAAGGAAGGGATTCAGGCAATTAAAATAATACATTAAAAAACCATGATTTAAAGTTGTTTGCATCCCATATAAATCCAGTTAAATAACTGTCTAAAACCTTGAGTCTTAATAGTTTTGTTATAGCAGCTTGAGTCTTAATAGTTTTGTTATATCAGCTTGTTTGTATTATAGGACACCTACCCCTTCATCTATGGTATTGCTGCTGAATCTAAAGCAAAATTAAAACTGAAACTAACACTATCATCAGAGTAGCTTTACCCTTATAAATTTTTGGTGGTTTTCCTGTTTGCCTTCCCAAATCCATCTCCTCCTTTCTGTTTTCTATCACCTGGACTCTGTTGTTGGCTGCTGGTTGGGGGTTACCCAATGACGGACACTGGAGGGAGATCAGGATATGAGAGAAGAAATGAGTCATGCACTGGCCCTGCATCTCTGGCAGTAGCTGCAGCCCTTCATGGCTCCCCACAGCCAGACCCCTGTCCCTAGTTCCAGTTCTCACCAAGCTCTAGTAATACTGCTTCCCCCTCTTCAGCCCCAGAGGGTAACAACTTTCCACCTATGCTATTCTCTGTGTTCATGCCAGCCTTCATTTATTCTGTTACTCCTCTCACTTCTCTAATCCCTTGTCTCTTTATTTGAGCCAGCTGGTTAATTATATTACCTGCCATGACCTAGACTGATACAAAACTTAAGTCTATTAAAATAGCAAGATCTAAATATACAGAAAAGATCTAAAATACAGAAAATAAAATATAAAAATAAATATATTTAAATATAAAAATAAATATTAAAAAAAATCTCAAAAGAATAAAATGTTTCAATATTGACTCTTCATTGTTTACTATATTTTCTGCCCAAAAAAATGACTACCCTACTCTTAGAGACTATGAAGAAAAGAACTATAGCAAAGTGAGTTCAGTGCTGTGTCCATGAATGTCCAGAAAAATTCTTACTTTTTTTAAAATGGTGGTTCAGAACTTCCCACTTCCCACCTGCATGCAAGCCAGTAGGTGACAAGGCCACATAACTCACTTCACAAAGCCAGGGAGGACTAGGGAAATGTCCCTGAAAACATTCAAAGAGTAACATGTATATGCGCATATATACATTTTCTACACAAAAGCAGAATATGTAATTGTTAGAGGCCTGAGATAAGAGTAAATGACTAATTTATATAAGTGTCAGTTAACTGCCTATATTTCAGTGAGAAGTATAGTTGGTGCACTTTGATACCATAACTAGGATTTAACTCTAAAAAGTCTTGTCTCTAGGAACCTTGGAAAAAAATGACATGAACATGAAGAAATTTTAACAAGACTAAATAAATAAAGAACATTACTGTATGTTTTGAACATATTCTTGAAAAGAAATCATAGAGAGAAAGTTTCCATAGAGCTTTTTTGAAAACACTGACTAGTTATTTTTATATAGCTGTAAAAAAAAATTTAGCATACTTCTTTACAAAGGAATAAAGAGAAACTTCTTCTGCCGAGTTTTTAAGAAAACCTTGCTTTGAGAGAAAGAGTCCACTCTTTAGAGATCTTAAATATCTACAAAAAGAAAATAGGTATTGAAGGTAATACTGGAATATGTCGTGGGAGTTAAATAATTATAGTACTATCATGTCTAAAAATAGGAAGGAGGTCTCATCTAGACCGACCATTAGTGAAAATGCAGGACGTCTTCTCTGGTCAAAGAGTTGAAGACGACTGGATTTTGGCTTCCATCTGCCTCAAATTTACTGAATCTACAGCAAAAAAGACAAAAACAAAAGGAACCTGTCTTTGTCAAGTAGAATCACAGTACTGAAGTAACAGAATGTCCCTGTGGTTTCTTCAGTGATTCACATGAAAGACGGCTATGATTACAAGAAATTTATAAGAAATAGCAGTATCCTGCCTACAGTCTACCCACAACAAAGAGACTGAGCTTGGGTCAGAGGTGAACTTGCCTCTCTTGGGTTTGTACGGCAGAATGACCAAGACCACTGTGACTCTATGGGTGCAGGAGATGGAAGACTGCTTATCTCACAGATGCTAAATTCAGAGAAGCAGCTGTGGGTGAGCAAATTACATTATAAGTCACATTTGCAATCCTGGGCACTGAGAAGACTGATCAGTGGGAGAAGGAGCACTCCTTACTTGAAAAAGAAAATTTTCTTTAAAAGAGAATTATGTACCAAAACAAATGTCATGAGATATTAAAACCATAGTGCCATTTTGCAACTTGAGAGAGCTATGTTCTTCCAATCCTGCAGGAATATTTTTTCTTCATATATATGATAAATTCATTAAGGTCATCCCTTTATGCTTTCTAATTATGACGAGATCCCTAGGTGCCTCCAATCCAACTTGCACTCTGCAATCAGTAAAAAATCCTCAGAAACCCTCCAGACTTTCTCTGCAATATTCAATATGATTTATCACCACTTCCATCTTATAATTTCTCTTCCATTGGAATTGATAACACAGGATAGCCATGGTTTTTCTTCTGTCTCCCCAACCACACTTTCTCTGACAATTTTCCTCTTCCTATCTGCCAGGTGTCAATATGCCTGCATAACAGACTTTTTAATCAGTCAACTGTATGTTTTGGGTCTTGAGACATAAGAGGAAACAATTTGTTTTACACAGACAGAACTCTATCATCAACCAATTCCTCAAATTATTATCAAAATGGTTCTTAGCTTTTCTAAGATCAGGGAAAATAAAACATTCTTTTAAAGATTTTATTTATTTATTTGACAGAGAGAGACACAATGAGAGAGGTAACACAAGCAGAGTGAGTGGGAGTGGGAGAAGCAGGCTTCCCGTAGAGCAGGAAGCCCAATGCGGGGCTCAGTCCCAGGACCCTGGGATCATGACCTGAGCTGAAGGCAGATGCTTAACAACTGAGCCACCCAGGTGCCCCCAAATAAAGCATTTCTAGTAATATTCTCACTTAAGAGCAGTTTTGTTTTGTCATGGAATGTGTGTGTGTGCACGTGCATCAAAACAGTCCTGGACAGACTCTTAGGCACACCCAATCAGGGTTTTTGAATTCAGAATAGATCTTTAATGCATAAATTCATTGCGAAGTTTTTTTTTTTTTTTTTAAAGATTTTATTTATTTATTTGACAGACACAGATTACAAGTAGGCAGAGAGGCAGGCAGAGAGAGAGGGAGAAGCAGGCTCCCTGCTGAGCAGAGAGCCCGACACGGGGCTCGATCCCAGGACCCTGGGATCATGACCTGAGCCGAAGGCAGAGGCTTTAACCCACTGAGCCACCCAGGCGCCCCTTTTTTTTTTTTTTTAAAGACGAAGTTTTATATATTAAGCATGAACATAGAAATTTGTTAAATGATAGGTATATTATCTATTCTCTAAGAGGTTTCAATTTCTTGCCTAAGAAATAGTAAAGTAACGGGCATGACTAGTGGAAGATTATTAGAAGACAGTTAAGTTTGTACAGTAAACAAAATTACTATCGGTAAGAGTCCTTTCTTGGCACATAGGCTTTTCTTGTAAGATTTGGTGGTATAGTTTCCACGGGAAACTCAGCTATTGGTTTGTATAGTTTCCTTGTTTTACACTTATAGGAAACACAAAATAGCATCCTAAATTGCTTTTCTACCAAGTTATAGCTGTCATCAACTACAAATGTGTTTAAATGCCTTGAAGGTTACCATGAACATGGTCCTGCTTCCCCTGCTCTTCACCCTGTAAGCTCCTTGGGGGCCTTCCTACTTCCCTGGCCGCCTCCTCTGAGTTCTAATTCCTGAGTGACCCCACTGAGTATGTGCTGTTCTGTGAACTGCTCTGTTATTATCAGAAGGAACCAATTGATCAGAAAGACATGAGTCCTTGAGAGGTTCACAGATCTGCTCAGCTGAAGGAGAGAGAGAGAGCTGCCTCCTCACTGGCATCAGGTGTAGAGCACTTCAGTATTAAACTAAAGTTTAATATTAAAGTATTAAACTAAAGTTTGAACTAAAGTTTAAACTAAAGTGTAGAGCACTTTAGTATTAAAGATACCTAGCACTAAGGCTTTATGTTAAATTAGATAAGCTTTGTACTTTATTCCTATATAGGTACGTAGTAGCAACAATCAATATTTTAATAAAAATTATCCAAAGAAAGCACTGAATTGGGAAAAATATCTATCTTTGCCAGTGAACTAGGAAAATATTAACTTTAACAGTAGAACACATTAATACAGCTCAAGGAAAACTTTCTGGAAAGGAGCTTGCAAACTTCTATGTTGGATCACAGAGTAATAAAGCCATAGACTCTAAGAGATGGAACATGGCTTATACATTATTTATTCTTACCCTTTAATTTTTCAGATCTGAAAAATGAGGCTAGGATAATTTGGATGAATTTCCCAGTTATGTAACTAGATAGAACTGAACCAGGACTCAAGAACATGGGTATTCTGATTCCTCATTCAGCACAGTATTCCTTATTCAACAGACTCTTCTGCCTTTTGCTTACATGGAATTTTTTTCTTCTAAAAACATCCCAAAAGTATGAAAGTTTTTCAGATTCTATGATAAAATGTTGAAGTTCTGAGTGGTCACTAATAGACACTTGTTTTATTATCTTTTTTTTTTTTTTCCTGGCCCTTAGCCAACTATCCCAATAAATTTAGTGAAAGAAAACAAAAACCATTACTCAGTAGTGATCTTTAAAATTCAGTGGCTTGAGGGGCGCCTGGGTGGCTCAGTGGGTTGGAGCCTCTGCCTTCAGCTCGGGTCATGATCCCAGGTCCTGGGATCGAGCCCCGCATCAGGCTCTCTGCCCAGCAGAGAGTCTGTTTCCTCCTATCTCTCTCTGCCTGCTTCTCTGCCTACTTGTGATCTCTGTCTGTCAAATAAGTAAATAAAATCTTTAAAAAAAAAAAATTCAGTGGCTTGAAATACATTAGGATTTTACTAAAAATTACTTAAACAAATTTCTCTTAATAGCTTTGAAAATCAACATTCGAACAAATAATTCATTGAGCTATTATATGACCTACATGCAAACAGGTAAATATTTGGTATTCAAGAGGCAATAATTTAAGTTGGAATTATAAATGTATTTTAGAAAATCTGATTCTTGAGATTTTGGTATCCATTAATTTTCGCCATTTTTTGTGTATTTCAAATACCCCAGAGTTTAATGGTAGTATTCACAAACTTATTTACTTGCAGTTTTGCCTTTCCTTGAGGCATTTCTAAGTGCCCAAAACTATTAATAAGGATGAATAAATAGACACAAATGAGCTTCTTTTCAGTCATTTACAATTTAGTCTACTATGTGCTAATCCTGTGTCCTGCGTTAATCAACCCCAAAACACAAGTCTTCCATTGTGCTCAATAGAGATGGGGCATATGTGGTGGAATTCAGTCAAAATATTAATTTAGACATCTGGGAACCATCACCTTCTTGAGAAAACTATCAGGTAAAATACACTCATTTTCAGCCAAGCTAAATTCCCACGTCCATGAATTGCACAACCCTGTTAAAGTCAGTAAGTGTCAAAGTCTTGAGCTATGGACTAGACAACATTGCCCAATAACCACAATTAGGGTTTCCAGCATCTGCTGTTCCTCTTTTACAAATCTGAATTCTTCTTCCTATGCTATCTCTTACATACATTATTCATGCCGATGTTGAAATACTGACAATTTATGAGGAGAGTTCAGGAGTTTTGTGTGGCACTGGAAATCACTGCCTAAGTAACAGAAGGAAAACTTACCCCAGGAAATTATCTCATAAACATTCTTAAAACTCCATTTCATTATGGTGTGCTTTTTAAAAAAGAAATTATAGAATGGCATTTTGTGAAATCCTTGGTTTGTCCTGAACTCAAAAGCTAGATTTTAACCCTCAGTTTCAGTGTCCTTCAATGACTTGTCCTGATTTTACTTTTCTTTTTTCCCTCCACTTCATATCTGTCCTTTTATCAGTTAAGTTTATCTACATTGTACTCATCTCTCCTACTTCTGGCCTCCATTCTCTGTTATACCTGAAATATTTTAGCAGCTTTCAGAATTATCTTTTCCTCCCGATTCACAGAGCTGTCAAGATATAGCAGTTTGATGTAATTGATATTTAAATGCAATAATTATTTCCACTAATCCAATGTATATTCCTTAGGAATTTAATTTATTTGCCCCTTTGCTCTTCATAACACCAAGGGGAAAAAAAGACGAAAGCTCACACAAAATGTAAATCAGCCATAAAAATAGATAATAGCCCTCAGGCCCTTAGTCTAAAAGAAATAAAAGACCTAGTGAGAATCAAAAAGTGGAACTGAAACAAAAATTATATTTCTCTTTATTAAAAACATTTGTTTGGTTTTTATGAAAATGAGTTTTTATGAAACTGTAAATATTATTGCTTTGTACAAGACTGTGTCATCTCTAAGTCAAACAATCTATCAAATTTTTGGATTACCAAGAAGAAAAGTATATGTGGGAAAATCCATTTTTGCAGGGCAGATTTAAGTTTGGAGCAAAGTGTATTTCTAAAAACTAAGAAAATGTGATATAGTTATTTGTATATATTATGCATTCAATTAATATTTACAAATATGAAAAACTCTTTATAAAAAAAAGAAAGTCCAGGTACAAATGACCATTTTTTGGTTAAGTACTATATATACATCTTCCCGTTGCTCTTAATAAATAACAAATTGCCCTATGGGTAACCCAAGATCAATGGATGAACCAAAAGCATCATAATGCATTTTCTTGAGGCTGGTAATAAATGAACTTCTGTCTTGAGGAAGAAGTTGACTTACTGATTTACCATTTTATTACTAAAGCTAGTTCCTAAGGAATCTCTAAAAATATTTTTAACATAAAGTTCGCAAAGTTCTAACTCGTTCATCAACTCCTTCCATGCAGACCACATTTGTTTTCTCTGTAATCCTTTTCCCCCTCCTAACAACAGCTGTAGCACTGTATAGCGCCCATTAGTCTAATGCTATTCTTAACTAAAATTACTAACTTGCCTCTAAGAGGTGCACTAGAGGGGGCCAAAGGGCAACTCAGTATGGGGTGTTCCACTGGCCTACCCAACACCTTATCCATTCAGAGTGTACCAAAATACTCCTACTTAAAGTAATCAGATGATCAACTAGCCTAACTGCTCACTGATAATCTACTACATATAAGGCATTGTAGTAGGCAATTTTTTGAGAACAAAAGATAAATATTCCTGACCTAGGGTTCAACATTGCTACTTTGACTACCCTTAAGCAATAGTCAAGAGTTCATGACATGTAACAATTTGTAATTTTGCTGAGGCATGAAATTGAATTACATGTGGCAAGAGGCAGGACTCTCACAGGAATCCTTTAGCTAGAGCGTGCTTAGATGACTGGCCCACATATCTTCTCACAGTGGTTTAGATATTCTCTACTTGTGGTCAAGTTACTATGTAGTAATTCTTATGACATGATGTAAAACTATTTTCTTTGTGAATACTTTCCCTGAAAATAAAGTCAGCTTCTAGTTCTGGTGATGAAAGTAAAGTGGAAGCAAAACTATCCAAGAAAGTGATGGTTCTAATCCAAAAAATAGAAGTTTTATGGAGACAATTACATGCTACACTGATATTCGTGAATTTGGGACTGTGGTATCCCTCATGAATACTGAAGATCTGTCATATAAAATAAAGTCCTTATCTTCAAGGAACATTTAGAAAAACATGAAATTCTTCATCATAGTTACCTTCTTAGAACCCACATTGTCTTTAGATCATTGCAGACATGAATGTCATTTTAATGACATCAGGACATCCATTTTATTTATATCTTCCTAAATATTGCTCACAAAATCACCACAGTATCTACTGTTCCCCACACAAGATTTGAGGGACTGACCAAAACTTCATTTGTTTGGGGGATAGTTTTGGGTTTGTCTGTTTTTTAGTTTTGGGTACCAGCTAATATAGCTTAGGTTAAGATAGGGCCAAGAATTAAGACCTACCTATTACAGTTAATTGTGGCAACATATAAGATAGGCTTGGGCTAAAACAACTCCACAGAGAGTTGGATTTAATATATTTTTGCAAGGTGGCTTCACCATTTCTTTCTAAGCAAAATAAGCCTGGAAACAGTTTTGGAAGCCCAGAACATGGTGACAATACACATGATGTTGTGCAATGGGAAGTATATGGCAGGCGTATCTCGGCCACCTGTCCCTTATGAAGATCAAGGCTCATCATTTCGGCTCATGGCAGCTGTTGTTCTCCATTCTTCTTTCTTCCTGCTGCTGGTTGTATATCCAGCCGTCCAGGGTCTCCTAACCTTGGGCTGCTACTGTTTGTGGTTCTTGCCCTTGCTATTTTCACTTTATATAGGCTGTTTCTGTCCTTTTTCATACTTGTAAAAATAGCGCTCTTAATAAGGACTGAAAATCCAATGCTTGACTTCTGGAGTATAAAGCTTCCTCTTTCCCTGGACTAGCACATAACAGAATGGGGGGTGGGAGAGGAAGAAAGGAAGTAGGAAAGAAACAAGTCATTTATCTCTTAAAGTTTGCAAAGTTCTTTTTGAAAATGAGAATTCTTTGTATTTTTAAAATCCTCTCCACCCATTAGCCTCAACACTACATTGCTGCTATACTTACACCTCGCTCGTTATGTATTTACTTTTTATATAACTAAGCAGCACCCTGTCATAAATGAAATATTCATGCAAAAAAAAACTGCTCAAAATGAATTTATAAAAAGAACATATAAAAACTACCATCTGCTCCCAGTCCTAGCAAGCCCTTAGATACCCAAGTGTAAGCCCTCTGATTCCACAGAGAGGTAAGGCAATGTGTCTGTGATGTATTCCTGAAAGCCAAAACTTCAAACTTTGTATTTAGATGGATCTATGAGCTCTGGCCATCAAAATGCTTAGATCAACATTGATGGGCTTAGATATTGCACATAATGAATTCACGTGCTAGCATCTTGTAATGGGTAGTCATACCCGGTCATGTTGTGCTAAAATGAGCTGAAACTCTTCTGGGAAGTTGTGAAAGCATTTTGTAGTCAATTGATACTGCAGTACTTTATAATACGCCTTCCTTTTAAAAAAAAAAAAAAAAAGGTTGTCCAGACATTCCAGGACTCCAAGCTGAAGTGTTGTCACTTGGAGACTTTATTGTTTTATTCACCTAGGGATACTTTTGATATACTCAGGGCATTTTACTGCTCACACTTGGAGTATCATCACTGCTGTACATAATAAGATACATGATTTTCTCAATAGTTTCATTTCTCCCAAATGGTAAGTTGCACCTTTATAAGTTCTATGAACATGTGAAAGACAGTCTTCCCTTTCTGTAGCCTCCCCTTCCCATCTAACGCATTCCCACTTTCCTCAATGTTCAGTGCTACCCGCTCTGAACTCTGTGTTTAGGATTTTCATTTTTCCCCACCTGGAGTCATGAAGAATTAAGTCTGCCTGCAAGCAACCAAAAAGCAAGATAACAGTGCCATAAACAAGAGTTTATTTTTCTCCCACAGAAAAGATATCCAGAGACATGTAGTCTAGAACTAACATAGTGGTTCTAGGATCATCAGGAAATAAGGCCCCTTTTTCTGGCTTGCCTTACTACCTTCAGTGTGTTGCCTGATAGTTGAAGATGACTTCTCCAGTTCTAGTTATTCCACTGTATTCCAGAAAGCAAGAAGAAAGTTCTGCTCTGTCCTTTTTTAATAAGACTTCCAGGAAGTACCACACATTTTAAATATATGTCTTTGACCAGAACTTAATCACCATGCCAAATCTTGCTGCCAGTTACCCTGGGGAACGTAGTCCTTTAGCTTGACACCTTACACCCAAAATAGATTAAGAGTCCTCATACTCAGGAGGAGGGAGAGAATAGATGTTAGAACAGGAAATTCATAGCCTGTGCTTCACTTCACTGGATCCTCTCGTGACTTGTTGTTAATATCCCTTGTTTAGGTTGAGATTTCTAATTGTCCTAATTAGCTGAATAATCTAGCTGTTTGCCATTCAACAAGCAAATTATAAATTTTTTAAAAAGATACAAGTAGAGAAAAGTTCTTGACTTACTGTTACACTTTGATTTTATTTAAAGGAAGTTCTGAGACTGCCTTCAAATAACTGACCACACTCAGTCACCTAACTGGATGGAGAATTAGGTCTGTAATTCTATAGCTAAGACTCTCAGTGCTTTCCTCATCAGGTGTTTGTTTTATGTTTGTTTTATGACCCAAACCAAAACACTTTCAAGAGTGTGAAGGAGGTGTTATTAATAATTACATGGAAACATCAAGGGTAAATCAGGACTGTCCAGAGCAAACTGGGATGTAAGGTCACCCAACTCATCCTCCTTACTGGAATCCTTCACATGCCAGACCTATTCGTATAGATGTCAGTTTACTATTATTAATTTACCAGTCATTTCTCACTAGAAATGTGGTAGGATATGAAGAAAGCATGGCAGATTGGGCTATTATCCTACACATCATGTCTCTCACTTGGATATACAGGGGATGGAACTCTGGTTAAAAAGTGCAGATTAACTGAATGTATTGTTAATGAACTATTTGCAGCCATTCTCACTACAGTAAAGCCAGAATTGTTCCAGGAAATGGGTATGAGAGATGGACATCTACTCCTAGTGCTAAGAACCTAGTTACAAGGGATTCTTCTTAGGATCTCTGAGTTTGTAGTATTTTTATCCATCATCCTGAATAGTTTGTCACCTTAATGTGTAACCTGTGACAGTTGACAGCTGTCAGTTGGAAGGATTTGCTCTGGCTAAGGGCCAAACATAAAGAACAGGCTAAGAGTGAGAGCCCAGGCTGACAAACTATTCTGGCTTTCTTCTTGGGGCACTAACATGTTAATATTTTTTGAGAAATCACCTCTGCCTATGATGGAATCTAATACCAGATCCTCCCTTTTTTCCTCATGTATTTTTCCATAATTTTTTTCAGAAGCAGATTTCTATCTGGAAAAGATGACTGTCTATTAAATTGTACCTTATTGCTCTGGAAGCTTCCAAAGATACTGATGCTCAACTAAGGAGAAACAAAGGCACTGAAAGAATTTGGATTAGTAATAATTATTAGAAATAGTCCCAAACACCCACAATCTACACTATACTTTCTCTGTTGCTTTCTAGAGTCTTCTTTCCCTAAGTGAGTTTATAAGAAGCAGTGTAGCATGCCAGTTCAAAACATGGGTTTTTGAGTCAGACTTACTAAGTTAAAATCCCTGCTCTGCCACTTCTTAACTGAGCTACTCTGAGCATATCAACTATTTGTAAAATGAGGATAATATTAGTAATTACTTCATGGTTGCTTGAATATTTATTGAGTTAATATGTTCAAAGTGCTTAGAGTAGTGCCTGGCATACAGTAAGAGCTTTTTAAGTGTTTGCTATTTACAACCTAAAGATGGACACAAGATATAAAACTTGTCTCCGTATATAGATCCACTCAAACTCAAGGAGTTCAAAACTGAACTCATCTTCTGTAAAAACATGTTCCTTTTCATGGTATGCCAATGTATGTTAAGCGTATCACTTTCCTCTCTGCACCCAGCCTCTAAATATTACCCTATATCCTTTGTCCCTTTCTATCCTCTCTCACATCAAGAAGTATCCAAGTCTTCTTCCAAAATCCACTCCCTTCTTTCTCTTCCCACTGCCACTGGCCTAATTCAGATTCTCTTTATTTCTTGCCTAAATAATTTCAGTAGCTTTCCTAACTTGTTTTTTGTATCTCCAGGCTACTCCCTTCAAAACCATTTTTGTAAGGATCTTAGAACATTCATGTTAAAATCCTACTGTGGATCCTCCTATGAAAAGGTTCCAGCCTATCTTTCCATTACCATCTTCCTCCCCGCTCATACCCCAGATAAGTAACTGTGCATTTTGACACCTTAATATTTTTTCCCACACTTTTCCAACTAAAGAGAATGTTCTTGTGCTCTCTGATATTCATTTTCTGAATATCAAAGTTTACCGATTTTAAAGGCCCAGCAGAGGGGCACCTGGGTGGCTCAGTCAGTTAAGCGTCAGACTCTTGATTTTGGCTCAGGTCATGATCTCGGGGTCATGATAACCAGCCCTGTATCAGGCTTGGTGCCCAGTGAATGGAGTCTGCTTCTCTCTCTCTTCTTCTCCCTCTGCTCTTCCCCACACTCGCACAAGCACATGTTGATGCTCTCTCTCAAATAAGTAAATCTTTTAAAAAATCATTTAAAAAAAGGTCCAGTAGACGTGCAAATTTCTACATGACACTTTTAATGAATTGTAAGTACTCTTTCGCTCCTTGGAGGTTCTATGACTTGTACCTCTGCGATAGCTCATTACATTGCCCTCTAAGTTATAGTTTCTTATTAATACCTCCTCAATGTTTTAATCCATATGTCTTCATCTTTGTACTTCCTAGTAAAGCCCTTCCTCTTACACACTGGGCACTCCTAGACCACTGAATATAATTGTGAAATTTCTGTACTACTCTAAAGCATAGGTCTTTGAAAGCTAAAATCTAGCCCAACCTCTACCTGTGAAGCCATGTGACTCTGTGTTAACATAAAGGGGAGAGTTTCTAAATCAATCTTCCTAGAACCTGTCAGAAGGGGTTGCCTCATTCTTTCACTCCCTCCAACAGGCAAGCTACACATCCTCCAGGAGGAGCACATTTTACTTTATTTTTTTAAAATATTTATTTATTTGACAGAAAGCGTGTGTGTGAACTTGAGAGAGAACAGGGAGAGGGAGAGAGAGAATCTCCAGCAGACTCCAGGCTGAGTGCAGAGCCCAAGGCAGGGCTTTATCTCACCACCCTGAGGTAATGACCCAGACTGAAATCAAAAGTCAGAGGCATAAGCGCCTGAGGCACCCAGGCGCCCCTAGGAGGAACACATTTTTCTAACTCATACACAGGTGCAGTGCAGGACAAGACAGGCTACAGTAGCAAAAAAGAGTAAAAACGATATAATGGTTCAAATATGAATGAAGTTTCTCTCTTACATAATATTTCAAAGAGGGTTTTCTTGGTTGGCAGCAACTATCCTCGTGGTGATTCAGAGATGAATTTGCAATGTGGCTAAAGAAGGATGTTTTGTATAGAAGCCTGAGGAACCATAGCAGGTTTAGAGAACTGCAAATAGTTTTGTCTGGCTAGTGCACTGGAAACATGAGGGAGTATGGCAGAAGATGAGGCCAGCAAGATAGGCAAGACCCAGAATGTGAATTTATCTGAAAGTCCTGTAAAGAATCAGACGCGGTCTTACACGTGACAGGAAGCCACTGGAGTTTGTTTCTGGGTTTACCATAATTGTCATTATTGTTTGTTTTTTATCAGGATGGTTAATTTTTTTTTTTATAGGAATGTTAGAAAATCAGCACTGCCAATAGTATGTGAGCTGATTCGGGTTGCTGTGAACAGAAAGTTAAGATCAGCAACAAGGCAAATACAACATTCCAGAAAAATGTTGAGAGCTCAAAGTAGGGCAGTGGCAGTGGTGATAGAGAGAAAAGGAGAAGAAAGAGCAATTTAGGAAGCAGGTCAGAGCAGGACTGGTGATTATTTAAATTCAAGGGATTAGAAGGAAAAAGTTGAGGATGCCCCAGCTTTCTGGCTGAAGTGAGGTCTGCGGCTGTGCCTACAAAAATCAAAAGTTATTCATTTCTACTTTAACACCGAATTTATTTTATTCTGGTCCCTAGTGAACAAATTGAATGACAATAAGTGCCCTTTCCACTAATCTTCCAGAGGCCATGCAGTAAGACCTTTCAGGGTAGAACACAGAATCCATCATATTGTCACAATAAAGTCTCCAGGAACTTTATTGGTTAAATAGAAAAGTAAGTTGAAAGAACTGACTGTAACTTTTCAGTGATGGTTGCCTGACCTAAACACCACCAAAAAATACCTACTGGAGCCTCAAAATAGAATTAGCTTTGGCTGAAGTTGCTATTCATTATTCATTGTCTTCCTTTGTTTTAAAAAGGATTAGAAAGTTTGCAGTCCTCAGTAAAGATCAGTATGTATTTGAAGATACTTGCTCCTGATGGCTGCTGAGTATTATAAAGTTAGAAGCAATCATAGAGACTTATGCTTGCTCTATTTTCTCAGCAATGTGGAAAAGGCACATTGGCCTCTTAAATCCATCTCCCAGGGATTAAAGGAAACTGGAAATGGTTTGACTCTTCACTGAATCTTCACTGCCATATGAGGCTGGCTGGAGATGGCACTCTGAGTTGAATTGGCACAGCTCCGCAGCATTGGAATGGTATTTTTGACAGGGTTGGATGGCATATGTAGTTTTGTGTATTGTTCTTGTGCTTCTTAAATCAAATTGCCCAATTTAAGCCAAACAAATGTTCCATTCTCCACTGTCCCTTCAAATCATACCAATCCTTTGCTTGGTCAAATCATACCCTCCCCCCCCCCCCCCCCCCCCCCCCCCCCCCGCCGACGACTGTGCTCTGCAGATTTTCCATGGTGCTGAAAAAAGGCTTTCATTATAATAGGCATTAATAAAATAACACATTCAAGCATGTGTTCAGTATTTTTATTTAATTATATTATTCCTATAGTATTTAACTATTTAAATTTTTTAGTGAGTAAATGAGTCAACTTTATAAACCTATATACAATAAGTGACTGTGTTTAAAAACAAAAGTGGGTCTCAGATCTCAAATCAGTTTCTGGATTGCTTTATATCCTGAAAGCAGTTTACCTACATTAATTTAACTTAATCAGAGAATGTCTAAATCACCACTATGACTTTTGTGCAAGAAACCGACTTGAAACACTCAGTGTTGGGCATTTCCTCCAACATTATGAGTAGGCAAGTCTTCAAACTACTGTTGGTGTGTTCTTTATTACAATCAGGTTTGACAAATTTGAGGACAGTTATGGATAATCTTGTCTTACAATTTTCTTCTTCTATTTGAACTCATAAAGGTGCCCCACTGTTATTATTGATCTAGATCATTTCTAAGATTTTCCACCAATCACTCAAATGTAAGACCTTAGTCATGCCCTAGTTCTCCCGTGTTCTTGGATCTCAGACTTGTGGGCTGAGTCTACCAGGCAAATTTTTGGCAAAATTGGGCTCGTGACTGATAATTCCCAATGTGTGGCACCACAGAGAAAATAGCTCCATTTTGAAGCCACATGGAGTGACTTATGTTATTGGCATCTCATAAATCATACCAGTTGGGTGACATCTAAGGTTATGTGAAGTCCTGCAGGAAGGCAAGTCACATGATATAAAGAATATCTGGCCCTATAAAAAAATTCTAGTTGATAATCTAGATGTCTTAGAGTTTCAAAGTGGGATCAAAGAATTTGAACAATGAAATGTTAGAGTTATGTACTGAATGTTTGTGTCCACCCACACACATTCATATGTTGAAATCATAACCCCAAATGTGATGGTATTAGGAAGTGGAGCCTTGGGAGGTGATGAGGTCATGGGGTAGAGTCCCCAAGAATGGGATTAGTGCCCTTAGAGACCCCATAAAGCCCTCTGTTTCTTCCATGTGTAGACACAGTGAGAAGATGGCTGTCTATGAAGGAGGAAAATGCCCTTGTAGGAGGAAGAAGGGCTTCATCAGACACCACATCTTCCCATGCCTTTATCTTGGACTTCCTGGACTCCAGAACTGTGAGTAATAAATGTTTGCTGCTTAAGCCACCCAGCCTGTGGTATTTTTGTAATAACAGTCCAGATTGACAGTTGTTAAAGCAGGGCACCCCTAGGGCATACACTATCTGGATTCCCACATTCCCATTCACCTTCCCTCAACGTTTTGTGAGGTTTATATTATAAAGTGGACACTCCGGACTTCAAGGCCTTTTCCTACTTTACATTTCCTGGTGGGAACTGACCCCCAACTGTACCATCATACCACTCCATGTTCAGACTCTCTCCTGTGGCACATGCTCAGCAGATCTCTGCCCAGTATGAGAACAGAATATGCCTATGGGCCATTTACATTGGCAAAGCTCTCTATTCTTAAACCATAATGCTTGCTGCTGCTGCTTTCTGGCCTCCAGCAGTTTGCTTTAGGTAATTCTTAATGTCACTTTCCTTTTTAAGGTCTCTCTTTGAGCTTTGACCTGTGGACTCTTTGGAGAATATTAGCATTGTTCCATCCTGTTTTAATATGATCACTTTTTCTAGTCTCTTAGATAACCAGAGAAGTAGGTAGGGGAAGGAGGTGGCTTGTTTTTCATTGTAGGCCCCAGAGCTGGTCCCTTTGGAAACAGATGGAAATTCTTTAGTCACTGGGTCAGCCTATTTTGCCTCAGATAAACTTTCTTGGATCTGAGAAATAAGTCTTTTACTCATTTTTAAAATTTAGTGGGGTTTTTTTCCCCTGTGGTCAGTGTTATTTAGCTTCATTTTCTTCTCCTTATTTCTCTCTTTGCTTTTATATCTTCTCTGTAGCTCTGCTACCAGACCCTGCCAAGTTTCTTTATCAACTGTCTCTACAGCCAACTTAACTTTCTGAGCCAATGGTGTCAAAGCAGAATGCATATGGGTGCCGTCAATCTCACATGGTGCAACTTGGAATTAATTTCTGATGCCTACCAGATATTTAACCCATGAGCAGAGTAAAACTTGGGTGGCCTTATGGTCTCTAAATTGAAATGCTCTCTCTTTAACTCTCTATTCCTCCTCCTGCTATTTTAATTCAAATGGAAAGCCTCAGAGTCTACCTACAAGCAAGGCACATCTTCTGCATTCTCCCCACCTCTTACCTATCTGCTGTCTAAGGCTTGGGCCCAACCGTATATCCCAGCCTCACTTGTTCATGATCTAACACCCTGCCCAGCACTTGCTAATCCCTGGCTTCTTATCCCTTCAAATCACTGTCTGCTCTAGTCCTGCCCTAAAGGAGAAGCTGTCTTCAAATCCAAAAGCAACTGTCAGAAAACTCTCTAGCATTCCCTGTGCACAGTACAGCCAGCCCTCATATTTGCTGAGGCCCAACATAACCTTGGACAATTTCCTCTAGACACTTTGCCTTCACCCTAGCCAGATACTTGAACCAACTTGGCCAGTGCCCTTTTGCCCTAGTAAATGAGCTTCTGCATGGTTCAAGCTCACTGCCCGCCCCCACATGGCCCTGTATTAATGCCTCAAACCAAAGCTCATGTCATATCATCACATCCAATCTAGAACCTGTGTATTCTCTCTGCTGAATTCACTTTTCACTAGATACTAGCTGATAACCTGCTTATTTCTTCTTTACTCTTACTCTTTTAAATGAGCCCTCCCCAGCTCCCCTTACCACACAACACAATCTAGTTCAATAGAGAACATCTTAAAGAAACGTCGGTTTCAGTGTTGTTGAATAACTAGTTAAAGCTCTTTAACAGGATACACTTGTATCACTATGGCTTTAGAAGAAGTTATCTTGCTTCCTCAGAGCTCAAACTTAAGTAGAGTTAATATTTATTAACAATTCATTATTTGCTAGTCACTGGGCTCATCATTCAGTACTTGCTCAACTTTCACAATGTCCATGTGAGGGAGATACCTTTTTAACCCCACTTTCCCCGTAAGAACATTAGACTTGGAAAGATTAAATAACGTGCCTGTGGTCAGCAAGATAATAAGTGAAAGAGTCAAGACTGGAACACTGAATTCTTGGTCTTATCCTCAGTTATACGCAGTATTGCATGCCATGAAAGAAGCGTTCCTCCTTATCCTTTTCAGCCTTTTAAGTCCCATTTAGGTATCCATTTTCCAGGAGATAATTATTTTACTCATTCATCAAAGATTTTCTGAGCACTTAGTAAGTGCCAGTGACTGTTCTAAGCCCAGGGGAAGTATCTGTTAACTAAAGAGGTAGGATTCACTCAGCTGCACTCAGGTATAGAGGTAGCTTTTCTGACTTATGGTTAAAATCTTCTCCAAAAGGAGATGATCAGTGTGATGAGGAAGGTTAGGCCTCTCCACAGCAGGCTCCAAGCACGGATGGCCATTTTGTCACACCCTGTGGCCAAGGCATTCACTACAACTTCTGCACTTCGTCATAAATGGGGGCATTTTATTTTTTCTCATTTTATTTCTTTTCAGTGTTCCAAAATTCATTGTTTATGCACCATATCCAGTGCTCCATGCCATATGTGCCCTCCATAATACCCACCACCAGGCTCACCCAACCCCCCACCCAATGGAAGCATTTTAAATTAATCTACCCAGAATTTGGAATGTCAGAACCAGAAAGAATAACAGAGGTCATCTTGTTTAACTGTCTTACTATAGAAATTAAAATAAACAACATGCTGAGAAGTTTACTTTTCAAGATGACATAGGTGTGTAATGAAAGAATCACTTCTTAAATAGTTTTCCTAACTCCCAACCGGTGCTTTGATTCATACATCACATGGTGTTCTAAGGAAACGATGGGGTACATCTTGAAGCCAGAATTTCCATGGCTATAGGCAAAAATCTCCTGACCATGGATCCACTTCTCAGAACAAGCATCTTCATTGAGGCCACTGCCCATGAAGCACTTCCAAAGGTTTTCAGAGTGGTATCGAACAATCAGGCAGTGGGAACTACAGAGATTTATAGGACCAGCACGTACTACTACGGCTTGTAGCCAATGGTGTATGGACTTAGTACCCATCTCCTGTTTGAAGTAGGAAAGGAACCAGAAAGTTTAGAGAACGCTGTCTGTCCTGTTGAGCCTGCTTATTCATCAACATCCTCAAAGATTTCTGTTCCAGACCCTCCTCCAAACCCGCCTCAGCAGCCTTCTTGGGGTTTGCCGTTGAGAATATTAGGTCAGCATGAACTGAGTTCTGAATCTTCACCACACTCTCCTCTTAGCGGTTTTCCACTTTTGCAGTTTATCCTGGTGCTTAAGCATATATATTCTCCTTGCCTCCCCCACCCCACCCCACCCCTTACAGTGTGAAGTTAGTTGCTTTGTTTATCCCTTCTGACACACTAGCTTTGTGCTATATTTAACTCCTGTACATTAGCATTAATATCCAGCCACACAAGTGAAGTTGCCGCTGTGCATTACTTCCACCAGGTACAGTAGGGGTTTATTTGGCTAATTCCCTTTGGGGATAAGGAAACAGATGCAAACACAATAAGAAAAGGGCTGAACGTTCTCTCCACAGTAGACAGAATACAGATTTTTATAAGATTTTTGTGTGCATGAGTTTATTCTTTTGCTCTTTACCTACTTTTTGCCTTTGGTTTTGGCTGGCACACAAAGCAACTTACAAAAAGGGAGGCTGACAATATAAATGTTCCCCTGAAAAGAACATGCTCTTAACATAAAAAGAAACACAAAAGACCAACAACATAAGTTATCCCTCTAAGATTTCCAGTTGCCTAGAACAGTACCTGGTACATAGTGGTGCTCAAAAAATTAATGAATAAAACCACATGTGATTTCTTGCTTTCTGGATAGTCTTCCTTTAGCTGGACAGGAATTCTACCTATGCTGAGAAAATCAAGATGGTGAATCAGAGAGATGATATAGTCATTACAGATTTTTTTTTTTTTGGCCCAATTGCTTTTTTTCTTTTTTCTTTTTAACTTTTGATTTGTGAAATTCGCCTCTTCCATTTTTCTCCTCCTCCTCCTCACCTTCTTCCTTTTTAAAATACCAGTCTCTCCTTTCATTTGCCTTTTATTTGTTGAAGCACTCAGACCACAGTAGGGTTGTTTGTTTGTTTTTCAGGTACAATAAATCACTGCTTCATTAGAACAAAAACTGATGTATTCAAGGGTTTTTTTAATCCAAGTAAAAGGCACTTTTTTTGGTGGGGGGGCTTGACTTTGTTTTTGTGAGAAAGGGAATAACAAAAAGCAGTATTTATTTGATCCTTAGGTGGTAAAAATTTATTTAAGTAAACAAGGTTACAGTTTTATTCAGTTAAGGAAATGGCAATGGTTTGTGAAAGAGCAGAAGGAGGGAAGCAGAAGGGAAAAGTCATTGGGATGGGCAGAAACACTCATAAGTAACAGGAAAAGGTGAGAAAGACAAGTAGACTGGGAGGAAAGTGGGCCAGGGACTGAAAAATCCATGGAAAGAGAAAGGTTCCAAAAGGAGGGGAGTTCCGTGTGTACCCTCAAAGGTCTTTTTGCAGAACTTCTATGGAGAGAGCAGGGCAAATGTGGAGTGTTCTCTGCTTCACATCCACCAAGAACACAGGAGCTGTTCTCTTTTTAAAGCCCCAGATCCCATCTATGAATCTTACTTCCACCCTCTTGGTCCTTCAGCTGCTGTAGGGAGGAAGCCAGCTGGAGGGAGAGGAGGCTTCTAGGATGATATCCAAAGTCAGAGAACTCCATGGAGAAGCTGTTCTGCCTATTATAAATGAGAGTAACTCAACTGAGGGGACTCTCCGCTAATAAAAACCTAGCCACTAACGAGAGGTCTAGCCACAGTGCACGTGCAGAGTGACACCCAGCCTGTGTCCACTCTAACCAATCAATGCCGATGCTTTGTTTATAAATATTTTAAGTATTACTAGCTACCTTAGGATAGCAACTGAAAAAAATGAAATTATTTTAGATCACATGTACTTCTAATTCTTTTAAATATGTCAGTTTAAGCAAGTTCGTTTCATTCAGTCATTTATCCAAGAAATGTTTATTGAGTGCATATTATTGCCAGACAGTGTGCTAAGCAATAGGAAGTAAGGCTTGAGATTGAATTGGTGACCTGATCTGTGGGTACTTTGTAGATGGATCATTCTGAGGGATTTAGAAGGAAGCGGGGAGGGGAGATGGGTGAGTCTGGTGATGGGTATCGAGGAGGGCACAGATTGCATGGAGCACTTGGTGTAACACACAAACAATCAGGGCACACTACATCAAAAACTAATGATGTACTGTATGGTGACTAACATGACATGATTTTTAAAAAAAAAGTTATATTTTGTTCTGCTTTTAATAGGGAGCCAAAGAAGAGTTTTAAACAGGGAAGTAGTGTAGTAAGATTTCTACTCAGAAACATCACTTAATTATCCCAGTGTAGTTATGGACTAGTTTAAATGCTGTTGCAATAGTATAGGTAAGAGTAATGATCAGTTTAACCAAATGTGCAACAAAGGAATTTGAGAGGGACTTAAACATGGAAACAATAGGACATGGGGACAGCTTCACTGTTGAGTGTTAGAGGGGGCAAGAGGGGCAGGATGGTTCTCAGATGCCTGCATGTAATGTGTGGAAGGTATGTATTACTTCAGAAGGAGGGATCTAGTCGGGAGAGAGAGGAGAAAGGAAGGAGAAGAGCAGAGTGCTGCAGACAGAAGTGAGAACCAGGAGGCACTAAACTGAAGGCTGAAGAAGGTATGGAACAGAAGAGGGGGAGAATGTACAGGCAGAGTTAGAAAAGAGAATCTGGACAGAGCAGTAAAGTTCTGAGTGATTCAAAGAGTGCAGACTTTTTTTTTTTTTTTTTCAGACACTGAAATAGACAGCATGATATAGTAGGAAGTGGGTAGGGTTTGGAGTCCAACTGATAGGAAATTAAAACAGCTCTCACTTACTTGGTACAAGATCTTACAAAAATTACTCAACAATTCCCAGATTCTTAAAAAAATTATAAAATGGAGATAATATGTTATACATAGGTTTGTTCTGAGTACTAAAGTTTATAATGTGTTGAGTGTCTAGCACTATTCTAGGAGCTTCCTTCCCTGCTTCTTTTCTCTTTAGCATTACCCTCCTCCAGGTGATCAACTTCTGAGCTCATTTCAAAAAAGAGGTTTGATGAGACTAGAACCCTGTTTATCGTCTTAGCACAACTTTATCTACAGAATAGAAGTCACAGGCACTTACCCTTTTAGCCCATCTCTCATCACTTTGTTACCTCATTCCAGCTGTACCATATATACAGCATTATCTTTCATATCTTCAAGTCTTTGAACAGACTGCTTCCTCTTCCTAGACTGTCCTCATCTAGTTCTCTGACTACATAAACCTTTATCAACTTTTTAAGATTTAAGCTCAAGAACAAAGATCTCCACGTACATGCCTTAGCCTGATCCCTAGTTTGCAGTAACCTCAGACGGAACTGTTAAGTACTTTGAGAGAGATGAGGCACAATGTGGTGGTTAAGAACACGGGACACTCGAGTAGGACTGTCTGGGTTCGAATCCCTTTCACTGGTCATTACTAACTATAGGATCGTGGACTACTTAAACTCTCCATCAATCAGCTCCTTTATTTATAAAATGATGATGATAAAAATAAGACACACATCCCAGAGAGGTTATGAGAATTGAATTAGTTAATACAAATGAGATTAGACCAATGTCTGGCACATATTAGTAAGTCTTAGTTTCTCTTGACTTATGACTTTTAAGGATCTTAGTAGCTGAAGTTATAGGTTTCCATATTCCACTTTGTGCATATATATAATTAGGAGAAGAACCATAGGCAAGTAGAATTCATGAAAGCCCCAAGGTAAATCAGCATCCTATACGGGCTCTGAAATCAACATGAGCTCCCTATCGTCTCTGTGGTTTGAGCTCCCTCTCTAACATGCAGTCCTTTCAGAACAAGTAAGACCGAGCAGAGCACTTGGGGATGAGACTTTGTTTTTAAACAAGGAGTTTGAGCATAGATACTAGTGATGCCAGTCAATAAGTATCCTTTAATTACCTACTACGGTTGAGCCACTGTTCTAGGTACAGTGAGGTCAATCCCTTTTACTCAGAGCTGTTTAAAGGACCCTAAAATCATGTTGATTTCCCATGATTTGGGGCCTTTAGGGATCCTCCTCCTAAGACCAGGAAGGCTCTGGACTTACTTTTTTTCCCCTGCCTTGATTTTTTTTCTTCCTTTCATCCATCCTTCCTTCCTTCCTTTTCTTTCATTCTTCCTCCCCACCCCTCTCAAACATAGCACTCTTACCAACGTGTGTAGGTACTATGGTGATAGTTGCTATATAAATACAGGAGGAGAGAACAGGAGAGGAGGAGGAGATAATTAACTCAATTGTATACAGCTTTCTTTTAGAAGAAGAAAGGTTCTCCTTAATTTCATTCCTATCTCCAAACATGCAGAAAAGGGTGCTATGAAAGACATCCTGACAGTCAGCCTTAGAACACAGTGCTGACTCCAAGACAGAGTCCACTCAGTTCTTACACCTGACTGTGCAAAGCAACCTACTTCCCCTCCTGCTTTTCCCTCTTTTTGTAAATAATTCTCTATAAATGGGAAAAATGGAGAGCAAGTCTTTCAAACAGTTGTCATAAATTAGAATAAATTGCATTAATTCAAAATGTAAAACTAGGAGAGCCAGGAGAACATGCAACATATTTTCCCCAAATAACACTGTGAACAAGCACAAGTGTATACTTTGGGCATATGTATATCTTTCTTCTGACTGACAGCCTGAAGGATAGTCCATGTGATTTTTGTGTTGCTGAGGTGGAAACAATCTTTATTTGGATTGAATAGCAGCGTAAACAGGAATGAATAAGAGACACAAAAGTTTACAGTACAGATGGTTTTCTGATTCTTTTTTAAAAATTGTATGCATTCTCAGTTAAAAGCGCATTTGCCTTTTGTTCTAGTCAACTGTCCTAGAGACTTTTCATGGTTACACACCAGAAAAATTAAAGGTGATCAGTAGATAATGTTCTGGGTTTAATAATGTTATGCAGGCTAAATGCACAGAAGTTTATCTTCTTTACTTTTTAATCTGAAAAAGTTAAGGTTTATCCTGTGGAAGTCATTAAGGAAACTAAAAAACTTTTTTTTATCGTAGCTTGTTATCACTAAGAAAGATATCATTTACACATAGTGTATGTGTACACATATACCCATGTTTATGGGGAGAATGGGTAAAAGATTTTGATGATTCAAGGAAAATAATAAAAGGTGTGCCAAAAGTGGTCTCCAGAGACACAGAAGAATTTGATTAAGCTATAATTATGCCCACCTATAACAGGGTACACCTGTGCAGCAAAGCGCTGCCTTCATAGAATTGGAAGAACATTTTCCTTCTCACACAGTTATCTGGCTCTGTCACCAAATGAACTTCTGTGGGTGATACAAGGAAGGGATGCCATCGTCTTCTGTTGACAAGGCCGCCTTACCTGTTCTGGGAGGCAAAAGGCTATTCCGATCGAATGATCCACAACTTTATGATAGTAATGTCAAAATGTAAAATAAAACACCAGTGCCTAAATACTTACTCAGCATTTTTCGTTTACATGATTATGGCACTGAATCACGGTTTATCTTTTAATCCGTGTCAAACATTACCTTTATCCCCAACATTTCTTGACCACAGCATCTAGGGCAGTTAAGAGGTCTAACTCAGGGGCGTTTGAGAGAGAAGTGGACACACACACAGGTCTGACTTTCAGGCTCATCCTTGATTCTGCAAGGTCTTCTGCGTGCCTCGAAAAGACAAGTTATGGCTCTCAAGGGTGCTCTAAATCTGGAACAATTCCCACAAAACAATCAATGGCAAATCATTCTTTCTTTCCTTTTCCCAAAGAACAGGATGCACAGAAAATAATGCACATGTAGTAAAGAGTTGAAAGCCTAATGGACATAGGAAACTTGCCGCCCCTCCAGATCAGCACATCAGGCCACCAGATACCAGTCTCGGGCAGGAGTTAGTCATCATCTTCTTGCATGAGCCATGCTCTTCTCCCAGGATTGATGCATCTTCTTCCCCGCTACATAAAGAATTAGCTGAACAAAGTAAAAATGAGAGGACTCTGGGCCCGCAGATGGCTGACCAGCTGTTTCTGAGTGACTCCCCATGAATCAGTGCCTCATCTGAGCTTTACTGCTTCCATGTTTGGGGGGCCAAATAGTCTGCGTTTTGGAAAAGTAGTTCATGGAAAATAATACAGCAAACTAACATTTATAGAAAACCACAGTAATCTTGTAACAAATGTCCTAAATTATGTACTCAAAAGCAGATCCAATTTTACCCAAGGTTCTCTGTCTACAGTGCCTGTAGGTTTTTGTTGTTGTTTATAACTGCAGCTCCTCCAAACCCCCAACCCAAGTGCCTCTTTTTAAATGATTTACCACTGTATATAACATACCACACAGAATACAAAATTTCAGCTTGGAGAAGAGGCCAGGGGGTGGAGGTAAAGGATCTAAAGGGCTTCACTTCTGTCCCCTTTGGAGATTGACCTTCTATATTTTCATTCAGTTTGATGGTAAGATTAATGCTGCTTTGAAAGCTTCCTGGTTCCCTTTTAAACAACACCGTCTCTCAGTGCTTAAGTGCAATGTTGGGGGTATTGACAAAATAAAAGCAGAATGGAACTTTACATTCCAACCTCTTCCATTCTCTTTCAAAGTGGAAGTTTCTGGCAAGACAAGAGCTTCGCTGAAGCCTTTTCCTGGTTGTTCTCTTTAATTTTAGATGATTGTTTGATGTGGATCTAAGAGAATTTATTTTAATACACAGAGGAACAGAGATAGCTCCAAATGCCTATTATCAGGAAAAAGGCATTATATGTGATGGGAGAGTAAGAAACCTTCTGTGATCATTTTTATTCAATGAAAGCCATTCCTTTGGGTGGGAGAGTCAAATGCTAGTACCCACACATGCTGCATGCATACCAGCACGAGCCAGAGGAATGCAGATTTCTGTATCTGAGAGCAGCTGCTAAGTGAAATGGAACGTCCAACAGATGGCTGCATTGTCATTGTTGGGGGAGGAGGAGAAGGAGCTATTTTGGTTTTTCTGTTGAGTGTGTGTGTGTGTGTGTGTGTGTGTGTGTTTAATAGGATGTGTTCTTCACTACCTGGATCTCTCTGGTGTTTTCAAGTGCTTTTATTCACTTGGAATATTGAAACTAGAACAGGCATTAGAGATCTTGACATGTAATGGAGAAGGAGAGAGATCAAGGACACATAGCTTGTTAGAGCCAAAACCAGAACCCTTTCATTAGGGTCATACCACAGAGAAGTCATGCATTCTACTTACTTGAGTATTGTTATTTAACACCAATACCAAAGCTCAAGAGAATGAAATGCTAGATCAGATGCTATATAAACTATAAATCCTATATAGTCTGAAAAGTATGTGAATATTGTTTTCTTGAGTTGGGGGAAATCGAAGGGGGAGACAAACCATGAGAGACTGTGGACTCTGAAAAATAATCTGAGGGTTTTGGAAGAGAGGGGTGTAGGAGGTTGGGTTAGCCTGGTGGTGGTATTATGGAGGGTATATATTGCATGGAGCACTGGGTGTGGTGCATAAACAATGAATTCTGGAACGCTGAAAAGAAATTTAAAAAATAAATAAAAATTTAAAAAAAAACACGAGGGAGCTCAACAAATTAAAAAAAAATTCTATGGTGGAAAAACTAAAAAAAAAAAATTCTATGGTAGAGTTGCCTTGTAATCTTCACATTGCAAGAAAGAACTAAGATGCTTTATAAGCAAAGTTATATCAAGTCTATATTATATATTTTGCTAGATATTTGGGACAATATGACCAAATTTAAATAACATGCTATAGAACACCATAATTCTACAGCAGTTTCATATTTCAGATTATAAGGAATTAAATTTAATAAATCAAAGCTTTCATGGCTGAAAGGCAAACAGAAAAGTGTTGAGATCCCATCATGACCTGTCTGCAAAAGGTCTCCATCCCCCTGATGATGAGAGCTTTGGGTAAGTTGTACAGTCACATGGCTCACCCATTGGTTCATGTTTTTTTCCAGAAATAGAATCAATAGAGAACAGACAAACCCACAGTTGCCAGTTTGTACAGTCTTGTGGTTTCTGTCAGGGGCTACAGACTCGAGCAGGTCTACCAGATAATGAAGGCAAACTATTTCAGTTCCTGTGGGTCCAGAGCGCCTCAGCAGAGTTCTGGTTTCAAACAAATGAATAACAAATTAAAAGGTACAGTAAAATAAGGGGGTGGTTAAAATATATCAACTAAAATCGATGGAAGAGAAACACAGTTAAAATCGCTGCATTCTCAGCAATAGCCTGTGATGCATTTTGTTAATCTCTTAAAATTTATGTTAAAAGCCTTTTAACAGAAAGTCAATATATTTGGGTGGTGGAGCAAGTACGTCATCCTGTACCAGTGGTTGCATTAAATATGATACAGAGGCTCCACTGTCTGTAGGAAAAGAACAGGGGGTCCATCCGACGGAAGTCCCACCTCAAAGAGACCAGACGCTTTTCCCAAAACAGTCTATGGAGCCAAGCCCAGTATTGTGCTCTCCTCCTCTGCCTAGGTTCCCCGCTGACGTCAACTATAGTCCTGGAAATGAAACAGGATCAGAATACCAGAAGCATAGCCTAATAATAGAGCAAAAATGGAGAGCAGATGGAAAATAAAGCTTCTCGATAAAGTGAGACCTAATGTTATAAATTTGTTCAGGGAAAGAAAACAACAGCAGCAAAGCAAAAAGGCCTATAAGCAGACTTATTGGTGCTAAAATTCTGGAATATGGCTGACTAGAAAAACACCTAGATACTTAGAAACCTTCCAGAAAATGACAAAAATGAACAGGAAAGCCGGGAGTAATCAGTTTTTGGATTAGTTTGAAACATGGCTACTAAATGTGCCTAGGGGTGAAAATGACACCAAACAAGAACTAGAAAACTAAAACAGATGATTAGCAACTTGTTTTACCCATGAGTTGTACATAATTTCATCCACTGTATTTGCATCCCACCTAGAACAGTCCGCTTAACACAGGCATTAACTCTAATCATGGCAGTTAAATGGTTTGGGTCCAAAGCATAAGTTTTGCAAAGGGGTCCTGTCATACCCTGCACTCCTAGAAATGTTCTCACAATTTACTTGCCCCTGCACCCCCCACTGTGTGTGTCTGTGTGTGTGTGTGTGTAGTCAGAGTCATCAAAGGCTACTGTATCTCTTTGTGTGGCTATGAGATACTCCAACACTCCACTTACTTTTCTGAGATGAGCAGCAAAGTCTTGAAGTAAACCTCATATTAATTTTTCCTATGTGTACATTTTTACAGAAGAGATTTTTAAATCTTCATAATCTTACTCATTCTTAATGATTGGATTTATGTTATTTTTTATATCGACAAAGAAGGCCCAAAGACATTAATATTGAGGTATAATTTCAAACTGTAAATACATGTTTTATCAGGAAATCATGACAGAACGTTGCAGGTTTTCTATTTGATAGCACTCTTCATTTTCTTATACGAATGAACTGCTCGTTGGAAAAGCCGATGAGGTCAAGTTTTAGAACAGAGCTGCGTTTTTCTCTTCCTTTGGCTGTTTAACCCACTACCGGGCTTGGTGGGGGGAAAGCCAATTTTTAAAAAGTGTTCACAGTTTTGGCTTATCACCCCAGCAGCTTCTGGGCTCTGTCTCTAGCATCCAGGAAAAGAGATCTTGTTTCTTCAGGTAACTTCTAGGTTCTGCCTCTTCAAACTCTTCACTCTGCCTAGACAACATTTTTCTTTGAGTCTGATTCTAGCTCTGCTTGGTCTTGTGAACTTGACATTTCACACCCTCCCGCACTCCCAGGGGAACTCCCTCACCTTGGACTCCAGCTTCAGTCTCTGTTCTTCACCCTGTGGCTGAGCAGGAGCCCAGTCCGTCCCTTGCCAGGCCTCTTGCCCCACGCCAGGAGAGAAGACACTGGATGCCCATCTCACGGTGGAAGGTCCCCAGCCTGAGTGATCACAGTGAACTATTCTAGAGTAATGAGCCACGATACAGTATGAGAGGATGGAGGTACGGAGAAAGGAATCACAGACTTTTAGAACTAGAAGACACCTAGAGATCAGTTGTTTTACAGGAAAGGTGAGTGTTACTCAAACCCAGGTGATAATCCAGAATTCCTACAAGAAGAGGGTGATAAACTGTATATAAAATATTTTATAAACTATATAGCCCTGTACTGTATGCATAAAAACTCGGTGTTTGTCTTCTAGTTCGTATGTTTGAGAGTTATTCCAGAGATGCTGCCATTACTCAAAATGTTTTAAATCGCGTCTTTAAAATTGTCATTTGAGGCAGTTAAGATTGTCACTGTACAGTCACATCCTGTTCTTACCAGTAAAGGTATTATCCAGGGCTCAGACATTCATCTCAGATTTGATCTTAAATGTCTTCGAAGGCAGAAACCATGTCTGTCTTGCTCCTTGCTCCTGGTATACTGCCTGCCACTTAGGAAGCACCTAATAATTATTTGTTCAAGGAGTTTTTTTTTTTTTAAAGATCTAACCCACACTCAGAGAATGATGATTTGCTATGATTGATAGGCAAAGTCTCTAAAGACATTTCAAAAGAGAATTTCCCAAATAAAATTATTTTTGAGCTGTAACACTGTTGTTGGAAGAAGTTCAAGGCTATTCATTAGAAGGGGACAACATTCATTGTATTTACACATCTGTGTTCTGGCTGACCGGTTTACATTGTTGGATTTATTTATATCTCACCTTCCAAAAAAAAAAAAAAAATGAGCCAGATTGAAAAACGACAAAAACAAACCCATAATAACAATAATGTTACTGAAAAGCCCGTTACTGTAATTGTGTCTCAGATATATATGACAAAAAGCAGCCCACAGGGTGGGTTCCTTATGTGTGGTTAGCTAAGGAGTGACAGTAAGTAACAAGAAATAGAGAACAAATGAGACTCACCCAGTCTCAAGCACATGTCTGCATGCCATCTGGCCCTTGTTCCCTGTTGAGTAAAAGAGTTACTTACAGCTACTAAGAATGCAGTCATAAGGAAACATTCTGGGGGGACTGGGGTGACAAGATTCCCAGATTGATAGCAACTACCCAGGAAGAAAGGCATCTGCAGGCGTCGCAATAACCGATCTCACTGTTGTTAGCGCTAACAGGTAAAGTCAGTTTCACGGATTCCACGTGACACATATATGTGGGAACAGTGCCGCTCCACTAGGCCGACGTTTTGTTTGAAGAGGAAAGAATGAGCACAATACTGAGTGGGGAAGGTGTATCAATCACAAGACAAAGTTGTCCACCTTTCTCTCTTGGCAGTTAGTCTCAGGAGAGTCTAAGAGTAGTAATTTTATAATTGTTTTAAAACCCAGTAGGCACGCAGAAAAAGTCCACTCCACACCACAAAAACATGAACTTCCTCCTGTATTTTGACTAGCTCCAGCCTACAGCATCCTGGCCAGGCTAGGGTGAGATTATACATTTTATGACTCCTGTTGGGCTTAGGGCTTGTTTAGTAATTGCTCATTGAACACGTTTACTTCTTTCTTTTACTGCCCTCTGAAACACTGGATTAAGAACATTCAAGCAGATCCAGCAAAAAGCACAGCAAAATGTGGTACTTCATAAAAATGAAACCAAGGAGTACTCAGAAGAAGAAAAAGAGAATGCTGAATTTCTCACCAGACCACCGGCTTGCTCATTTTGCAGCCACTTTGGTTTTGATGAGGACCAGAGTATGGGTGTCATTCCTGATGTGTGGTATCCACAAGAACAGTAAGTCATTTCTTTTCTAGAAATAAGTTTTTCCAGTGCCATAATAAAAAGGAGGAAGTATTACTTGAATTCTGAAGTGATTGGAAAATTGAGGTCTGTCCTTCAGCTAAGGAGGTAACATCAAAGGCAGCTTCATGACTGCTTTTCTGTATCCTAGAGAATTTATGGTTCAGTGTCACTACCTTAAATCCCATCCGAAGCCCTAACCCCAAGATTGGGTTCCAGTACAATCTCCACAGTGCATCGAGAGTACATTTCTAACCTGCAGATCTAATTCTATAACCACACAGGTTAAAGTTCTTTTATGTCCTCCATGTTGCTGACTGAAGTCTGATTTCTAAGCTTCACCGATGAAGATTTTTAAAGAACTGGCTCTCTCTTATCTTTCCAACCTCACCTTCTATAACTCCTCCATTTAGTGTGTAAGCTCCAGCCATAATGAATTAGTTAGTCTCCAGAATCCAGGATTCCACTGTGTTCACTTACACCTCTGTTCTCTCTGAGGAACACATACTTTCTTTCACCTCATTTTCTAGAAAACTACTATTCATTCTTCAAGACACAGACTCTCATCTTCTCTTTGAAAACTTTTGCCATCATTCTCACTTTCAACCCTAATCGTGCAGACTCAAATACCGCTGTATGCAATTCTAAAGAGTACAGAATGTTTTGAGCCATTTTGACTTTGCCATTTTGACTTTGAGGGCTCTTTGGGCCCACTGTGATAATAACCCTGACTTTCACTTCCAAGGGGACAAAGCACATGAGCATGTATATCCAATTCAGCTCCATCTCCGTGGCTGTTCCCTCTCCCCCCTACAGGAGGAGGACCTGCTTGAATAAGATTTGGTGTTAATCACTGTGTTAGTCTCTGTGGGCTGCCATATAACAAAGTACCATGGACTGAGTGCTTAATTGACAGAAACGATCTTCTTACAATTCTGGAGGCTGGAAGTCCATGTTCAAGGTGCCAGATGATTTGGGTTTTGGTTAAGATTCTCTTCCTGGCTTATAGATAGCTGCCTTCTTGCTCTATCCTCACCTGGCCTTCCCTCAGTACCTGCAACATGGCAGAGGGAGAGAGAGAGAGAGAGAGGACAAAATGAGAGGGAAACCTTGTTCTCTGGTATTTTTTTTTTTTTAAATGAAAACACTAATCCTATCAGATCGGGGTCCACACTTATGATGTCAATTAATCTTAATTACTTCCTTAGAGGCCTGATCTCCAAATAGAGCCACACAGGGGGTTAGGGCTCCAACATATGAATGGGGGGCGGGATATAACCATTCAGTCCAAAACAATCATCTTGTATTTCCAATACCCAACAAAAGTTCCACTAATGCCTGTAAACATTTGTGCTGTGATTAAATGCCATACCACATAAAGGGAGAATGAGGAAAACTGGTCAATTCATGAATCAATCTAAAGTATGTACTCAGTTAGTGTATACCCTGTGCAAATGCCTGTTATAAACATGTCAGTGTTCTTAAGGAATTCCTAATCTAATTGAGAATTTAAATAGAAATAAGTGCCAAATAAGTGGTTCTAATCATAAGCAACTGTTGGTTAGAGAAAAGGGCACTGGATTTGGAGTCCAAAAACATGAGTTCAAAATCCAGCTCTGCCACATACCATCTCCATGACCTTAAAGTAAGCTGCTTAATTTCGCTACCCTTCAGTGCCCTTGCCTCTGGTAACACGGTGACACAGTAACTGAGGAAGCAAGTGAAAGAGCGTTCAGAAATTCACTTTGGAAATGCTAACACCACATATACACAAGGAAAGACAGGTGTTGCTACGCCTTCACAGAAAGCTCTTTTGACAGGCTCCTTGATACCTTCTTTCTTCCCGAAGGGGAAGGACGGCTTTTGTGCAGGGCACTGCCTCCCTATAATGCAGGCCCTGCTCAGGAGCCACATTGCACATGCCTTTAACCATCATTCTCAAAACTCAGTGTTTTCTGCTAGTGCCCAACCAGGGAAGGAAGAGCTCTTGCTCATGTTCTGCATTTGCTTTCTTGCATGTAAGAGAATCAACATATTTCAATTCTGAATCATAGAGAAACTGCGGTAGAAGCAGAATAAAAAATTCTTCACAAACAAATGCCACATGGGTTACTTCAAGGCTCCATGCACTCTCACTGACACACTGAAGCACTAAAAATGTTAAAGCGAAGTAAAACTGAGATGACCAACAGTAATTTAAACACACAGGCCCCCATACATTGAAAGTCTTTATTGAAGTCACATCGAATATGTTATCATATGCTCTAAGCAGATAGAGAATTCACTGTCGATGACAGAACATTCACTTTGTAGTCCCCAGAAAAAGGGAGAATTGACCTTGACCAACTGGTAATTATTGCCTCACCTTCCAAACAGCAACTCTCAGATCACATTCCTAAATCTGCAATAAGTGGGCGATATTTGCAGAGCTGGTGGCAGCAAACAGAGTCCAGGTGGAGCTGCATAGGAAAAACAAGAAAAATGGCTCCTCACCAGAAACAAGAGAGGAGCATGGGGGACAGATTCAGACCCCCCAGGCTCCCAAACTCCCTACTGAGAAGAAGTAGACTCTGTGTATTTGCGTGTGTTATTTGTGTGTGTGTGTGTTAAAATACACACACACACACACACACACACACACACACAAACCCTACACAAGCACACATTATTTATTTATTTATAAACAGCCTCACTTCCTACTGACACTGGCAGTGCCCTTCATTTTCATTACATGCTGAAGAAAAGAATTAAGCGGTGGCAAGAAAAAAACTGTGAGAAAGATTACTCTGATAATTCAAAGGTAGGCTCCAAAATTGGCTTTGTATTTATTATTTCATATATATCAAAAGCAACAAAAGACCACAACTCAAGAAATAGACTCTGAGAACTTAAATTGAAAATGTAACTGAAGTATCAGGAACTGACAAATACAGCATTTAATACATTATTTATTTTCTTTCTGCTCCTTAACAAATGTAAAGGTGTCGATGCATATAAAAAATATTCGCTTGAGTTGCTAGCAAAATACTAGAGCAAAAGCATGATGGGGCACTCCCAGCTGCAGGAAATGGAAGTCACTTGTCCAGATCACTGAGTGGTCAGGGCATGCTTTACAAATCTCTTAAATATCCCCCTCTAAGCTCTTCACAAGGGCGTTCACACAGGCAGAGATGTATTTTTTTTCTTCTTAATCACGTACCTTTTAAGATTCATAATTTGGGATGAGCAAAAGGCTCGGCAGGAGGTGGGGATGAATTAAAAACCATAAAATTGATGCTATCACTCTGATTGACATACCAGTAGTGCAGCATACATTTCCTGTTTGTCAGGAATGAAAGGTGTTCACATTCTGTAATAATACCTAATAATGTTTTGGAAAGACAAACTGCTGTCTGACTACATTTTAGCAAGATGGATTTTTTTTTTCCTTCCTGGCAGCACTGAAATCAGAAGCTAGAGTATATATTACAACCCTCTATAAAAGATGACCTAGATATTTAATAGCTGCAGCTATTCCAGTCCACTACCTGGACCTCCCCAGGTCTCTGATGCTATATTCTAGCATGCCTGAAATCACCATTACAACTTAAGACTAATTCAAGAAAGTGTCCAGGGAGCTAGCTGTCCAGCACTGCCATAATAAACTTAAGGGAACAAGTATCCTTTGCTACCTACAGCCATCTCATCACAAAATTGGCCAACCCCCTACTTAAAGTTTGTCTAATCTGACAATTAACATTTTGTTGCAGGGTAATAAAGAGAATCTTGTACATGTGGATCAGGAGACCTGAATCCCCCTAGCTGCCATGTCACTGCCTAGGTAACCATGAACAAGAAACTTAACCTGTCCACATTTCAAAGTCATCATTTAAAACAGAGCCGCCTCCACTTGCCTTGACTTCCTGAAAGGGTTGTTGAAAACACAAAAGCAAAATGACAGTGTTGTAACTGTCACGTGTCCTCCATCACGTAGACCCTAAATATGATTTTTGTTAGTTGAACAAAGGATTTGGGGGATGTTGGAAGTCACCTGTTTCCGGGGTGATAATTTAGCAAAAGGAGGAGGAAAGAATCAATGCACACTAGATCTTATATGACAGGACTACATCAGAAAAAAAATCTAATATAATTATAGCCATCCAACAACTATTCTTATGGTAAACTTTGAGCCAAAGATAGAGTCTTCAATTTACTGCCCTGTTATTACCATTTATTTTCCTATCAAATATTGATTGTAGGCACTGACTACCTAGGGTCTCAAATGTTAAAGGTATTATTGTGGGAAAAGTAGAATACAGGGAAAAGATTAAATAAATCCAAAAATTTCAGGAGGAAGACAGAAAGGTAATGTTTGTGTTAAATATTTTAATGATGTATTTTTGCATTTTAATCTCTGGGATTCTGTTACTTCCACAGAAGATTTCAAGAAAATAAATATGTAAGAACAGTGTAATGATAATTGTCTAATAATACCAATTTCCAAGTACTGGGCACTAACTAGAGTCTGAATAATCCTTTGTCTCCAGAATTGTAAACACAGATTTGGATGCCTTGGAAAAAACCTAAGGAAAACTGACCCAAACGAAAAAGGAAGGGTACTGTATAGACTCTGCTCTTGGTAATAATACTGTTGCAAGGGATCGAAAGTGCTTTGGAATACAATTTGTTGCTGTTGTTTTTGCTAAATCAAATAAACGCTTTAAGCAAAAACAGGTTTCAAGCCTTCTGCTTATAATTGCACTTCATGTGACTTGACAATGCTGATTTCTGTGTAATTTTTTAAATCCATGTTTGGTAAAAACGAAAGAGCTTTTCTACTAGTTCTTCAAAGTTCTAATAAAATCAGCTCCTGATGCACATGCTTATAGACATAGTGCAAATTTAGTCATAGAAAAGCTCAGCAAAGTCATTCCACTACACACAACTGATCTGAGCTAAACCTGCAGGAGTTATGGCGCAACTCTTTCAGGATTTGAATGTATTTAAATCATGGCCTGAATTAAATTCATGTGCACTAAAAAGAAAGTTAAAAACAGAATGCATGGATCATTATCCTCATAACCTTCAAGTGGCAGCCCATAGTCTGCTGTCTGTTTCTTGCGTCAGATTGACAAAAACTGGAGGGAAAGCAAGAGCAAAAGGGATTTTGAGTGCCATCAGCTGAAATTTACCTAAATCCCCACAGCAAAATATAATCTGGAAGAAATAAGAGATTCACCTTTTGGTTCTAGTCAATGATAACTTGAAGGCTGGCTTAAGCAACATCTATCCCTCTACTTGCTAAGTTCCCTAAATGTGGTTATAAAAAATAATGTTAAGTATTCAGGCCAGAGATATTTATCAGAAGGATACGATTTAAATGGCTATGTACCTCATGGAAAAGCTTACAGAAAAATATAGGTACAAATATGCATAAGTCATATTTATATACTTTCTATAAAATTAGACTGGCATTAATTAAATGGCAGAAAAGGCAATGAGAGCATTGTTTGGAAGGTAGCTTGTTCCAAGTTCTGATTATAACTTGCTTCCCAAAGAAGGAGCCGCCCACAGCTTAGAAGACAGATGAGAAGATCATCATCACAGATTTGCTGTGAACAGCTCTGCTCAGCTCTGTCCCTGCCAGACTTGGGGCCACACACACCCTTCTAAGATGGCTAGAGAAGATTCACAAAGAGCATCGATTCTTGCTTCAGCTTTGCAAGAGCAAAGGATGATTTTGTCCCTGGGTAACTTGAAACCTTCCTATAGTGCTGAGAACTGCCCTCAGTAGCAAAGTTGTCCTCATCATCATTATGCCTAACATTTACTGAGCATTTACTATGTGCCAGGCATAAATTGCTTTACATCTCATCTTATCTTCACCGTAATCCCATGAGTACTATAATTACCCAAATTTCACGGAAGAAGAAACTGAGGCCAAAATTTGCCCATGGTTACAAAAATGGTGAGTGCCAGCATCGGGACTTGAATTTAGACAACCTCACTCTTTTATAATCTTCACTTCTTGTAACCATTAGAGTAGCTTAATTAGCTGCAGACAACCCATGGATTAGCCATTATAAAATGCCATCCGACTTACAAATCTCTTCCTATTTATTCACTTATCTTTTTGTTTGTTTAGCCCTTGAAGAGTGCTAGGAACCGTTTTAAGGACTGGGAATCCAGCAGTGAACAAGACCAACTCTCTACCTGTGTGGAGCTTACATTCTACTTTCACACACAAAGCTTCATTTATTCCTTAAAATAACCATGTAAGTCTGGGACCATTAGTGTCACCCACTTTTTAGATAGGGAGTCAGAGCTCGGAGAAGTGAAGTAATTTACAAAGGCCACGCAATTGGTAAATGTGAGAACTGGGGTTTGCGCTTTCACCTTCAGCCAACTGATCCTACATTCTGTTATGCCCCTGTTATTCAAGTATTATGGTTCCAAGAGGGCCTTCAGTAGTTGGGCAGAATGCCAGTACTGCAGGAATGGAAAATAAGACCAAGCTGGCCCTTTTCCTCCTAATTTCCTCCTCTCTACCCAATTTCTTGGTCCTTACTTCGCTCATGCTTCAGGTACCCACTGTTTTCTGGTTGTCCACAGTCTCCCACTTCTGTCCCCACACCCACCCCACAAGCCAGCTCTCCCCAATCCTCTACTATTTTATATATTCTCCCACTCTGTTCTTCACTCCTCCCACATCCGCACCTCAGGGTTAATCTTAGATCCTACTCTTCACTTTAGAGGGCTGGCCTGACATGTTGTGGAAAGTGACCAAAAAGAAGTCCCTTCTGTCATTATACCAGGAAAGACTTAGTCCTAGTAAGTCAGATATGTTATTATCTCAGAATTTCTTGAGTGAATTTTCCCATAGAAAAAGTCTCCCATGTGGTAGTTATATTCTGTAGTATTTATTACAGGTATATATGGGCTAAATATGTTCATGACGGTGGCCAGCAAAGTTTAACAGTGGGTCATATGCTTTGAATTCCAATCAACCAAACTACAACTGACTTCTGTCAAAGACTTCCTCGGTAATGCATTCCTATCTCCACTATTATTCACAATAAAGAGTGGAAAGCAGTAAATGAAAATCTTTTTAAAAATTAAAAATACATTATTCCTTAGTATTAGAGAGATAAGGACGAATATAATAAACACCGTGTAAAAAGAGAAGTGATTTTTTTTTAAACATATAATTTAAACTAATAGGTGGCAATAGGAGAATTGCAAGAGACAAAATATAAATATGTCCGACTTGAAACATTTTCAGGTCTACAGAGAAACTCTGAATGCAAATGACATTCAAGAACCTCCTCAATCTGACCCTTATTTTTTCATTAGCTATAAACCCTATGAGAGTAAAGAACCTGATTTTGTTCAACATAGCAACATTTAGCACAGGGCCTGAGACATAGGAAGCATGTAATAAATGATTACTGAATGAAGGAATGTCACTCTTAACCTATCTCTAGCACTATCTGCTTCCCAACCAGCAGAGCCCTCCACTGACCAGCATTCCTTAAACCTAGGTTTTCACACTGCACTTCTCCCTCAAGCAGCAGCCTCTGACTGTACTACCTTTTCCTCCTTTCCAGACCTGCTGAAATGAGATTCTTTAAGGTCAAGGTCAAAAACTGTTTCTCTTATGATTCCCCTAGGCTGGGATTCTGGCATGAGTAGAGAGAGGCCATCCTTGCCCACAGCTTCTCAGCATGGGACAGCAGGTGTCCACCCTTCCCTTTGCTGGCAGGGCCCTGGGCTGTTTGGCAGGGATTGGGAAGGTGCTTCTTGCCTGCATCAGCCCCAGGTACTAAGTATGTACCACCACAGAGACTGTGTGCCTTTGGGGTCACCCATTCATTTGTACAAAGGGGAGATTGCCTTTCCTACCATGCTGAGCCCTACACTGTCATTTTTGCACTGGAGATTCTGAATATGACGTAGCCAGTCTGGGACCTGAGAAGATAACCATTGCATCTTCCTTTAAGCACGCACTGAAACTCCCCCTGTAATTATTAAAGAATTCTCTAAGAGCAAAAGGGCCTAAACTAGGCATCACAGCCTCTGATTTGCACACAGGCTACAAGGGAAAATATCATTTTATTTCACACAAAATGTAAATAATCCCCAATCCAAATTTACCTGGACAGATCAGAATATGGACTAAATAACACTGATTCCTTTTCCTTTTTTCTGGAATTATCACTCATCTTTTTGAAGAGAATTTTACAAATTTCCTATGCTGCTCATAAACGTTTTTCTGCCAGATTAAGAGAAAACCTTTAGAAGCTGGACCTGTAACTCATTCTGAGATATGGTCTTCTGCAAAGGACTGGGCACTGTTCAACTATAATGATTATACTATTCATTCATAACTATTTACTATGTGCAAAGTGTAAGAGCAGGTACTGTTAAAAGCTGATCCCTCAAATTAGGCCTTAAGTTGGCTCTGCCCAAGACCACTGTAGGCAGTTGCCCACCTAAAAGAGGAAATGGGAACTAAATGCAGCCTGTGCTCTGTTTGCCAAACCACATACTCTGGCATGGGGTTGGCTGTCCACCCAAGGGAAGTTACACCTTTTTCCTCATTCTCACAAAGTACCTTCTTGACCTTGCCTCTCCTTCTGGATGCACATACCTCTTAAGCTGCATTTGACCCATCTGTGATTTCTTTTCTCTCTCCAGTCATCACTGTTCAGTGGAACATCCTTTCAGTTGCATGAAGATGCCAGACTAGAGGAAAGAACACATACCATGTGATTTCCCAAAGGCCAACATTTCCCAAGCGTTGGTTCTGACTGAGGGGACACAAAAACAAACAGTCTAAAACCAAAAGATATCCTGTCCAAATTATCTTTTTATAGCACAGCATAGCTGTATTCAGTACAAAAGAAGGAGAGTGAGAACCAAATGTGAATTACAAAGCAGAATTTTAGTCATGACACATGAGTTAAACTTATGACACATGAGTTAAAGAAAAGAACTGGAACCCCTTTTCATATGTTATTGCCCACAGTGTTACCAAATAGATGGCTTATTTGGAAAGGTAGCACCTCCTTGAAATTAACTTTTGACTTATAAAAGTTCAGGTTGTTCCCTCCCTCCTTAGTCAATTAACAGTGATTATTTTTATTGCTATCAGTCATACATATTGGTTTTTGAGAAACATGCCATTAATCATGATTAAATTGTATGGGCTCAAAAATCTCTAAGACTTGTAAGAAAAAACAAAATCCAAAAAAGCTGTAAAATTATTTATTAATCCGTAAAAGCTTGTGTTGGTTTTCTATAAAACCAGCGATTGGAAAATCACAAAATTTCTATTTTTATCTTTATAAGAATCTTTATACGTTTACCTGAAAGGGAGGAATAGAGTCACTTACTACTATTTCAAAGAGATACTGCCTTTGACAAATAACGCAAATCATACTGGAATTGTACATTTGAGCTTTTTAATTATGGCAACTCTGAGGTATTACTTGGTAAAACAGATTGTGCTGCTCTCATTACCTCTCCAAGCTGTTCTCAAATGGAATCATACTCATGTTTCCAAGGCAGAGAGAGCACCAAAAGGTGAGATTCTGTCAGCTCCTGCTATGGACTGAATTATGTTCCTCCTCCCACCCCCAAATTTATATGTTGAAGCCCTAATCCTCAATGCAAGTATATCTGGAGATGGGGCCCTTAAGAAGGTACTTAAGGTTAAATGAGGTCATACGTCTGGAGCCCTAATCCAAGAGAACTGGTTATATAAGAAGAAGAGACATCAGAACTCTTTCTCTGCTATGAAAGGACATTTTGAGAAGTCATTCGTCTGCCAGTCAGGACAAGAGCTCTCACCAGAATTCAACCATACTGGCAACCTGGTGTTGGACTTGAGGCCTCCAGAACTGTGAGGAGTTCATTTCTGCTGCTTAAGTCACCCAGTCTATGGTGTTTTGTTATGGCAGCCCAAGCTGACTATAATACAGTCCCTTAGGTAACCTAACCAAAAATAATAATGGTTACTAATTTTCAGCAAATAAGGAGAAAGAAAAAATGCTTTATTAGATTTTAATTTTTGTAAGAAAAAATGTGAATAAAAGCATCTTTAAAAATTGAGTTATCTTCATTTTTTGTAATATACAGCTTAAGAAAATTTGGTGTTCTTGCTATGCAAACATGGCTTCAAAAGAAATACCAGTGCTTCTGCCAATCAGATTTTTGCTCCAAAGAGAACGTCTACAATTCAACACCAAAATAACAAACAATCTGATTAAAAAATGGGCAGAGGACATGAACATTTTTTCAAAGAACACATACAGATGGCCGATAGACACATGAAAAGATGTTCAACGTTACTAATCATTAGGGAAGCACAATTCCAAACCACAGTGAGATTTCACCTTATACCTGTCAGAATGGCTAAAATCAAAAAGAAAAGAAATAAGTGTTGGTGAGAATGTGGAAAAAAAGGAACCTTCATGCTCTGTTGGTGAGAATATAAACTGGTACAGCCACTGTGGAAAACAGTATGGACATTCCTCAAAAAACTAAAAATAGAATTACCATATGATTCATTAATCCCAATACTGGGTATCTACCCAAAGAAAATGAAGACACTAATTTGTAAAGATAAATGCACGCTTTTATTATTATTTTTAAGATTTTATTTATTTGAGAGAGAGCATGCCCATGTAGGAGCAGGGGGAAGGGCACAGGAGGAGGGAGAGGAACAAGCAGACTCTGCTGAGGGTGGAGCCCAAAGCAGGGCTCGATCCCAGGACCGTGAGATCATGACGTGGGTGGAAACTAAGGGTCCATGCTTAACCAACCAGGCACGCCTGCACCCTTTTATTTACTGCATCATTGTTTACAATAGCCAAGGTATGGAAGCAACCCAAGTGTCCACTGATAGATGAATAAATAAAGAAGATGTATGCACACCTGTGTGCACACAGATAGGAGTATTACTCAGCCATGAAAAGGATGACCTTTGCCGTATGTGACAACAGATGGACCTAAAGGACTGTTTGTGATAACAAGGATGGACCTAGAGGGTAAGTAAAATAAGTCAGACCAATAAAGACAAATACCATATGATTCCATTCATTTGTGGAATCTAAAAAACAAATGACTAAACCAATAAGGCATAATCAGACTTTATAAATACAAAGAATAAGCTGATGGTTGCCAGAGGGGAGGAGTGTGGGGACATGGGCAGACTGGGTACAGGGAAGTGGAAGATACAGGCTTCCAGTTCGGAATTAATAAGTCATGGGAGTAAAAGACAAAACACAGGGAATATGCAATGATATTGTAATAACAATATAATGGGACAGATGGTAGCTACACTTGTCACGAGCAAAGCATAAGATACAGAGAAGTTGGATCACTATGTTATGCACCTGAAACTAATATATCATTGTGTGTCAATTATACTCAAAAAAACTTTTTGTAATTCCTCTTATTCAGAAATCCTGAAGGCACGACTAGTCAAGTCCCAACACAATGCTGCTGATTCTCTTACACTTTTCACATTCCCTGCTCTATCCTCCTGCACTACCACAGTACTTAATTTTAAAATTTCTATGTCATTTATTATGCTCCAACTTATAATTCCCATGACATGTGCATTTGCCTATCTCCTCCACTAGAAGACACAGATCCTGAGAGCAGGATCTTTTTGGATTTTCCCCAATGTCTATGACGATGTTTTACCATAGTGGATATATATTGGTGAATGTCTGGGAAAGAATGAAAAAACTACTGATGGTTGGATGGATGGATGCATAAGTGAAAAAGTGGATTGACAATTTATTTACGATAAATTAATTAATTCATACCATTTTGCCTCATCAGTTTTCCACAGCATGGAGAATAATTATCTTTGCACCATGATTCCTCCCCTTGATGCCACACTTATGAAAGAGAAAAGAAAAATGGAATAACCCTTAGCTGCAGTACCTCCCATTTGTTAGGCACAGTATTCTTGTTAACTTCTTTAATCCTACTGCCTTGAGAGTTAAGTTTCACTACCCCCATTTTTCTAACAAGAAAAAAGAAGCTCTGTGAGTTGAAGTAATGCATCCATGCTTGGCCAGCTGCTAAAAAGCAAAACTACAGTTGAAGGGCAAGAATAAATACAGGCTCAATCCCAGATATTGTCTTTCTTTCTCAGTTGTCTTCCCTTGACATTTTGCTTCAGTGTTCTGGTCAAAAGAGAGTTAATTAAAAAATATTTTCTGAGGCCACTGGACATGGCCACTTTACTGTGTCCTATTTGGAGAATGGGATGGGGGCATTCACTATCTCCTAGTGTTTCTCGCTCCCCCACCTGTGTGAAACAGTATCAGTCTCAGGATTTCCTCTGTATGCATTATCCTTAAATACTTCAGCTATAGTACCACCTGTACCAAATCTCTGATGCCGGAGACATTCTATTATCTCAGAGGGCTCCAGGGATGCAAAGAAAAGGAGTCATTTTCCTCCCAATCTGATCTCATCCCTATTGCCATAGCCCAAAGTATAAAATTTAGGGGGATAACATAACTTGAGATTCAGGAAAATTGGAGTTACATTTCAGTTCTGTCATTTATTAGCTCTGTATATTTAAATAATCTGTCTGAATTTCCACATTAAACAATGTTCATAAACCCAGACATATCTGAACATATGGCAAAAGCTGGGAAGACAGACCTACTAAGGATTAATTTGCATTAGGGATGGAAAAGCTCCTTGGTCAGTGTGGCAGAGACTACACAAAAGCTCACCAGTCACAATTCTTCCTCCTGGGCACTCAAAACAACAACAAACCATTTTCAAGCATCCTTTGCAATTAGACTGGTGCCATGTCATGGAAGTCATGTTCACCATTTCTGGTCATGGACATAAAATGCATCATGTGATCTTTCTTACTCTTAGCCGGTCAGCCACCTAAACATGGTAATACAGCAGTGGACTCCGAAAAGGCCCAGAAGATGATCCCACCACAAGATAAAAGAATTGGGATTTCAGAATAATGGGTTGGGAAGCTACCTGCCACACAAACTGTGATATTAGCCAGAAGAAAAGCCTTTACTGGGTAGAGTCCCTAAGATTCTAGGGTTGTTTGTTAGAGCACCTGGCACTAACTATCCTAATACAGTTTCTCAGCAGTCAGAGAATCCAAGTCTAGGGCAAAATAATGTGTCATCAAAGAAGAAAAGTGTTGATTTGTGTTATTCCACGGCTGATGAGCATTGCTCAGAGCATTCTTTGGACTAGCTCCCTCCCCGCCCCTTCCCATCCCATCCTCACTTTCCCAAGCCCATTTCAAGTAACTAAGGCCACAGCTATCAGGAGGAGCCCATCATGGAGACCATTCTCATTAGAGTCTCCACAGGGCACTGACAATGCAAAGCAGCATTGCTTTGTGGTCTGTGTAACAGAAAAGAAGGTAGAGACTATTTCCCCACTTTTTTTTTTTTTTAAATTTTATTTATTTGACAGAGAGACATCACAAGTAGGCAGAGAGGCAAACAGAGACAGATAGAGGAGGAAGCAGGCTCCCTGCCGAGCAGAGAGCCCGATGCGGGACTCGATCCCAGAACCCTGAGATCATGACCTGAATGGAAGGCAGAGGCTTAACCCACTGAGCCACCCAGGTGCCCCACTATTTCCCCACTTTGACCAGAAAATGGTTGGTGAACAGAATGGAGGAGCAGTATCGTGCAGAAGAAGAAAATGTCATACCAGTTACCAGGCCAGGAGCAACCCAGTCAGAAATGAGAAGAGACAGTAAATTGAAACCTTGAGAGGTTCAGTCCCCCAGACACCCTCATAGTTAGGCAGGGCAGAATTAAGCTAGAAGAGTTCTGGTTTTTAAACCCCTTTTCTTCCCCTCCTCATTTCCCTTTTATGTTGAACTTCCCTCATTAAAATCATCCCAACTTTCCAACTAATGCCTTTGAGTAGCACAATGACTTTACACTTCCCTGTAAAGGAGAATATTGGAATCACACACTGAGTGAGGGACACGCTGAGAGTTGCTGTCCATCCTCCAGTGAACTGCATGATAATCCTGTTAACCTTCCTATCAGGAGGTCATTAAACAATTTTGAAAGCTGTTTCCTCTCACATCAGAACTGCATGTGGAATCAGATCTAGAATTTTTAATATAAGCTATTCAGCTGCACAGACTCAAATAACAGCGTCTCACATGTTTTAGATGGTCTTTTATTATTCTTCCCCTAACTACTAAGTACCTTTGTAGGCTTCTGTCACTTTGGATATTGTCCTATGTTTTCTTTCTCTTTTCTTGATTTTAACATCTAACACATTTTCTTCCAGTAGTACAGCCCCACCTTCTCTACTTCCTCCTGATGCTTTGTTTATCACTTGTGCTAACCTAGGCTTCATTCATTTCAACATATCACCTTCCTGTACACCAGTCTTTTTCAATTTGTTATACTTGGTGTTATTATTTCTGCATAGCTGTTTTCATGAAACTACCCATTTCTGTTAAACCTGTTTTATTTCTGTATTCCGCTCACAATCTTTCTTTTTATCGCCAAAGACATTTTACCATCCAGTTTTCTTCTTTCTTTCCTTCCTTTCCTCCCTCCCTTCCTTCCTTTTTTTCTGAAGTATGCTAACAGTCACATGATGTCAGAACTTGTGTCTGAATACATTTTCAAGAAAAAAGCAAGTTTTCCATTTTTATCTTTCCTGATCATATAGTCCCTTCATTCAGCTCAAAACTTGATTTCCTTTTGGACTCCCAGAACCACTAATTTTTTTTTTTTTTTACCTCCAAAAGAGAAAGAACTTACATTTTTTAATCACATTTAAGAAACTGGGCAAAATTGAAATGTGCTTCTGGTGACTTAAATAACACAAAATGGATTCCTAGTCTCTGGGGAAGACTCCATAATAAGACCCTATCATTGAATTAGCAATTCAAACATCAAAAAGTCAGTTTTCAATTTTAACAAAAAAAAAAAAAAAAAGTCAGTTTTCAGGGAGTGTCAGTTTAGGGACTTGACATTTTAAGAAATGTCTTTGCAAAACAGGGGCCTAGTTATCATTGGATGAAGGACACTGATTTAATCTCCAGGGGTGACTGAACCCAGTGTCTGGGGTTCTTCCAAACATTTAAAGTCATTTCCAAATGTTTTTGATGCAGCACAACCCAAAAGGATTTTGGCAAGTATGTTTTCCCTTCATTTTAAAACCCATGCGTATTTCAAGGGAAATGCAATCCATATGTCTTTGATTCATTTACACTTAAATCATCTAAATGCCATTGTGTAAGAGCTATTTGATGTACAAGAAGCCTGTGAGCCTGTTTTATAAGCCTTTTTAAGCCTTATTTCTTTGAATCAGAAAGTCATGTTTTGCCGGCCCTAAACAGATCTTGAACTGGGAAAGGCTCAAGTTCACTTCTAAACTGAAAACCCGCAAAGTTTTGCGTGGCTTCTGTACTTAGCAATATGTTTCCCCTTGCCTAAAGCTCACAAACACCCAGCATTTCTCTTCTCTGTCTCACATGTAGTGAGAACAGGGTAAATCAATTTTTGAATCACATTTTACTTGTAAAATTCACATTTTGAACCTCAGTTATCTCCCAGGCACTGCCAGAAGTTAAAATAGCAACACTTGAAAATTAGGCTTTTGCTCTAAAAGGGCAAAACAGTCTATAAAGTACATAAATTACTGCTTCTGTACATTTATTTGTTTGACAGGTTTAAGATATAAGTGTGGCTTACATATGGATTTTCAGGATGCCAGATTGGATGCTCCACGAGCTACAGTCACAAATGTAACCTCTTTTTTTAAGACTTATGTTTGGGAGAATAGAATTGGAACAATCTTGCTGTTCTGCACAAATCTAATTGCTGTGTCAAAACAGCAATGGAATATGATGAACATTTGCATTTTTCTCATTTACTGGCCTTTTCTATGGCTCTAATCATACTTGCATTAGTGGTCAAGAAGAAAGTATGTTGGGCTATTCTCCTGCTCCCTGACACTTTAAAAATTTCTGATGAATTTCAAACTAATACTTTTGGGGGTTAATTGTGAACGTCTGATCAAGTGTTTGGAGATACCTAAATGATTAACACTGATTGCAGTGGACAGAGAAACATACCTTGAAAATGGGTAAATCATTCACAAGCAAAAGCGCTAATTATCTTCACATGTGTGATTTCTTTGTTTTTATTTAGACATATCTTAGAGGTTGCATTTTAGTGAGAAGGAAGAAATAATGATGCTGTGATGGTCTGAAGAGAAACAATATTTTAAATTTGTAATCCAAGTTTAGGGGGATGGAGATAAAGTTAAAAAGAAAGAAAGAAATCCAGGGGAACCTAATTATTCCTTATGTACTCTCTCTAGTTCACTATATGAAAGACTATCATGTTTGTGTAATCAAAAGGATTATGAAATTTGAGTTTGGAGAGAAGGATTTGGGCGCTAAGTCTAGCGAACAGTTAATTATGCTGAGATAATTAGATAGCAGAAAGTATTGGATTTAGTTCTTTTTCATAGTTAGTTTTCATTAACTACCAAGTCTTCATGATCCTCTGCAGGCAGAAATTATTAGTATTCTATTCTTAGGAAGAATGGGGCACTGACAAAAGAAACTTTCAAAAAGTGTGACAGAAGCCTTTACATTGACCTATGTACGTATTTTCTCTAAAAAATTGGGTATTTTTCCTATTAAAATTTTTGATATTACAAAGTTTTAAAATCTAAATTAAATTCAGGCAATACATTAAGAAAGTTCAGCAGACAATCATAACAGAACCATTTTTTCAAGCATCAATTTAAAATACAAAGCAAAAGGCTGGCGTTCTTATGATTTAGCTGCTGTTTCACAGAACTGAACCAAAGGGTATTCATTAGGATTGTGCCATAGGTTAACAACTGTGATTTTGGTTAAAACAACTACTGTTCTATTGTAGAATTTCAAGATTTATGAGATTTAACTTGCCTTCAGACGGACATTAAAAAACTGAAGGAAACAAAGCTCGGCAGTGCTTCTTGCCCCTGACTTGTGGCTATCCACACTCACCCTTTCTTGTTCTAGCTAAATTCATCTTCACCTGGTAAACACAAAAGCTGTGTCAGCCCTCATCTGTCATCTCAGAATGACTTGGTGACTATCTTGAGAAACCACATGACGCAAGGCATTATTTACTTCACCTACTGGGTCAGACTGACCAGCTCTCTGTCAATGCAAGTTTCAAGCCCAAAGGAAACACAGCCAGCAGAGATGGGAATATAAATGGAAACCTAGCAGTTACAAGAGGACACTAATCAGGACTAAATTTCATGAGTATAATCCCAGCCCTGAGAATTCCAGTTCCTACTTTTTAAAATGGATTAGAAGCTCTTCTTTTTTTTTTTTTAAGATTTTATTTATTTATTTGACACACAGAGATCACAAGTAGGCAGAGAAGCAGGCAGAGAGAGAGGAAGGGAAGCAGGCTCCCTGCTGAGCAGAGAGCCCGATGGGTGCAGGGCTCCATCCCAGGACCCTGGGATCATGATCTGAGCTGAAGGCAGAGGCTTTAACCCACTGAGCCACCCAGGCGCCCCAGAAGGTATCTTTATGATGCTCCCTTAGCACACATATTTACCCACCACAAACACAAACTCACATTTACATAAACAAAATACATATACACATATGCAAACACACACACCTCAACCTATATTCTTTGGTAAGCATGCTTTTCTAGATTTTATTTCTAAATGAGAATTTGAGATCCAAATATACCCAACTCTATATCTTGAGAGTTTGGGAGGAAATTCCTTTCAAAGAGAACCATAAGAATTTAAGAAACATTTTGTACAAAGGATCACATTGGTTCATATTTTATCTAAATCCATTTACTCACACCTTACTTAAGCAGCCATACAATCAGTTAGAAAGGTTCAATGGGGCAAATAATGCTGAGCAGTGTTTTGAGAGTCAAACAATAATCATTATAAAATCTTAGAGTCAAACTTATTAATGCTCATTCTTCTTCCAAATATTTGGTTATAAAAAAGCTAAAAACTTTAAGTTACTGGTAAGTACCTTCATCCCAAAGGACCTGCATCTTCAAAAAGGGCATTCAATACTAGACTAGACAGAATAATGGCCCCCCTCCTGGAAAGATGTTTACATCTCAATCCCAGGAACCTAGGACTATGTTAATTTACAAAGCAAAAGAAGTTTTGCGGATGTTATTAAGGATAATACTGAGCCCAATGTAAACAGAAGGGTTCTGATATCAGGAAGTCAAAGGGTCATAAAGAGGAAATGTGAGAAGGGAAAGGAAGGGAAGCATAGGCCAGAGTATTACACTTTGAAGTGGCCATGAACCAAAGGTGCAGAAGGCTTCAAGAAGCTGGAAAAGGCAAAGAAGTCTATTTTGCCCTTGGAGTATCCAGAAGGAACATGGCTCTGCCAACACCTTAATGTTAGCCTGTACAATCCATTTTAGATTTCTGACCTCTAGAACTTTAAGAGAACAGATCACTTCTTTAAGCCACTAAGTTTGTGGTAATTTGTTACATCACCAATAGGTACCTATTGCAAATACCAAGTTATCTTTTGAATGTACTTTTACAATCACTATTAGTGTTTGATATCTGTGTATTAATCTAAAAATTCCCTATGTGCCTTCCTTTAAATAAATACACAAGCTTCATTTTGCAAAAGGATATCTCATAGGATTCTCAAAACTACGCAGTTTCCCCAGTGGCTGTAAAATATAAATTGATTATACATAAAATTTGCAATATATAAATTTTCATGGATGTTTTTAGGAATGTATAAATTTGATCAAAGCTTATAGTATTAATTACAATCTTTGCCCCCCAAATTATCCTTCATCTCTCTAAAAATTTGATGTTAAGACATCCCTACTTATCAGTTAGCATTATATTTTCCTTGTTTAAAACTGATTTGGGGGGCTCATATCTTATAACACCTAGTACCAGAAAGAAGACCCTGTAGATATCTACCCATCTTTTGTCCCTAAAGGTCTAAATCAGAATAACTGTGCCCTGACGTTTAAAAGCTTAGGGTCAGTCAATCACATCCATGTTACCTATCCCTGTAATTGATTACCATCACTAAGGCTATTTGCTTTGTCCTCTCTGTGGAAAGTTCAAGCACTTGTAGCTTGATCAAGAGGCAGGACCATGAGAGGTTGTAACACACAAGAAGCTTGGGTGGTGCTTGGACAGATTTGTGTAAGGAGGAAGTCTCCCATCAAGAGACCTAGGATCAGTGACACAAGTCCACCATCCAGAAGGGGACTAGGGCAGGTGACCTCCCAGGAGAGAAGGAGAAACCAAAGACGGGCTTTGCATGTCAAGGTGATGCTGCTCAGTAGCAAAGTGAGGAGCTTCTGGGTCAGAGAGCTCCAAAGGGTGGCTACAGTGTTGGGTCCTTAAAAACTTCAGTTTGTCTTATTAGGCTATTAGACTTGGGGTGCACAGTTTCAAAGGTTGTGGAAAGTAAGGAAATTCTAAGTGACTAAAAATACACCTATTTGGGCTACATTTAAAGCAATTAGATGTGTATGAATTTGAGTTTGGTGCTAACAGGCTTTGGGCTAATGCTCCTAACCTACTAGAAAGAAATAAACAAAATGGGAGCCACAGGGGCTATCTTGGGCCATTTATATGACATTTGCTCTGATAGTTACTTCTTCCACCTTCCCAATTCCTTTTCCTTCTGAATCCCAGGATATAAATACTACACCTTCAGTTTCTTTATAGAACACAAAATGTTTCCTCTCAATTCACCTTTGGCTTTTCCCCAAAGGCAATACTTTTCTTACAGCACTCATGAATAAAGATCTTTGATTCTCTTACACCTCAGTATCACACAACTGGAAGAGGGGTGAACGGCCCCCATCCCCCTCTTCATTTTGACCCTTCTGTTCAAGAAATTCAAGGTTACTCCTGAGACCTTTTTAGGATTACATTCTAGTTCAAAAGATAAAATCCTGCTGCACTGAAGATCAGTTTACCTGTACATAAATATACCCTCCTTGTATATGTGATCTGTTGGCCTCCAGGTTAGAACCACCATATTCATGGGGGTTGTCACAGGATCACAGCTTCTTTCCCATTGAATACTTGTTATTATCCTGAACATTTCAGTGACCATAGGGAAGAATTCTGCAATACCCTTTCACATTGATCAGAAATCTCTTCAACTCCACCGGGCTTGACCTCCACTCTTCTCCCCTAGCTCTTTTTCATGTCTCCTCCTAGGCCTTCTCAGGAACTAAAACTTCTCCCAACTTTAGAAATCAGAAATTCTGCTCTCCTGCTTTTTAAAAGCACACCTCCCTTCTCCGACTCCCTCTGGAACTAGTTTCTTTATACCTTCTATAGTGTACAATCCTTAGAACCCCTCATAATCCCATGGTATTCCGTAATTGCCTCATTTCCTCTCCTAATCCTCTGCAATGACATCCTTTTGTTATATCTCTCCACCCTGGATCGGTCATACAAATTGTCCACTCTGGTACTCTGAGGCTGAATTTGGTTAAAAAACAAACAAACAAACACAAAAGCCAATACAGCTCTGTAGACTGGGGCCACTGAATATTTACATCCTTCAACATCCTTGCCTCTCTCCATTGCCCATAAAGGTTTTACTTGTCTTCTCTTAGCTCCCACTCCCATATCCCTCAGTAGTAATTCAAAACATGTGTCACTCAAACCCCTAACCACCTCTTTTTATTCTCCACTGTAAACGTCCATCCTTTCTTCAGAGAGAAAATTGGGGTTCACAACTTAAGTAACTCAACTTCAAAGCCTATTTTCCATCCTGTCTTGGCACTCTTCATTTGTGATCTTCAGCCATTCAGTCATCCTGGTCAAAACTAAATAACATGCTCAGTTTCTGCTCCCTTGACCACAGGTAGGCTTTCAGCATACATTTTCTCTTTTTTTCTCTTAAATGTCTGTACCTCATTTTTTCACCTAAACTTCTATTTTCCTCTTCTGTATACCCTTCCATGTTATTTCCAAAGTAACCCCATGTTACTTCGAACCAAATCATCTTTCTTAAGCTTTGGAAATACCTTCCTTTAAATAGAGAGAGAGACAGACAGACAGATTTTATTTATTTGAGAGAGAGAAAGAAAGAGCACACAGCGGGGGAGGGGGAGTGGCAGAGATAGGCAGAAGCAGGCTCCTGACTAAGCAAGCAGCCTGATGTGGGGCTCAATCCCAGGACCTTGGGATCATGACTCGAGCGGAAGGCAGGCGCTTAATTTACTGAGCCACGAGGCACCCCTGGAAATGCCTTCTAATAGATCTCCTGCATTCAATATCATTTGACCTAAGTTGATTCTCTGTATTTAAGTAAAAGTGGTATTTCTAAAAAGTAAATCTGATTCTGCCATTTTACTTCCTCATATCTTTTAGAGGTTTCCCAAGTCCTTCAGAATTGGGTTTCTGCACACTTGCCAACCTCTTTTCACATAACAATTTTTTTTATAACTTAAGCTCCAATGTTACTAATATACTCATAGATTCCTATGTTCATCAATTCATGTGGCCCCTTTGGATGAGCATAATTTCCTGTATTGTTGCTTTTCTTTTCTTTTTTTTTTTTTTTCTATTCATTCTTCAGGCATTTTTCAGTTATCTCTGTAAAATCTTCTCTGGGTTTTTCCTTCAAAAATAACCACAGTACTATTAAAGTGCTAGAATAAACTTGAGAAATCAAGGAAGGCTTTCTACAGGATAAAACATCTAAGCTGAGATTTAAAATAGGTGTGTACATTGGTCAGGTATATAGTTGGAGAAATAGTGATTTCCAGGTAAGTTAGTAGAGGGAGGTTGTATGTGTCATTGCTCCTTCTGGATGTAATATTCCCCCACAAGCTAGGGTCTGTAATTAACCCAACACTCTACCTTATTATAATACAAGATACAAAACAAGTATCCAGTAAATTTTTGGTAAAGGAAGAAAGAAGAAAGACAGAAAGACAGGATTTCACTTTAACTTTCCTCTTGTCAGTTTTCTTTCAAGGACATTCTTTAATATATTTCACTTACAACATATCTCTAGACTGTCTATCTCACTGCTACCAAAGGGCAATGGTCAAACATACCATTTATCAAAAAAGAGGAGTAAAAAAAGTTATAATAGCAGCGCCAGCAATTTTGGAGTGAGAAGAGTGAGAATAAGGCAGATTCATAATTAATTTACTCTATATTTATACCATAGTAGCTAGGATCTGCTAACTATATGTATATATACATAAGATATATAAATATACATATATCATACATATATACATATACATATACATATGTATACATATAAATATACATATATCATACATATATATCTCCAACCTTACACATAATACAAGGAATAAAACATCTCCTCCATAAATAGGTAATAAAAGAAGCCAGCCAAAGAATGTATCTCCAAGTGATTAGAAAACACTCTGATTGGAATTGTGTGTTAACTGAAAAAATTGTGTGTTAACTGAAAAAAATCTTGTGTTAGTGAATAAAACATGCATCCTGACCTCTAGGACCTAAATACACAACAGAGAACAATGATGATCTCAAAAGAAAAAGCTATGAAAAGTAGAGCAGAAGGAGAGTATATCTATCTTCAAAGATCAGGAAACAATTCATTGAAGAAATGATAGCTGCACTAAAGGATAAGCAGGATCTGAACAGGGAAGAAAACACAAAATACTGTAAAGTTCATGATCAATGATGCACAGAAGGGAAATTATGAAAAAGTTGAGAACTGTCATGGTCATCAGTCCTAGTCACCAATATCTGGTTTTCTTCTCCTTCTGCCACATGGTAAGGTTGCATTTCTTACCTCCTCCTATGGTTAGTTAAATCCACATAACTGATTTTGACTAGAGGATTGTGAGCTGAAGTGACATTTGTCACTTCTATGCCATAAAATTTATTGCTGTGTGAGACCTATAAAGTCCTTTCCACTCTTTCATATGATATGGAGACCAGCAACATTTAAAATGGTGGCTACTCCATTAGACTGGGTCTTTGAGTGACTACAATGAACAGAGAACGTAGCTGCTGACCTGAAATGACTATGTAACATGTATGAGAAATAAATCTTTATTATTTTAAGACACTGAGATTTTAGAGTAGTTTGTTACCATACTTGAAGGTATACCATAGAGACACAGTGAGATGCCCCATTTGATAACACAAGTGGCATATTAAGTGGAGAAGTGATAAGTTTGGATGGGTAAACAAGTTAATTTGTGGAGAAGCATGAATTCTAGCTTAGAGTCTGGGCTTTATTTTATAGTCAATGTATAGCTGTTAAAAAGCTTTCAAACAGGGAAATGTTATGAATAGAATTGTGTTTTAGGAAAATTAATCAAGCAGGATAGAGGATGCCTAGGAAGTGGAAAGACACTTAGAAGCAGGGAAACAAGTTATGCTATTGTGAGAAGCCTGGAAGTCATGGGGTTTAAACTAGGATAGTGGCAGTGAGAACCAATTTGGCAGAATGAATGGAACAGCAATTTGCAGGTCCTGGCAACTGATGAGGCCCAAGGGACTTATAAATCATTCCAAGATTTTGAGCCTGAAAGACTGTTAAGATGGTGCCACTGCCATTTAAATATTAAGCAGAGAAAGAGGAACAAATATGAGAGGAAAAAGTGCAAATTTAGGTCAAGCATGACACCCAGCTGGCAATGTCCAGCAGACAATTGGAAACAAACCGAATATAGATTTGAGAGTCATTTGAGCAGTGAACTCATGATATGAATGAGAGTGTCAAGGGAGAGAGGAAAAAGAAAACTGAGGCTAGACCTTTGTGGAACACCTACATTCAGACAACAAAAGGGAGAAGAAACAAAGATATTAAGAAAGGTGTATTATTACAAAGCCAATATGAGGGAATTTCAAGGAAACTGAGGTAATTAACAGAACCAAATATAGGATGGATTAAAAATTATGAATTTGCTTTAAATCTGATGACTTACAAGAAAGCAGTTTCAAGTGATAACTTCAGTTACCAGGTGATAACTACATAGGAAGCCAATATTCAAGATATTCAAGACTGAGAAGTGAGTAGTGCAAAACAAATTGAGATTGTGGTTTCTTATACAGCAGAGAAATATTGAGCAGTTAAATGAATGACCTAATTTATTGCATAAGAAAACAAGATATACTAAAAAAAAAATTGAGTGAAAAAACAAAATGAAAAAATATACATATTATATGATTACACTATTAAACATACAAATAATGAAGGCAAATATTTGCTATTTATATAACAAATGTAAATACATCAAATTAAGGATAGCAGTTATCTTGGGGGAAGAAGAGAGGATAGGAAGATTTAATAGTATCCATACATTGTTTCTGTTAAGAAAATAAAAGAAGTAAAATAAAATAAAAAAGAGATGGAGAAATAAAATGTTGCCTGCTCTATAAAGATGTTAAGTGGTGAAAGAAAAGAAATAGGGAGTAGCTTGAGAGAAAAGAAAACATAATGGAAGTGTATATATTTGTCTTCTCAAGATGCCAGGAAACCAAAGAATGAATATTTGTAAGATGGAGTAACATATCTTTGTCACTGAAGACAAACACTGGGAATAAGAAGAAGAAAGCAAGATATCAGAATCCAGAAGGGGAATGAATGATGTATAAAGGTTAGGCTTAGAAGGAGAAGATAGCTTCCTAGTAAAGCCTCATTTGCCCTTATTTTCCTTTAGAAATTTTATGGTCCAGCCACTGTGGGCTTCTCACTGCTCCCCTAAGCCTACTTTTCTCATCTTTGTCTTCTCATGCCCATCTTTCAGTACTCTACTCTAAGGTCAGCTATGTCAACTACTCCATTAATCCTAATTATCCTGTCCCATTTTGCACTTTCATAACTTTGTATTTTTCTCTTGGTTCATGCCATAATTAGTTATTACTGTTTTTTCCTAACTCTGTATATGTCTTACCTCCTTAAATGTGTCAGAGTTCTGATGTATAAGCATCAAATATCAAACAGCACTTTACCTAACTTGAATGGAAAATGAATTTATTGAAGGATATCAGATGGTTCACAGGATCGATAGGAAATTTGAGAACACATCTCAAAACCTGTCCAGAGACCTAAGAGAGCCAACTGCAATCATGGCCAAGGTTAAAAGATGAAAGCAATCTGGATTCAAGTCCACAAGTGTCACCACTGCCGCTGGACTTTTAACCACAGTGCATATTTTCGAGTAATTTCTCAACCACTCTTCGATTTTTACATTACTTCCTCACTATACTAGTTCTGGGGCCCAGAGCCATGACTACACTCTTGAGCTCCAACCGCCCAGAGAGTGGGAGGAAAGACAACCTCTTCAGCTCTAGTAATCAAAGGCAAAACACAGATTCTTACCAGGATTCAATGTAGTGGGGGGATTTTCCCCAAATAAAAGGGATGTTCAGAATTCAAAAAACAGAAGTTCTTCTTTTCACCTTCCCCATTCTGGATGAAGAATAAAAAGATTATGTGATAATGTCCTTCCTGCATGCTAAATCATGAACCAGACAGGAAGTACAATATTGTTGCAAGGAAAAGGGAACTAGATTTTCTGGATTCAAATCACAACTATCACACAAATCAGCAAATTAACAAGGTGATCTTTGGCAACTTACTTCACCTGTTTTACCTCCATTTATCTGTCTATAAAATGGAGATGATGCTGTTGATAGTGATGATAATGATGATGATGATGATGGTGAATATGATTATGGTAATAGTATCTCCCTCAGGATTGTTCTTAAAATTACATTTATATACATAAACTACTTTTAATGGTGTTACTATATACTAAGATATTTATAAGTATTGTAGACTATATAGGTACGTTAGCTATTATCATTAATATCTTTTTTTAATTGTAGAGTGTTTTTCCCCGTGGTGGGCTGAGTCCTTCTCATGACAACACAGATTTGCCACTCGACTGCCTGAAGGATAATTAAGGATAGGCTCTCTTATCAGGTAGTACCTCAAATTAAACTTGCCTAAACAAGGGATTACTCCAAAGCTGTCCATATTAGCACAGTGATCAAACCAAAATATCATTTATATTCTCTCATGCATTAAATGGTACATTGAACTATTAAGTACTTACTGTACGTGCCAGACACTGTTCATGGCCTTTGCAATACATTAACAAACAAAACTGGCAATGTCTTAGCTCTCACAGAGCTTCCATGTCTAGTACACTTATAAATCAATAAATTATATGCTTAAACATTGCAGACTGTGCTTCTAGTAAATATATGACTTAGATATAAAATAAAAATCCACATAGTTTTGAAACTCAGTACATTTCCTTAAGCTAAATTACTTTTAAGCTCTTTCCAATTCTAAGATTGCAATGATCCTACTAAGTCTGCTAATAGAGAGCAGTGATGTGGTTCCCCAATGATTATAAACAATCCAAGATATTTTAGCAATTCCAGGCTGCTTGGTACTCTGTTAACTGTTTTACATATATTTGTCTATTCTCATAATAACCCTACAAACTAAGTTCCATTATGAGCCACCATTTTATGCATGAGGAAAGAGAAGCTAATGTCATCCAGGGAGTAAGTGGCAGGGCCTGAAGACAAACAAAAAGGTGCTCCCAAGTGCCATGGCATAAGAGCATCTCAGCAGGATTTAAAGAATGTCCGCCAAGCTCCATGTACTTTCCCATCACCCTCTATGAATTTCATGGTTATCCAGATTTTAGTTAGGTTTCCAATGCTCTGTGGCTCTTGGTTAGAACAACCATCCCCTTGGCCCACACGTGATCCTCAACTGCATTTATTGAGAGGCCCTCTGGTGTTTTACTAAGTTCATGTTCTTGATATACACCAGTTCTCATCCCCGCATGTACCACCACATCACTACCAGCCTCGCCACTACATTGACTCTAAAAGATGAATCCCCCAAAAGATGATATAGTTATAAGTGAAATTCACTTTCCCCTAAGAGACCATCTGGACCTATTTTATCATGGTTTACATCTCTGTGTACCTCAGTCATCAATAAAAACACAATCCTCCTGAATCATTCATCAGTAGTGAGACTCTCTTCTGTATGTCTCTAAATCTAACCCAGTCTTCCCACACACATATGCAACTCCACACTCTTTTAAGGTACCCCTGAAAGTCATGGCCTGTCAGTAGAATTTCCTATATTCTGAACACAAAATCCCAACCTTCCATTTATCATCCTACTCTAACCTAAAGCCGGCTTTCCCATGAGAGTTTTGCCTCATCTGCATCTCTTTCAAGTGGTACTTCCCATGTACTATAAAAAACACAGAGCCTGAAAGTGAAGTGGGTATTCCCTTAACTCTTGCTGCTTCCAGAAATTTTCTACTCCCTCTCCCTCAAAAACCCAAACTCTGTTCAACTCAGGCCATCAAACAAAGTTTTGTCCCTTCCTCCTACTTAATTGATTCATTTATATAAAGCCATGATCAGAATAAATTCAAGAGAGAAACAGAAAAGATTAATTGAAAATAGTGAATATAGGAATTTTGCTGTAAGGGACAATAAAGAAATGAGAAAGTACCTAGAAAAGGCTATGAAACTAAAAGATTTCCTTTGTTGATTGTTTGTTTTTGGTTTTCATTGTGGTAAAAATAATAGCATGTTTGTATGCTGGTAATAATTTTCTACAGAAAAGGAAACAGGAGATATAAGGAAAACTTTGTAAAGCCATATCCTTGAGTAGTTAAAGAGAAGGGATCTAGATTTAATTGACAGAACTGGCCTTAATATCTGGCTCACTCTATTTCTCTACTTTTACGATCTTAGTTATTTTAACACCCATATAGATGATACATTCAAAACTCTGGCCCACATGTCCTGTAGACAATCATCTTGTCATACCCTCTATCTCAGACACCAACCCTCATGGTTCCATCCTATACACTGTATTAAAATCATAACTGTATAACCGCTAATGTCTCAACCTCAAGTATCACCACTCCAAAATTTCTTTGAGCTCACTGAAACCCTAAATCCATATAACTTTCCTGTCTATAAAAGCCTTCAGGACTTCACTTCCCTGAGATTAGATTCCACCACTTCAATGGGTTCCATCATTATAATTACCTCTTTGCCTACAAAGCTCCTCCTCCCTCTGATGTACTCTCTTGGCAAAACTTCAATTAAATCTATTACACATGGATTTTGTAAAAAAAGAAGAAGAAGAAGAAAGAAAGAAAGAGAAAGAAGGAAAAGAAAAGAAAAGAAATTACAAACACAAAGCTACAGTAAATGGTTTTACATAAACACATGATCACAAATATCAAGTAGACCTCAGTAAGCTGGGCATTCTGATTTTTTCCAGTTAATTCATTTTCCCATTCTCTCAAACTATTTCACACCTTTTCCCTTAACTTCCAACACCTCTTCCAGTCACTCACTCTTAGATGATGATTCTACCTCTAATGTTAATGAGCTTTAATTTTAATGAACTTTAAGAATCTACCAACTTTCCTGCAAATACTACAATACATACTTGACTTGTCTCCTAACGAACTGAATAAAATATCTTCATTTCTGACAAAATCTAACTACTCTAAGTCCAACTTCTCTAAACTGTGCCTAAGTCACATTCCCATTTACCTCCTTCTTTCCTACATCACATATCTATCTCTACTGGAACATTTTCATTAGCATACAATGGAATTTTCTCCCCCCTACCCCTGCCTCACCCTCTCTGTACGTGTGTGGGGGGGGTATATAATACACACACACACACACACACACACACACACACATTTGTGTGTGTTTAAATATTTAAGTATTTATTAAATTCCAACTGATACCTCTTTTGTTAGGGTTAGTTAGTACCCTCTCTAGTATTGCTAAGGCAATAATTAATTAATTATTTTCAACTTTCATCACCTCTTTGTAGTACTCAGACAGGTGATCATATCTCCCTTCTTAAAATACTTATACATTTTCAAATGAAAAGTATTTTAAGAAGGGAGATATGATCATAAGATCATAATAAGATCCATGATCATCTCTTTCTGGCTTGCAGTCAGTCTTTAAATGTTGACATATGTCAGGCTTAACCTGCTCCTTTTCTCTATTTACAATCACTCCCTAATTTTTCTCATCCAGCTCTTAAGTTATACCTCCAATCTCAATCTCTTTCCTGTAATTCATATTTTTTCATCAATTACCTACTCAATACTGCCACTGGATATCTTAGATTCTTAAATGTAATGTAACTAAAGCAGAACTCTTATTCTATTTCAATTTGTTCTTACCACTTTTCTCAGCTCTGTAAATGGCACCGTGATTTGTCTGGTTGCATAAAACAAAAACCATGTGTCATCCTCAAAAATTTGTTTTTCTGCTTTTCCTTTTCCAGTTCTCCTTTCAAAATATAATCTGAACTTCATCACATCTTACCATCTCCGTTGCTACCACTCTCTTCCAAATCTTTTATCTCCCTTCCAAACTACAATAGCCTTATAACTTACCTCATAACTTCTACTCTTTCCCCCACACAGGAGCCAAAAGAAAATTTAAAGTCTCCATCATATCATATTTTATTATTAATCTTTCTAAACTCTTCTCATGGCTTTCCAACATACTCAGAATGCAATCAAAATTCCTAATACTTGCCTTCATCATCCAGCTCCAATCTACTTTTCCAGTCTCATTTCTTATTATGTTCCTTCTTGCACACCACAATTTATCCACAGTGTCCTCCTTACACCTCCTGAATACATCAAGGCTTATTCCTACCTCAATACCTTAATGCTTGCTGTTCTCTTTGTCTGGAATAAACCCTTGATCTTCCAATAGCTTGCTTCTTCATTTTATTCATGTCTGTGTTCAAAGATCATGAACTTAGAAAGGCTTTCCCTGACCAACCTATCTTTGATAACTTCCCTTTCATTTTTAAATCCTTTACACTAATCTATTTTTCTTAATTTACAACTATTAGAAATTAATTTGTTACCTTGGTTTATATTTGTGTCCCTGTCACTGGTAATAAGCTCCATCCAGGCAAGAACTCAGTGTTTAAAACATTTCTAGCACTTGATAGGCATTCAATAGATTATATTAAATTAGTGAATAAATGAATGGCTTCAGTCGCTAAAAAAATGTTTTTTTAATCTGGACATTTCAGATTCAACAATTAACCCTTTGGAGTTAATTTTTACCTTAATAATATCTTCATTTGCTCATTTTATAAGGCAGCTGTGAAGGTGGTTAAAAATACTTTGTACATAACTCCAATGACTTATAAACTCAAAAGTCATAAATAAACACTAAGGATCAAAGGATGCAAGTACAGAAACTGAAGCATCTAAGTAGATGTTTTCACTTTATTAAAGTCCTTGCAAAATACAAAATTAACCTGGCTATTCAGTCTTACAGAATACTATTTAGAGTATCTGCTAAGGGTTAAATATAACTTCCCTGAATTCAGCAAGAGAGAAGAAATGTGAATAGTCCTGATGTCACGTGGTCCACAGACTTTCAAGAACACCTACTGTATTGGGCTGGGCTTTCTGTGTTATACATGGAATAGAGAAGAGATGAAATAAAGTTCTTTACGAGCAGAGTTCATAATTCAGTTGCTGCTACAAAATTCATGCACATGAATAATTCTTAGAAAAATGTTCAAACCACACAAAAATGAGAACACACTTATAAAGAACTACCAAAGTATGTTAGGAGAGGGGAGGGATAAAACCAACAAATTTCTTTAAAAGAGGAGGCAATTTAATCGTAAAGATAAACCACTATATCTTTAAGTTGTCAAATGAATGCAGCAGTGAGGTAAGTGGAAGCAGCAGGGATAGGTGTGATTTTTCCAGAAGACAGCATGGTGAAGTCATGTGGAAACAAATTAATCTGATCATTTAACTAACTTAAGGAGAACTCAGAAAGTATGCTGGTTAGATGGGGAAAAGGAATCTTGCCAAGGCCCTGACACAGGAAAGAGTTCAGATTTAAGCCAATTTTCACTCAATTTTCAAAATCAGCAAGAAGAATCCAAAGTCAGATGTAGTAAATCAAATCTGAATATCTATGGAGGTTCTCCATGGTTACAAGGATTCCCAGTGAATAGAGGTAGGCCTAGCCTGCATAATGGAAAACTAAGTAACTTAGACCTTACCACATTAATGGCAACTAGAAAAGCTGGACAAAATTATTTTTTTAATTTGAAATGAAAACTGTGCTTGTGGGTCTAGAAATCTAACTCAGTAGTATAAAATTGCAAGGCCAGAATCCCAGAGAGGCAGAGGCCTGGAGATGAGCCCAGCATTCAGGGATGATTTACCCCTGATGATAACTGCTGTTCCTGAAAAGGGCCACCGGAAGACTAAGAACACTTTTACTCCCTTGCACACTAAGATGTGTAAAGTATGCTATCCTAAACTCAACAATTTTAGTAATTGTATACACCTATGTAACCACCATTCAGATTAAGACACAATATTTACTTACCCCTTAAATTTTCTGTCATTCCTTTTCTTCCCCATGTAACTATTACAGGGTCTTTTTCTTGACCCTAATGGAATCTTTACACAGGTAATCCAGTTAAAATGAGATCATTAGACTGGCCTCTAATCTGAACAGTTCCCTAGTAAAAAGAAAATTTGAACACAGAGATAGACACAGAGGAGGAAGATGGTATGAAGTCACACAGCGACAAGATGGCCACCTTCCTGCAGTGAGGGATGCTCAAACCACGGAAATGGAAGGATTGCTAATACCAGAAGATAGATGCCTGAAAGGACTCTCCCCTAATCCTTCAAAGAAGCATGACCTAGATAACTCCTTGATTTTGGACTATGAACCACCAAAACTAAGAGATAAATTTCTGTTGTTTTAATCCACCCAGGTTTCAGTACTTTGTTATCAAAGCCATAGGAAACTAATACAATATATAACAATAACTTGAAGGTATTCAGAAGCATCCAAAGTGGGGAAAACTTAGGGATTCCTATCCTGAAAGGAAAAGAGACACATCAGGTAAGGTCCACATTATTCTGGCTCTTCCCCTAAAAGCACTTTTCGGTTTGATGACACAGGGTGAGGAGCAAACCTTAAGAAGGAAACAGGATTCTTATAGCTAATTGGTGAAACACGTAAGAGCTGGAATTTTGGACTGAAGGAGTGGTGATATGTGGAGGGAAAATCCAGAGTAGAGGGTACTACACAGGAGGAAGCTGCAAAATATGCATACAAATATTCATCAAGCATTAGCTCACTTTAAAGCAACACACACATCCCAGAAGTAAGCAATATCTAGTAATCGAAAGAGCTGAGCAACAAGATTTCCACAGCTGCCTGATATGAGGGAGATAAAGTTTGGAATTCAAGTTTGGTCACTTTAGGGGGGCTTGCTAAGCAATTCAAATTTTCATTAAATTCTCAAAAGAGCCACCTCCTAATACTAAGCACCATACTAAATTAGATCTGTTCTTACAAAAACCAACCTTCTACAGGTCCAAATAATCTACTACTCTACCCGCATCTCCTCTTCCCCCACAAAATTACATTTCTGTGCAGGGAAATAGTTTCCAGAACCTTTAAAATTTTTCAATCACAAAGTCTAGCGTCCAATCAAAATTTGAGACATGCTAAAAATATGATTAATTGATTGTAAATCATTGAAATAGCAGAGAGAAAAACAGACCTAGAGATGGTTCATAAACTTAAGCCAGAAAAAAAAAAAGACTTTAATACACCCCTCATTTATTTATTTAAAGAAAATATGGGGAAATGGTTATAATGAAAGAAAATATGGAGCATTTCAATAAAGAATTGAGATCCCAATGGACATTCTACTTAAATGTCCATTTAAAATCCCAATGGACATTCTAGAAATAGAAATATTGAAGTTAATAACTCATTGATGATATAACAATAGGTTGGACACAGCAGAAGAAGAAAATGAGAAATAGAAATAGAAAATCTAAGTAGATTTTCTAACAGAAAATACTATTCTATATATGGAACCAGAAAAGACCATGAATAGCCAAAGGAATATTGAAAAAGAAAGCCAAAGTTGGTGGCATCACAATTCCGGACTTCAAGCTCTATTACAAAGCTGTCATCATCAAGACAGCATGGTACTGGCACAAAAACAGACACATAGATCAATGGAACAGAATAGAGAGCCCAGAAATAGACCCTCAACTCTACGGTCAACTAATCTTCGACAAAGCAGGAAAGAATGTCCAATGGAAAAAAGACAGCCTCTTCAATAAATGGTGTTGGGAAAATTGGATAGCCACATGCAGAAAAATGAAATTGGATCATTTCCTTACACCACACACGAAAATAGACTCAAAATGGATGAAGGACCTCAATGTGAGAAAGGAATCCATCAAAATCCTTGAGGAGAACACAGGCAGCAACCTCTTCGACCTCAGCCGCGGCAACATCTTCCTAGGAACATCGCCAAAGGCAAGGGAAGCAAGGGCAAAAATGAATTATTGGGATTTTATCAAGATCAAAAGCTTTTGCACAGCAAAGGAAACAGTTAACAAAACCAAAAGACAACTGACAGAATGGGAGAAGATATTTGCAAATGACATATCAGATAAAGGGCTAGTGTCCAGAATCTATAAAGAACTTAGCAAACTCAACACCCAAAGAACAAATAATCCAATCAAGAAATGGGCAGAAGACATGAACAGACATTTCTGCAAAGAAGACATCCAGATGGCCAAGAGACACATGAAAAAGTGCTCCACATCACTCAGCATCAGGGAAATACAAATCAAAACCACAATGAGATACCACCTCACACCAGTCAGAATGGCTAAAATTAACAAGTCCGGAAATGACAGATGCTGGCGAGGATGCGGAGAAAGGGGAACCCTCCTACACTGTTGGTGGGAATGCAAGCTGGTGCAACCACTCTGGAAAACAGCATGGAGGTTCCTCAAAATGTTGAAAATAGAACTACCCTATGACCCAGCAATTGCACTGCTGGGTATTTACCCTAAAGATACAAATGTAGTGATCCGAAGGGGCACGTGCACCCGAATGTTTATAGCAGCAATGTCTACAATAGCCAAACTATGGAAAGAACCTAGATGTCCATCAACAGACGAATGGATAAAGAAGATGTGGTATATATACACAATGGAATACTATGCAGCCATCAAAAGAAATGAAATCTTGCCATTTGCGACAACGTGGATGGAACTAGAGGGTATCATGCTTAGCGAAATAAGTCAATCAGAGAAAGACAACTATCATATGATCTCCCTGATATGAGGGAGAGGAGATGCAACATGGGGGGTTAAGGGGGTAGGAGAAGAGTAAATGAAGCAAGATGGGATTGGGAGGGAGATAAACCATTGGTGACTCTTAATCTCACAAAACAAACTGAGGGTTGCTGGGGGGAGGGGGGTTGGGAGAGGGGGGGTGGGAGAGGGGGGGTGGGGTTATGGACATTGGGGAGGGTATGTGCTATGGTGAGTGCTGTGAAGTGTGTAAACCTGGCGATTCACAGACCTGTACCCCTGGGGAAAAAAATATATGTTTATAAAAAATAAAATTAAAAAAAAAAAAGAAAAGAAAATACTATTCTAAATAAGATTTTCTAGTAGAAAATAAAAACTGAAACACACAGAGGAAAACATAACATAACAGGATATGGTCAGATACACTAACATATATATAATTGGAGTCATCACAAGAGTAAAGAGATAGAATATGGAGCACAAAAAATATTTGAAGAGACAATGATTTCAATGATTTGAAGAGCCAGTAATTTCCCAAAACTGATTAAAGATTGATTTGGGAACTCTGATGAACCTCACAGAGGGTCACTAGGGAAAAGAGTTCTCTACCAGCGATGTTGATTCAGACATATAAAACTCTTATGTTGAGTGCTTACTCTGACCAGGCACCAAGGATACATCACTGAATGGATAGTGTCTCTATTCTTCACAGAGCCTGCAGTCTAATAAGAAAGAAATATTAAAGACTCTCATATTCAGTTACTGATTAGTTGTGTGGATTGAAGAAGAATGAAGAATCAAAGATAAATTCAGTTTGAGAGGAGAGATTGAAGGACTAATACAGCAGTTCACACATGAGTTCTACAAATACAGAGAAAGGGATGGATTTGAAACTAAAATGACAATGACTTGAAAACAATTGATTCAGATAAACAGAAGTATACAATTAAACAATGGTTAAATAAAGGCTCATAATAAAGCTAAACAATTATTTCTTTCTCTCTTCTACCACTAAAATATCTTATTTCTCAACAGTCATTTTTCTTGAAAATTTTGGGCAACTGATCCTCACATCCATACTCACCTTACGTATATCAAACAATTTCAGCCTTGCAGAAATGTACAATGCTTTATAGCTGGAAGATTTAACACATCTGAGTGAAAAATATTAAAAGAATCAGGGGCACCTGGGTGGCTCAGTGGGTTAAAGCCTCTGCCTTTGGCTCAGGTCCTGATCCCAAGGTCCTGGGATGGAGCCCTGCAACAGACTCTCTGCTCAGCAGGGAGCCTGATTCCCCCTCTTTCTCTGCCTGCCTCTCTGCCTACTTGTGATCTCTGTCTGTCAAATAAATAAATAAATAATCTTTAAAAAATAATCAAAATTAATATTTTGTTATATTTTATGAAGTACATTAAAAATATTACTAAGACAACATAATTTTGTTGGATAATAGTTACAAATACTTTAACTACTTTAAGCCAACTACTTGTTACTAAGCTACTGAGCTACCTATTTAGACAAAAAATTGTTTGACCTAGGAAAGAAAAAGAGGAAAAGGAAGGGGAGAATGAGTCACCTTTCATGCCAAGAATGAATTCTATTCCTCTCCACCCAACTAACAAATTGAGTTATTTTCTTCAATTACCATTTCCCAGAAAGATTTCAATCACCTTTTAAAATAAACTTTATTTTTCTATCTCTTCCAACAATAGGAAATCAGCAGTGAAATTTCAGAAAATAAAGAATTATTTAATCAAGAAAACAAAATCACCCATAATTCCACACCCAAAGATGATTACTGTTAGCCTTTCTGTGTATTTTTTGCTGTCCTTTAACAAATGTATTAATCATACTAATTCATTAAATGATGCTTGGCTTGCTTTTTTTTTCTTTACATGAGTTGTACATTTTAAAAAGCATTTTCTAATGGTGTAAATCTCACTTTAATGAATTATATTGTAGGCATTCCATAGTTTACCTTTTTTTTCTAGTTGTGTTCCCAGTTTTTAACTTTGCATTATTTGGAACTGGAATTAAGTAAAATTATTTACTTGGGATCCATAAACTTAATAGTTTCTATTTTCCTTTCTACTACCCTTAAAGATAAATTAAAAGAAAGTTGTTTCTGCCTCAAACTCTATGTTTAAACAATCTGTCTTTTTCTAATTTGGTTTTCAATTTAGAAGTCTTATTTCCTCTTTTTTTAACACAAAAGTTAGCATCTAGACACACTGTTCTGCAATATTTTTTTTCACATAGCAACATATACCCATTGAAATATTTCCATTTCAGTATAGAGAAAGTTTTTCCTCCCTTTTTTTCCCTCACAAATGCATATGATTACATTGTATGGATGTACCATAATGTATTTAACTTGTGTCTTACTGATGGAAATATTTTACTGGTCTTTTGATATAGCATTTATCAATGCTGCAATAAATAGCCTTGTAAACTTTCATGTTAATGTATACAAATATGTCTGTAGGACAGATTTCTAGAAGTGTAATTGCTCAGTAAGAGTATAATTACCTTCATAACATGTATTCACATCTTGAATTTGTGTTAAAACACACACACACACAGACACACACACACACACACACAAACGCAAGCACACACACCTGCTTCTATATGCCAAAAAATAGTGATACAATTGATTCACTTCTGTGGAGAAAGGGCATGGCCTAGGTAGATAGGGAAATAGCACCGAGTTGAAATTTTGCATATTTTATATTTTTATAATTTGTATTATGTCTATGTATGGCACCTATTCAGAGTAAATTTTAAATGCCTACCTGTTAGTATCACCCAATAGCCCCAACTCCTTATTCTGGTGGGATAGGTATCTAAACACTATTACAAAACCTATATTGGTACACATATGCAGTCCCTCTGCTCCGATTCCATCAGGTTTGTGATATTTTGACATATAAAAGGCATCACCATCACAAACTGTTGAAATGTCTAGACTGAACTAGTGAAAGGGCTGAACACTAATTCTAAAGCTTAGCCCACAAACAACCAACTGGATATTAACACCTCTCTAATTGTTACAGTATAATTCTAAAAAGAAATAACCCCTGAGAACACTTTTTCTAATAGTGCCTATCAGTGTTCAACAACTTAATATGAAACTGATTTCTCACCCCCCAACCTCCAAGGATGGGATAAAAAACATTTTAAAATAGTTCTTCATTTCACAGTTTAGGACACTCTAGGCAGAATATAAAGTGTTTCCACAGTGAATACAGTGATCTTTCTAGAAGAATGTCCTCTTCTTCTAGAAAGAAAAGAGAATGAACCCTCTCTATTAATATTAGATTTTTTTGGCTTAAATTAAAAACAACAACAATGGTGAGTAGGGCGATTCTGTATGCCCTAGGTTGAAGCTTCTTTCTCCATCTTTATCCTTCGCTCAGCTCAGATACAGAATTAGAGAAAACATATGAGAAAACCAGCATTTAACTGTGAGTATAACAAACTAATGACTTCTAACTCTGTTTCTTTTTTCTTTGCTTGCTTTTTCCTTTTCTGAGAAGAATGCTGCATATCGACTTAAGAAAAATATCTTTAAAAAATATTTTTTAATTTTGATATAAAATGTGTAAAAAAAAAGTGCTACTGGAATTAAAAAATACATCTTGCCCAAATATGTATCTTTAAATAGATAAATGACATCTGCCAAAGACAAGGGTCCCTGACTGATGGCTCAGAAGGCTTGCAGAATTCTGAGAAAAAAAGGATTCCAGTTCATTTTTCCAAAGCACTCTCTTACCAAATCAGCACTCGTAGAGAGAGTTAAAAGATAAAACCAATGTTGTGTCCACTTTTAGAACATGGACATTCTACATTGACAAAATGAGGTTCATGCTACATTAGGAAAAGTAGGTAGGAATTTGGCAGCTCAATAAATTTGCTGATTTCACATAGCTCACTAGTTTTGTGTCATGAAAAGTTCTTTTCCTTACTGCATATCGGGTAATTACCACCTATGCTAAAGAACAGGTCAGATGTAGCTCAACCTTAATGGGTTTCCCATATACCCCTAGCAGCACACTGGTAAATGTTAACTACATCTCTGGGAAAGAAAAATGAGTGTGTAACTAGGCACACAAGTTTTAAATGAATTTCACCAATGTTAAGGTTATGTAGTACACAATTTACAATAATAAGATGAAAGTGATACAATTAAGACATATATCAGAATGTCACCCACTTGTCATTGACATATGTGAGCAATTTCTTGCTAAATCAAATAATAGTGATCAGACAATGGAAAAAGAGTTCTTCAATTTTTGTCCTATTCATAATGTAATGAATACATACAAAACACTTAAATTTAATCTGCATTGTTAACATTTTCTCCATCACTTTTTTAAGCTTCTACAATGAAACAAAATAATAACGCAATCCCCAATTATTAGCATTTGATGAATTCCGTGGTATAAACACTCCTACAATTTCAAGCTACCAAAGTGACATCAATGAATAGGGAGTGGGGAAAAATGCCCAATAACACACCATTGTATAGTATTTCTACTATAAAAATAACCTTGGGGCATCCGGGTGGCTCAGTGGGTTAAGCCTCTGCCTTCAGCTCAGCTCATGATCTCAGGGTCCTGGGATTGAGCCCCATGTTGGGCTCTCTGCTCAGTGAGAAGTCTGCTTCTCCCTCTCTCTCTGCCTGTCTCTCTGCCTACTTGTGATCTCTCTGTCAAATAAATAAAATCTTCAAAAAAAAAAATAACCTCAAGAACATAGATAACAGTACAGTGCAGTTAAAAGTTAATTAGGAAATGGTGTTTTTGTATTTATTACCTTTAACTTAGTTACAACTTAATTATAAGCCTACATATTTTAATTTCTAACAATGGCCCATTAAATAAATGAAAATTTAACAACTGGCTCTTACAAACTGATAAAAGTTGGCTCTCGCACATCTTTGAATATTCCCATGGGCTACTCCCAACAAACAAAGTCTTATTTTCTAAAATGTTTATTCTGACTTGCTTGCTTAGACCTCTTTACCTATGAAAATAACATTACTGATCATGGTTTGGTGGAAACGGGCCCTAAATTAAACTCTACATTTGTAATAATAACGCTAAACAACAACAAAAAGAGTAATGCCATTTTAGGAAGCAAAATCTTCAAACCCGAAGTCAATTCAATTGGAAAAGAATAAAAGTGAAAGCAGAAGTTTGTGGTGAATCCAGAGGAGACTTCTGAGTACATCCCAACTCTTGGAAGTTAATGTCACTTGTGCTTTGTTAAATCTACTTACACTGAAAGAGTGGATATGGGATAGGAAAAGGCTGTGTATTAGAAGATATATGCAAGTCATTTTTCAATGTGGAAAAGTACATTTTATATTTCTTCAGTTGTCAATATCTCCTTTAAGTCTATCCAGATCCATAGGGTCTTCCTTCATTGACATGCTTCCTTAAAGCAGAATTGCTTTCATATTAATCTATTATATGTATACTGACAAGTGCTTTTTCATATTCATGCTTACCGACCACCCTAGAATAAATAGGACCATTTTCTGTATAGGGGTATGAATTTTAGTAGTCTTTACTAAATAGATTTTTTAATACTAATGTTCAGCTAAATCAGAAGATAAATAATGTGAAATAGCCTTTAATGTTTATCTAGGTTGAGTCCTTAATCATAAAGCTTTAGCTCAGTATGATCTTTTAGTTTACATTGAAGGAGGAAGGAAGGTTTTAGTTTTTGCAGCATATATATTTCTAGTACTCCTTTCTGATTTTATGACCAATTCTGTCTTCATGCTTCCTTAATCTTGAAGCTCTTTCAAAGGCAACATACTGTGCCAAATGTACAGTGATTATGTAATGTGGACAAAAATCCAGTGGGAAATGTGTAGAGCAGATCAAAATCATTCCACTTAAGGCCTTTTACAGTCATTTGATCTAATGATGTTCACTAGGGTTTGATGTACTAAAAGGCAGCCACTGTGCGAACATAAGGTTTGCATCAACATGTGACTTTTCAGCAAAACTGGCATCATTGTGGTCTTTTGAAGACTGTTTTACATGCAAAATAATAATATCTGTACAAAAACAAATCCCATAACAAACATTCTGAATCGCCAAATTTTATGCTACATCCTATGAAAAATCTCTTTCTCTTGTCAAATGGACATTAAAACAGTATTTCTCATGAATGAGAAGTGAAATAGAGAAATCCACTGATTACCAAAGTTGGACCTATAGCTCATGTGAATTTTTGGAGAAAGTAAATTTTCACTTAGTTTGCTACTTCCATTTATGCTTGCTGTAACAGATCAAATTATTACATGCACTTTCATAATTAAGCTAGAAAACATCTACTCATGTTTTCATATTCTACTCTTTGGTTACTTTTTTCAAGGTTCACCATTATTGTATATTTCAGGATTCAAAAATACACACATGACTTCTAGTTTCAATTCAGACATATGAAGAGCTTAGAAGTCACTACTCATTTCCTTATTTAAATAAAGAACTGAATAAACTGAAAAGCCATGACTTCTTGAACCACAGAGAACTAAAGTGGCAGGGCAAAGTGCCCCAATGTCACCCCAAAAATTCAGAGAGACAGGAAAATCCCAAGTCACAGCCAAAATCCACTTGCCTACAGCAGAAGTAACTGGAGCCACAGACTGGTAGGAACACTTATCTGGTTATTTTGACAAACTGCTGGAAGCTGAGTGGACTAATGTGAAAATGAGATACTCCAGGGGGCCGCAGTCTTGAGGAGGGAGGAGGTCCAAACTTTTGTGGGTTTTACTACCAGGAACCCCACCAAATTCTCACAATAAAGACCCAAGAAATATCCCTCTCTGGCAAGAGCAGGGGAAGAATAATCATTATGAAACACACCCAGAGACTTCTCTGTAACAAAGGCCTATAATCCAGGGGAAAGCACTATTGCCTGAGACTCATCCTAGATGAGGAAAGGGAACTCCAACTCCTGCCCTCTCTAGTCTTCTGTTCTATCTAAAGAAAGAAGAAAAAGGGAAAAAAAAAAAAAAAAAAAAAGGAATGGAAAACAAGAGTCAGAACTTAAAGGAAAGCGATTAGGAATGCTATAGCCCAAGAAAAGGATAGGAGGTAGAGGGGAGAAAGCTATACCAATAGAGATATACTTGTAAAGGTTATAGCCCTAAAATACAGGCAAACTAAGATTTAACCTTCAGATTTAAAAAGATCAGATTTAATCTCACCCTCCTCCATACCTTACCACATTAACAGGGCTCTAGTATAAAACAGTGGATTATAGCTGAAAGAGCTAGAAGATGCTGACTCTCTCTGAGGAGAACTTAGGGAAGCACAAAAGTCAAAGGGTAAATAAAACAAGAACACTAGAGAAATGTGAAGCTACTGGCATCTACAGCTATAGCAAACATAAATACAGACCAACTCTTAGCCAGATTAAGATAAATCTTCATGTTACACGCCTATTTACTTCAGTTCCCATTACCCAATATATCATGTCTGGTTTTTAACAAAAAGTTACAAGGCATGCTGAAAGTCAAGAAATCATAGAGTCTGAAGAGACAAAATAAGCATCAGTACTAGGCTCAGATATAACACCTGTTGTAATTATTAAACAGGAAATTCAAAATAACTATGATTAACATGTTAGAGATTTAATGGAAAAAAAAAGATAAATGAGAATCTATCAAAATGGAAAACTTGTTTATGTCAAAGAATGTTGCTAAGAAAATGAAAAAACAATCCATAGAATGGGAGAAAATATCTGCAATTCAACAATAAGAAGATAAAAAGAAAACAAACAGTAAGAAGATAATTCCTACAGTTAAACAATGAAAAGATAAATAACCCAATTAAAAATAGTCATAGATTTCAATAGACATTTCTCCAAAAAGTTATACAAATGGCTATTAAGTACATGAAGAGAAACACAACATCATTAGTTATTAAGGAAACGCAAATCAAATTCACGAAGAGATACCACTTTAAAAACACTAGGGTACCTATAGTAATTTTTTATAATAATTTTTTAAAAAGGAAAATAGGAGTGCCTTCCTGGCTCTGGCAATGGATCCTGTGACTCTTGATCTTGGGGTTGTGAGTTCAAGCCCTATATTGGGTGCTGAGATTTATTAAAAATAAAATCTTTCTTTTACAAAAAGGAAAAAAACAAGTGTTGACAAGCATGTGGAGAAATTGTAATGCTCACACATTGCTAGTAGAAAATAAAATGGTTTGCCACTGTAGAAAACACTTTGATAGTTTCTCAAAAAATTAAACATAGAGTTAATCATTATGATCCAGCAATTCCACCCATAGGTAAATACCCAAGAGAAGTGAAACCATATGTTCATACAAAAACTTATACATGAAAATTCCTACCAGCATTATTCATTATAGACAAAGTAGAAGCAACCTAAATATCAATAAAACAATCAATGAGTAAACAACAAGTGGTATATCCATACAATGGAATATCATTAGGCCATAAAGAAGGATGAAGTACTGATACATGCTACAATGTGGATGAATGCTGAAACATTATGCTTAATGAAAAAAAAAATCAGATAAAATGGTCACATATTATATGACTCCATGTGTATGAACTACCAGAATAGATATAGAAAGTAGTTTAGTAGTTGCCAGGAAGTAAGGGTAGGGAGAAATGAAGAGTACATATTAGTGGCTACAAGATTTCTTTTTAGGATGATGAGAATGTTCTGGAATTAGATGATGATAGGTGATCCTGTGAATATACTAAAAACCGCTAAACTGTACACTTTAAAATGGTGACTTTTATGGTATGTGAATTATCTCTCCCCTCTATCAGTTAAGGACATGGCAGAAAGTAGATGATACACTCAGAAGGTTTAATTAAAGGGAATTTGATAAATGGACTATTTGTAAATATAACAACAGTGTAAAGAGGGTAAAACAGGGGAGTTTGAAGTGTTCTGAAGTTATCAACAGTGCAGAAACATTATCATCCCTGGGACCAAAAGGACAAGGAAAGGAAGGAATCCCCAGAACTAAGAGCTATAGCTGTAGCTGTAACTGAAAGAGAGGGCCATATAATAGGATATGGGCCTTCAGGAGAAGCTCACTATGTCTGCCAAATAGTGCCCTAAAAAGTAAAGAGCCTGGGTGATAGATAACCCAAGTGATAAATAACCCCACTGATCTCTTATCAGTGCCTACCCAATTGACTAAAGTCAATAGAAGCCAAACGGTAAGGAAGCCTATCTATGACACCATTGATTTAAGTTGGCGTCCTGGGATATAGAACTAGAAAAGAGGACAGATAGCAATTATACCGAGAGGAGGAAAAAAGAAGATGTAGAAGAATCCTTCAGACTACTGTCTAGAGAATGAGTTCTAGAGGGGAGGGAGCAAAAGTAGCACAAAGGCAAGAACATGAAGCTATACTGGAATTCCAGGGTAATGATGATGGTGACTCGCTGTGGGATGATAGTAATGGGTGTGAAAGATAAAGAGAAGCCCCAGAGGTCTCCCTTGATCTTTAAGACAATACAGTACCTAGGAATAAAATACGTAGTAAATCACTGACCAGAAATGTCAAATGACTCAGTTTTCCAACATTTAAACCAGTATCTAAGTCCAACCCATTTCATTAGAAGCCCTAAGTCAGTGCCCTCCAAAGCAAAGATACCTAATGGAAGGAAGAGACCCCACAGAATTGCTTTATTTAATCAGCTACCCCACCCTAGCTCCCTGGTTTACTCAGACTACAGTCTCCAGGCTGAGCCTACACTGGCTGAGAAGAGCCAGTGATTATGTGAATGACTTTTTCCCAAAGAATTTTGACCTGAAAGAGGTCTTCCAATAACTAAACCTAGCCTCAATTTACAAATGAAGAAACTGGGGCCCAGCAAATTGGCTTGCCTTGCCCATTCAAGGTTGCTGCATGAGCAAATGGCACCCCTGGCTCTAGAATGTAGGTGCACGTGCTCGAGGCTGATGGGCTTTCAGTCACATGTTCCTAACTGTGAAGCTTCCAACTAAAATGCGTTGTCTTTCGGCAAACTCCTTGTTATAAAGGTGATCCCAGACATGCCCGTCTTCTTTTAGCCTTGAATCCCATTGTGCTGAAAAAGGAAAAGCACACTGTTTAAAGTTAGATTAATAGTGAAAGGATTTCCAAAGTAATGTTAGCGTAGCTTGGTGGTTAAAAATGATGTTTTCAGGCGTCATTTTCAGAAGCGAAGTATTTGTTTTGCGCCCAATTATGATTCAGCATGTCAGATTGTATTACTCATGTAGTTTTACCTTCTGATATCACAGTTTTAGCTCAATATAGTAAGTACAGACTTCTGGAGGGAAAAGGCAGCTTTTGATTTAACTTTGCTTTCACATATGGAGCACACATTGTGGTATCAGTGTAACAGAAAAGGAGTTAAGAAAATGCTGAGAAATGTGAGGTTGGGTTCTTTTGTGGTCAAAAATGAAAGCACCACCTGACAAATGCATCCTAAGATATTGCCATATTTGAGGCTTGTATCATGACTTCACTTATCTCCTCTGGTCGCCAGGAAGGCCTTGAGAGCCCAAGATCAAGATGAGAGCTACCTTGTGTCTCTATTTCATTTTTTTAGCATTTAGATCCCATTTGAATATAAAACATACAGGATATTCATTTCATCTTGAATTACCTAAGAATACTTATCAATGATTAAGATAAGCAGGACCACTCTTAGGGTATTTGGGATCCTAGTAAAATTTTTTGAATGCCCCCATCTATATAAACAATTTGAATCATTTTGAATCAGCTGGGTCAGCACTATCCTGGAAGTTCCAAATGACCAATCCTACAAAAGAAATTCTACTCCAGCCAGTGGGAGTGATCCATTTGCCAGGCCTCGCTTTTGGAACCAGCTTGGCTTGAGGTCCCAGGATGATCCCATTGGTGTAAGTCCCTCAGCCACTCCAGCATCTGCTTGACTGAGATGTGATTAGGCTGGTATAGCTTCAGAGTGTGCGCAAAGGGGAGAAAGAGGGACAGGGCCCATCCATGCACATTCCAGGCTAGGTATGAGTCTGGACCAGCGCCACATATTAAAGGGGGATTTAGTAAATTCCAAGGAAGGCAGTTTAAAGGTAGAGTCCTTCTGCAATTACATTCAGGTCAGGACCTTGCTTGCCCAAACCTGATAGACATTCTGAGAACAGATAAAAGCTCTGGTGTTAAGGACCTTACAGTGTCATGGACTTTACCATCTAATGGAAAAAGCAAACATTGCCCAAATCTATATAAGCAAAATTATTATTTTTAAAGGTGACATTGATGTGCTATGGTAATACTTTGCCCAGTCTTTTAAAAAATGAATGTTTTGCCTGAGTAAAAGGTGCTCAGATGAGATGCAACTATGGGCATGAGCTAGGTGACAAGTTGGGACATAGTTCTGTTTTTTTCAGACAGCATGTGTGAGAGCCCTAAGTTTGGGCATCAGGATATTTACCAAAGACTGAGAGTCCAGAATTGAGGAAAAGTGTAGAGTCAGGGAAGACGGCCACTACAAGCAACAGTCAAAACAAGATGCTTCTTCCCACTCGCCAGTGTCTATAGTCTTCCTGCTCAAGAAGGAGAATGGAGCCACTGCATTAGCACCACCTAGAAGCTTGCTAGAGATACAGTCTTAGATCTCACCCCAAAGTTAATTGAATCGGAACTAGGGATCCACATAGATATTAAAGTCAGAGAAGCATTGGTCTATGATGTCCAATTCCCTAAGGCAGGTCACATAATTAGAAAAATACTACCCAAACCATATTTACTATACCTGATCCACACGAGGAGGGAGCTCATCATACTTTTAGGATAACGTAAAATCTATTTGGAAGATCTGACTCCCAGGGATGGTAGATGAATCCACATTTATTTGCACCATATTAGCAGGAAAAGATACTATTTCTCAGATAGAAAAGACCTTCTTTATCTTGGGATGGGGTAGTGGTACTAGAGAAAGGAATTGACCTTCTCTCTCAAATAGTGCCTAGAAATTTGAAATTCAGCACTGCACTCATAAGTACCTCCCATTCAGAATTATACATGTATTTAAAACAGAGGTTACTCTCTTAAGGTTAATATGTCATTTCAACACTATTTTTTAAAAAGATTTTATTTATTTATTTGACAGACAGAGATCACAAGTAGGCAGAGAGGCAGGCAGAGAGAGAGGAGGAAGCAGGCTCCCCGCTGAGCAGAGAGCCCGACATGGGGCTCCATCCCAGGACCCTGGGATCATGACCTGAGCCGAAGGCAGAGGCTTTAAACCACTGAGCCACCCAGGTGCCCCCATTTCAACACTATTTTAAAGGTCACCTTTAAACCAGTATCATTTTTAAAAATGTCTTAATTAACTAAGCAAAGGTGTATATATATATATATATATACTTTCTAAAACAGAAAAATAAACATATCTATGCACATAAAAATACCACAAAAGTATAATTTCTATTAATTCCTGGAGAAAAATCTATATAAAAGGCAGCACCAGAAAATAAGAGGTGTTGCAATTCGTAGGAAGGAGCCAAGACGTTCCTAAACAGATGAACAGATAAAGATGTGGCACATATATACAATGGAGTATTACTCAGCCATCAGAAAGGATGAATACCCACCATTTACACTGACATGGATGGAACTGGATTATGCTAAGTGAAGTAAGTCAAGCAGAGAAAGACTATTATCATATGGCTTCACTCATGTGGAACATAAGGAATAGTGCTCTGAGGACCACAGGGGAAGGGAGGGAAAACTGAATGGGAAGATACCAGAGAGGGAGACAAACCATGAGAGACTCTGGACTCTGGGAAACAAACTGAGGGTTACAGAAGGGAGACGGTTGGGAGAATGGGGTAACCAGGTGATGGGTATTAAGGAGGGCACATGTTATGATAAGCACTGAGTGTTATATGCAATTAATGAATCATTGAACACTACATCAAAAACTAAAGATGTACTATATGTTGGCTAACTGAACATAATAATAAAAAATGAAATATTTTAAAAGATAAACAAAATAGATGGTTCATTGAAAATCCAGAATTTTTGCTTTTCTTCATATGAGACAAAAATGTCAGTTTCCAAAAAGTAGGTTTAACAAATCCTGTATACCTATTCTTTCTACAAAATCATCTAAGAAGCATCAGAATCAATGTATTTTTTAATGTTTAGCTTTCAAATAAAAAATCTATATGGAATCAAGAATTGAGAAATATCTCTAAAACTCAAAAGATTTCTCTTGACAATGAAATTAGTAACATAGTTCTCTGATTAAGATAATTTTGGCTTTAGGCAATTTCATTTTCTTAACTCTGACATTTAGTGTATAAAACACACACACACACACACACACACACACACACACAGAAAATGAGCCTAGTTGACAGAGAGTAATGACAGAGTGAAGAGCTATAAGAGCCTGGTGATATCAATGAGCTAGATCAAGGAGTTAAGGATAATTTACAGTCAACAGTGATGCTCTACACATATTATTAAGCATTATACTTATTTTTTAAATGTATTCTTTTTAGGAAAGTTTAATAATTTATCTAAGATAAATTGATACCTTTTGAAAGAGTCTATGAGATAATACATAAAACACATTTAAAACAAACAGTGCCTGGTGCATAATATTCAATAAACGTTAATAATTATTGTATTTGTCGGTATAACTAGGAATGTCCAGCTATAAACCAAAAAAATGATGTTATGTTCTGTTTCCTACCCGGTCTTTGAGTATCTTCACACCATCCCACCTAATTTGAGAATTTTCTGATTTCCTTGGCCCAATCAAAATTCAGGCCATAAGTATACCTATGTATTGAGCCCTAACAATGTTCTTGTCACAGCACCTCTTGCTGGGTGAATTTTCAGGCTTTCTGTCTTACCCTTTCACCTATTTACCACCAAGTGACCAACTATTAATTTGTGAAAAATAATTGTTATTATAGTTTTAATAGATGATAATAGGGGCAGCCGGTGTCCTTCTCACATGGTGTATAAGCTTTTAAATAGGGATCAAGGTGGTCACCCTGTCAAAATTTCACACAGGTCTATGCCTCTGAAAAAATAACACTTAATTGCGCTTCCCATCTTGCTATTAACGGGTCCTGGGGCTACCAGTGTTATCCAGAACTTACGTTACAAAACGCAGATCACATTTGAGTGCTGCTTCTTAAATGCCTAATGGGAAACAGAAAACCACTGTAATGCTACACTAACATATAAGGGCTATGGCTCCACTCACGAAAATCAGTCCAGCTTCCAGCTGGCAGAAAGCCCACAGCTCAAACTAAGTCCCAGATAGAGAAACCCCTGAGAGGAGGGGAAAAAAAAATTCTGACAGAAGAGTTCAAATAGTTTTCCTTTAATCTATTGAACTATACGAAGTACAGCGTGTGTAAGGATTCTTTGAGGAAAAGAGTCTATGTAAATGTTATCATTAAATAATAGTGATGACAATCATGAAGAACTGAGTGACCCTAAAGCATAATATTTAAAGACAATGGAATAATAATGATACCAATTATGGAGAAAATTGATGTAAGCAAATGGCTTGTTAGGTAAGAATGGAGTGCAGAATTATAATAAATTTTCACTTCTTTGGGTTTGAAAAACTTCTAATACAACCCAGTCATGTATAGCAAAGTAGTATTTGTATTATTTCTCCTCAGTCTCCCTTCCACAACCCTTAAAAAGGCAAAATTTCTAAGATTATGAAAAACCACCATTAGCAAACCAACTCAAATGAATTGGGAATTACTACCTAGAGCATGGTGTTGAGAAGAATTCTAAGGTCATCTGAGGAAAATAAGGCCCCATGATTCACTAGCGTTCATTATCATGGAGTAAGGCAAAATGAAACCAACACTGTCCAAGAGAGACCCTTGTTGAAAACCACCTAGCAGCTATATGGGTATTAATCAATTTGAAATCTCACGAAACTGAACTTTTATTGCAAAATTAATAGCTTATTTCAAAATTACTTGCTTAATTTTTTTGACTGATACTATGTATTTCCTCCTTAACCCACCACAATCTATTTTCCACCTTTATTATTCCATGACAGTAGCATTTCAAAGATCACCATTAGTCTCCACACCATCAAATTTATTGGCTTTTTCTTAAGATTTGGCCTCTTGGTATTATTGAGACTTTTGGTAACTTTGAAATCCATTGCATGGAACTCTCTTTCTTTGTCCTCCTGTGGTTTGATCCCCTTGGTTCTCTTTTGTCTGGTTTTTGGAATAATTGCCTTCTATCTAGTAACTCAGGCTATCATCTCCCCCTGCTTCTAGCTGTCCTTCTTCCTTCTGTCACACTGATCTTATTAAAACATTTATTTCATCCTTCTGGCTTTTTACACAAAAGCCTTCTTACTTTTATGAGATAAAGGTTAAACACCTTATACTGGACCATTAGGTTCTTATATTAGTTAGCTCCATAACAGCTTTCCAGTGGCTTGTCCCAATAGGAATTTATTTCTCACTCATGTAAATTCCAATTGTGCACAGGGAAGGGCCTCTGTTCCATGCAATCATTCAGGAGCAAAACAGTCAGAGGTTCTGTGATTTTCAACATCAGTACAAAATCAAGTCAGCAAATGGGAAAGAGAGAAAGTAAAGGATTACACAGTGGGTTATTGTGAGTCAGACTTCCCATCCATATTCCATTGGCTTGAATCAGTCATATGCCCATTTTATAGATACCTATAAAAGAGTTTGAAAAATATGCCAAGTAGCAAAAAGAAATGAATTTATTGAACAGTTATGCAATCTTTGTCACAGTTCTACACAATCTCTTACAAACTAACTTCAAAACAATTCTCAAATCTTCATAAAATACCACCATTTTTTCCCCTGGATATGTTCAGCCTCTTTATACCATTGTCAGCAAATAAGGCTGTCCTTTACGTTAAGTGGCCTCCCCTTTTCTGCACATCTAAATTCTATATACCTTTCAGAACATGGTTTAAGTTTCACATTAGCCATGATGGCTTCCCTAACTTCACAATGACTGCTGCTTCCTCAAAACAGATAGCACTGTGTTCCATATTATTTACTGGAAGATGCTACTCCAAATATTAAGAGATATAGTGAAGATGCCATGTGTGCATATTTAAGTCGTGAAATGAACTAGAGGACAAACCTGGACAAACAGGTAGTTGTACATTAGACAGCACCCAAAAGAAGACTGGCTTGATCTAAAGTTAAGATCCAACTACACACATTCCTATGCATTTTGTGAGAGTCCACACAACACTGAATGCACAACTTTGAGACTGTCTACCCATTCCGTGATCTAACAGTTCCTCATTCTCTCCTTCCAGTTGACAGCAGTGTAGCCAAACTTTCAGTTTAGTACTCCCTTTCTTTTCCATACCTAGAGGATACTAAGGTATTTTAATGGGCTAGATGATCGGTAAAGGGAAACTTTCTGCTTTGTGACAAAATAGAGAAAGCCAGCCTACAGAAGGAAAGAAGAAAGCATCTGTTCAGGGTACAGTGACACAATAAAGAGAAAGCTAAGAGAAGCCTGAAAGAGTTCTACTTTCTGGTCCATCTTTTCTGAGGCCTAATTGCATTACTTTTCGTTGGTTCTTAACGGTAGCCCTATACCCACATAGCCATTTCCTTTTCCCCCTTTTACCATGTTAGCAATATAGCAGAGAATCTTAGAGTAGCAACCTCTCAGAGTCAGAGATTCAGATTTGTGACTTAGGCAAGTTGTTCACCTCTTTAAATATCTGCTTTCTCATCCTAAAGATATCACGAGGTTACATAAGACACCCTGTGTAAAATACCTAGAAGAGTGGCTTAGATACAGTTGATGCTCAATAAATGCCAACTGTTATCCTTAAATATTGTATTTCATCTAATATAAAGTTCTATTGATTATAATGGACATCATCAATATAGGCCAATATCTCTAAGAACATAGATGGAGAAATACTCAATATTAGCAAATGGAGTCCAACAATACATTTAAAAAAATCATTCACCACCATCAAATGGGATTTATTCCAAGGACACAAGGGTAGTTGAATATTCAAAATCAATCAATATGAAACATCACATTAACAAGAGAAAAGATAAAAAAAACATATGATCATCTCGGCAGGTGCAGTAAAAGCATTTGACACAGCACATCCATTCATAATAAAAACTCTCAACAAAGTTTTAGAGGGAACATACCTCACATAATAAAGGCCATATATAGAAAACCCACAGCTAATATCATCCTCAATGGTGAAAAACTTAGAGCTTTTCCCATAAGTTCAAGAACAAGATAAGGATGTCCATTCTCACACTTTTATTCAACATAGTATTAGAAGTTCCAGCTGCAGCAATTGGACCAAAAAAAAAAAAAAAAAAGGAAGGAAGGAAAGAAGGAAAAGCATCCAAATTGATAAGGAAGAAGTAAAACTGTCACTATTTGCAGATGACATGATACTATATGTGTATATATACACAGCCCTAAAAACTCTTCCAAAACAACTACTAGAACTGATAAATGAATTCAGTAAAGTCACAGATAAAAAATTCATATAGGGAAATCTGTTGCATTTCTGTACAATAATAATTAAGTAGCAGAAAGAAAAAATTAAGAAAACAATCTAATTTATAACTACACCAAAAAGAATAAAATATGTAGGAATAAATTTAACTAAGGAAGTGAAAAACTATTCCTATAAAATACTGATGAAAGAAACTGAAGATGACACAAAGATGAGAAGATATTCCATGCTCATGAATCAAAGGAACAAAATAGCCCAGAAACAAACCTACCCTTAATTGTTATTTAATTAATGCTCAATTAATTAATCTAGGACAAAAGAGGCAAGAATATACAATGGGAAAAAAAACAGTCTCTTCAATAAATGGTGCTAGGAAAACTGAAAAGCTACATGCAAAATAATGAAACTGGACCAGTTTCTTACACCATACATAAAAATAAGCTCAAAATGGATTAAAGACTTAAATGTGAGACTTGAAACCATAAAAATCCTGAAATAAAACACAAGCAGTAATTTCTTTGACATCAGCTGTAGAAACATTTTTCTAGATATGTCTCCTCAGGTAAAGGAAACAAAAGCAAAATTAAACTATTGGAACTACACCAAAATAAAAAGCTTTTCCACCGTGAAGGAAACTTTCTCCAACAAAACAAAATGGCAACCTACTGAATGGGAGAAGGTATTTACAAAGGATACACCCAATAAGAGGTTAATATCCAAAATATAAAAAGGACTTATATAACTCAACACTGAAATAATAAACAATCTAATTTTTTAAATGGACAGATAACCTAAATAGACATTTTTCCAAAGAAAACATACACATGGCCAATAGACATATGAAAAGATGCTCAACATCACTAATCATCAGGAAAATGCAAATCAAAACCACAATGAGATATCACCTTAAACCTGCCAGAATGGCTAAAATCAACAACACAAGAAACAACAAGTGTTAACAAGGATGTGAAGAAAAAAGAGCTCTTATGTCTGCTTGTAGGAATGCTGCCTGATGTGGTCACTGGAGAAAAGAGTATGGAGGTTCCTCAAAAAAATATAAATAGAGTTACCATATGACCCAGTTACTAAGTATTTACACAAAGAACAAGAAAACATTAAATCAAAAAGACATATGCACCCTATGTTTACTGCAGTTTTATCTATAATAGTCAAGATATGGAAGCAACCCAAGTATCATCAATAGATAGATGGATAAAGAAGATGTGGTACATGGGTGTTCGACAGACTATTACTCAGCCATAAAAAAGGATGAGATCCAGCCATTTATAACAATATGGATGGACTTCGAGGGTCTAATGCTAAGTGAAATAAGTCAGACAGAGAAAGACAAATACCAGGTTATTTCAATCGTGTGGAATTTAGGAAACAAAACAAATGAATAAACAGAAAAAAGGGGGCAAACAAAAATGCACTCTTAAATACAGAGGAAAAATTTGTGGTTGTCAGACTAAGGGAGGATGGGAAAAATAGATAAAAGGGATAGAGTATACTTCCTGATGAGTACAGAATAATGCACAGAATTATTGAATTATTATACTGTACTAATATAACACTGTATGCTGAAAATAATTCATATACCAAAAAAAGAGAGAAACGGAAAAAATAAAATAAAGACATCACCAGGGGGCGCCTTGGTGGCTCAGTCGGTTAAATGTCTGCTTTCAGCTCAAATCATGATCCCAGGGTCCTGGGATGAAGCCCTGCATGGAGCTCCCTATTCAGCAGGGAGTCTGCTTCTCCCTCTCCCTCTGCCCCTCCCCCCTTTTCATGTTGTCTCTCACACACTCTCTCAAATAAATAAATAAAATCTTAAAAAAAAAAAAAAAAAGAAGACATCAGTATAGCAATGTAAAATAAGATGTGGAATGATGCTGACTCAGGATCGATGAAATATGGTTTTACTCTCACTCTTGAGCCTCCAGAAATTGTTCTACGGTCTTTAGCAGGCATGTTTTAATAGTCTCACCTAAAATTCAGTTACCAGGTCTGGTAGACCAGAGTTCTTATGACTGTTGCTCCTCTCTTGCTAGAGGGGTAGAAATTATAATTAGTATTAATTTCCAGGTGAGTTTCTTATCAGAAGAATTCCAAATAGAAAGTGTAAATTGAGTTTTTATCTTTAGAAAAGTAACACTTCTCCACTTAGCTCAATGCTTCTCAGGTTGGGATGACAAGCAATAATTATTTGAGAATGAAAACTTTTTTTATTCTGTTTTTCAATTTAGTGTGATAATTAATATGTGAAAGAGAAAAAAAGGACATCTCCATTCTCATATGTTAGTTAGAAATAGCAATATTGACAAGATCAAGTAACTGTTTTGATCATTAAATAATTACAGATGCTATAGAATTTTGCAATGGAATAAAATACATGCAAATGCCAAAATTCTGCGTAAGTCACTGCCTTAAACATATGGAAATTTAATTTAAGACAAATGCCTTAGAAGCATCTAATCATAGAAACAATACTAGTATCTAATGCATAAACAGTAGTAGGCAGAAAAAGAACAAAAATATACATAATACTTAACTGCATATTACATGAATAAAAATAGGTATTTTTGACTTTTAAAGAATTGTCATATTGTCTAAGAAGTTTGCAGTAGTGCCAATAGCTATTTCAAAGAGAGGAATGGTGATTTATAATTCTGTGGAAAAACTAAAGTCTTGAAAACTTATACATTTTCTACAGATGTAATTAAAAAAATCCCCCATGCAATTTGCCTCTACATCTCCAGTCAAAGGAACAAAACAGTGCAGTGAATATGTTGAAGATTTCTTTTTTTAAAAAAAGTGGAATTCGTATCTGGTTACATGCAAGAGGTGAGCACAAACCTCAGAGGCCTTGTAAAATACAACTGTGTTAATTATTTTAACAAACATTTGTTGACACCTATTCTGGCCGACGTGTGAAATGCTGTGAAGTCTAATGCAAATTAAAGTATCTCAGAAAGGTATGAAAATCCAAATCTTATTTCATTATGATTAATAAAGACCACTGCCAAAGAGAAAGAAAAATAATCATAATGAGTAATACAGGGTTCTGGGTATTCCAATTTAAGACCTACTTTTAGCTTCTATGTATCTCGTAGGACACATAGTCTTGGTCTTCTCCTAGCAGCTGTACAGGTGGAAAGGAAGGAAATCCAACTTATATATGAAAAGTATGCTTTTTCACAATGACACCATCTGCTCTGTCTCTCCTCACATCGTTAAGTCCAACGTTTCCAAAGAACTCATCAGATATGAAATTTACTATCTCAAGATCCATCTAAGGTTCAAATCTATACATGAGAAAATACAGACCAGCTCTTGTCTGAAAATGTTTGTCATGGGGAAAAGAGACAACCATGGGAACAAAAGAAGACATACAATTGTGGGCCAAGTGAAAAGATAAACAAAAGCTGGGATCTTCCCTATAGTAGTAGGGATGCTGTCTTCTACAAAAGAAGCTAGAATTTTTTAAATATCACAGTACTGAGCAAATACTCAGGTGCTCATTGGATTTTCATAAATACATTAAAATATGGAGACAATTTCATCCTATATAATGGGAGTCTGAAAATTATGACCCAAAGGCCAAGTTGGACCCTCTGCCTCCCATAAATTTTGTAAATAAAGTTTTATTGGAACACAGCCACATTCATTTGTTTACATAGTCTATGGTTGCTTTTCATTTAAATGGTAGAGTTGAGTTGTCACTTCAGAGACCAAATGACTAACAAAACCTAAAATTGTTGCTAGCTGGAGTTTCCTGAAAAAGTTTGGTAACCCTTGATATAAAAATTTGAAACTCTCTCATCCTCATTGTCAAACCTCCCACTCCAATCTATTTTTCTTTATTATTCCAAGCTTGGGATTGCCTTCAGGTACTCTCTTATTATAGGCCCTCACTTGCTGAAATTTACTGCCCCTGAGTTCCAGTAGGGGTCTTCAGAAAGCCCATTTTTTAGTGTTCTCTTGGATGAATTGATGGAATTTCTGCCTTCTCCTAAAGGAGAATTTTGTACTGCAGCAATTTCTTGGAAGAATCATATGGTAGCAATAGAAGCAATGGTATACCATATGTACGGCAAAATTAGGAACATGAGATTACCCAGCATTCCCAGGTCTTTGATGAAGTTGAGAGAAAGAGAAGAAGGGAATATAAATGTACATATATGTTGAAGATTTAGAACAAATGTAAGCACCCATGAATCATTAGATGGATCTGATTCTATGTGTAAGATCTAATGAAAACCTTCAGTAAATTCATAAGTAAATCTACTTAGTATTTGATTTCCCTTTTAAGGTTATAGTTTCCCCTCTCACAGACTCAACCTTAAGCAATATGTTCCATCAGACATATTATATGAAAATTGACGCTTATTGCCAGGTACTGTGCTAGTGCTTTAATCCTTGACACAACCCTATAAGGGAGTTACAATTAATCATACTTTATCAAAGCTTAGACATGCCATTATGTTATGCACCACCAAGGGGTGGGGGGAAGAAATATTACCCATTAAATCATAACATTCATTGACCACAAGACTCAACTTCATTTCAGAGTAGTTAATTGCAAAAATTTGTACTGCTTAGACTCAATTAATGATGGGTATTAGCTCCATTTTTCAGGTGAGAAAAACAGAGCACAAATAGGTAAATTTTCTTGCCTAAGTTGACTTAGCTAGAAAGTGGCAAAATCATTATCTGACTTCAGAGTCCACAATCTTAAATGAGCTTCACTACATATGACAGAAAACTGGATGTAACATCCTGAATTTCCCAAGAAACACAAAGGTGTTGGTTGCAGGCACAAAGAGAAGAAAGCAAAGTTATAGGAAATAGAATAGCAGACACAGAGAAGTCTTTCTTACCGTGCCCTGTGAGTTCTTTCTTTAAAAACTCCTGTTATTTCAATGGGATTTGGGTTATTCACATCTTTTATTGCACACTGGGAAAATACTAGTAAGTCCCATACATACAAGACTTCCACATAGTAAATGCATGAGTGGATATACAGGACACTAAAACTTATGATTAAAGTGGCAAGGTATGCATTTTTATAATCATATTCCACAATATATAGATTTATAAATTATACATTTCAATGGAAATAAGATTCTGTCTACAGAAGGCCTTTGGGAACAGAACCTTAAGACAGAGAGCACGTGCATATGTTCCATTGACTTGGGTTATTACCTGCAGAGGAGAATAAGAGCTGCAGAGCTGTGAAGTGCCTAAGGGCCAAGATATATGTTGTCTAACACTTAGCACAGTACCTTCCACAATAGTCAATAAGGTTTTTTTGGAAGCAAACTCATGACTTTTTTACACTTTCATCATAAAAGCAAACTCTTTGCTCATTTGGCAAGTCCTTGTGTTTTGGTAAAAGATGTTATATATATCACATATATTGTGTTGGCTGAGTATGACTTCTCAATATGAAGTGCAAGATTTCAGGATTTCCAGTGTAACTGTGAAACTGAAGTAAATTTTCAATTGTTTATGACTCCAATGGGCCTGAAAAAGAGAGAACCTTTACGTATTCCAGACATCTTTAGTGATCAAAGCATAGGTGGACCCACAATTTATGAACCTGTTCTTTAGAGAGCACAGCAAGAGATAGGACTTGGCAGTGTATGAATATTTGCTCTTGAACCTCACTTGGTCATTAGTAACCACGTCTCCCACAGTGAGATTTGAAGTTACTTTATGAGATCTACTTTGGATGAGAGTGAGGCCACCCTAGATCATATGTTTTGGCTTACCCAGTCCCAAAGAATTTGAACCCAAAATGAAACCTCATTGCTTTGCATCATGTTCAAACTGAATTTTCCTTTCTAAAGCCAGAATCTATTTGTAATTGCAGTTATTTTGTCCTATCTCATCCCCTATAATCAAAGTATCATTTTAAAATGTTAAGAAACTATAGATGTCAAAAGTAATTGGAAATGAAGCAAAATGTAACAATTTGATCTTTCATGAGTTAGTCTCCATATCAAAATATAAACTAAAAAGGGATTTTATATCTGGCAAAGTCTAAATGTAATGCTAGCAAAGAACTGGAAAGAGAAGAAAAGTGGCAAAGGGCAGAAGGGAAAAAAATTAAAAGTCTATGTAGAACAATGATTGTTTACTTTAAACGCAAGGGATATTCTTTTGAAGTGAATATTGTGCTAAGTGTTAAGCCAAAACCAAAATTATATGAATGGAAATAAAGTAAAGGCTTTGAGTCCCCAATGGATTTTTTAAATTCCTGTGGAAAGTTTGATGGACTGTCTTTCTTCTTATAAATAAACTATTGTGGTTTTAAGACATGTGTTGCGTCTTGGTTTATTTAATTCTGAATAGCAGAAAGAAAGAGTCACTTGGTGGGTAATACACAATATATTGGCATTCAAAGTAAATACAACAGATCATGTTTAAATTAAAAAAGAGCCTGCCTCAGAATAAAAGCCAAAAGGCAATAAAAAAAAAAAAAAGCCATTGTGGTTGTGAAGAAAATCCAGTCTCTATAAAAATAATTTAACTAAATTATGGCAAGAGAAATGTTCCTAAAATGAACTCAACCTAGTAAGTTTGATTTCAATATTATTAAACATTTTCTCTGCTATTTAAGAGGACAAAGTGTACACTCCAATTTTAAAAATAATTAAAAGAGAGATGGTTGTTGGATGTGTATTAATTGGAATCTCAACTAATTCATAAATTCTAAATTTTTTCTAATCATTTCACTGGCCTGCAATAAAACTGGCTAAGAAATAAGCATAATATATTATTTTTTCTATTTAGAAAAATATATTTTAATTTCTACAGTTACCAAGCCTTTGACTTTATCTTAATTCTAAATGAATCTTTCTACCAATGATCTTTGGAAATACAGGTATTTGAGAAATGTTTTTCAGTGATTTTAGTTTGACCTCACCTGAACACTGTTATACATAGATAGATAGAGATAGATATAATAGAGATACAGATATAATCTTCCTTATCAGATTGGAGATTTTTTTTAAGATTTTATCTGTCAGAGAGAGAAAGAGCACAAGCAGAGGGAGCAGCAGGCAGAGGGAGAAACATAGGGAGCCTGATGTGGGACTTGATTCCAGGACCCTGGGATCATGACCTGACAGAAGGCAGATGCTTAACTGACTGAGCCACCCAGGCATCCCTGGACTGGAGATCTTTAAAACTATAAAACAATCTGTGGAAAGAAGTAAAGAATTTCACATCAAAGAAAATTTTTAAACAAATATACATATATATATATATTTATATGTAACTGATCTCAAGAAAACTGTATTTCTAAATTTATACCAATCTTGAGAACCTAATAAAATTAATACTTTACAAAATATAGAATCCAGACAGCCTCACTGAATTATAACTAGGTGTTGCTCATCTATACATATTTTTCCCTTTATGGGGTAATGGGGAAAATGGGGTAATCTATTCACTACTGATAATATTCTGGAGAACATAGGGAAGAACGACAGAGATAAAGAGGAGAGAAAAATTATACCCACAAACAGAAACAGAACTAAACCACCATTCAATAATTTTAAGTCTCTTTGGATAAAAAGGTACATTTACATTTATAACTAATTCATAGCAACCATCCTCACAATCATACTCAGTTTTTTTCTGCCCTTCTCCATTTTATAAATTGCATAAATTAGAAGCAAATTGCCCCCTATTAAAAACTACTCTTTTTTTTTAATCTTTGTAAGGTTTAAAATCATAGTCTTTCAATATTTTCTAGTGTTGGAAAGTCAACATATCCATGTCTTCAATATGGAAAACTACCTTTTCATGCCATTTTCACAAATTCACTCCAGCAGAATTTCTCAAAAGTGAGCTCCAAAGACCACCTGCATCAGAATCAATGGGACACATTTGGAAAACACAGATTCTGGGGCTTCAGCCCAACCCCGCAATTAGAACCTCAGCAGATGGGATCTGGGAATCTAATGTTTTAAGAATTCCCTGTATGACTCTTATGGATATTCCATTTTGAAAATCACTTGTAACAAGCATTCAGGGTCATAAGAATGAGAAATGGCAGGAAATGTATAACAGAACAAGAAAAAGGTTACATAAAATAATTCAAAATAGTCAAGAGAGCATAAATCAGGGCTCAAAGATGCAGAACGAGAGTTCAAATAAGAAATAGTTGATAAAAACATGCCTAAAGAGATGCACAGATCGGTATTTTTGACACATTAAGGCCAATAGATATTTAAGGAAAAAACACGTTTCCTAAACTGGGATGCATTCCCTCTTCCAATGACCTGCTACAGAATACGTACATTATCTTCATTTTTATTGAGCAATTGCCAGTATCTTACAAGACACTGTAGAATACGGTCATAAAAAGTTTTAATTTTATTAAGGCAAACTTTCCTATGTTATATGTGATGATTTGGGCACTGAATGCTAAATTTTAGTTTTTAATACAGAGGTTTCCTGGCTACCCCATGATCAGCAATTCAAATATATTACCTAAAGTAAGAAATACCTAAACATCTCTCAGATAGCTAAACTCCAATAGCTAAATATCTCTCAAATGAGCTTATAATGAGATCAACTAAGTAATGAAGAGTCACCATATTACTATGCTAAAGATTCATATAGATTATTAGTAATAAAGTCCTGGCTTTATCTGTGGACATATTTAGCAAGCAATTTGATAACTGCATTCAAATTATCATTACATTTCAAGCTATATTTGAAAATATTTTTTTAATCACGCAATAAAGATTTAAAGTATTTATTTAAAGATTCAAATAAACATTTTAAAAGTGTTCAAATCCAGTTTTGGATAAACTAATGAGCTCTTCAATGGCTAGGAAACCCACACAAAAATTCATGCAAACTGAACCTTTACCATTTAAGGGAGGTAAAAAGTCATTAGGAATTTTAGCAGTTTTGTGTTGACAATGAAGTACCCTAATAATCTCCTTTATATTTTATGCATTAATATAGTTAAACAGCCTTCAGAATTTTTATGAAAACTATTTAAGTTTTTTGACAGTTTGTCTCTACTTGTCTCTGTACAAATATTATCAATAGTTTGGATATAATACCAAATATCAAAGAGCGTGGCTGCAGGGGCAATGGGATCCTGAAGACAAAGGTTCTCGTGTCACAATGGCTGGGTTGGAATCCTGACTCCCTACTTCACTAGCACCTCTCCAGTAACCGTTTGCTATGATCACTACTTTTATCCAATTTTCATTTTCATCATGGTAAGCTTACTTTTCTGATTGTTTGACTTCAAGATAATTTCATATGAAATTATAAAATAAATAGTATAGTAATATACTATACTGTATATAATCACAGTTTAGAATATACTGCTTTTAATTGGTATATACATATGTGTGTGTGTGTATATATGTATGTATGTCTATATATATATGTGTATGTATATGTGAGATATATATATGTACATATATGTGTGTCACAATATAAGATTATCTTTGAATAAAAAAGTCTAACTGGTAAATAAACTTTGAAAGCCAATATAATATTACTTGCCATAATTAAGAATTTGAAGTGTGCCTAGTCATTTACACATGTTGTCTAGTATGTCTTATAATAATTCTGTAAATTATGTATTATCATCATTATTTTTATTCCCATTTTACAGATGAGGAATGAGAGCCCCAAAGAACCTGCCCAGGGCCACAAAGTCAGACAAGGGCAGAGCCATGATTAAAAACATTTGGATTCCAACACCTACTGTTTTTATTAATACGGGTAGGACATTTAAATAACCTGGGTTTAGGAAACTCCGTTTAGATGCAAGTAAGGGGTAAGAAGAGCTATAAAAGTGTTAGGGAAAACCAGTGCAGAGAATAGGGACTAAGCTGATGAATGGCTGAGATCTGCATATTCTGGCCAAACTGAACCTCCACTCCAGATCGCATTCTAAGATGATTCCGCCATGGTATCCATTTCCTTAAATGACTGCTGTCTGCAGCTTCTTAAATCCAAGCAGTAGCCATCCTGGAGAAGAATGCATGAAATGAAACAGCTGCAAGGGTTCAGATGCCCCTGTCAATCTCATTTGTCATTTTCCATCAAAGCCATCTTAGTCCAACAGGCAGTTCTGTGTATTCTTAGTTCAGGCCCACTTAGTTGGCTGAATCACGGTGACCTTTCTTTTTATGGAAACTTATTCAAATGGCTTCACTCACCCCATACATCCCATTCACACTGTTGTTCTACAACCCCTTATTTCAGACATTTCCTTAAGAGAGAGGTTTTCTGAATAGTGTTCTACAGAGAAATGTAGTTTTTCCCCTCTTTCTTTTAAAAATGAACTATAAAAATGTTTCTCTCCAGCAGTAAGATATTTTCAAGGCTCATCCACAGAAAAGTCTGAATCTCTATGGTTGATGAGTGGTGCAAGTTAAAAGTATGTTTTGTTGCTTATGAATATATAGTCAGTTGTAGCACAGGAAGCTTGGATACTGCCTGTACTTGGTTAAGTGTCTTTCTACCATTTCTGATTTAGGTTTTGGGGTTTTTTTGTTTTTGTTTTTTGGGGGTTTTTTTTGTTTGTTTGTTTTTTGGGTTTTTTTTATTGCCTACCACAGGAAGCTAAAATTGCAGCAATTTCCAGGGTCAGATGGGGAGAAAAGTCCTGGATGAAATTCAGACAGAACCACACACTTCCCTTACCCAAACCCCCCAAGATGTGGCCCCTGGAAAAGGCCTTTCATAAAGAGGACCTATCAGTTAAACGTCTCTTTTGCGGGCAGATCTGGCTCCAACTAAGTCTAAAGGTGTATAAAGAGAGTGGAAGTTTTTACAGCAATTGCCCAAAATTGTGTTTTAATTTCCATACACACATTTGCAATCTTGTTATTTTTAGTTTTTGCCATCACTGTTCAAACAAAGCAGCAGGTTAAAACTTTTTTTTCTCAAATCATATGAAAACCTCATATAACAAAAGTCCAGTGCTATTTTAGACCAAGTAAATACAGACAAGTAGAGCTTAAACCTCCTGTTGTCTTTTGGCTCTGCTTCAGTTTGAACTAAGAGAAGTCCTTCTGGAAAAAAGATGAAAATTTTAATTTTTAAAATGAATCTAAATTTAGGAGATCTTAACAAGCAATAATCCTAGGTACAGTTGTTCTAAAGTCCATAAAGAATAACCTGTAAGATATGAGACATTAAGTACCATATTCTTTTTAACTGTTTTCATTTTTAGTACAGTACTTGTGGATGTGTATTCTGACAGTATGTTCTGAGATAATAACCATGGAGACTAATTCAGTCCTTTATTCGCATAATCAGCAAATATTTATTAAATGTGTACTATGTGTAGAGGCTTAGGCTGAGCTGGGAAGAAAAGGATGTCATCATCCAGACCTGACCCTCAATGAATCACAGTCTAGAAGGGAGATCAAACCATAAACAAATCCTTATAATACAATGTGGAAAGAAGTATTGATGAGTGTGTGTATAAAGTGCCATGAGAACATTGAAGAATGAGCAACTTGTCATGTAGGAAGTAAAAGGAAAGCAATCAGGAAACTCTTTATCAAAGAGATGGTATTTTAGCTGAGCTATCTGAATATAGGGGGTCAAAGTATTCCAGAAGATAAACAGGCAAAGGCCCAAAGAGAATAAAATATATAATACTTTCAGAACACCAGACTAATTTATGTTAGATTTCAGGACGAATTTTAAAAGTAGAAGAAGGCCAAAGTTTCCTGATGGCTTCTGAAGAATTTAAGCATTATCCTGGAAACAGTAGGAATCTTTGAAAATTTTTAAATTATTAAGTAGATTAGAATAAGAGAGACCTGTTAGGAAGCTAGGGCAAATAGGAAAACAGAAGGACCTTAAGCCAGTAGGAACAGATAACTATCAAGGAGAAAGAATCATAAGGCTTAGGCACCTGATTTGTTGAGGACGCTGAGGGACAAAGTGGGTCAGAGATCATTTCAATAACACATAGGAGGCTTTTAGCTTTGAGTTTTGGAACACCCAGCTAAAAATGGCTGAAGTAATGAGTCTCATACAAGTAAGGCTTGAAGAGGTTCGAAGAGCTACAAAAAGATTTCACTGGGGCAGAACTGCTTCTTTAGGATTTCCACCTGCTGAACTCTGGCCCTCCTGATTGGCAAGGAGATAGCTACCACTTCTCCTGGCTCACACACTTTCTGATTAACACATAGGAAAGATAGTATCTGCCACAACCTGAGCCTTGTTATCACTGGAATGACTTCGGTCTTCTGCCCACCCTCAATCCATATTTGTGGCAGTGAAAAAGTCTGCCAATTGGCTTAAGCCAAGGTTTCCGGAGCAATCACTATGTCCAGGGAGATGGAACTACCCTAATTTAGACTCATCTGGTCCCATCAATGAGGCTGGGCGCCAGATCAGTTCCAACTGAATCAAGAGTAGAGAATATATGGGGGACAAATTGCAGGGCCACTACCATGCTGATCAAAATCATTATTTGTACATACTACGAATGTTAGCAAGTGGTCAAGACTGATTTCTATAAGCAGTTTCCAGGTTTAAAGAATGAACTGCTTTGTTCCTGCAGAATAACTACAGTAATGGTAACTGGCAGTCTCCTACCTGAGGTAAACAAAGATAGGCATTTAGATTTGTAATTACATCTTCCTTAAAAATATGATATCTTGGAATATCTGCTAAAGAATTCTATATTTTGAATATCTATATCCCCTCTTATGATTCCTAACTACTTAGGAATAAATCAATTAGCAAGCTCCATCTTAAAACAGTACCCTAATATATGTTCCTAATACAGTGAACAAGCAGTTTTCTACTATTTTACATTTTTTATAGATTTACAACTAACTTGCAAAAATCTATTAGAATTATGCTTATCCAGGGTATAAACCAATGAATTTGCCATTAAAAAATACATTTAAAACTCTTACTTAAACCTGAAACATGTGTAGATTTGGTATTATTTAGTACAAGCAAAAATACAGATATTAGCTACCATGTTATTTTTTAAAGATGGTTCCATGCCAATTTATCAATAAGGTATCATTAGATGAAACTCACCGGTTAACAAGATTCACACCTATTTGTTAATTTGGTTCTTTGTAAACTGGTATTTAGAGATTCAACAGGGAAAAACACATGGGGTCAGCCACATGGCTCAAATCCTAGTTTTGTCATTTGCTAAGTATAGGACCAAAGTACGTGAAATGGGTTACTAATAACATCTCTGGATATCAGTACTGTCATCTATAAAACTGACCAGCAATACATGGCACATGAGACAAAAGGAAAGATCAGAGACTCTAATAAGCATAATGTGCCTGGCCTATGAGGTGGTTGCGATCTCCATTTACTCGTTGACAACTACACAGCAAACTCACATACACTTGAAGCCCAGAACACGAAGTAAAACTTTAGTAAACACCTTTATGTTTTATAACATAAAAATAATAAGGCTTTAAAAAGCATCTTATGTGGCTAATTAAAGGAAGGGAACAATTTTAAAGCTAGATAAATTATTACTCCATTTAACATGCCTAACTCTGGGGAAAGAACACATTCATTGATTCATTTATTCAAAAACATTTACAGAATACCTAATTTTTGTTACGCACTGTGCTAGGCTCTGGGATATGTAGTGGGGAAGAAGAACAAATCTTCTGCCCTCATGGAGCTTACAATCTTTGTATGACTAATAAGCAACTAATCAAATAATTATGTATATTCAGTGTTAAGTATAATGGAGAAGAAGAGAGGGTTAGGCCCTAGAGAATGCCCTAGAAAGGGGTGGAGCTGGCAGGCAGTATTTTAGATCCAATGGTCACAGAACGCTCCCTCTTGACTCTATAATGTCTAGTACCATAGTTCCATGGGTCAGACTTTCTCTTGTTTTCATAGATAATAAACAGAAACAGCGAAGCTCCCTTCTCCAAAATTATGAAAAGTCTTAAGAAGTTTCTAGCTTGATTTTCAGACTCAGATTAATTTTACTGTTCCCTATGATAAAGAACTATGATTTGGTTTAAGATTAAATAAATTGTACTGGAAATTGGAAACATGGGTCAACTTTTCAAAATACTAAAGGTTTTCAACCAAGTCAAATACCAAAATTCTCACTCAAGTAAATTTTAATATTTCCTCTGCTATTTGATGCAAACCATACATTTTAGGTTATTAAAGGATGGAATATAGTTTTGAAAGGTTATTTATTTTACTTCAGGATTTAAGAGTACCTGGTTTGTTTTTACTGGATCATTTCAAGTGCATTCTCAATTAGGCAATACAGTTTTTTTAAAGCAAGCTAGATGCAACCATGAAAAGAAGAAGACTACTCCATTTGTTGCATATTGCATTACACTAAAGGTGTATGGATTATTAAAATCACCAAAAATGTTATCAATGTTTAATAAATGTATTGAAGGATAATCAACCTCATCAATAATAATAGCAATTAAATACAGGTGCACATTGATGTTTGTCATCTTACCACAATAAAACAAAAAAAATTATCTCTATTTTAAGTCCCTTCAAAATATTTTTTGAAGACTTACATATTAAAATACTGGTTTCCATCAAATTAAGGGCAATACATACATACATATGCACACATACATACATCTATGTGTGTGTGTGTAATTGTCATGTTTCCAACTCTCATGTTCTATAAAAGCTTGTTTGTCCTCACTGCACCAAAAATTATATAGATTTATATGAAAACATCAGAGATGAGTTACACACCACAAAAGTGTTCATTTTCTAGTCTTCCTGATCACTACCAGTCTAGCATCTACCTTGCTAAATTTATCTGCAGAGCATTTTGACTTATGCAAAACTAAAGAGGTTTCAATCTCTGGTGCATTTTCAGGATGCCCCCAAATGATACCATTATCTAAACACCAATTTATAAGATAAAACAGCAGCTGGGACAGCTGAGAGAGTATTTGATCCAAGGGCCTCTGCAGCATTTGGTCTTCTTGACCACACCTTTCTTCTTGACCATCCCTTTCCTTGGTTTCCATGATACCAATCTTGTGTGCTTTTATGATTTTTCTTCCCAATTCCCTGAATGCTTCTGTTCTATGTCTTTAACTACCTCCCTTTCCTCATAGCAGACCTTAAGTGTTGCTGTTCTGCAAGGTCCTGTAAACACACTGCTCTTTAGTAACCAACGATTACATTTTAAGATCTGTTTTAGGTAAAATAGTATAGATACAACAGAGAGAATGGGAAGTAAGTTTCGGTGTAGACTATGCTGTAAATGAGCTGGTAAAATGGTTCAGCCAAATAGATAATCAAATTCATCCACAATTCTTACTGTACCAGAATCTTTAACTCTATCTGGCCACCTGAGTGATACAGAGACCATATCAGAAGACCGTACTTTACTCCACTGTTAGGACATCTTAGGAACATATACAATAAAATCTAATCATTCGTATCCCTTTTATTCCACAGAATCAGTGAGGTATGACTCCTGTAATATAGAGAGAGCGATTTTTTCCTCACTTATAAAAACCTCTAGTGTAAGTGATAAGCAACATTCTAGGGGAAAGAACTTGGAGTTTTGGATATAGACACACAGGGGCTTCATATATACCCCATTTTTTCACTAAACGAGTTGGTAAGTGTGTGTTTTTTTAACCTCCTTGAAGATTAACAGGTGTGTAAGGGCCTGTTTCAATATCTGAAAAAGAGTTGGGTTTTTTTGTTTTGTTTTGTTTTGTTTTAGATTTCACCCTAAGAGTATATAGAATCTGTATATAATGGCACACAAACGTGTGTGGCACAAACAGAATTTCAGTCACACACTAATCATAAAGCATAATATTTATGTTTTTTAATTAAAAAATGCATGCCGCAATTGATCACTTTCTAAATCTGCTTATGTAGAACCCATACCCCTGTGTGCCAAATAAAACAAAATACTTAAGTTCTTTAAATTTGAAAAAGCAGCCCTGTGATTTTTTTTGCCCCATTATTTTTATTATTTTTTTAAAGATTTTATGTATTCATTTGACACAGAGAGAGAGACAGAGAGAGCACAAGCAAGTGGAGAAGCAGGGGGAGAGAGATAAGCAGGCTCCCTGCCAAGCAGAGACACCGACATGGGGCTCGTCCCAAGACTCTGGGATCATGACCTGAGCCGAAGGCAGACGCTTAACCATCTGAACCACCCACATGCCTCTATTTTATAAGTTTTCATTTTAATTCCAATTAGTAAACATACAGTGTTATAACAGTTTCAAGTGTACAATTTGTTAATTCAACACTTCCATACATCAACCTGTGTTCATACTAACAAGTGTACTCCTTAATCCCCATCACCTATTTAAACCATCCCCCTACCCTTGTGACTTTTAATTACAAACTAAATTATGGTTTGAACTTCGATGTTATTTCTCTTTGGTAACATTTTCATTTTATAATTCTCAGAAAGAAACAAACCATGGATGACTGTTAAATAATTATTTTTAGTTGATAACATCTGAGGGAAGATAATGTATTCTCACCGTTACACACAAATATGCTGTTCTCTCATTAATATTCAGTGATTCCTACAGTTAGTGTATACTAGAAAGAAACCAGAAAGCCACTGCATATTATAATCCATAATAACTTCAAACATGTAATAATGTCAGGTAATTATACATACTCTATCTTTACTCTCTATTGATTTTCAGGCAAAATAACACAAGAGTAGAGTATTACTGAAAATATAAAGCTTACTGAAGTAAAGTTTCCCTAATGAATTAAAAATGGATAAAATATTATTTTCCTTTTCATACCTTTTAGCTGAATGAAGCCAAATAAGGAAAAAAATTCAGAATTTGGCCCAAGGAAATGTCCCAACAAACAAAAGAACCAAACAGAATATTTACATATTCAGCAAGTATTTATTGAGAGTTATATATTATATACAATTCTAGGCACTTGGAAAAAGTCAGGGCGGGCATACACACTTTTGAGGAACTACAGACAATAAACAGTAACAGTAAATAAATCATATGGAAAAAAGAAAAGTAGAACAGAGTAAGTGGGATCTAAAAACCAAGGGTGGATAGCAATTTTTAAAAAACCACAAATTCCAGAAAACACCTGGTACCACTTCTCCCCATTCTTATTGTTTTTAAGAAAATTGTGCTGAGCCAAGCAAAACAGCACTGTACTATATACCTTAAGTAATATTATAAAAAGTCTAAATACCTAACCAGTTTTACTGATGCAAAAATTTGTATTGGGAAAAATAACACTTATACCCATATAAACAATTTGGGAATGTAGCTTTTTTTTTTTTTTTAAAGAAAAGTCTTTCCTCCTCCTCAATCCAGACAAAAAACCACACCAGAAATTAGAGCAAAACATCCTGATTAGATTAGCACCAGCTTCACTGGTGGCCGGCAAATGACTCCCTAACAGGGTGGGGCAAGAAAAGAAAGTAACTCCTTTTTAGGGGCTGACTGCTTGCAACAGGCTCTATCCGGGCAGTAGCCTGAAGCAACCCACCCTTTATAGGAACCAGGACTGATGCAAGTTTATTGTTTTCCTTGTTGGAACCCCAAAGGACACAATGTTTATTGTTCACTTCCTCCACACAGAGTCTGACTATCCAGCCTAAGTAATACAGGGTCCAAACCTGGGTTTGGCAACCTCTAGCCTCCAGGCTAAATCCCATAAAGATACTATTGGTGAATACCAGGCCTGTCTTAAAGTTTAAGAATTCTGTTGGCCAAATCTCGTAACATACACGGTTTAACCAGATGTTGGGAGTTAGTCCCGGAAATCCAATCCTTCTCTAGACTTGAGAAAAAAAACACAACCACAACTCTCCTACTCTTTCTGATGTCCCTGAAGGTCTTGCCCTCGACATGTTGGCACTCTATCAAGAACTCTGTACTGGAGATGCTTACAAGTTAGTAGTATGATGGCCAAGGACAATGACTTTGTCTTACTTAGATCAGGTGCTCTAGAAGCATGTGGTGACTTAACTTTGGTCCCAAGCGGATACCATATAATCCATGTCCCACTAGAATATGCCATCTCCATGTTTTGAGTCTTTTCATAAAATATTTTGAGGAAAATCAATGGCCATCCACAACACAGCTTCTCCTGCTGTTTTTATATGCTAAAAAAATGGCTAAAAATTTCAACTGCACACCATCCACACAGGTCATATATAACCTCTAATTACTCTATGAGCCATAAGTGTCAATGGTAAGAGAATACAATAAGATCACCCAAACCTCACTACCTCTAGTAGCTTCACTCTCCTGAACCCTTCTCTTAACCTATCCACATGATGCTGCTAGCATCTTCTAACTTTTACCCAACTCGGGAGCTGGCCTATTCAAGCAATGGGGAATGAGAAATTCAGTTCACAAGCAAGCTCTACGTTTGTGTCAAGGCTGCAGAACCACTCTGCTGGCCAAGCTGAGGAATGAGTCCCTAGCATCATCCCATGTGTCTGGCTCCAGGACCCAAAATACCATCAACAACAAGCATGCAGTTGGCAACTGTATCTTTCAGACTTGCTCATAAACACACACCTATATATATACCCACATATCACATTTCCTTGCCCAGTGAGGTAAGGATGCCTTTTCTGCCTTGAGTTTCTAGTAATAACTTAAACTATGGTGGGCTAAAATGTCATCCAGCTTATGGTCATATCCACAAGTGCTTTCTTAAGAGGTTTCCTGACACCATGGCTTCCAATTTCAGTATTTTAAAAACCATTTGCACATTAAAACCTCTATACCTGTGGTATTAAAAAGCAAGAGTGCAGATAAAACAGAAACATACTCTGCCCATGAACAAGGAGATTGTTAAGCTTCTTTCAGTGTCAAAATGTCATCTGTGCTGGTATATACTTTTTTAATTCTTTGAAAAAAATATTTCTCTTCATCTGTTAAAAATTTAAAGTGAATTGAAAACTCTTTGGGAATGCAACCCCTGTGTGATTGACAGTGACAAGCACACATACCTTGAAAGCTCCAATGTAATGTTTATACTTAATAAAAACAAATACTGTGGCATCTGAGAGTAGCCTAGTCAGCCATACAGCTTTCTACCTGGCATCTTGTAAATTAATCTGGGTGTTTATGCTGTAGATCATTCATGATGAACATATTGCTATAGCAACATGCATTTCTTCCATTTTTTTCCTGTTAATTACACTAACATCACCATCAGCTTCTAAATCTTTGAATTACTAATGAATGTATGTGAAAAGCAATGTCTTGATAACACTTTTTCAATATGGTCTCATCTACAAAGTAAGAAAGATGCATGTAATTTCATTATTTTTAATTTATTGTTAAAACTTGTCAATAGAAGGCTAGTCTATACTCAAATTGCAAATGTTGAAGGAATTGGAAGTTGTCTTTATAAAACAATATGTAACTCAAGGAGAGAGAACCTGGTGATTCTAGGTAGAATTCTTTACTCTGATGCTCATTATCATGCCATCTACATCAGTTATATCTATATTAAGCTAGCATTTGACCACAAGGAAGAATTATTTAAACCTATGAACTGCCTAGGCTCTTAAGTTTCTGTAGCTCAACCACCAATACTATAAGCATTCAAATCTATTTAAATGAAGTCTCTATTATTAAATTCTTTCAGTAAAGCATCTAATGAAAGACTACAGATTTTAGTCGACATGTAGTAGACTGGTAAGAAACCTCTGGAAAATGTACATTCACCAACACTGTAAGAATACAGACCCATCCAAGGTAATTCCTCAAACTAACACAACTTGAAAAGTTCTGTTTGATATTCATCTCAGATACACATTAAGTATGCTGGAAAAAACTTCTACTCTTTCAGGCCATCAAAGTTCTATATAGGTCACAAAAACCGATATCCTTAGTCATTTACTGATGAAAATTATTAGTGCTTACTCCAAATATGTCTAGACACAGCCAAGTTGTTTAAGCCCAAAAGCTTAGCTTTTCAGTAAAGCTGAAAATTTCTGAGATGACCCAAGAAGGGTAAAAATGGAAGTTTTCACCTACTCAGCACACATATAAATGTCAGGGAAAGGCAAACGAGGAACAGAGTGCTGAGGAAGATAGCTGGATTCCCCTTACTAAATGAACTACTTCAGTAAAACTTGAGGATCATTTGGTGCATGTTTCAGCCAGACTCTCTCCATATAATTTCCTCTTCTAGATTTTTCTATCCATTTGAAATTAACTAGAGGTGAAATGATGACTATCCAAAAGAAAGGAAGGTATTGATCCACTGGGGCTTTAATATGGTACCCAATATCTTAATTTCAGACAAGATGGGGTCCATTCAGGGTGGTATGGCCGTAGACCCCAATATCCTAATTTCAAATTTGCCTTTCCTAAACTTGAGAATTTTGATGTATTATTGCATATATTTTCTTGTGAGAATTATGAACATGTGAAACTATTTTCATGTATTTTAATGTTCGTATGCAGGAATGAGAAGAAAACACTTGTCTTGTAGCAGTAGAACAATAAATTAACCATAAAGGGATGAATCATAAAGATCATCAGAGTAAATCATCAAAGCATTCACTTGTTGAGATAAATATTATCATTTATCTTACCATGTATTCTAGCATCACTAAATTAAACACTGAAAATTCTGAAATGATGGGCTTATCCTTCTTCAACAAGACTCTTTTCTACCTGCACTCAATTGGGGCCTGTGATTTCCCCTTCTTCACACAAAGAGTAGAGAGGAGAACCCAGAAAAGATTCCCATCATGGGTTCCAAACATTCAAAAACTGATACTTTTGGGACACAGAGTTCAGTAGAAACCACTGAAGTTAGGGAGGGGATGGCGAGGCTCAGCTATTTTTCTCTGCAGGAGAATGGAGCATTCAGAATCAGTCTGTTGCTGGTAGGATTACTGAGCATCCATCACGGACCACACACAGCCCTCAAGATCTCTTCCGCCAACACATAAAGAAACTGGTGTACGAATGGATTTGATGGAAGTTTTTTAAGGGCAAATAATTCAAAATAGCACGCTATTATTTCTATTACTTAACAACTCTAAATTCATGATGTATATGTAAGTAATTTATCAAAGGAATGGTTAGAAGAATGAGTATTGCTCAGCTCTTCTATTGGTCTTGGCAGAAAAAAATACGTGGCTCTACTACTGGGATAGGACGCATAAGAAATAAGACAAATCTGACTTTTTTAAAAAATTTATTTATTTGACAGAGAGAGACACAGTGAGAGAGGGAACACAAGCAGGGGGAGTGGGAGAAGGAGAAGCAGGCTTCCCACTGAGCAGGGAGCCCAACTCGGGGCTTGATCCCAGGACTCTGGGATCGTGACCTGAGCTGAAGGCAGACATCTAACGACTGAGCCACCCAGGTGCCCCCAAATCTGACTTTTTAAAATGTGGTGGGGGGAAAAATGTAGCTGTTTGTATAAATACAGGGAAACATATAGGAGAATATTTAACAATAGTAGTTACGAGGCAGTGAGGTTAAGAAAGGGACAAATTTTTAAATTTTCTTTATAAGTCCTTTTTATTTAACCTCTTAAAACAAACATAAATTCCTCTTTTAATTAAAAAAATAATGTACTCTCTCTCTTTCTTTTTTTAAAAGATTTTTTTATTTATTTAACAGAGAGAGAGAGCACAAGCAAGGGGAGCAGCAGGCAGAGGGAGAGGGAGAAGCAGGCTCCCCACTGAGCAGGCAGCCTGACATGGGACTCCATCCCAGGACCCTGGGATCATGACCTGAGCCGAAGGCAGACACTTAACCATCTGAGCCACCCAGGTGCCCTCTCTCTGTCTCTCTCCCTCTCAAATAAATAAATAAAAACCTTTAAAAATAATAATAATGCAAATACCCTTTTTTTTTTTCAAATATACTTTTAAAAAGAATTCTTCTACCTGAATAGAATGAACAATTTCCTCTTTTACTTCTCAGATCAGGAAATTTCCATTTAGGAGAAGAATCCACACCTGAAACTTTTTACAAAAGGAAAATCAATATAAAGCTTTACAGAGGAAGAATTTTTTTTTTTTTTTTTTTTTTTTTTTTAGGAAATTTGTAAAAAGAAAATTGCTTCCTAGCTGAGACCATGAATGGCAAGTTGCAGCTGAGAGTGAATTTTTAATACTTGGTTAAAAGTCCTTGATAATAGAGGTTTATTATACAAGCGTTAACAAATCCTTAATTATATCAGTGTTTGCAATAAGTCCAACTGCATTATCCCAGTGGTTTAGCACCTTATGTATATATTATGTCTCTCTGATTCAATTAGACTTCCAACATAATCAATACAGAAAAGACTAAAACAATTAGTTCCTTTTCACACTCTCAAAGTTGGTCAGAGAGTAGCCTAGAAATAAATATTCTCCATAATTTGGATTGTATGGGCTGCCAGCACCAAGGAGGTTTCCAACATGGTCCTTACAATAGTCATTGTGTAATTTAAGTTCATTCATACTCATTGTGGGCTTCAGGGGTAGAATCTAATCCAAAGTGCTCTTTTAAGAATACAAAATGAGAAAATATATTTCCAACTTTTTGAGGCAACAAGAACTATTATATTAGAAAATGATTAAAAATATCTCAGTGCTCTCTCCAGAAAAGGAGAAACTAGACTTGCCAGTTACCTTATTTCTTTACTGAATCCAACTATGATTTGTTTGAACTGAATTTTTTTTATTGTTTTTGGCCAAAAAGCCACACACCTCAAATCTGCCTTTATGATAATAGCAAATATAATCATTCAAATACTTAAATATGAATAAAACCTCATTAAATTTCTATACCAAAAAACCATAGCCCCTTTTTAATAAAAATGCAAAAACCCAAGGATGCCTTATTTAGAGACCACCTGAAATATACGCTACAAAATGTGATTTGAATTCACATCAGAGAAAGCTCAGAACAACTTTTGTCAACATCTTCTTTGCATTAACTGTGTATCAGTTAAGGAAGTGGAGCTGTTCCATGCCAGCATAGTATACTGTGATTTGGGTCCCTACTGAAGAGTGCAAGGCATACCCCCGGAGGAATCAGAAATGCCAGCTACGCCAACAGACAGATGTGTGTCCTCAAACAAAGTCCTTCACCCAAAAGAGAGGCTGTTTCCTCATCGATCAAGTGCAGATAGCAATGCTTCCCTTACTTATCTCAAAAAATTACAAAAAAGCAAAAATAGGATAAAATTAGTAGCATCCTCATCTTTGCTATTCAGAATGATTTAGTAGAATTTACTATGTGTCATTATATTTTATCCTTACTTATTTATCTCTACCACTATATATTCTTCTAATATAGGTACTGTGCCTTTTTTATTATTTCCAATTACTGTAGGACCATGATACATATTTGTGGAATAAAAAATTGCTTATAAAAATTAAAGCACTACATAAGTGCAGCATGTTTGATATGTTTTTGTGTTCAGACAAGAGTCAGTCTAAAGATGAAAATCCTTCTATGAGGTAATCATTTTACTCTGATGGACACTGTGCCCTGAACCAATGGGATCCATGTTTCTCTCTGAATTCAGTACCAGACCAAGGCCATCATCTGCTAATCCCTGGCTTTTTCATGAACAAGTTCGTTGCAAAACAACAGGCCTTTATAATTTGAATTTCCCATCTCACATGGAATGAAGTACACTTCATGGCAGATGTATGTGTTAAAAGGAAGACCAATAATACAAATAAAATTGAATATTAAGCTGCAGACTTTCTAAATAAGGTCCCTAAATACATCCGTAAAATTACTGCATTTGAAGAATAGTTTGCACAAACATGGGCTCTTTATTTTCAAATAAACAAATAGGAAAAACCCACATTTCCAAGAAGAACTGTGACCAACATTAGAAAACTAGCCCTCTTCATGTCCAGAAAGAAATCTACTTCAAAGACAACATGGCTACTTATATTCTAACATCACATAATATTAATAATGATTTCACTGCTTCTTCTTTTGGAATGATAAAAATTCTTTTTTTTTTTTTTTAGCGGAGTAGAAATTCCAAATGCTATTGACCAAGACCTATCAGTCTCAGTCTCAAATCATTCTAACAGTATATAAGAGAATATCATGGAAACAGAAGACCAACATGATGAAATAAAAAGTTAATGGGTGTGGATAAAATTATTTTATTTTAGTAATAAAGAAAATTCCCTTAGCAAAACTGAAATTCTTTAGATAAAAAAGAGGATTTAGTAAAATCATAATTTTCATGCCATCAATGCCTGGTACCTAGTAAGTAGCCAACAAACATCAAACAAATGATTAAAAATCAGTATTGTGACGGAGAAACATGTTAAAATACAAGGCTTTGTCCCAATTCCACTCTTAATCTTTAATAAAAAGTCCTAATTTAACATTTCAAGTTGTTCATTTTCCTTTTTTTCTTTTTTGTGTGATCTATTATTTGTCATATTTCATCAGGACTTCTTCGTTGCACCATTTCGCAAGTGTGAAATTGAAGAAAGAGAATTCAAGTGACTTGAATAGGATCAAATAGTAAACTGATGACAGAGTTGCCAATGTACTAGAATTCAGTGTCAGAATTTTCATTACCACCTAACACCACTGTGTTGTTCTAGTCACTCCTCCTTATTAATTTTCATCCCATTTGAAAAATACATAAATACAGTAGGAAGATTTTTAAAGCTGGTATACTAATTTTGATGGGAGAAAACATATATTTCAATTATAGTCTATGGAATCCTATTGCTTCTCCATTAAAAGGTCAATTTTTAAAAGAAAACTTTTAGATTTAATGTTGAAAATTTGCGAAATTGGAATGTAGAGAATAAAATATCGTCTTATGAAAGCTGTTTGTCTTGAACTTCCCCAAATCCACACAAGATTAATTCAGTCACTGGCATTCTTTGCTATTTTAGACAAAAGTCAAGAGAATAGAGAAAAGCAACTGCTAAGTGTATCAGATGAGAAAGAAAAGACATAGCTTAACTAATTCACAAAAATATCCAAAATCTAAGTATTAGTGTCCTAAATTTTTACCACCAAGGACTTCCACCTTTAAATATTCTCCACCAAGGAATCTATGTTTTGAAAGATCTGCTTTATGGCACAAATTACACTTAGTAAGTTTTTAATATATGTGAGTTAAGTCTTACAGTACTGAGTTGATATAATTCTATGCAAAAGCAAAGACCCTAATCATCTTCTATGACCTTACTGAGGGTAAATATATGCTTCCCCTTAGACGCACTGAAGCAATGAAATAGCTTACTCTACACCTCTAAGGGTTCATACTGTGAACTGTTATGGTTGAGAATTCAGTTTCTCCTCCATACCTGATTGTTTGTAACTCCCTCCTATTTTGAATCCTCATGACACAAAGAGTCATTGATGAATTCATCCGTTACCCTCTTTTTGGTACTCAGCTACTAGGAAGTCCTGCTCAATCTACCTCCACAAAATAATCTCTGATTTTTCCATTTCTGTTTCCTTTCCCACCTTTCCTGTTCAAGGCACCATCATCTTTTTCATGGGCCACTGTAATAGCTGCCAACTAGGGCTCCCTGCCTCCATCTTCCTCTTCATAAAATTCATTCTTCATACAGAACTTTAAGTTTCCTTTCTTTAATTTTATTAACATATAATGTATTATTTGTTTCAGAGGTACATGTCTATGATTCATCAGTCTTACACAATTCACAGCACTCACCATAGCACATACCCTCCCCAATGTCCATAACCCAGCCACCCTATCCTTACCCCCTCACCCCTACCACCCAGTAACCCTCTGTTTGTTTCCTGAGATTAAGAGTCTCTTATGATTTGTCTCCCTCCCTGGTCCCATCGTGTTTCATTTTTTTCCTTCCCTTCCCCCCCACGACCCCCCGCCCTGTCTCTCAAATTCCTCATATCAGACAGATCATATGATAATTGTTTAAGTTTCCTTTTTAATGTGTCAATCATATCATGTTACTCACCTACTTAAAGTTCTTCAGTGATTTCTCATTGCATTTAAAATAAAACCCAGAATCCTTATTATAAGGTGTTATTATAAGATGTTATAATGTTCTGACCTATTCCTTCTTTTCCAACATTACTCTAAAAGTGCTCCTTCCCTAGACACAGGTCATCAGCCTCACTAGACTTCTTTACTCTCCTCAAACAGGTCAAATGCATTCCTCGCATATGATGTCAACTTCACCTGAATTCCCTTGTCTCTGATCTTTCCATAGCTGGGTTCTCCTCACCATTCAGATCTCACAACAAATGGCACCTATTCATAAAGGCCTTCCCTGATGCCTGTTTTTCCTAATTCTTTGACACATCTTCTACCAGATTGCATTATTCAATTTTTTATTAGCACTTTTATGACTACCTGAAATCATCATATTCATTTATATGCTTACTTGTCAATATCTCCCCATTAGAGTATAAGTGCTATGACAGTGGGGACTGGCACACAGTAGCCATTCAATAAATAGCTGTTGGAGAGAATGGATTGGTATAAACTAATTTTTTTAACTGAACCTATGTGGAATATGTCTGATCTTCTCTACTAAATGTGTTATTCATTATGAATGTTCACTTCTGATCTCTTTTTCCTGCATGTGGTAGATAATTAATCAATTGTTTGAGTGAATGAATTTAAAAAATCCATAAATCATTTTAGTTCCATCAGACACTTCTGTGCTAGACACCGTGTTACACTCTGGGCTATTATGAGGAGCAGAATTTGTTAAGTGGAAGACCAACAAGGAAAATAAGAATCGATCCTTGCCTTCTGCCTAGAGAAATGCATGGAAACAAACTATAACCTAAAATCGGGTGAAATAATACAACTGAAGCACAAGAATTAAGGTTAGGGAATACAGCTAATTGTGAATATGAGCTAGAGCCCAAGGCATGTGTAGGGATACACTGAAAAGAAAACTGAAGGTGGAGAAGATTGAGTGGCATCTTAATTTTGCAGAAATAAAAAATTCTTTAAGTAGAGGGATGAATGATAAATTAGCTCTCCACTTACATGTAATTTCCTCCAAGAGGTTTTCTTCTTCCTTCAAAGGTACTGACCAGGGGACCCCAAAGCACCCTTTAATTCCCAATCAGAGAATCTATTCCACTGAATTGACGTTGCCAGGTTACCAGTTTGATCTCTTCTTTGCCACACAGGCAATTCTGTGAATATCTTGCTCACCGTTTTCTCACCAGGTTCTGGCAAATTACTTAAAGCATGGGGAAGCCTCAATAAATGGTTCTAGAAATAAAGAAGCAAGTAGGGAAGGAAAGAAGAAAGAAGGAAAGGAGAAAGGGAGAGAGGGTGGGACAGGAATGCAATCCAATCTCCTTTCCACTCTGCACCACCCCTCCCCATCCAGCAGTGGGGTGAGCATCTACGCTGCGGCCCACCATTTAAAAATCTGGATGTGGCTCATCAAGTGAATGTAGTTGGCAGAATAAACTATTAGCAGCACATCAAATACATCATATTCATAGTAACAAAAAATAAAGCCAGTTCCAACAGTTGTATTTATAGGTTATATCTTTTGCAGGATTTAATTGAAGAAACATTTTAAACATTTATCCAGATTTTAAAACCATGTATTAGTCATTTATTTAATATATTCTCATACATGTGTTCAATATTTAGGCAATTTACTATTTTTATCTTAATTAAGACTTGTCTTTTTAGACTTGCAGCAAGCTAAATCACATGTATTGTCCTAGTCAGAAGTCTAAACTCTAAACTCCATTTGTTTGGCTGGGTGGGTCCTTACCATAAAAGCCATTCTGTAGTGAGGGCATTTGAAAATATAAATTGATATGGATAATTTGAAATTATCCATATATTTAATACTTGAAACATAAGCAGGAAATGGTATGAGAGGGTTTCAGTTCTATGTACTGTGCATGTATTTCAGTCTTCTATTTTGCATTGAGACAAGGTCACTCTGAAAAACTGAATTGAATCTGTACATGAAATAACCTTCCTTGTCCTTCTTCAACAAGAAACTGTCCTAACCTTTAATTTTGCCATTTGCTTTGGAAGAACATATACTGCACAGATAAAATTACTCCTTAGACAACACAAGAATGGGCAACTGTCACTTCAAACCCAGACCAGATCAACAAAAGGCTTCCTATTCAACAATTCATTGCCTTCATGAATCAGTTTCTTCAGTTATAAAATTGACCTTTGAGGTGACAACAATGAACAAATGACTTACATACATAAAAATGATCTTATTTTTGACATTAACATATTTACTTTTAAGTGATACTCACATTTAATTTGTAGTAATGTGAACCACATTTAACATATGTCCACCCATTTAATGTATTTGTGACACAAAAGTTACCATTAGCCACTTAAGAATTTCTGAAAACAGGGGAGCATGGGTGGCTCAGTGGGTTAAAGCCTCTGCCTTCAGCTCAGGTCACGATCCCAGCGTCCTGGGATCGAGCCCCGCATCGGGCTCTCTGCTCAGCGGTGAGTCTGCTTCCCTTCCTCTCTCTCTGCCTGCCTCTCTGCCTACTTGTGATCTCTGTCTGTCAAATAAATAAAATCTTAAAAAAAAAAAAAAAAAGAATTTCTGAAACAAAAGTAGGATATTCCCTGCCCTCACAATCAAAGTATCATTTCCAAAGGGGTCTCAGAATATATCCAGATATGCCCAAGTATGTCTAGGCTAATTCAATTTTTAGATCCTGAAAATACGGCCAGAGTCTTCCAGGACCTATCCTATACTTTCTCCTTCTTGAAAAAATAAGTTAATCTTCAGAAGAGTTGTTTATGAACTTGGTTTCTTTGCCTTAGTTCATTGGGAAGGAAGGCAGCAGTATGGGAAACAGCACAGAATTTTGAATTAGAACTTCTGTCTTTGAGTCCTGGGTCCATCCTTTACCACCTGTAGTCTTAAGAAACTAATTTCCTTTCTCTGAGGGTTTTGGAACCCAGTTTCTTTGTCAGCACACAGGGATTAAGAACGTAAATACTGGTAGGGTGCCTGGATGGCTCAGTTGGTTAAGTGACTGCCTTCAGCTCAGGTCATGATCCTAGAGTCCTGGGATCGAGTCCCACATTGGGCTCTCTGCTCGCCAGAGGGTCTGCTTCTCCTGCTGTGCTCTCTCTCTCTCATTCTCTCTCTCAAATAAATAAAATCTTAAAAAAAAAAAAAAAAAAGAATGTATATACTGTTAGAACTTAACTGATTGCAGTGAAAATATTATCTAAGGAGCAATGTGTAGAGTACTATTAAAAATGTTCATTATTGAATTTCCATAATTTTTATACTTCATTCTTTACTAAGGGAAACGTTTTAAACCTTTCAGACTCAAAAAAGGTAACAGGTTCTAACCAGCTTTCTAATTTGGTGTTAGGTTATCTGCATGGAGTTGGCTGCTCCTCGATCTAAACTAAGTTATATTGCACAGACTCCTCATATTGAGTATTTTCCTTGACATTGACAAATTCCTGGTTGCCAAAGTGTATAGAAGATGAATGCACCTGGGCAAAATAAGAACAGAAAGAAAGCACTTCACTTTGGAGAGTGCCTGATAGGCCCTCAATATAATGGTTGAATGAAACTTCTCTATGGATAAGATGAAGGTCTTTTTGGTCAAGGCTTTCATGGGAATACAATCTATCACTCAACGTCCCCCATTTTAGTTTTTAATCCAATTTCCTTGACAGTGTCCTAATAAATAAGGAAGTTTTTGCATTAATGTCCCTGCAGTCTTATACCAAGCCAGACTTCATGATACATTCAGCTATGATGGGCCAAATTTTCCTCTTAAAAGTCTACTTTTCTATAGATTGGCTTCAATAATTCTGCTAACCAGTTCAAACATGAGTAATCTTTTATATATCTTTATTCTCCTTCTTTATAACAACATGGAAAAAAAATCATGTTTGTGAGATAAATCTTTGAGCATATTTTTTCCAGGCAGATTTTGGAATTCTCCTAAAATAAAACATGAAGAGCCATGGAATATGATTGGGATAGCTAGCAGACCAGAATTGGCACTAGTGAATGCCAGCTAATACAATTTTTATGGAGCAAATATATTCTTTTGCTGTTTTTGAAAATGAATTGCAGAAACTGAAATATAATTCCTTTTTAGGCAATTTTTGTAACTCTAAGGGATTTAAAAAAAATTAAAAAAAAAAAAAACAACAAGTGGACCAAAAGATAGAGCTGTTTGACATCCGGGACACTCGTACCTTGCTATCAGTTTCAGGGTCTGCTGCTCTGCTTTTACTGACCATGTGCTTCTTATTTGGTCTGGTGTCTGAGTGCTGCCTTTTTCCTGTCTTAAAATGAAGTCAGCTGCCCTGCCATCGTGGTGTCTCTCCCACCACCAGTCTCTGCCTTACACAGTTCTGTCTTATTATGGGTCTAGCAGTTGCGTGGATTTCTTTCTCAGAAATTGTTAAAAAGGAATAGAGGTTTAGCAGACTGTGGCAATGGGAAAACAGCCTGAAAATTACAGGGGCAGAAGTTGAACAACACTGTATGTTGTTTTTATGAAAATACAAATTGCTGAGAACAATTTGTTAAACGCAGATATATCTTAAATAGAGAAGTCCTAACATTGTAATCTTAAATTTTGGCAGTTATGCATAGGTCAATATTACTTTAACATTTAATTATATTAATGGTAAGTGATTTCCATATTCATTAGATTCCATATGTAGTCTGAAAGACCTGTACATATGGAAAAATGGAAATAACTCATCCTAGCTGCTGGCAAGAAATAGACACTGTTTTGTTATGTTGCTGTTGTTGCCGTCGTCCATGTCAGTGGTGATAGTGAGGTAATTTTTGTTTTTGTTTTTTCATTACTGGAAAACCGAATTCTAAACATACTCTCTTCTTTATAGACTGAAATGACTTCCTCGTTCTCTTTCCAGATGCATACCCTCATAAACATACAATTGATACTTCAAAATTAACTAAATATAGGAAAGTCGTTACGAAAGCAAAATCTACTCAGAAGAGGTATTAGAATTCTTTATAAATTTCTTTGGTAAATAAGCTACAGAAACAGTGCAATCATCAATTATTTGACATATACTTTATATTTCATGTGGTTCCCATATCAACAGCAACAATTCTATAAAGAAAATAAAGTTTCAGACATCATTCATCCTCAAAAAATATTTGTTCTAGTGAATGGATACAAGGCTGTATGAATGAATGACTCCCAGAAAAGAAACTAAAGCTCAAAGAAATTAAGTGAATCACCAGAAATGGCACACTAATAAAATTTAAGATCCTGGCCTTGAACATACATATTTTGATGCTAGTTTCATTGTGCTTTTGAGTGTCCTATTATTCTCTTTCCAACAATTGACACTGACTTTCATCTACTCTTCTGCTACAGATCTAAGCCATTCCAGGCAAGTAAAGTCCAAGGCAATTTTCAAATGTATCAACCATATGTAGACATTAATTCTTAGCATTAGCTCTTTGATCTGTGGACAAATCTGGACTGTGGGAGACATACTGGGGAAGAGATGCATAGAAAACTGTGCAGTCAAATCAGAGTCAGGAGAGAAGAAAACAGGGAGCACTTACTGAATTAAGTGCAGAATGAAAGAAAAATACTGTACTCGCTTTTAACTCATACCAGGGATTCCACTAAAAGCAATTTTTCCCCATAAAGAGCAGAATAGTGCTGGACCTTTCCTGGACCCAGAATTCTCAGCCAGAAAGACTTTATCAGTTAGGAGGTGACTAGAAACTAACTGGTTTCAAAGCGCATTCAATTTTTATTAAATATTACAAACTTAAATTTTAAATGACTGAACTTAAGCAAAAGTTAGAGTCAATTCAAGCTTCTCCCTATTACAAAACCACTTTTCACGCACATCTCTGTTGCTTGTCAAGCCTTAAAAGATCTTAAAAGACCAAGTGGAATAACCATTGAGACTCTGTGAAATGCTTAGGATCCAAAGCTTATCTGGATTTGTCTACGGGAAATTTGAAGATTTGAAAATACTCTTCTAGACAGATGGGTCTAACCTGCTGAAACATTTTGTACATATTTCCAAAGACCTGTCAGAAGAATAAGTAGGCATTCACCAGAGCCACCGATTTCCCAAGGGATGAGGAAATGGGAAAGAAGCAACATTTAAATGAACTTAGTTGCTCTAGACAATTAACCCAATGGACCAAGAGGGATTGTTCTTGCAAAATCATTTTGCCAGTGTTTGGCTGCAACCTAAGAGTGAAGCAAACATGAGTAAGTAGGAAATATTACACTGTATATGAATTCCAAGTATATTAATTCCATCTTTCCCAATGTTCCCTAGGTATGTTCAGAGAGTGATGGCATTTTTTTCCTAGTCAAATGAAGAAAGATTTTTCTTAGACAAGAAATTCCATCATTTCTGAACTTTTACAACTGTGTGCTCTACCTATCATTTTCATATGCTTCCTTAACCAGCAAATGATGTGGTAAAATTGTGGGTAGTGGCAGCATGAAGAACAGAACCATTTTAATTTTTCCCATCTGGCATATTAGCATTAATAAAAGATGTTTAAAAAGAGAAGCCTTGAAAGGCTTTCACCTCTTGATTTAACAAGATAATAAGGAAAGCTTGCAATCTGCCACTAAATATAACTGATAAGAAGAGTGAGTATAATGTGATGATCACCAAGATTAACCTTTGAGACAATTTTTAAAACCGTGCTGATTATGATACAATCATGTTAAGACTAGCACTGAAACTGTTGTTGTTACTTTCTAGAGCAAAAACAACAGGAAAAGTTCCATTTCATGGTAAAATAGACTACATACATTAATAGAACCCAAATTAGGAAGATACCTACAGCTGCCTTATCTGTCAAACTGACCATAGTGGATTCCCACTCTATGGAGTTAGTTGCCCTAGTATTACTACCGAATCATTACATTACTGGTTTAGATTAAGGACAGGATATCAGTGACTATACATTTCCATCTTTATCTGTTTCACCTAGTTTTGTTGTTTTTATGCCACCATTCTTCTGGCTTACATCTCATTAATATTTTCCTACTTACCCTGAGTTTTTGATGGGACAAGGGGAAAGATTTTACTTACCCTGGCAGTTTCTCAATTAAAATGGGATTTAGGGATCTTATTCTTCTTAATTGAAATGGACAATTAATTGAAATGAAAAACCGGAGTGGTTTGTCCAAGGTTTCATATCTTTGTTGGTTGATCTTTTTGACCATAACTAAAGTTCAGAAGAACATTACAGCTGACCACTACATAGAGTAATAAGATTGAAGAGCTCACCAAGGAGTGTAACACAAATGTAATTTCAATTCACTTCTTTAGATTACCCTTGACTGTGTATCAAATGAGGTATCTTAGATAGTTATCATAAAGGATAAGAAACCAGGCTGGGGATAAAATTTTGCTTACAAATATGCTTCTTTGTACCTAAACAGGTATATAATAGGGTCAGCTACTCTTGGTAACAAAAAACACCTAGAAATATAAGGACAGACCTCGTCACATAAGCAATACCCATGTTAATCCCTACCTTAAGTAAAGGCAGTTGTCTGCCTTTACTTAAGTAAGTAAGTAACCCACTTACTTAACATGGGTATTAAGTTTTGTTTACTCAAGGAGAAATTTGGTAGTGTGCTACTTAAAGCTGAATAATAGAAGATGTTCCTAAGATATCCTTACTGCACATTTTAAGTACCTGCAGGGCAGGAAATTATTTATGTAAAGAACTGATAACCACATAGGGAGTGTATAAAGACTTGCTAGTTTCACTTTTGCACATATGGTATTCAATCCTCAAGGCCACCTTTGTATTACAAAGCCAAAACACACTATAGCAATCAAAATGGATATATACATGTCCTATAAACATCTCTTGTTTAATTTCTCAATTCTCTTACCTTGTTTAATTTCTCAATTGAAAGCAACTGTGTATATTTAAAACTCCAACGCAAAAAGCAGTGCAGACTGAGAGACAATAATGAGAATTCTGTGCACAGAACGAGGGCTGAATGTGGTCCATAGGAGAAATGATAAACCCATGGTAACCATGGCAGATTTTTATTTTTAGACAGTCTCAATTAATCAAAATCATTTGGCTAGAATTTTTTTTAGAGTGAAGAATTCAACTATAAAAAAAATTCTACTCAATATTCAGGGCCATAAGAATATGTAGTATACTTAAGTCACTGAAAATTAGGGAAAAAAATGTCTTCATTCATTCTTCGTATGGAGAAAGCATGGTATTTGGACCTTTCATAGTATCTAGTAAGAATCATAATGTCTCAAATGCTATATCCTATACTGTTTTTAGTAACACCAGCAGTAAGTATATTTCATTTTTGTTTCATTAAAAAATCTAAAAATCATTAAAGGTTAAGTTTCACAGATATACAAAATAGATAACATGTACTAACAACAAGTATTATATTTTAGATGAAAAAATTCACATGTATCACAAAATTATTTTTCCTCTCAATTTTTTATTAATAAAGACTGCTAAATTTGCTAAGTTGTACATCATTACCACTTTCATTAAAAAGAAAAATAACTGTATTTCTTTTGAAGGCACAGAATTAAAATGGAATAAGAGGCTATTGGTTAATTTTCCTAAAGCTAAAGGATATGAATAAACACTTTTCAATATTTCAAAGACTTTTTAAAAATACCAATGAATAAAAAGTTTTTAAATATTACCCTTAAGTGTCCACCTTTTGCAAAGTAAAGAATAATTGATTGTTTTCCAACCAAAAGGAGTAAAAAAGTCTCCAGTGAGCAATTATTCTCTAAGGATCTGTTGTGATGGCAAGTTTTTCTGGAAAATTTGGAATTCCCTTGATGGTCAATTTTCCAGGAGTTATACATAACTTTAAGATAATTTCTATAATGTGAATAAATCATAAAGGTAAATTTTTTAACAAAACCACTGAACATGTATGTTTATCACACTGCTTGAATGGCTTTGATTTTGTTGAGAAGAAGCTGCCCTGATAAATTCAAGGTTTCCACTTCTATTTCTCCAGCCAAAGGATATGGATAAATCACTAACAACTCATCACTGATACTGGAAGAGTAATACAGAGCTCATTCCATGTTAATTCCACATTGGTAGTACCAACTCCATGCATGGAAAATAAAATAAAAATATATAAATAAATAAATCCCTTCATATCAAACATATTTCTAAATTTTAATTAACAAAACATCAGCCATACAAAAATAGAAAGCCAATGTAAGTTATCTTGTAATAAAAAGCAATGTATATAGATTTGTGTCAGATTTTGGTTTTTAAAAACCATTCTCAAAAAAAAAAAAAGGAACAAGGTGTTCTTGGGAGAAATGGCTGATTTCTTGCTGGGGCAAGGAAAATAAAAGATAATTCTAGAGCATCTTGTAGTACTATTGTAAAATACAAAGGACTTGAGGGTGTGTCTAAAGGACACGGGAGCCAACCAGAAAGGGACCCCAAAGGCCAAAGCTGGAACAATTTGATCAAAAAAATAAATGATGGAGCACAGGATTATAGCCCAAAGTATAAGATAAATACTCATAAATTTATTGATGAGAACAAGAGACAAATCCTTAAAAAAAGGATTCTAAATATATGTAAATTCTTTCCTCCAGGAGAGGAGAGTTTAATTCCCTTCCTCTTGGGTACGGCTTAGAATTAGTGATCATTACAATGAAAAGAGTATGGAATAGGAAAACTAGAAGCCTTACATTGGAGAAACCTGGCAAATACTACATTAATAACCAATGAAGATTAACATCATCAGTGATGTCATGTGGGTTTAATGTACCCTTTGATTTGATATGAGAAGGGTACTTCACCTCTGTAATATTCTTTAGAAAACATAACTTCGGTGTAGTCATAACAAAAGTACATCAGGCAAATCCAGACTGTAGACATTCAATACAATACCCAGCCAATAGTCCTCAAGACTCTCAAAGTCATGACAATAAAGAAAATTTGAGAAATTATCACAGATTAAAGGAGACTGGGAAAACGTGGTAACTAGATGCAATGTGTTACTCTTAATTAGATCCTGGAATAGTGATCTATTAGTGAAATATGAGTGGCATGGAGTTTAATTAACAGATTTCATTTTGAGAAATGTATTATGGTAATACAAAATAGTAGTAATAAGGAAAACCAGGTGAAGGTTATATAGGAACTCTTCCCAACTTTTCTGTAAATCTAAAATTATTCCCAAATTAAAACATTAAAAAGTAATTCTCTGGGGCGCCTGGGTGGCTCAGTGGGTTAAAGCCTCTGCCTTTGGCTCAGGTCATGATCCTGGGGTCCTGGGATCGAGCCCCATATCGGGCTTTCTGCTTGGCAGGGAACCTGCTTCCTCCTCTCTCTCTGCCTGCCTCTCTGCCTACTTGTGATCTTTGTCTGTCAAATAAATAAATAAAATATTTTTTAAAAAAAAGTAATTTTCTGAGTGGGGCGGGCATATAGAAATATCTGTACTGGGGCGCCTGGGTGGCTCAGTGGGTTAAAGCCTCTGCCTTCAGCTCAGGTTATGATCCCAGGGTCCTGGGATCCAGCCCTGCCTTGGGCTCTGTGCTCAGCAGGGAGCCTGCTTCCCCCTCTCTCTCTGCCTGCCTCTCCGCCTACTTGTGATCTCTCTCTGTCAAATACATAAATAAAATCTTTAAAAAAAAAAGAAAGAAATATCTGTACTTTTAATTTTGATGTGAACCTTAAACTGCTCTTTAAAAAAATAGAGTCTTAGGGCACCTGGGTGGCTCAGTTGGTTAATCAACTGCCTTCATTCAGCTCAGGTCATGATCCTGGGGTCCTGGGTTCAAGTCCCACAACAGGTTTCCCTGCTCTGCGGGGAGCCTGCTTCTCCTTCTCCCTCTGCCTGCCACTCCCTCTGCTTGTGCTCGTGCTCTCTCTCTCTCTTAAATAAATAAAATCTTTAAAAAAGAAAATAGAGTCTTAATAAAAACAAGTATTATTCACTTGTAGAAAAAGAAGTAGTTGTCATAAATAAAGAGCTCAGAAGTAAGCCCTTGCATATATGGTCAAAATGATTTTCAAAAATGGTGTCAGAACTATTCAATGGGGAAAGGACATCATTTCAACAAATAATGTTGCAAATCTGGCAATCCACAAGCAATAATGAAGATGGACCACAGACCTTACATTATATATAATAATTAATTCAAAATGGATCAAAGACCCAAACATAACAGGTAAAACCATAAAACCATAAAGCTCTAATATAGAGGGAAAGATGTATGCCATTGGACTTCGGCACAGATTTCTTGAACATTGCACCAAAATCCCAAGCAACAAAAGAAAAATTGGTAAATTAGACTTAATTAAAGTTAAAATGTGTTTTTGCATCAAAGGCCACTAAAAACAGAGTGAAAACAAGGCCCACAGAAAATATTTGTGAATCATATATCTGATAAGGGATTGATAGCCAGAATATATAAAGAACTCTTACAACTCAACAACAAAAACTTATAATTATTTTTAACCAACTGAGCCACCCAGGTGTCCCTATAATCATTTTTAAAAAGAGAAAGCACTTGAACAGATATTTGTCCAAAAAAGACACAAAATGGCCAATAGGCATAACAAAAGATGCTCAGTATCACTAATCACTAGGATAACGTCAATCAAAAGCTATAATGAGATACCACTTCACAACCATTAGTATGGCAATTATCAAAAAATAATAATAGAAAATAACAAAGCATTACTGAGAATATGGATAAACAAAATACTTTCAGCCTTAACAGGGAAGGCAATTCTGAGGCCAATAAGATACCATGTGGATTTCAACCTTGAAGACATTGTGCCAAGTGAAATGAACCAGATACAGTAAGACAAATACTGTATGATTCTATTCATATGAGGTCAAATATACAGAGACCGAAAGTAGAATGATGGGTGCTAGGGACTAGGATAAAGGAGGAATAGGGAATTTGTGTTTAATGGGTGCAATATTTTAGTGGAGAATATGATAAAGTTTTGGAAATGGATGGCAGTGAGGATTGTACAACAATATGAACATATTTAATGCCACAAAAGCATTCACTTCTGAAAATGGTTAAAGAGCAAATTTTGTTATGTATATGTTAACACAATTTTAAAAATTAAGGTAATTGTCATAATAATATGTCCAGTTTTTCTTTTCAACTGTTTGATGTATACATATTGCTGTAAATGCTTCCTGAGACAGAAATCAGATTGTAGAATATAACAAATGGAAATTGGAAACTAGATTATAAAACCAGTTCTGATTATAAAGTTAGAAAGTGCCCAAACCAGGTAAAAATAAATCATTTAAACATGAGAGAGACTCAATGAAAAGCAATTTGAGCTTTTTGGGTAATTCACTTTAGGAGAAATCTCTAGAGATTACTTTTTTAAGATTTTATTTATTTGGGGGCGCCTGGGTGGCTCAGTGGGTTAAGCCTCTGCCTTCAGCTTAGGTCATGATCTCAGTGTCCTGGGATCGAGCCCCTCATCGGGCTCTCTGCTCAGAGGGGAGCCTGCTTCCCCCTCTCTCTCTGCCTGCCTCTCTGCCTACGTGTGATCTCACTCTCTGTGTCAAATAAATAAACAAAATCTTTAAAAAAAAAAAAAGATTTTCTTTATTTGAGAGAGAGAGAAGAGCAGAGGGACAAGAAGACAATGTGCTGAGGGCAGAGTGTGATGCAGCACTTGATCTCATGACCCTGAGATAATGACCTGAGCTGAAATCAAGAGTCAGATGCTAAACCAAATGAGCCGCCTAGGCGCTCCTCTAGAGATTATTAATGACTAATACACAATCAACCATTTTTTAAAACAATAGTGTTTCACACATTAGTTTTCTTGATACTAGTAAAAATAACAAAAATTAAAAATAGAGATAATTAAAAAGTACTCTTTTATACAAGTAAAAAAAAACTATCAAACATTTCCTCTTTGTTGAGATATATGCTTAAAGCATAGCATTTTAATAAGTGAAATAATAAAATGGCTTGATGAAAACATCTGGAAAATACCACAATAATTTTTACTTTTTATTTTCCTCTAAAAATATTTTCTTGGGGCGCCTGAGTGGCTCAGTCATTAAGCGTCTGCCTTTGGCTCAGGTCATGATCCTGGGGTCCTGGTATCAAGCCTCACATGGGGCTCCCTGCTCAGCCAGAAGTCTGCTTCTCCTTCTCCCACTCCCCTGCTTGTGTCTCGCTGTCTCTCTCTCTCTCTCTCTACCGCCCCCCCGTGTCAACTAAATAAATAAAATCTTTAAAAGAAGGGGCTCCTGGGTGGCTCAGTGGGTTAAAGCCTCTGCCTTTGGCTCAGGTCGTGATCCCAGGGTCCTGGGATTGAGCCCCGCATCGGGCTCTCTGCTCAGTGGGGAGCCTGCTTCCTCCTCTCTCTCTCTCTGCCTACTTGTGATCTCTGTCTGTCAAGTAAATAAATGGAAAATCTTTAAAAAAAAAGAAAAGAAAAAAAAATTTCTTCTGTTGATGTATTTTTTCCCCATTACAACTTCTCTCTTCCCATTGCTATCCTTTTCAGTGTTTGTCTAGTCAAGACAGTCAATAAGAGAAAAAGAGATTTGTGTCTGTAGAATTTGCAATGATATGCCTTTAGAATATAGAATTTGAAAGAAAAGTTATTCACTCACTCATTCACTCCTTATTTAACACACACTTATTAAAACCCTATCATGAAGAAGTGTGTTCTTGGGACTGTGCTCTAGTCAAATATTTTCTTTCCGGTCTTATTTTGCCACACAGTGTAAGTCCTCTTTACTATTATTAGTCTTGCCTTTTTCCCCCCCTCTTTTCCGACCACAAAGCTCTTTTTTCAAAGCTTTACAAAATTCCTTCTTATGTATCATTTCTTCATAATGAATCTGAATCATACATGCCAGCACCCAGCATACAGCAGGTGCTTCATAAACATTTGCTAAATGCATCTGCTGAATGAATAAAGAAATAAATCTTGATGATACATTCTCACCATCAATACATGGAACGCTAGTTGCACCACCCTGGGTTATAAAAACCTTAAACATAACCAAATAACTGTCCTCAAAATGTTTATAAATGTTAACTTCAAAGTTCAACTGAAAACAAAGTCAGATTTATACAAAAATCTGCTCTCACATGTTTTTCAAACTCATTAGATGGCTAGTTACTTCTTTTTTAAAACCAAAAAGCAATTACAATACTTGAAATATGCTGTCTGTGTTTGATTACAGTATCGATCCATGCTGAAAGCATTCAACGTTCAACAACATTGTTGAAATTTCACAGAAGTCTAGCAAAAGGAAAATAAGAAGTATGCATCTGGTTAATTCTCGGAGTCATATATTTACAATTAAAATTTGACCGAGCTTTAAGGACTTAATTCATCACGTAATTATGAAACTCACACCAAAAATGCATGGTTATAGGTACAAAACTTAACAATGACAAATTCTGCGCATCAAAGCCTACTTTTACTTAAATTTCTCTTTTTTAAAAAGGCTTACTCTTAAATCAGAGACATAATCTCTTAAAACACACCATATGTCTCTTCTTTTGTAACACATGTTTAGAAGCAGCCTTAATTAGAGTCAATGTATTGTTTAGATTCTTTACCGCCACTTCCCTTATCTTAAGTCCTATAGCAGTTAGCCCTCTACCTTTGTGCAGGTTGAATATCAAATTAGTGAAGAGAAGGCTCTGGAGAGTCCAGAAAACCTAAGTGGCTACAGTAGGGCATTCACTAGAATCAACACCATGTATTTACCATTCTTTTAAGGAAACAACATAAAAGATCTTATTTTGTTCATAATGTCAAACACTTATAAGGTAAAAATGTTCCTCTAATTTAGTGAATATAAGGGAACTTATTAATTGTCAAGTGAGATGCAATAAGTCATAAAATAATTCTGGACTTGTGATCTTGCTTCTTTTTTTGGTCCACCGAGCCAAGAGTATATGGCCGCATAATTACAGAATCCCAGGAAATATCTAGAGCTGAGTGTCATGCATGGAACTGTAAAGCTCATTTTGGTCTGAAGAACTGAATGTCTGGTCAAGTTCACTCAGGAGAATTTAGTCTCATTTGATTATTTTAAAAGCACTACAAAGTACTAAATCATTTTAATTAACATCTGACTGGATACCCCCTCATTCCTTTTTTCATCCTCAAAATATCCAACTCAATGTTTTTTGGGTTGTTTGTTTTTTGAGTTTTTACCGAAATTCAAGTTAGTTAACATACAGCGTAATGCAAGTTTCAGGAGTGGAATTTAGTGATTCGTCACTGACATACAACATCAGTGCGCATCACAACAAGTGTCCTCCTTAATTCCCATCATCCATTTACCCCATCAGCCCACCCGCTTCCCCTCCAGCAACCTCAGTTTGTTCTTTATAGTTAAAAGTCTGCTTTATGGTTTGCATCTCTCTTTTTTTGCCTTATGTTCACCTGTTTTGTTTCTTAAATTCTACACGAATGATATTTATCTTTCACTGAGTTATTTCACTTAGCATGATACACTCTATCTCTATCCCCATTATTGCAAATGGCAAGATTTCATTCCTTTTTATGCCCAAGTAATATTTCATTATATATACATACATACACACACACACCACTTCTTTTTTTTTTAATTTTATTTTTTATGAACATATATTTTTATCCCCAGGGGTACAGGTCTGTGAATCACCAGGTTTACATACTTCACAGCACTCACCATAGCACATACCCTCCCCAATGTCCATAACCCAGCCCCCCTCCCAACCCCCTCCCCCCATCAACCCTCAGTTTGTTTTGTGAGATTAAGAGTCACTTATGGTTTGTCTCCCTCCCAATCCCATCTTGTTTCATTTACTCTTCTCCTACCCCCTTAACCCCCCCATGTTGCATCTCCTCTCCCTCATATCAGGGAGATCATATGATAGTTGTCTTTCTCCGATTGACTTATTTCGCTAAGCATGACACCCTCTAGTTCCATCCATGTCTTCGCAAATGGCAAGATTTCATTTCTTTTGATGGCTTCATAGTATTCCATTGTGTATATATACCACATCTTCTTTATCCATTCATCTGTTGATGGACATCTAGGTTCTTTCCATAGTTTGGCTATTGTAGACACTGCTGCTATAAACATTCGGGTGCACGTGCCCCTTCGGATCACTACGTTTGTATCTTTAGGGTAAATACCCAGCAGTGCAATTGCTGGGTCATAGGGTAGTTCTATTTTCAACATTTTGAGGAACCTCCATACTGTTTTCCAGAGTGGTTGCACCAGCTTGCATTCCCACCAACAGTGTAGGAAGGTTCCCCTTTCTCCACATTCTCGCCAGCATCTGTCATTTCCTGACTTGTTAATTTTATACCACAACTTCTTTATCCATTCATCAGTTGGTGGACATTGAGCTGTACTGATCAATGTTGTTATGTATGTTACTGGCACAAAACAGACCCATAGATCAATGCAACAGAATAGAAAACCCAGAAATGGACTCACAACTATATGGTCAACTAATCTTTGACAAAACAGAAAAGAATAGCCAATGGAAAAAAGACAGTCTCTTCAACAAATGGCATTGGGAAAACCAGACAGCAACATGCAAAAGAATGAAACTGGACCACTTTCTTACACCATACACAAAAACAAATTCAAAATGGATGAAAGACCTTAATGTGAGATAAGAAACCATCAAAATCCTAGAGGAGAACAAAAGCAGGAACGTCTTTGACATTGGCCATAGCAGCTTCATAGATACGTCTCCAGAGGCCAGGGAAACAAAAGCAAAAATAAACTACTAGGACTCCATCAACATAAAAGTCAAAGCACAACAAAGGAATGAACCTAAATGGTATTATGCTAAGTGAAATAGTCAGACAGAGAAAAATAAATACCACATGATTTCACTTATATGTGAAATCCAAAAAACAAAACAAATGAACAAACAATTAAACAACAAAAAAATGAAACAGACACCTACTAAACACACAGAACAAACTGTGGTTGCCAGAAGACAAGGAGGGCGAGGGACCAGCGAAATAGATAAAGAAGATGAACAGGTACAAACTTCCAGTTATAAAATAAGTAAGTCACGGGGATGAACAGTACAGTATATCGAATACAGTCAATAATATTTTAATAATTTTGAACGGTGACAGAGGGTAACCACACTCACCATGGTGAGCATTTCATAATGTGTACAATTGTGAAATCCCTATGTTGTACATCTGAAACTAATATAATCTTATATATCAACTAGACTTCAATTAAAAGTTTTTTTAAATAAAGTAAAATGAAATGATTATCTTGCTGTAAAGGAATTTAGTTAGCCTGCCTTCTTATATGGTGGTTTTTTTTTTTTCTTTGTTTGTTTTTATCCAAAGGCTTTAATTCCAGCTATACTTGAGCTTTGGTTCAACTTGTCCCTTCTTTGACCTTTATAGACAATCTTATACATGAACTTTTCATCTAAACTGTCCAGTTACAACATCAGTTCTCCAAAAACCCATCCCTGTCAACTATCTATCCTAGGGAGACAAATTCAAAAAAAATAAAATAATCACAACATACAGTATTATTTTCATTGTTTCTTCTTAGAACATAATTAGATAGCAAGAATCATTTGGGGATAATATTTGCTCATAAAACCATCAGTAAGGATCTGCTTTTAGCAAATGACTCTCCCAGGCACTACTGGAGAAACTAAAACACATGAACTCTCCTCAAGGATAACTGAAGTATAAATCAATCATTAATAGAAGAAATAAAATTTCTGCATTACAGTAAAAGGAATGGGCTTTCACAGGTTAAGATTTATTAAAAATATTTAATTAGCCACTTTCATCCTTATTTTAATTCTTTAAACTCCAAAAATCATCCTTACTTCTTTACTTCCTCACCAGAACCTTCTCATTTCTTACCCCTTTGTCCTCATAGCCTCCTTAAAAACCTCAACCCTCTCCACTTCTACAAAGATCTGCTTTATCATCCTTAAAATTACACACACATACACATGGCAGATTGGTGGCATTACATTTGCACTTTACAATCTGAGGTGTTTTAGCATCCTAATTCAATAACTTTACAAGTTGCTAATCAAATCCCTTTCCAACTGCTAAAGTAGTTATTCAAAACCATCATCAGTCACCCCATATCAATGGCCCTTCACTCCTCCCTTCATATTGGCTGCTTCCAGTGAAGCCAGAAATTAGAGGCTGTTAAATCTCCCTTTACTCAGTATCTCCCTTCTCTTCAGTCCCTCCTACCTCAAACACACATTTGGAAATTTATCTACACTGGTACTTCTCTCCTTCCTCTCTTCCCCCTTCTTCCTCCCTCTCCCTCCCTCCCTCCCTTCCTTCCTTTTCCTCAGAGCTAGGATTGGTTCCTTATAAATTAAAATATTGCATAGCCCCTCAGCATTGCCCCATATATTTTTGCTGCCCCCTGATCAGCTCTTACTTACACTCCTCAGGGCAGTTCTTGTAAACATTTACCCATAGCCTTACTTTTTAGCCACTATTACTCCTTTTACCTCAGTTAATACCTTCAATAATTTAGACTTCAGTGAAAAAAATGACAGTCATCTGAAATTAAGTTCAGAGTTTCCTCCATCTGCCGCCCGCCCGCCATATACATACACACATACACTTACCTATTTTGGCAGCTTTCTTTTACTAAAATTTTCCGGTCTCAGAGGGAAAAATTTGGTTCCTTCCTGTCTCCTACAGAAGTAACCACGTTTCCTCCTACCTTATAAAGAATCATCTTTTTCCTGCATGCTCAAACTCTCTCTCTCTCTCTCCTAGCTTCTCTCCCCAGATCTCAAATTATTTCAGATAAGCCATTTTCTGCCCCACACCCCTGCAAAAACAAAAACAACCAAAAAAAAAAAAAAACAAAAAAAACAACAACAACAACAAAAAAAAGACCCCACCTTGATCCTAAATCTTTTCATACTACTATTGCATTTCCCTTCTCATTTACATGACAAAATTTCTGCAACAGATTTTTGGACCTCTTTCTTGCCTTTATTCCCTCAGTCTACTATCCTTTGACTTTTGCCCCAAAGGACACCCCCGAATACAGGAAATATTAGCAATAGCTTCCTAACTGCAGAATCATCAGCTAACTCTCCTTCCTCCCAAATTCTCTCCACCTTAATATTATTGGACACTTCTTCCGAATCTTCTTAATTTCTGACTCTATTTTCCTTCTACTTTGTTGCTACTTCTCATGTGCCTGCCTCCTAAATGCTGGAATTCTCAAGATTTGATCTTATTCTTACTCTATACACTGTCTGAGGGGTAAGGTTCTGACATAGATGTTTCAGAAGTCCTTTGATACAGCTTCTTTGACTCTGTGGTTTTGATGTCATGGATATTTTTAATAATTCCTCAAAAACAATTATTAAATGTTAGTTAGCTTTTCAAAAATTATCAATTCTAATCCTCTTGCATACTAAATGGATACAGCAAAATGACTTCATCAAAGTATTCCATGAATGAAAATGGAAACATCAAATTAATCAAGTTCAAAATGTTTTCCTCACACCCTTGGTAATCTAATCTTTCTAAATGTCTTTTCTGATGATGATTTATAATCTATCCCCAGACTTCATTTGTCTTTGACCCCTAATCTTATATTTGTAATAGTTCATTAGACATGTCTACATAGATATCCTACTGGTTCCTTTAAATCAACAAATCCAAAACTGAATTCATTTTCTTCTCTTTCCAAGATGACTTACCCTCTCTTGGTTAACACCACCAAGATAAGCCCAGCCACCCCAATTAGACACTCAAAAGCCATCTCTGATTTCTCTCTCTTCTCTCCCACATTCAAAAACTTCTTAACTCTAGTCAGCTATGATTTCCTTAAAAATCTGTCAAATATGTCCCACCTTTCTATCCTCAGGGTAATTCAAAGCACTCATCATCTTTGGGTACAAAAAGCTTTTAACGGGTCTCTTAATATGATTTGAGCATCCTTCAATCCATATTCCATGCAACAGACTTCTTTCCAAAACCAAGCCTGATTGTGTTTTTTCTCTGCTTAAAACTGTGAACAGTTTCCTAATGGCTATAAGAATACATTCTGCTTGTCTTTTCAGAGTTATCATTGCCACTCCCTCATATCTATCCTGAAATCTAACCATAGCAAATGAAGTACAATTCTTTTAACAAGTGCATTCTTAATGGCTCCCTGTTTTTGCAGATGCCCTTATTTCTTCCTGCCTGTGTTTATCTAATGAATGCCTAATTAGTTCAGTATTCCCACTGCACCTTAAATACACTTCCAGGAGTACATGGCTCATATACTACTGCAATCATTCTTTTAAATGTTTTCCTTTTCTTCTCCTAGAGTTAAGACATAGTATTCTATTTGTCTTTAGATATCAAGGGCATAATGGAATATGGGCATTTGGTACCAAGAAAATTTTAGTGAAGAAATAGAGGCAATCACTATGTACGTTGAATAGCATAAAATTTTCTGATTATATTCCTTCGAAAAAATAGCAAGTCTACAGAGAAGAGAAATGAATGTACATGTGTGACAGAATCCGAATCAAGAGCAAAGCCTGTGAGGGTGCTGGTTCTTGGCAATGCAAGAAACAAGCTCTTTCCATCATATTCTCACTTCATTACTCTATTTAGTTAGAATTAACTTCAACTTTTTTCTTAATATTTCAGCTGCAAAGTAAATTACTGGAAATTCAACTTCCTCTTCAAGACTGTCTTTTAAAAGCCCACTGACTTGTGATAAGCACTGGGTGTTGTATGTAAGCGCTGAATCACGAAATTATACACCTGAAACTAATATCACACTGGAAAAAATAAAAAGTCCATTGACTGCTTGCAAACAGTACAGTCAGAAGGGGGTGGGGGATGTAGGCAAAGGAACAATCTAGTTTTTTAAAAATAATCATGACAAAAGATTTTTCAATGTGATTATTAACTTAGCCAACATGGGTAGTTCACTAATCTGGGATTTTTAAAAGTTATAAAGAATAAATCTCCCTCTAGTAAGATTTTGTAAGCATTTAATTTTTCAGTACTGCAAAATAGACTTGATCAACTGTTTTCCCCCATAAGGTTCTACTTTAAGACCTCCATATGCTCAGTTTTAATAATCTGCTTCCACAGCCAGGAACCATTCCAAATACGAGTTATGGAAATATTGTGCTTCTTATTAAAAACAACATGAAAAGAAATATCTGAAACCCAGGTATCAATCTGTAAAACACATAGTGGCAGATCCATGTGAAAGGTCTGTATGAAGAATTACTGCTTAAAATCACTTTTACTGAGGCAGTTTAACTTGTTTCACTAGAAGTGAAAATTGCTATGACAAATATGTCACTATGGAGGTCAAATGGTAATTTGCACATGCTAAACAGCTCAGCAGGAAATTACATGTGATCCTCAAAATCACCAGCATTCCCACTAGAAATCGTTTTATAAGACACGGAGGTCACATGGATTGTGTTAGGGATAAAACTCTTTCAAACACATGTTCTACCCTCCCCCTTGGGAGGAAAGAATTGAAAGGTATGGAGAGAGGTATGATCAAGGTGTTTGAAGTTAGAGAAATGTAATTTAGCATAGTTATGGAAAAGGGAACTAGAGAAAAGTATCATATGAGACCAATAAAAGATATCTGCTTAACTTACGTGAATCTTTCGATACCATTTTATCAGTTAGTATTTGTAAAATGCAATTATGCTTATGTATTTTGTTATCAAGAAAAATATTATATGAAAAAGGGAAATATTACTGAGGATTATTTAATGTTACCTCAAAAGGAGTTGTTGTAGTATTTCAGCAGATCTACTTCTTTTGCATATACCTCCTACAACAAATAAGATTTAAGTTAGTAGTCTGGTGCCCTGGGGGTCTGAATGAGTGTGCAACAGAAAGGGAGTGACATTTAGCAGTATCCTGTACTCTTATATTTACATGTTAAAGAATGCTGTTTCCCCAAATGATCCTAGGTAAACACAAGATTTTGAACACTGCAATAAAATTGCCTTAAAGTATTATATGGTTATTTTATTCCAATGGTAAAACCCTATGAGAAAAATCTCTCAGGGCAAAGAGTCCAGGAAAGAAATAGTACTTTATTTTTTGACCCCCCCCTCAAAAAAATGGTCTACTAATATCTCATCTTAAAAGGCTTTTACTTGTTGTATCTTTCCTCCAGTCCTGTATAAAGCTTCCTACATCTACACATATATTCATCTATTAATTTATTTTTCATTGAGCACTTACTTTGTCCCAGTGACTATGCCACAGCGGTGGCCAAGATACACTGTCCCTATTCTCAAGAAGCCTTTGATTTCATGAGAAGTACAAAGATGTTAAATACCAAAAGAGGGGAACTATAAGTTACTATGGGAGCATAACACATAACTGTCTAGTCCAATTTGAATGCAATCAAGAAGAAATCCTGGTGAAAGAGACACCTAGGCTCAGATATAAAGAGCACGTAGGTAGAAGTGGGGACAGCAAAATACCCCAGGCCAAGAAAATGCAGTATAAAATGGCCTAAAAGTGATATGAAACCCAGTTCAATCGTGAAAAGTAAATATGTTTAATACAACTAAAGCACAGAACTCATGGAAAAACCTCTAATTAAGTTGGATTGAATGAGATCATGTAGGACCCTCGTGAGCCATAGTCTATTACCTTTATAATAGGAAGCCTCTGGAAGTTTTCTGGCAGGAATTGGGAATCAGCTTTGTATTGAAAAATTTCACTCTGAGGCACTTGGATGGCTCAGTCAGTTAAGTGTCTCTTATTTCAATTTACGTCATGATCTCAGGGTCTTGGATCGAGCCCCTCATTGGGCTCCAGGCTGGGCATGGGGTCTACTTAAGATTCTCTCTCTCTCCCTCTCCCTTCACCCCTCCTCTCAAATAAATAAATAAATACATACATCTATACATACATACATACATTCTTCACTGTAGTATAGGTAAGGGATGATCAAGTCTGGAGGCTGCGAGGCTGTTAGGAGATTGTTTTAATAATCCAGGTGAGACATAACTGTGGTATGGATGAGAACATGGCAGTGGAACAACATGTGCATGAGAACCAATGCACAGAAGGAAACTGGTTACAAAGGACTGGACTTAACAGAGGGATATAGATCAGAGATGTTGGTTTGAGATCCATAAAGAACATGGATGCTACAGAAACTATAGCATAAATGAGCATATCTAGTGAGAAAAGTAAAGGACCAATAATGGAGACCAAAAGAAACCCAAATTTAATGGGTAAGTAAAAGGTCCCACAAAAGAGATAAAAAAGAAATAATGGAATAGCAAGAAGAATATGAGGTTTCTAAAGCCAAGCAAAAGGAATGGCTCAAAGGAGTTTATGTTCTATAGTACATAATATTCCTAAAAACTCAAGTCAAGTATACATTAAGAACTATCTCTTGGATTTAATAATGAAGACAAAGATGGTGAACTTGGCAAGGAAAATTCAGCAGAGCCCTAAAACCAGAAGTCAAGTTATTTAGGTTCAGGTATAAGCAGAGGTAAGATATAAAGGCAGGTGAGTGTACGGCTCATTCTAACCAGGAAACATGGAAGAGATATATGTCAACTGGAAGGGCTCAGAGAGAAAAGGTTTGTACAGAGGTTTTTTTGTTTTGTTTTGTTTTTTTAATATGAGAAATATTTGAACTGTGAAAACTTAATCAATAAGGAGAGACCAGGGGCGCCTGGGTGGCTAAGTGGGTAAAGGCCTCTGCCTTCAGCTCAGGTCATGATCCCAGGGTCCTGGGTTCGAGCCCCGCATCGGGCTCTCTGCTCAGCAGGGAGCCTGCTTCCTCCTCCCTCTCTCTCTCTGCCTGCCTCTCTGCCTACTTGTGATCTCTGTCAAATAAAATAAATAAAATCTTTAAAAAAAAAAAATGAGAGACCTAAGTAAAAAGAAATATGGCTACCTAAGAAGAGGATAAAAATGCTCCAGACCATGAGCAATGGCATTAATCAGAGCAGAAGGAACCTCTGTCATGGTTGAAAGTTGGTGGATAGTTGACAGAGTTTCTTTATGATGCTTCACATTTTTTCTTTGAAGTTAGAGACAAGATTATCTGCTGAGAGTGAGAGAAGAGAAGGGAAGATCAGAGGTTCAAGGAACACGAAGAAGTGTTGAAAGCACCACTATGAATGCAATAGAGGGAGCCAACTAATGAAGTGTCACTGGCCCTGTTGAGGGACATTGATTTCAGAGATCATGAATATATAGTGGCATCTGCAAGTTTAATTTTCACAAGCTGCAGAACTGCAATGATCTAGGATTGGCCCACTTATATTTATCCAGCATTGCAAATCTTCAGAAATGTTATGATAGAAGGACAAGGGGGCAAGGGGTTAAGGATACTCACAGTACATCTAAGTTAGACTGGGAAAGATGTGAAGACAAAAGTGGACTTGTCCAGAGAGATCAGAAGTTCTCACAATTCCCAGGAACTGTGTGGTAGAAAAATGTAAATGGAAGAAAAGTGGACATAAAATTCAAACATTACAGAGTGAAATGGTTGAATTTGATTCCCTAGAAGAGGTCTGAGGTTACAAGATCTGATGTGCAGTAATGGAATAGGATAGCTGACATGGCTTATAGAGATATACATCATACTGGCACTGAAGACAAGAAATTGAAAGCCTAGGTTGTTAGAAGGTAAGTCATCCAAGTGGATCCTGAATTCTCCTGGAAAGACATCAGGATTTGAGTCTCAAAGGAGTCACTGTTGAAATCTTCACTGAAAGGGGGGCAAAATCCTGAAAGGTGTTTTGAATAATTCCATAGTTTTACAGATAAAGACCTGAAATTCCACCTGAATAACATATTACGTTCTTTAAGATGTTTACTTTCTACTTGATGATGATAATGTTGAAGAATGCTATGTATGAGGAGCACAAGCTTAATCCAAATCATGACATTCACAATTTCTACTGGTCATCCTCAAGAGGGTGGCTCTCTACACACTTCATCCCAATAAGCAATTTGTCAGGGAATGATCAGCAAACAGAGAAGTGAATCTTATACCTACTGAAATTATCCCATTGTTGATAGAAACACTTAGATAATATGGTTAAACTGTCTTTTACCCATTTAAACAGAGAAAGAGTCAATTGACTTAGCCTCTAATGTCTTAGGGCTATCACTTGTTTATCAGTTACTGAATTCCATATAAACTTGTATTTTCTTGAGGCACCGTTTCCCAAACATTGCTAAAGATGGCCTGTATTATCTGTTAAGTACAGACTCCTGGGTCCTAGCCCAAACATACTGAATCAGAATCTCCAAGAGAAGAACTAGAGCTCTTAATATGCCTCCCCCATAATTATTATTACCAGGGATGTTTGAGAAACAGTAAATAGCCTTAGGGGTCAGCTTTTGCAGATTCCTCATTAAATAGATCCAGTTACAATGTCTTTCTAATTAGGAGTTTTTCTGCCATGTTCCTTGCTGCCAACTATCACTTCTTTTTGCTACTGATCTTCCTGTCCCAAGCAGTCTTTCTCTTCCAATCCCAATTTATATTAATTACTGCAACAGAGAAAGTGAGATAATCAAGTTTATTGGAATTCCATGTGCAACATGAATACGTAGGCTTTGGGTGACGATCAAGGACCATACCCACTAGTAAACTACACACATTTTTAATATAAAGATTTTGGAGTATCTATTCAGGTTTTACTCATTTCTAGATTTTCTTTTCAATTGTCCAGATAATTATATGATAACTTATCCTAATATAAACAGAAGTTTAGAGCTGGACAATGCAGCCAGGTTTGGCTTGGTTTGGTTTCAGGATTTTACCAAATGTGGAATTTCACAATTAGACTAATTCTTTTCTATTTGGGTATCAGTCTTCTGGGTATCTTAATCTGGATGACCTGGTGAAAACAGAAGAAAAAGGAATATAGAGCACTTGGAAAGGACCCATTTCACTGGCTGTAAAAACTGAGACTTCAGGTTCTTTGGAGAAGACATACATTCAACAGTTGAAGAATAAGTGAGCATTTCCTGGTGGTGTAAAACTACTGTAAATTTGTAGTGACCCCGGAGAAAAGTGAAGCTGCCCTTACTTGTTTTAAGTCTTGGTTTTGCCTGGTCTGAAAACTGTGGACTCCATGTTTTCAGCCACACTCTATGTTCCCTTAAAGACTTGTTTAAAGATGGCTTGTCAGCCCTTTTGCTTGAAAAGAGAGACTGAAGAGTCTTCTTGAACTGTAATTAAAGTCTCAAAGTAGTTGGCTTTCTCAAAATGCTGAGCCTCACCCTCCTCCAAGTTGTTTGTATTAGCTTAACAGGGCCACTGCAACCTGTCCCCCTCTTCCTTGCTGTGCTATTGAAACACAGCAAGAAGAACCTTTGAGCCAACCATCTGCTCTTCAATTAAACTAGCACGTATTTTCTTTTCAATAATTTATTGTGGGCGTCTTTTTATTTCCAAGTAACTGTTGGTAAAAATTCATGAATTAATTGGAAAAATGAACTGAACAAAGGCAAAATTTCACTTGCAAGAAGGAAAACTTAGGAAAGCAAGGTATGACAAGACCACATAGCATTCTTTACCATGACAGTTGGCCCCATATTTTCCTAAACCTTATAATTTAGCCACTTTCCAATGAGAGTCTAAGAACAATTGCAACAGTTGTGGCTATAAGCAAGCATGATGCAAGATTTACTAATAAATTGGACTGCTTTATAATTACCCGTGAAATAACAACACTTGACCCTGATTTATTTTGTGGGCTGCCTTTTTCTCTCCAAGCATGTTGAAGTTAATTTTTTTTTCCCTAAAACCAGATGTTTTAACATTTCAAAGAAGATGGATGGAATGCAAACTCAAGACCAAAACTGTTTTAGGTTTGCATTTGTTACTATTGTTATTAAAGAAAGGGCCAGGGCTCTATGCAAACTGGAAACAAGCCAAAATTCTAATTTAGATGACAGTGGCCATCTTGAAATTTTCTAAACATACAAACAGCTTTGTTTCCATTTTCTGCAAGCACAGAAGCAAGCAATATGAAAACTAAAGCAGACAATAAAAGAATCATTCTTCTTTGATGTTCAGTGTGATATAACAGTCCATTTTCTTCATTTAAGCTTATTAAGTGTCCTATTGCTTAGAATATGAAATTAAAGATGTTAAGGTTTACTTAACAGTAAAACCAACTAACCAACAATAATTTTTATAAATATTTTGACAGACAATTTTGTCTCTGGTCTGTGATTGGCTCCTTTGACCAAATTAAGAATTTACAATAATCCAGGACCTGGGAGTAGAGAAGTTTCCAAGACCCTTCTCCAAAGTAAGAAAGGCAGAGGGCTCCTGGTCTGTTCTCTTGATTGTATCCAGCTGGTTTCAGAAAAGCCGCCACTCAGTCCACTCTAGGGCCAGAGCTCCTAGGTAGTGGTTCCAAATGGATAAGAACACCAAGAGGGAGGTAAGAGATAAGATAGAAATGCATGGACTGTGCTGATAACTGCAGTGACAATAATAAGGAAGGCTGACAGAGTGACACGTAGAAATGCAAGTCCATTGTAAGCCAGAGCAGAATGAGCGCTTTCCTAAATAACGATTACTTAGGTAATCTCTCTTCCCTAGATTAGATCATTGCATTAGTGCTTCATTTCACTTTATTTATTTTAAATAGATGCCTTTTGCTAACTAACCAAGGTAAGTACTTAGGAGAAGTGGATTGACAGGACTTTTCTGATAGCGTGTGCACAGCATCAGGTTATAATCACTGGTTTCTAGCTGGCAGAGAGCCCCTCGAGGCACCGAGGATTTAGCGCAATATCGCTGCCTGAAGAAATGAAGGCAAGTCTCCTAAAACAATGCCATACTTTCCTGTTGCTATAGAATCATTGTTTGCCAAATCACCTTGAGAGAAAATGGCCTTCAGAGGGGGTTGGTGATGATTATTTTATACAAAATGAAACGCTGAAGTAGAAAAGGATTTGGTTATGGTATGCCACCTTTCTTAGGTAAGGCATGTCATTGGGCGTCATAAATCAGTAATATATTGCTCTTGTATGTCCTGGGGAGACAAATACAATGGCTGGTGTACACACCCAGCAACAACTAATGTAGTCTTTAACTGCAAGGAAGCAGACTGTTGACTAGAAAGTGAGGTTTGTTTTGTTAAATCTACTGGTGTCTGGAACAGAGAGTGACAGAGTGGGAGTCCTTCCTTCAGTCGTTCAGCAAATATCTGGGCGCCAACAATATGCCAGACATATTACCATAGTAAGGAGAAACAGTTCCTAGCCTCATGAAATCACAGGATATTGGTAAGTGGCACAAAAGAGAGCCATAGGGTGCTAAGAAGAGAGTACGATGGGGGACTTAGAGAGGCAGGAGGACGCTGGGAAGAGGGGGCGGCACAGGAGGCCTTCCAAGTAGAGGACACAGCCTGCACACCAGTCCTACAGTTGGAGACAGCTCAGGCAGGAGGAAGAACAGAAAAGAAGACTGAGTGGGTGGAGGGTAAAGGGCAGGGAGGGTACGCTGGGAAAGGAGTGAAGAGAGCTGGGAAGGGGCCAGATCCTCTCAGCCTTGTGAGTTCTGTGAAGGAAGAAACTCCCAAGAGCAACAGGAAGCCACTGACATGTTTTAACTGTAATCAGAAAATCCCAGGAAATATGACACAGTGTTGCTGCCCTTGTCTACAATTCATACCCACCACCCCCCTGTCTTTTATAGGGAATCATGGCATCATATACATTTTTCAGATACTCTTTTCTCTTGTTCAAGTTATAGTCTCGATTAAATAAATTCAACAGAGGACCTACACGGCCTAAAACAGAGTTCACTTTGCCTTCTGTTCAGCACATTAAGAAAGGATCTAAACAAGATTCTTTTAAATGCCAAATACAGTGAATTTTTAAATATCTTTATGATAATAATCAAAGAAAACAACAGGGGCATTTTGTGGGGGTCCCTGCATGATCATTCTATAATTTCTTAAGCCATTTCTAAATTATGGACAGAGGCTAATGCTTTCCTCTCATATGCTGATGGTAAAAGCAAATATTTACAAGGTAGGCTGTCCAAGAAAGAAATAGAATCCACATATAATCTGTTTTTATTGCACTGTCTGCTGCTCAATTTTATAAACAGCTGCTGGCCAAATGTAACTCGAACCCAAACCCAAAATGTTGTGCCTTTTTGTTGAAGGGAACAGAATATTTTACTTAAATATGTCAAAGAAACTGTTGAGAGTCATTAAGGGCTTTGGGTTGGGTGGTTTGTTTTTTTGGCAATTTGGAATCTCATTTTGAAACAGCCTATAAAACCATGTAGCAAAATAAGAATTATATTGTTATAAAAGCCCCGTACAAGCCTAACTCAGAGATATTAGAGTACGCACTTCCAATCATGAGTAGGTGGCACAAACATGAATACTACTGAGAAATAATGAGATGTGTGTACATGTGAACCTCCTGTGTATCTTTCTGAAAACATAGCCCCAAGAGAAAATGACATAAAACAACTTGCAATTAAACTTTATTTGATGCCAGATGAGAAACAAATGTTTCAGAAACCGTAATTTTTAATATAATAATTTTTCCTTTGCATGTGCAGACCAGCAGCTCCTTATAACACACCAGCTCTTAGCCAACATGTATTTCTAAAGTAACTAATAGAGGCTGAAATTTTAATTGCATTTTCCCCTTAATTTGTATATTTACTTTGTAAGATTTTTTTTGAGAAATGAATTGTTTCAGCTTCACTTCAGAGGTCGTGGGACATATACACCATTATGAAAACAAATGCTTTATACACATTTCATAATTTTAAAAAATAGCAGATTTCTCCATCTATTTTATGCAAATAGCTGATAAATTTCTCCAACATTAAGGACTGGTTTCTTTTGGATTTTTATACAAGACAGCAGTTGTTCCCAAAAGTTTCAACTACTGGAACTTCATTTTAGTGGCAAAAATTTTCCAGCGGCTCTGCCCACAAGGTAAGAGACTTTTATATTACATTACCTACTGATTAAAAAGAAAGTTCAATGTAAAAAAACTATAATTAATCCAGTGACAGTTTAATAAAATGTATGTTTGTAACCACAAAAGTTTGTGGATACATTTGAAAAATAGCACTATAACCACAATCAAGATATACTAGTTATTTGTTCTAAAGATAATGATTGGCTCATATGTGAGCCCCTGCAGTCTCTATCATAATTTTCTGAAAAACCCCAATGCTGGATAAATCTAATCATATATGTATGTATTCTATAATAATATTATCAATATGTGTATTTGTATATATATAAATGAATAACAATATAGTGATCTATAAACTCCATTAAAATAACCCAAAAGGTTTAAAGCTCCTGAGTCTTTTTAAAATGACATTTCACATAGAAAATCTTGGAGTAAAAGAGATGAGAAGCTGGAAAGTTTCTGCAATACATCACTTGACAGGAAGTTAAGTTATCAGAATGAAGTCTTATGGGTAACAATCGCATAACCATACATGGTGTATGTCCTAGTTACCATATAGATACGAAAGGTCCATTAAGGTTCCTTATCAGCTGGATATTGGTGTAATTTAGAGAGTTTGATAACATGAACCTGAACTGCAAAAGTCTCCAAACAATGCCCTGTTATCAGACATCTAACTTTTGAGTTTAAACAGTTACAATAAATAGACTTTCTCCTGTCCCTACCAGAGGACATTGTCTTCTGAGCTATTTACCTGAAGCCTTTCATTTCATTCTCTTCTACTTTTTTTTAAGCAAAACACCCAAAAGATGTATCAGGCTCCTAGAATTAAAACAATACAGATACCTAGGCGGCTCAGTTGGTTAAGTGACTGCCTTCAGCTCAGGTCATGATCCTGGAGTCCCAGGATCAAGTCCTGCATCGGACTACCAGCTCCATGGGAGTGTTTCTCCCTCTGACCTTTTTCCCTTTCATGCTCTCTCTCACTCTCTCTCTCAAATAAATAAAATCTTAAAAAAAAAAAAAAAAGATTAAAACAATACAATGCAGGGGCCTCTGGATGGCTCAGTCAGTTAAACAGGACAGCTCTCAATTTCAACTCTAGTCAGGATCTCAGAGTCCTGGGATCAAGCCCCGTGTGGGGCTCCATGCTCAGCAGGAGTCAACTTGATGATTCTCTCTTCCTCTGCCCCTCCCCCGACTCTTGTGGGTGCATTCTCTCTCTCTCCCTCTCTCTCCCTCTCTCTCTCTCACTCTGAAATAAATAAATCTTAAAAAACAAACAAACAAACAAACAAAAACCAGGGGCACCTGGGTGGCTCAGTTGGTTAAACAGCTGTCTTCAACTAAGGTCATGATCTCAGGGTCCTGGGATTGAACCCCATATCGGGCTCCCTATTCAGTAGGGGGTCTGCTGCTCCCTCTCCCTCAGCTGCTCTCTCGCTCCCACTCTCTCTCAAATAAATGAACAAAATTAAAAAATAAAAATAAAAAATACAGTGCAATATTATTAGTCAACAACTAAACACAATCTACATATAGCTTGTTTCAATACACAGCAATTATGTAATATAATAAGCAGAGTCTCTACAGTAACCTCCCAGGTTTTCAACTCAATCACTTACATCACTTACCCCTTTTACAATGATTTTCACAAATGGTCACGTTTTCATGTGTTTATTTTCCACCACCAAGATGCCTTAAGACCAAGCTGAATAAAATATCGCATGATTTTCCAACTTCTTTCCTACTAGAGCTGAAAACAAACCATCTGGTTGCTTACTAGGTGGCTAGGGACCAGGGTTAGCTTCTGAGAAGCTGTGCTCCACACCAAATCAGGAGAGGGGAGATAGCCAAAAGCCATATGGGAAAGGTAAGTTTTAAAAAAATAATTTTAAAAGGCCAGAAAAGGAGTTCAAAGGTTTTTTAAACAATGACATTAGAGACCAGAAGTAAGGCACTTAGAAAGTTCAGTTTGATCAGAAACTAAATACTGGACTTGGAGGCCACAGAATGAGTTGGGGAAAGTAAAGGTACCTAGAATGTAATTTATATTAGAATCTATTCTTACGAACCAGCAGGACTCTTGCCTAGATGGGCTTCCCAGGCTTAAAGAGCCAGGAACAGATGACTAAACTTACAGGCTAATTTTGCCTCTAATGCAATGGTTGTTACTAGCTTGAACTCAAATCACTAATTCTACTTACATATTCTAATCTTGGAAAATCCATCCAGTCAACCTCTATCCTGCTATTAAACTCATTATCAATTTATGTAAATATTAACTTCTTTTTTCTAGACTGTACCACCCTAGCTGGAATCTAAAGGAGACTCACTGTTGCTACAAAGAAACTAGACTCTCCTCCACAGCTCTCTGGACTTCTGCCCATATTGGAATACTTAATGTGAAATTTGTGATCTTTCACCTCAGTGAAGAGCAAGAAAATCGTCACAACATCATCTCCACTGCCCCCTCTCCTGTTGTCATCATATCACCCAAAAGTGGACCTCTTATAAAGGTGTCCTTATGGTTCAAGAAAGAGGAGCAGAGACCCTCCTTGTGGTCTACCTTATGGCCCCAAAGGCAGGACTCAGTGCAAAATCCCCAATAACTACACCTCTTTCATTGCTGCCACTCCTCCCTAGGATGGCTTTCAAAAGCAACCCTTGACAAAGACAGCACCAGTGAGTGGGCCTTGAGGAAACACTATCAACTTCTCATGTCTATTCCCAAAGATCTATCTGACTCTGGTTCTATAGCATCCTTGAGTCCTTCTTTAACTGACTGGATAATGGACAACTTTATATTGCTCTATACAACCACTACAAGCAACATTTACCAAACTCTGTTCCTTGGGGCTCGCTCGCTCTCCCTCTCTCTCATTCACTCTAGCTCTAGCTCTCTCTCTCTCACACACACACACACACATATGGCCAACAGCATTGCTGCTTCTGTATTTAATTTTATACATGAATTTACTATATGAGATTACTGAAAAAAATGTATAAAGAACTATATCTGTCATACTAATTCTCTGGTTTTAAGAAATACATACCAGGACATCCAGAAGTTAAAAAGAAGGACTTTTAATATCATCAATGCAGTCTACCACTTAACCCTGAGGTTGATGTGTGTTGCTGATTTGATGACTACTGATATATATTAGCATCATACAGTTGAAAAATATTGTACAGTTCTATTAAATATGTGTTGTATATTAAAAATTTACACATCATGATCCCATATAATTGAATAGGAGAGTATTAAATGAATGATCTATATAACTAACAGAATATTAAAAAAATAAGTAATACAGGTTTCAAATTGTGTCTTAAAAACACAAATAAACAAGTGGAAAATCAGAATATTTCAAAATAAAGATCATGAAATCTCAATTTTTTCTTTATTTGGACAAATAATTAGTGATTCCTGGAAGACTTAATCTAAAATTACCAAAATATCACAAAATATGCAATTCCAATTCTTTCTCTTTTGCTATACAGTATGTATATAAAGAAGATTTTCATATGATGTAGCAACAGCAAATGAATATGCTACAAAGGATTATCTAATGTATTAACATAAAATGTAAATTTTTGTATTTTACTTAAGCTTCAAATGGTTGGGTTTCTTACTACTAATAAAATAAAATAAATTATCTGAATTTTGTGGTACTACAAAGTTAAAACATACATATGAATAAGTTTTGGTCATTTGCTGAAGCTTCTAAATCAGATATGAAACCATTTTTAAGGTCCTCTTTCATCAAGGTATGTAATATATCTTAGGACATCCTATTGGAGTTCTAGTAATATATTATAACTTAAACTGTTCAGCATTCCTGCCCCAAAATGTTGCTCAGAGTCATGGCCCCATCAAATGCACTTAATCCTCTACAGGGTAACAGTTCTGCCAACAAGCTGAACTTGGCCAAATCCTTTATTGCCACATTAGGGAAGCAAGCACTCTTTTTCCCTTCCCCAAGTTAAGGGTCAAGTCCTGTCTTCCCTTGACTATGGGTAAAATCTCACACTCTATGTTGACGTTCTGCTAGAGTATGTCTGAGTGGAGCCTATTATGCTTCAAGACATAGTCTGAAATCCAGAATTTCAGATATTTGCGAAAAGCCTTCTCATATTCCACTTCATTTCTGGAAATAAAAATCCTAGGGACACACTCAGAGTGTTAGAGTTCCCCTAATGAAGATCTCTAAATGCATTCCTTCTGTAAGTGTTTCCTAGAACAACATTTCTTTGGACATATCTTCTTTTACTGCTTAAAATAAAATATTTTCTTTGCAAAGAATGGTCTTATTCCAGCTTTTTCAGCTTTCTTTTTTATTTTCCCTTTTAGTACTTAATGACTTAATGTCACTGTAGTGGGGAAATGTGTGTGTGCACGTGTGTGTGCATGTTCTAATTCCTTTCTATAAAGTTGACTTTATAACTTTGGTTGGAGCGTCTTGCTTTCCTGTAAAACTCTATGATCAGTAAATTAATTGCCATGCTGCCTGTGGCACTTGTTCTGGCCTTCTTTTCTTTCTTCTCCTCCCCCTTTCCTAGGCCTACATGATTATGATTCTATCTTCTCTTCCCTGAACTGATCATGGTTAGAGATTTAGATCCAGAACGTATACAAAAGAATTTTCCATCAATAGGCTTCACATGCACATTTCTCCTTTATCTAAAACATTATTCCCTTTAGTCTCTATACTATACAAGGTATTACCTAGAGAAGGATTTTCCTCAATTTATCCAAAGCTTTGTTCAGTTATCAGACCACTGTCCACACTTCACAAAATGAATAGCAAATGGCCCCCATCCATTTTGAACTGATAACTTGAACTAAAAGTCATTGACTTCAATGCTAAACGGCATGGAAAATTCCCACACTCTACCACCAAACCCTGACCTGAGAGATTTGTTCTAATGTTCACAGGAAGCCATAAATTGTAAAATACATTCTACTCTGTTGACTCATAATTTGTAATGGAATAATATACGGTTTACACAGCCCTATTCTCCCCAAAGCATCTTAAGGACACATTAGGCATCTAAATCCTTAACAAGGAAAATGCATTTTCCCCTGACACAAAAGGCAGAGTGCCAGTAGGTATTAGTAGTTATAAGTAGGTCATTACTGGTAGGTATAGGTATTTACATTACCCAGAGAATGAGAGACTGGGAAAACAGAAAGACAGTTGATTTGGAGATTGGAGAATTTGATAAACTACAGTGTAATTGTAATAATTCACCTGCATTTTTTTGACAACTGTCTTTCAAATGTGTATCAGAGTAAATTTCCCCAAGAAAACATGCTACATCAGAATATCTTTGAGATGTAATCCTGGCTGGAGAAAACAAAAGAGAGTATACATCTCTGAAGAAAGTTTGCTACTTATACACACAAGAAACTAGTCACCATTACCCATCCAATTCCCTTGATAAAAATCTTGGGACCTTCTTCTAGCTCTGCTCTCAACCTTAACCTGTAAGTGATGGTTAACTCTCTTTGTGTCTATCACCATAATTTCACACTTAACTTTTCATTTCTTTCCAATTCCTCTCCATTCGGTCTGGCAAATACCCTCAAGATCTTTCTTAACTTCCTAACAGAATTCCCTGTTACCAGTCTCCATCCACCTTCCACATGGCAACAGGAGTGATTCTCCTGAAACAAAATTCTGATCATGTCACCCAAAAGTGAAAATTCTCTGATGGGGATGCCTAGATGGCTCAGTTGGTTAAGCATCTGCCTTTGGCTCAGATCATGATCCCAGCGTCCTGGGATGGAGTCCTACACTGGACTCCTTGCTCAGCAGAGAGTCTGCTTCTTCCTCTCCCTCTGCCTGATGCTCCTCCTTGCTTGTGTGCTCACTCACTTGCTCCTTCTGACAAACAAACAAACAAAATCTTTTATAAATAAATAAATAAATAAAATTCTCTGATGGTTTCCAACTTCCTATAAAGCCCACTGAATCTCCTCAGAAATGAAGAATATCACCCTTAGCAATCCAGCCTTTTTATATCTTTTCAGACTCATACCTAGCCAGACTCCTCTTCTATCACACTTCCCCTTACCCCTTCCCCTCCCCTTCTAGAGATGTACAATGCACTCTTCTACTTTAACCATTGTCTGAAACTTACCTATCTCTCTCAAACTGTTTTATTTGTTCCATTATTTCTTTGTTCATTTGCCTACTATATTTGCCTACCTATTATATAAACATATAAACTATGTAAGTTTATTCTCTCTCAAGAAGAAGAGTCTTTTAAAGTCATAACCTCTGTCTAAATGATCTTTTGATTATATTGCTTATGAGTCTCTTGGTATATAGTACATGTTCAATAAAAATTTTATGGAATTATTGTGGTTTTGTACATAAGAAAATTATTCTTAGAAATTCTCACCCTCTAGTTTCCAAAATCTATAAAGAACTTATCAAACTCAACACCAAAAAACCACAAATAATCCCATTAAGAAATGGACAGAAGACATGAATAGATACTTTTCCAAAGAAGACATAGATGGTTAACAGACACATGAAAAAAATGCTCAATATCACTCATTATCAGGGAAATACAAATCAAAACCACAAGGAGACACCACCTCATGCCTATCAGAATGACTAAAATTAACAACTCCAGAAACAAAAGATGTTGGCAAAGATGCAAAGAAAAAGGAACAATTTTGCTCTGTTGGTAGGAATGCAAACTGCTGCAGTCACTCTGGAAAAAAGTATGGAGGTTCCTCAAAAAGTTAAAAATAGAACTACCCTATAACCCAGCAATTGCACTCTTAGGTATTTATCTAAAGGATCCAAAAATGTTGATTCAAGTGCTAATTCACAAGCACCCCAACATTTATAGTAGCACTATCAATAATAGCCAAATTATGGAAAGAGCCCAAACGTCCATTGACTGATGAATGGATAAAGAAGAGGTGGTGTGTACTTGTGTGTGTGTGTGTGTGTGTGTGTGTGTGTGTAGACATATATATATAATGTAATATTACTTGGCAATCAAAATAATGAAATCTTGCCATTTGCAACAACATGGATGAAACCAGAGGGTATTATGCTAAGCAAAATAAGTCAGAGAAAGACAAATATCATATAATTTCACTCATATGTGAAATCTGAGAAAGAAAACAGATGAACAGAGAGGAAGGGAAGGAAAAATAAAATAAGATAAAAACAGAGAGAGGAAAAAAAAAAAAACAGAGAGAGAGGCAAACCATAAGAGGCTCTTAACTATAGAGAACAAACAAAGGTTTGTAGGAGTGGAGGTGGGTGGGGGGATGGGTTAAATGGTTGATGGACATTAAGGAGTTCACGTGATGGGATGAATACTGTTTGTTATACGTAAGTGATGAATCAATAGATTCTATTCCTGAAAACCATACTACACTATATGTTAACTAACTTGAATTAAACAAAAAAAAACCTGCTTCCGGGGGGGGCGCCCCCCTCCCGCCTCTCTGCCTACTTGTGATCTCCATCTTTTAAAAAAAAAAAAAAAATCTTTAAAAAAAAAAAAAAAAATTCCCACCCTCTTCATCTCTCTTACCTCAGTAGTCTCCCACCTTTCCTAGAAGATGATCCTTGGAAGTATAGACCCACCACCACCACACTCTAACTTCCACCATTGCTGAGTTGACTATTATCCTCAAGGTCCCGAAATATTCCCCCAGTTACCTTATTTTGCCCTGAGATTCCATTCTCTATAAAGATACAAACTGCACATTAATCAAGTATTTTGCCACCTCACATTGAAATTTAAAAGATCCATCTAGGGGCACCTGGGTGGCTCAGTGGGTTAAAGCCTCTGCCTTTAGCCCAGGTCATGATCCCAGGGTCCTGGGATCGAGCCCCACATCAGGCTCTCTGCTCAGCAGGGAGCCTACTTCCCCCTCTCTCTCTGCCTGCCTCTCTGCCTACTTGTGATCTCTGTCAAATAAATAAATAAAATCTTTTAAATAATTAATAAATAAATAAATAAATAAATAAATAAATGGTCCATCTTAATAAAGAAGAAATAGATGGGGCGCCTGGGTGGCTCAGTGGGTTAAAACTTGTGCCTTCGGCTCAGGTCATGATCTCAGGGTCCTGGGATCAAGCCCCGCATCGGGCTCTCTGCTCAGCAGGGAGCCTGCTTCCCTTCCTCTCGCTCTCTCTGCCTGCCTCTCTGCCTACTTGTGATCTCTGTAAAATAAGTAAAATCTTTAAAAGAAAGAAAAAAAGAGGAAATAGAACCTTTTTCTCCCCATTAGTATTGATCTATAAGCTAAGGAATGGTCATTTGTAGATAAGCACCTATCCACAAAGAACATCCATTATAGAATCACCCAAGGGTAAAGGAAATGTCAAGATGCTTTTAAAAAGAGCTATTTGGCAAGCTTTTAATTAAGCCAATTAAATAAAACAATAACCATTAGAATACACTCATGTAGTAATCAAGTCTTGGGATGATTTTGTTTTGATGACTTATACAGTTGAAGAAGCAGCTAAAGTGGCTTTGACTTTGACAATTTTACTTATTTCAAGTATCACAAGTCAAAATCAATTAATCAAAAGCCTAAGAGTTTTAGATTTTTTTGAATTTTCTCTTCATATTCCAGTCAGCTTGTCTATAAAGAGACCATTTTCACTCATAGCCTCTAATACTTACATAGATGATTCCATGCAATTCATTCCATTTGAGGTATTAAGTCCATTGTGCGTTTTTTAACAGCAGCACCACTTTGAGTTCAGTTGTCTTTTTTTAAAGATCTTATATATTTATTTGTCAGAGAGAGAGAGAGAGCACGTGCACAAGCAGGGGGGAGCAGCAGGAAGAGGGAGAAGCAGACTCTGCTGAGCAAGGAGCCCGATGTGGGACTCGATCCCAGACAAAGATAAAATGACCTGAGCTGAAGGGAGCCGCTTAACAGAATGAGCCACCCAGGCGTCCCTGAATTCTTTTGTCTTAAAGAAGACCAACACCCTCTTCTGCCAGATAGTTCTGTTTTCAACCCAGGAAGACCTTTCTTCAATGATGAACAGAAATATTAATCACCATGATCTCTTGTTTTAACTCATTTACCTACGTAAGAGATTTGTCAGATACTCTATAATCCAGTGTATTCCAGAGTTCCAGAATCATCTGCAATTTATTTCCTTTTATGTAAGATAATATCTACTCAATGTAGTTAGGATCACAGTTTGGATTCTTTCATTTCTCTTTTCCATAACTTTAAACTAGGCATACTGCAGTCTTTACTATATATTTCAGTTTTACTCACACTAAACCACTTCTCAAGTTTTAGAAAATGTCCCCCATTTGAACAAATAGGGCTAAAATGTCTTTAAATGCAAATACTTGAAGAACTGATTGGAGAACTACAGAAGACTTTAGCTTGAAGTCTCCATTTTCTCCGAAGCTTGAAGCACTTTGTACCTCACAAACTCTGAAACATAGTCATTCAAGTGGCCACAACTGGCTAGCTTCCAGGGTCTATGGACGGTCCTGCCTTCTCCACCCCTGCCCCCAATGCTGACTGTGGTAAAGACAACCACCAGATGCTACCCACCTCTAGGCCCCACACCCTTATACCACGCTACAGTTAAAACTATGATCAGCAAACTAAAATTACCATGGGCTATTCTTTCTTTTTATTTTTTTCTTTTGAGTCATATAAAACTGGGCAAGTCTGTGAATGCATAAGAAAGAAATTTTCCCTTGTTTTTTCCTGACTGTTGTACACTATAGCTCTTTGCATTTCTTCTTCCTTTACTATGGTGAGATCAAAACTGAGATTGATTTGCTGATACGCTGATATGCTGTCTCTCTTCTAAATGCTGTACTAAGTTTTGAAATTATACATAACAATCATAAGTATAGTAAAGTTCTTTGGTTTTGTTAGATCCACGTTTATTTCTTAATAGCTCTCGTTTTCTACACCTATAAAGACTTAGGATTTCTTCTTAGATCCTAAAAGTCTTGAGCAAAAGTTGTAATTGTCATGTCAGTGTGCTTTTCCCTTCACATATTATGGAATGAGCTTAGTTGAACTCTGAATTAAGTTAAATGTCATGATTAAATTGTTTTATAAAATAAAACTTACAAATGAATTTGTAATTGGAGATAATCCAAAATAAAACATGAAATAAGTTAAAAATCAATAGAAAATGTTTTAGTAAACCTTTTCTATTAAGCAACATAAATATTTCATAAATTTCATAAATTAGGTAACTAACAACTTTATAGCAAATTTCTGTTTCAAAAAAGTTGAATAACGGTATTATAATATTTTGCTATGAAGAACAGTTTTTTTTAGGAGAGGTAGCTTATTTCTTCATTTATGTAAACAAATGAGTACATATGCAATAAAAATACTGAGTAATTAGCCAAGATGAAAATATTTTACAAGAGCTGCTTCTCTACAACAACACACAGCTGTACCCAGATGTGGCCTAAGGCAAATTATTTCTTCTTCTATTTCATTGTACATCAAACTTTTTTTTCCAATAGTTTATGTCATACATAGGAAAATTTTCTAGGAAAGAAAAAAAAAGTTTCTGAATAACAACTACAATTCCTTATTCTTCACACCCACTCTATAGATAATCAATAAAAATGAATAACATATTTTGGTCAAAACAGTTCAGAAAAGTTTGGGTTTAAAAACATTTGCCTCTTGGGGCACGTGGGTGGCTCAGTCATTAAGTGTACAACCCTTGATTTCAGCTCAGGTCATGATCTCGGGGTCCTAGGATCGAACCCTGTGTTGGACTCTGCACTCAGCACAGTCTGCTTGGGATTCTCTCTCTTCCTCCCTCTGCCCCCTCCCTGTTCAAGCTCTCTATCTCTCTCTAAAATAAATAAATAAAATCGTTTTTTAAAATTGCCCTTTTTAGGGGTTCCTGGGTGGCTCAGTCAGTTAAACTTCTACCTTTGGCTCAGGTCATGATCCCAGCCTGGGATCATGTCCCAAATCAGGCTCTCTGCTGAGCAGGGAGTCTGCTTCTCCCTCTCCCTCTGTCTGCTGCTCTGCCTACTTGTGTTCCCTCTCACTCTGTCAAATAAATAAATAAAATCTGAAAAAAAAAAAAAAAGTAGCTATGTACATACTGATCAATTTAAAATTGTTAGTTCAATGTCTTTTCAGAGCCAAATGTCACATTGAAAGTTTTATCAGAAGGGAAAAAAAGACAAGCAATGAGGACTTCTGAAAACCTAACAGACATTGTTGTGTGACTAAGTCATGTTGCTCAGGTACAAATAATTCAGGAAAACTATAGCATTTTGTGATTCTTCCTTTATAGCTTTCTTTGGAGAATCGTTTGAAAGGAAATATACAGATTTTTTAAATACACTTGAATAATTCATTTGGGAAAACAAATTATTCTTCATGATCCAAGTCAAAAAAGTGATAATGAAGAGTTGAAATAGTGAAATCTTAATGATTCACTGTAGAGCTCACATGTGTGCTTTGAGATCTTCTTTCCTAAGGTTCTCACATGTCCCCCTAGAAGTTCCAAACAATTTCAACACAGTGATGGGGCTGTAACAGTTGAGCCCCTAAGGCCAAGTCTGTCAGTCAAGGCCAATCTGTTAGGAAACCAAACTCAAAAGATCTTGCTCTCTTAAAGGTGTGTTTTAAATCTGACAATAATCCTCATACCCTGGGTTCCTTTTTCTTACTAGTCATCAAGAAGACCACTTCTTTCCATCACTACAGTTGCTGATCAGATTTATTGTGTTAATTTTGAGAAAAGTGCCTGCTTGTGTTCTAGTATTTTTCCTATTTCAGCTTTGTGTGCCAGTGTTTGGGTTTCGCACAGGAAAAAAACCCCATAAATAATTTCTTATGATACCCCCATAATATCAATAAAAGTCTGAGATAATTAAAAGCCAGAGATAATCCTCAAATATGAATTTCTATCTTTGCAAATCAAACATTTTCCAAAACAACTAAATATCAACAAAATGAAGCAGTTTGTGGTTTATTTATCCATCGAATCGTATTTTTGTCAAATCTCCAGAAAACAGTAGTTGAGGATCGCTATCTTAGTAAAAGCAATTAGTACTGTTTACTGATCAATCTTTTATAAAACAATTTTTTCTCATGTCCAATATTCCATATTGTTAAACTTAAAGGTATTTTATTATAGCAGAAGGACTTTCTCTCCTCTTAACCATATCTTAACAGTACAAAGGACCAATTTAACCTTCTTGCAAACTCTGAAAGAACGCATACCATCTGGCCATATGAGTTGAACTAAAACCTAATTGTGGTGCAATTGTGAAAAAGTTATAAAGGTTACCTAATAAGACAAGGAAATTTGAATATTGCTGAAGCAAATATATCTTCCACTATCAACTGTATGATACAAATTGAAATATTTATAAGTAAAACCATACCATGGTATGCATTGCATTGGTATTAATGTTCTTTTAAAAATATTCTGAAATTTTAAAATACAAAATGAGAACTATCCATTATCAAATAATAACTAAATATTACTTCAAAAATTATATTTAAAATTATAGACTTATGAAATTTAAAAATTTAACTCTCATGAGCTATTGGTACAATTGTATATATCTCTTATGATGCTCAAGAAAAATGAATTGCTTTCATTACTGCTCCATATTATAATATTAGGTATTTTTCTATACATAGAAATCTAAGATTTTTATTGAGAAAATCTGATAACACAGGCACTGACCATAAAAACAAATTTAGACCTTCTTGGAAAAAGACAGTATGTATAAATTAAGAGCCAGACCCTTCTTATAAAGGAAAGGGACAAGACAAATAATAAACTAGCAAAAAGTGGTTGCATTAGAAAGGCTCTACTATCTCTCATCTACTTTATCTCCAACAAATATAACATGACTATTCTAAACTAACCTCTGGGCTTATGTACAGCATATATATTTATCAAGCACTTCCTGCTTTTTGAGCATTAGCTAAAGCTGTCTAAAGATATATTACTTAGAGATTTTCAAATCTAAGTAAAGATAGGGGCAAACTGACATTTAATAACAGAATCACTTTCTGTGCACATGCATTTTTCTAGACTATAACCAATACAGATATATGAATTATTTGGCAGTCTCCAAACATTAACCATTACTGTTCATCCCTATTGCTTTCATTTTGAAATAACTGCAATCAAAAAGCACAATCTCCTCTATTTTGATGATTCTTGTTTTAGTGTTAAACCTGTCAACATAGAGTTTTTAACATGTAAAATGCTCTCTTTTGTCAGAAAACAATTATATGCTTTAGATAATAAGTTTCCATTTAAAAGAATTATTTCAAAGTAGGCATGATAAAAAAAAATTAATTTATTGGTATAAGGTATTCCTTACTGAAAGCAACAAATGAACAGAACTCTGTTTCTCCAACAATATGAACATACAAGAGCCATTAACACTAAAGTGAACTGTGTGCCAGCCTTGAGAATTCAATAGGTCTTTCCTATTAATGTTTCCTTTTAATACTTTAATACTTTCCTTTTAATGTCATTCACATCCAGATTACCAAACTACCTTGGTACAAGGACTCATTCATTTGCAATCTGGTCTGATATTAAATTGTTCCAAGATAGCCTACCTTTTAATATTTGGTATATATATATATTTAACAAGGTGCTTGTAGTTACATGGGAAGAACATAGTAAGAAATTGAGTCTTAGAAATGAAGACTTATGAGTCCCTTGAGACAATACTTTTAAATTATATAGACCAGAATAAATAAATTTGTATCAAAATATAAAATAAGAGCAGACAAAAATCTTAATCAGTAAACACATTTCATTTAAGAAATTTGTGATTCATCATACTCGTTTACAGTAATGCTTCTTCCTAGGCACAGAAAAAGAAAGTATACTTTCTATTCAGAAATTGAATTTTATAAAAGAGCAATGTAAATGAATACCTTTCTACTCTACATTATAGATTGCATATTTAATTACTTAATGTATAAATAATTTAAGTTTGAAATGGACTTGAACTTTTCATTTCCTAGAATTTCGAGATATATGGCCAAGGAAGTTTGACCCTTGAGTTAATCTATTTTTCTAAAAATCCATGTACCAGAACTGGTTCATACCTAAAAAGGGTCAGCTACATGAGTTAAAGGCCTACCTCTGATTAGAGATTCTTAATTAAAGGACTCTCTAATAGGTATAAATTCCTTCAATTTTCTCCAAGCTTGGAATAATTTCAACCAGGCTTTCAAAGCAGAATACTAAGTATATCTTCAGGAAAGTGGAGGTTATGGCAGTGAATAGCCACAAATGCTTTCATTTACTTCCTGCTACCTCTATAAGACATTAGGATCTAGTTACTATTTACAGATTCTTGCCAACTTTCAAGGTGTGACTCTAGTAGTCATTGTACTGCTCAGACACATGCTCATTTTGCAAGAAAAACAACATTCTAAATATTTTTAAGACATCATACAATTTAAGTTTTGCCCAAATTGCAGAACAAAATGGGCTAAAGTGTTGCTTAGCCAAAAATGACAAATAAGTTACATTTTTCCACCTTCCTTCCCACAGCCCTTCTTGATAGGAGAAGTCAGAAAGAAGAGTTTTGAACAAACATTTAGCTGGGCTGAGAGTGACAACTGGTTTGCTTGATGCTCTTAGTAACATCCTGACTCAGTGGAGGTGATGCATCTGGTTCAGAGTTGAACATTTGTGACTTGAATAATTCACCAAAATATGCCTGATTTGAGAGAAGAAATGCAACCTTTTCTAAGACTTTTCAACATTTTCTTTATAAGGCAGAACACTTCTAAACTTTGGGCAAATTTTTGTACTTGTCAGATTTCCTCTTTTTCTACTCTCAAAAATCAGTATAAGCAGACCATAGTCAATGAGGTGGCTTGCAGGGACCACATCTATAAAATCTGGGAGCAAAATATACTAGATAAAAGCACTGACTCTGTATCAGATCACCTCAGTTAGAATCTCAGTTCCAATAGTAACCCTATAAAAGCTACACAATCTTCAGTTTCTTCCTCTGTAAATTGGGAATAATAATAATAAATACAAGTCTGGGGATGATTAAATGGGTCAGTACCAGAAACAGATCCTGGCATACAGAATCACTATACAAATGGTTTTCTAGTGTGAGCATCAAACTGTTTTCTCAGAAGCTAAATTATGCAATATATATAGTAGTATCTCACAGATTATTACATAATCTGGTTGGTCAACTGCAGTACAACATTCTCGAAATCACCCTAAATAATTTTTCCTATTTTAAATACTTTTTTATAAGCAAATATCTAAATGATAAGCAAATATTTAAAAGGACAAGCAATGTTAATGCCTTAAATAATATATTAACATTGAAAACCTTTCTGAAGCTTTGGATCACAGATGTCATGGTCACTTTATTTTTTACCTGGTATTATTTAAGATTTTTGTGAAGAAAATTTCAATAGCTTTTAGAAGTCAAAGAAATTGGGAATAAATTTAAAAAAACACACAATAAAAACAAGTACAAGAAAACCATTTCTACTTGTCATTAGAAATAATTGAGATCAACAAGTATTCCTGATATAAAGGTCTGATTTTGTGTGTGTGTGTGTGTGTGTGTGTGTGTGTGTGTGTGTGTGATGCATATGCATCAGTAAAATTCACAACTTGCTTTAGGACAGCTTAAAGAAGAGAGTTCCTTGAAATTTGACTTTGACATTTGTTGAAATTGTCAGTTCTTCAGCAGTCTATAAGAGTTTCTTCAAAGATGTCACTTTAGGAAGACACTAACTCTAAAACACATGATGAAGACCAGCTGGGTGAAAGATGGGGCAATCACATATATCCTGCTAAGAGATACTCAGTAAGAACTGCCCCCAATCATCCTCCTAAATTCCCTAAAAGTCATGATTTAAATATTCTCTTGTGTGGGGCCACTTTTAATTTTCTTATGTTCTCTTTTATAAGATATGCAAATTAATTACAGTCGTTTCCAGCTCTGACTCAAATGAGTTTCAAAACTGAAACAGAACCTGGTGTGGGAAAGGCACTACTGAAAAGAATCCTTTGCTCAAAAACATTTTCCGGACTAGTCAACTTCAGAAGGAAAATGGTGGTAGTGACAGGAGATATGCAGTGTACATCTATGCCTTTGGAAGAATTCTCATGCCCCTTCTTTTTTTGTTCTTTTTCCTTTAAAAAAAAAAAAAAGGCAACAGGAAATTTTATCTACCTTCCATTATTGTGTAGACAATTTATAGTTTTACTACTATCTGAAAGAATAGAGAAAAAGTTGGCAGGCTTTGTTCTAGACTTTTTTAAAGTATTTTTAAGTTGTTTTTTAAAATTAGTATTATTTTTGTATCTTTCCTGTCCATTCACACAACTTAATTAAAAACCACTAATAATCAAGAAATCACCAGGTTCATTTAAAATTTAAATGTGCAAAGTAATGCATATCTTATAAAAACCCACGGTATTGCTTACACAAACACTTATATGAACACAATTCTTCAAAACTGCACATGAAAAATCATCTGACCAAGAACACTGGCAAGATTCAATGTTATTGTCCTTAGAACTGCTCCACCCTAGTGTGCATAGTATATGGACGTTTACATAAATTTGAATATATAAGTCTTAACATGCCCCAGTGTTAAAATTTCCCCAATGGAATTTTAGCTTAAGATAAATATTTGAATTCTTTCTTATCAACAGTGTCAAGTAGTCTCATATATTAATTTGTCTATTAATGAAATGAGCCATAGAACCTCTGCTCTTTGAACGAGAATACTTTCCTTGTCAATGTAATTATATATAACTTTTTTAGACAATATCTAACAAATCGCTGATGAAGAGTACTAAGCAACCTAATAACCTGAAAGAGTTCATAAGGTCCTCAGTATCTAACTTAAAACCAGAAAGGGTTAAGTTACTCTAGAAACATTCTGGACCTGGAGGCTTTGTTTTCAGGATGAAACTTGAGGCAGTATACCATATCAGCTTTTCAAAAACAGTGAAGTGTTTAAAATTGTACATCAGGGGGCGCCTGGGTGGCTCAATGGGTTAAGCCGCTGCCTTCGGCTCGGGTCATGATCTCAGGGTCCTGGGATGGAGTCCCGCATCGGGCTCTCTGCTCAGCGGGAAGCCTGCTTCCCTCTCTCTCTCTCTCTCTCTGCCTGCCTCTCTGTCTACTTGTGATCTCTCTCTGTCAAATCAATAAATAAAATCTTAAAAAAAAAAAAAAAGTGTACATCAGAGTTGTGGCAGAGATGAACACTGAGAATCCAATAATCTATGATCCCGTGGGTGCGCAGCCAGCTACCTGGCGGCAGGTTGATTACGCTGGACTGCTTCCACTATGGAATGCATAGCCTTGTGTTCTTATTGAAATGGACACTTACTGTGGATACAAATTTGCCTTCTCTGCACACAACACTTCTATGAAAACTGCCACTATTGGACTTGTACAGTGCCTTGTCTATGGTCACACTATGCCACACAGCATTGCTTCTGATCAAGGAACTTCCTTCACATGGCAAATCAAGTGTGGCAGTGGGCCCAGCCTCATGGAGTTCACTGGTTTTACCACATTCTCCACCATCTTAAAGCAGCTGGCTTGATAGAACAGTGGAATGGCCTCTGAAGACTCAGTTACATTGTCGCCTAGCAGTAATACATTGCAAGTCTGGAACAAGGTTCTTCTGGAGGCTATGTATGTTCTGAATCTGTATCTCCCATAGCTGGTGCAGTTTCTCCCACAGCCAGGATTCACAGATCCAAGAATCAAAGGGTGGAAATGTGAGTGACATCATTCACTATTACCCCTACTGACTCATTAGAAAAATTTTTTCTTCCTGTCCCCAAAAACTTAAGCTCTGCTGGCCCAGTTCTTAGTTCTAAAAGAGGGAATCCTTCCACCAGGAGACACAACAATGATTCCATTGAACTGGAAGTTAAGACTGCCCCTCAGATACCGTGGGCTCCTTATGACTGAATCAACAGGCAAAAAAGGGCACTAATGTACTGGCTAGGGTGATTGATACTGACTGCCAAGGGAAAACTGAACTGCTACTCCACACTCATGATAAAGAAGAGCATGTCTGGAGTACAAGAAATTTTTCTAGGGCATCTCTTACTATTATCATGTCTTGTGGTTAACATCAGTAGAAAACTACAACCCAAATCAGGCAGGACTACTAATGGCCCAGACCCTGCAAGAATGAAGGTCTAGGTCACCTCACCAGATAAAGTACCATGACCAGCTGAGAGGCTTCCTGAAGGCAAAGGGAATACAGAATGAGTAATGGAAGAAGAGAGTTATAAAGACCAGTTTTGGGGTATCTGGCTCACTCAGTTGGTAGAGCTTGTGACTCTTGATCTTGGGGTCATGTGTTCAAGCCCCACATTAGGAGGAGTGTTTACTTAAAAAACAAAAACACACAAAAAAGTGTGATTAAAAAATAAATACCAGCTACAACCACATGACCAAAATGACGACTATAATTATAATGAGCATTTCCTCCTTATTTTGTTACATGTTTGTATGTGTGTATATAATGTAACATAAGATATATTGACTTTATACCAAGGTTATTAAGTTACAGGGTATCAAGGAGAATGGTAAACACCATTCATGAACTTTGCATCCTCTTCCGGGGGAAGATTAGGTGCAATTTAGGTTGTACACAGGATAGTTGTATCATGTTAGGCAGGAGTGTGACTTTATCATCTTTATTTGGAGATTAAATATCATTTTAGGAGATGTACATGATTGGCAAGCTGACAAGGGCTGTACATGTGATGATTAATTTCACATGCTAACGTGGCTGGGTCATGAGATGCCTAGATATTTGGTCAAACATCAATCTGTTTCTGTAAGGGTGTTTTTAGATGTGATCAGCATTTAAACTGGTAGACTTTGAATAAAGCAAATTGTCCTTCAGGATGTGGGTGGGCCTCACCTGATCAGCTGAAGGCCTGAATAGAACAAAAGATCAGCAAGAGAATCTCTCAACAAACTGCTTGAGACTCTATCTCTAAAATCAGCCATTCTGATTCTACATTAAATGACCTTCAGACTCAAAATGGAGCACAGACTGCCCTGGGTCTCCAGCCTGTTAGCCCACTCTACACAGATTTTGGACTTGCCAGCCTCCATAACTGTCTGAGCCAGTTTCTTATAATAAATATCTTTGTATATACATGCACGCATCCTAATGATTCTGCTTTTCTGGACAGTCCTGACTGATACAGTGGAAAAATTAACTTTTTGTCATGACCAAGTTGAATATAAGTTCCTTGGTCATCCTCCTAATTCTTGTGTTATTCAACCTATCTCTGTATCTGTTTCTCTCTCCTGCTACCCTGTTATCCTATTTTTTTTATTTTACTTATTTATTTTTAATATTTTATTTATTTATACATGAGAGACAGAAAAAGAGAGAGAGAGAGGCAGAGGGAGAAGCAGGCTTCCTGTGGAGCACGGAGTCAGAAATGGGACTCAATCCCTGGACCCTGGGATTATGACCTGAGCTGAAGGAGACGCTTAACTGACTGAGCCACCCAGACGCCCCTGCCATCCTCCTATTTCCTAAATTTATCGTGTTAACCAAAGAACCCTTTCCTTGGCAAACTCTCTTCCTTGACAATTTCATTTAATATTAATTTGAACTAATATTTAAATTAATTGTCAAATATATACTCCCAGCCTGACCTCCCCCTGAAGTTACAGATCCTCATTTGCAAATGCTTAATAGTAGTCTCCATCCGGTTCCTCAGATACGTTCAAAAGTAAACCACTTTTTTCTTCTAAAAGCTACACCTATTTTTCCTGTTCTGTTAATGTCCTATTTTCCTTATTCTTTTAATAACATAACTTTCCCCCCTAGTGATCCTCAGCACAAAATCTCATTTATTTTTCACTTTCTCTCTTTTTTATACACAACTAGTTGGTGAATCCTGGCACATTTTTTCTGCAGTACTGTGGCATCTGTTCTCTCTACTCCATCATCCTTTTTCACCTGCCATTCACACCTTGGTTCAAGCCTGAGGTAAGTCTGCCTCACTGGATTTCTTCAAGAACCTTCTAACAGGTTTACTTTCTTCTAAGCTTTTCCCCTTCATTTTCCCCAAGATCCTGACATTATTTTCCCAAAGAAATGATACAAAAATCCTCAGAGGCAAAGAAAAAAGTGACCGAGAGCTCATGAAAAACACTTTCCCCCCAAACAGACTCCCATCCCTGTTTCTATTTGGAGATACTGGCCACATCATAAAGCCAACCCACATGGAGATAGCTGTGTTGTCAATGCAGTACAAAAGCAATACACCACACACAAAGGATACAGGATGGGGTATAACTTTCAGGGTGTAAGGCAGAGTCAAAAAAAAAAAAAAAAAAAAAAGCCAGATTCAAGATAATGGCAAGGGCTCAAGAGCCTGAAAGAGAGGAATAGGAAATGACAGTGGACTCAGAGGATATCCAAGTGGAGGGTAAAGGATGAGCAATCAACCTCAGAAACAGGGCTATTCCAACCAATTCATAGTCTCTCTCCATCTCCCCCTCTCCCTCTTCATCCTTTGCAAATCCAAGGTAAAGGAGAGTCCTTGCTGAAGGCATTTACAATTGCCCATTTATGTTATAGTTATTCTTATACCACATACCCTCCTACTTTTCTCTAAGTTTCTTGACAATAAACTCTACCAGAGTCATTTTGGTATGTCTCCCCTACAACAGCAGTTGTCTTATACACAGTGAACACAATAAATGTTTGCTAAAATAATACATTTCAGTTAAGCTTTTTAAGTTTTTTAAATCTATAGTTAATATAAATATTTTTCATGACCTGGCACATCAGCAGTAAATGCAACTTTAACAAACAAAGTTATTCTCCTTTTCTCTTTCCTGTCACAGCTTTCAAAGAACCCAATCAGATATGGCAATAGATCTGTTATCCACTATGTATGAAATCCTAATAAGGATAGAGACATTTTTGAAGAAGAATGGTAACAGTTATACATATATTGTCTTTATGATGTGCCAGACACTGATCTTTGTATACATTAACTCACTTTTTACAACACATCTATGATTCCAGTACAAAAAAAGAAACTGAGGTACAGAGAGCTTAAAGGACGTGCCCAAATTCACACAGCTAGTAAGCAGAAGAATCAGGATTCAAGTCCAGGCAGTCAGGACCAAGAGTCCAAGATCTTATGCCACTCAACAAAACAGAACTCTTATCATATTCTCATCACCACTCAGAAAAAGGCCCAAATGGAAGGGATGATCCCTGGTTTGAAGGGCACATCATCTTCCAGCTCACTCCAGAGAGTAACCCTTGAACCTCTTCTCAAGGGTGAATGCAAAGCACTCTAGAGCCCAGAGCCCATGAGGGATCAAGGACTCCACTGGGTATTTTTTAAATGGCAATTGTGCAATGAAAATTCTAGTAATATACCTCCAGTGTCATTGTATAAGGCTTTTGGTACAGGGAGATATAGAAAATGACGTGTTTTAAGGGTGTTGCCTTTGTAGTAGCCTCAAAACCAAATTTTCTAAAAGGTAAAGTAGAATATATATGAAGACTAGAATCACGAATACCCTTACTGCACACACCCTGCTGTGAGTTACTCTTTGAACAGAATTGCTGCTTAGACTTCAAACCACCACTGTGACCTCAAGAGGTTAGCAGAAAAGAGAAATTCTTTGGTTCAGAAACCATAACATGGGTATAATGCCATTTAAAGGCACAAGATTCAGAACTCAATGTGGCTTTTTGGAAAAAGTCAGTCAATCCTCTTGTGAAAAGGAGGAAAACTCAATGAAGTATAATGCTTTTAAATTCCAGATTAATATACAGACCTGAAAGCAGTAATATATTATTTCCCATAAAAATAGATGCTGTGTTCTTAAACATCAAGTAAATCATATTTGTGAACTGATCATATCCATACCAGTATATTTAAATTTTAACAATCTTTTCATTGTAAAATGGCAGTTATCTGTTAGTGCTCTGAAGAAAGAAATAGTGAAATATAGGCTACATGAAATGTGTTGAGCCCATGGAGAATATATGACATAGCAACTGGCGGGGGGGGGGGGAATCCGAAAGCCTGGCCAGGCAGCCCCAGTCTAAAGCACTGGATTTAAACCACGTATCTACAGATTTGACTGATCATTTGATCGATCTGCATGAGCTTCTGACTGAATTAGGAGGAAGAAAAAACCAAACACTTCTCAGGTTTTCATTAAAGGAAGATTCCTAACTCGCATCTCACAGATTCACAGGGTCATATTTTTATTACGATCCCCAAGCTTCCCCCCCACTAAATTCAGTAATTTTTGTCTTTAAGCATCTAACCAAGAAGAGATTTTCTCTTTGTTCCAGGATACCAGAAAGTAGCTAATAATTACTATTATTGTTGTTATAAAAATAAGGAAACAAAAGGGGAGAGAATGGAAGGAAAATAGTTTTAATTTGTATAATTTCTTATAAAATGCATCAAGTTACATTATCCCCTTCTCCTCTCAGATGAACTTATCAAAATAACACCTTGCTAGTTTTCTCTAGTGTCATTCTAACTATATTCACTTATACTAATACAAACATTTTGTTACTAGACTGTTTGGTATATAATGACTAAATCTGTAATACTCATAATAAATACTTGCTCAATACAACAGATGCTCTTAGATCTCCTTTAATGGACTGATTAACATAAGAGTACTGGTAGAAAAAGAAAAAAAATTCTAGTCACTTTTGATGGAAAAACTATAAGACTTACATGATGTTCACAGCCTCCAGTGAGTGATTTTATCATTCTAAGCTGTTTAAAATAATCAGCCTCATAAAACTTTAATGACCACTACTTTCTCTCTGTATTTATAGAGAAGCCTCCTCATTCATTTACAAAGAGACAGACTAAATTCTCAAATACTTGCATTATTCAATTCTTACATGGCATGAGCTTTCTCTGTTCCAAGTCTCAAATGTATCCAAATTAGTTTTAACCCCATAATACAAACCGCATGATCTGTAGACTTTTCTATACAAATTTCAGATTGTCTATTGAGAGGATTTAAATATTGTTGATTTTTAATCTAATTTAATTAACTCACTATACTGAGTACACTGCCATATAGCTTCACTAGTATTCCTTAGGCAAAGAGATTACTATATAATTTATTGGGATGATGCCAAGAGCATATAACTAATATATCATCTATAATAAGCAAAGTGGAAAAGAATATTCCCTCCGCACAGGTGGATGATAGTATTTGTGCCAAATAATATAGCATTCCTCTCCCTACTTGGTATTTTAAACATGCATTTTGTTGTCAGGCTCCCTGCCAATAGGCTGCATGGGTTGCAATGGAGTCTAGCTGATAATTCAAAAGGTGAGTTAATTAAGGGTTGCAGTTTGGAATGTTATCAAGCTGCTGCTTAGACATCTATCTGCTTTCCATACAGGTGTGAAATATTGACAGCAAATTTTAGAAGTGTGGTGACATTTTTACCTCTCACTTACTTGATTAGATTTTTATATGGCTCATACTTCAGGGGGACTATGAACCATATCCTTTTGTTCAAGTAGGTATATTGTGAGAAAGTACTTAGGGTGTTCAAAACAAATACAGTATTAAAGATATTAACTAAATATTCTTGAGACCTCATAAATTCTTCCATTATAGCACAAAGGTTGATTTTTAAGAGTATCAGTCAAAATTAACCATTTATACTACCATACCTTTCATTCAAAGGTTCTAAAACTATGATGACCCAGAAGACAGATCACATGAAGCTCTGTTAGTTTATAATATTGTATTTATAGATGATAATATTTCCTAGATTGATAATAGGCCACAAGAGAGAAATGATTTCAACTTCAGGGCTATGCTTGCTTTAATCTCATATCAAGAGAAGTAATGACTATAAAAAGACCCAAATCTTGATATGCATCTGGGAATTTACCTGGATGAGAATTAGGTAAAGAAATTTAGCCACAACATAAAAAGATTTAGCTACAACAAGACATAACATTCTATAACATAGGTTTTACCATCTTAGCAACTCCTGGAAGTTCAGTTTTTTAAATGAGTTTATTATGATTAATGAGCTTTAAATACTTAGTATCTAAATATCCTTTTAGAGTTGCCCTATTTTTTCCTAAAATACTAGGAAATAGACATGATCAGGAGATAGAGCAATTAATTGTGAAAATGATTTCTTTATAACCTATGTTTCCCTTTTTCATTTCTCTGAGTCAAAATCAGACACCAGCTTCCATCATATGTCCCAGTGTTGTTCCTTTATTTCTTGATTTCCCCTAAATAAAAGGTAATTTTGCTGAACTCTCAAGTCTTATATTTATAGAATTCTAGAAGACTCTTTACATATGACCATTAATTATGTTTTCATATTTAGTTATGTTACTATGATAAAGATGATGATAATCATGATGATAGAAATGAAAATATTTAAGGATAGAATTGTTTTTAAAATTGTTAAACCTAAAAAAAAAATCATCTCATTTTTTTTCTTTTTCTTTTTTTTTTTTGATAGAGAGACAGTGAGCGAAGGAACAGAAGCAGGGGGAGTGGGAGAGGGAGAAGCAGGCTCCCCACTTAGCAGGGAGCCCAGTACGGGACTCTATCCCAGGACCCTGGGATCATGACCTAAGCCAAAGGCAGACGCTTAACGACTGAGCCACCCAGGTGCCCCCAAATCACCTAATTTTGGTCCTTTTATGTATTTGTAGAAAGTAAGTATCTTGAACTGGTTCCACTGAAAACTGAACCTCAGAGAAGGATGTGAGAACATGTAGTTTAACTGGAAAGGCAGCCCAGGAAGCGACAGTGAGGGAGTGAGGAGAGGGGCAGGGAAGTACAAATGCAAACAGAAGAGATTATTACTGTTTGTGCATCTCTCAGGGCTAATTCTGTTGGGACTTCTGAGGAGTTTGCAAAATGCCTTCTAATGCTGTCCACCTGAAGGAGCTACCAGTTCCTTTTTTTTTTTTTTTCCATTGTTCGGGGATTATCCCCTGAGAGCAATAAATATCCCACACTTCAATAACCCACACTTCTTAGCAGTGCTCATTTCAGGTCAGGTCATAGCTCGGAGAAAGTCCAGAGGATAAAAGCTAAAAGATACACATCACATGCTTGAGATGGGACACCACCATTCGGAGAGAAGTCTGGGCTCAAAAGAACCATGCAATGCAACTGGGACTGCAAGTGCAGGTGGCTAGGGGACGGGACAAGGGCTACCAAAGACGTCAGCTAGCATAGGAATGAAGTTGTTTTTCAAACAAGTACTTTCTATAAGCTCTGTTGTTCAATTTTTTTAATTCAGTCTCAATCAAAAAGTAATTAAGCAATGATATGCTTTAGTCTATTTCTGTAGGAAAGAGGGGGATTAGCTAAGATTTCTTGGCCCTGAGCACAGACTGGTACTTTTTATTATCATAAAAACTCGGTCTTCTTTGCTAAGGTAGCCTAAATCAGCTCCAGCAAAAAATGATAATAGACCTTAAAATCATCAACATATACATGGCAAGAAGAAATGAGGGAAAAAAAGTCTAAGACAATTTGGAAATTGTGGTAAATGAGATTACTGATCAGCAAAAATTCATCACTTCTTTCTCCAAACCTATCATAGACTGAATCATACTTCCCAGATGATCAATACTTCAACGTAATGGCTCCGTCACTGGCTTTAGCCAATGGGACACTGCCAGCTATGATGCAAGCAGAAGCCTGGTAAACATCTGTACATTGAAGCATATCCTTTTTTGAACTCTAACCCATGAAAGGCAGGCACCACACAGAAACTCTAACATAAAGAAACCTGGGCTAAACTACTAAATGAATGACAAACCCTAGAGGAAGCCATCTTAGATTTGTCTGTCACTGACAGCTCTCATCTTAAAGCAGATGTTTAAAAAATAACTCAGATATACCACATAAAGCAAAAGAACTACCCATAAAATCATGAAAAATAACAAGTATTGTTGTTTAAGCTACTTAAGGCAGGTAGTTTGTTTTGGAAATGATACAGAAATTGATGCCCTAAACAGAATTGTACACAACAAACCTAAAATTTATGATATTGACCTTAGGGATGAGAAATGGGTTAAGAACAGAAAGGTGGCAAATTGACTATTAGTAGAGCTAAAAAAGCAGGAAGAAAGTGCAGTAGAAGGTTAGAGAAAGGGGAAATTTTTTAAAAAGATTTTTTATTTTTTAAGTAATCTCTATATCCAACTCAGTGCTCGAACTTATAACCACGAGATCAAGAGTCACATGTTCTCCTGACTGACCCAGCCTGGTGCCCAAAGGGGAACCTTTTATTAGTGGAAAAGTAAATGAGCCTGTTGCCTGTGATAACTTTAAAGATAGAAAATGTACTGGAGGAACTTATGGATATTTCTTTGTACAGCATGTTCAACATGTCAGTTGATTCCTTTTACCCTCTTAGGATAAGGTATTGCAAGAGAACGATGATTTAAAGATAGAATTGGTCAATTTCCAAGCAAAATTTAGAGAGGATATTTCAAACCCAGCGTTTCACGTGTGGAAAATGAAACTCCTTACTTTCAGCCTTCCCAGCCCACAAAAAAAGAAGGCAGGGGAGGGGAAGAGAGAGGAGGGAATGGGAGGGGAGGGGAGGGAAAAGAAAAGAGAAAAAGGAAAAGGGAAAGGGGAAAAGAGAAAAGAAAAAAAAAACAAACTCAAGTGAAAAATGATCTCAAAGCAGAGGTAAAATCCAGAGTGCTACCAAAAACAAGATCAAATCAAAGATGAAGGTATAATAGGCTTTGTTAAGACTTAAAAGATTTATCTGTCCTGTCAGCTGCATAAAATGACTTAAACGAATTTTCAGGGCATTGTGCCACAGCAGGCAGCCTCAAATAGAGAGGGACTGGTTTGGAAGAGATTTATGAATGTGGTTTTCATCTAATGGAGTAAATTATAATTTGATATATAGAAAACCCATAAGTTGTTTAAAGGAGTTGAATCAACTGAAGACAGAAACAGTTCAAATTAAAAGATGTCCCCAACTCTGCAGGCTGAAACAGACTGGGAAGTTTACTTAGCTGCAAACATACACCATTTCTTCTGGGGAGAAAAGGGATGAATCAGAGAACAAAGTCAAGCACTGAGAGGCTGAAGCTTAGAGTCATGAGTGTGCAGCCATAAGCAACAGATTGGAGAAGCACTGGATTTTTTCCAAGAAGCACTGGATCCTACGTCAAGGAAAAGCCCCTGAACCCAGAACAAAGGAGATGGAGGACATGCGCCCAGAAAGATTACAGGATTGTTATGGACAACAACTACCAGGTGCCTTCAACTTCTCCCCTTTTCAAATAGGAGCCTCTACTACATTTTCTTGTTCCTGTTTCACCATTATGTATCTATTGGGTGTGTGTGGCACAGATAGCTTGTGGTCTTAGTTTACAAGACTTTGCTACACAAGAAGCCATGTCTGGGTACACATGAAAAGGAATACAATTGCTCAAATGGTGCAGTTGATGTGGTGTTAGAGAAAATGGTTTGGATTAGGATCCTGTCTTTTTACTCTCAAGTAAGGAAATGAAGTTCTATGTGCCATGATTTTCTCAGCTGTCAAAAGTAAAATGTTGAACGAGTGATTCTTGAAGCTGCTTCCTGTTCTAAGGTTTTATGACTTTGTAACTCTAAGTTCTAAGACATGTAGTTGTCTGATTATTTGATTTGTATCACACATTGTCATGTTATTTGTCAATGCTCTGGCCTAATCCTAGAATGTAGCCATGATTTTTTTTAAGTCTTGATTTTTTTTAACTGTAAATATCTGATGTTCATTTAAAATAAATCTACAAATTAAGTGTAATTTTTCTTAGAAATTTTGAACATGAGAAAAATGTACATCAGTGCTACATAATTAAGTACCATTTATTTTTTGCACTGTTTAAGCAAGCTACAGATATTCAATTGCTATTGAAATATTTTTGTAAACCATGCAACCTTTTACACAAAAGATAATTATGAAATAGCTAACATTCATTTGACCACAACCAATAAATAATTTATGAACTGGGTGTTTGAAATTATGCAAATATTCTAAATACTTTTTGTTGCCTGTACATCTGAGTAAGTATGATTCAGAAGAAAGTGTGCAATGGATTAATAGATTCAACATTGAAGAGATTTGCATTTCTACAGAGTTCTTTTCTTTGCTGGCTCCTACTATCTTTAGTATCATGGCTCAGAAAACAAGCTTGACAATACTGTCTCTAAATGTATTTGAATATCCTGGCATCCCTATTCATCAGCCTCTTTGATGCTTTAAATGTCTTTTGCTTTCTTTCCAGAACTCTTTATGAAGGCAGAGAGATATGCTTTTAGTAGCGTATCCAACTATCTTATAATACACACTAAATGGAGGAGAAAATGGGCGTCTTTAAATATTTGATATATCTGTGATGGCCCACAGCAGAGCTCTGTTAAGAGTAACTTGCAGAGTAGGCTCATTATTCCGAGTACTCCACACATCAGGTGCCACATGCATCACAGCAAAGACCAGGAACTGCCAACTTCATAAACTCCCTTTGCAAATGCAAAGTTTCTTGACACCAATAAATTGTGGGATAAAACCTACTGGCAGTCGTACGCATAGTGCCTTTGGTATGGACTAACATTGAGTGAAGGAAATGTATCGGACTCCGGATTATAATCAAGTAAAAGAAACTTACCACCTTCACAGTGAGTGTATCACCCAAAAATATTTCTTAGAGAATTACTAAGAAGTCTGGAGGTCATTTATTTTCATTTCTTTCCACACCCTGGAGTGGGGAGTGGGTGGCATTTCTGTTCATAAACATATTTAGAAGTCTTCAGTTTTATGAGTCCAGTCAATGTCACTATCCTAAGGAAAGGTACAAAATTTGTGTTCCTAGTTAATGTACTATTGTTTCATCTCACAGCTTTCTTTACCCAGGCACACCTTAGTCTCTGACCAATTTCCATCAGACAAGGTACTAAATACATGTATTGATAGATGGGTACCTTCCCTTGTTTGGTACGTTCAATGAGTATATGAGGCATAAGACAAAGGAACCACACTGCACCAACAGCTACGGAAGGGTATAGACACTTGAGTCCTGTTTCTCTTGAACAGCCTTTTTCCTGTAATGTCAGATTGCTTAAGAGCTACCTAGCATTTTGCATCCCCAAAAGAAAATTCACATCATTTGAGTTCGTATCCTCACTAATACTGATGCTTATTTTCTCTGAAAGAAGCCATTTCACTAAATGCTACTCAGTATTTCGCCTTCACCAAAGTTCCTAAAGCAGCCATTAGGTTTAACTGTTAATCTAAACAAGCTTTTCTTCAGTAATTCTGTTCTGTTTGCCTTACGCACACCCTCACATATCTTGCTCTCCATCCAGCCAACATTTACCTCCTTTTTTAAAGTGTTTACTTTGGTGCTTTTCTACACTGAAAACCCAAACCCCCAAACGGACAACTGGAACAAAGAACTCACTTTTTCCTTAACGCCACCGTATGAATAAAACTTGCTTATTTTCTTTTTATTCAAATGTGCTAGGTCTCTTGTCCTGCAGTTGCACAGCACAGAATTGCCCACCTACCCTACTCTCCCAGAAAGAGAAGGTGGCAATGTTTTCTTAAGTTATCCATAAATAGTGAAGCAACAGAACACATCAAAAGCTACACACCCTGGGGATTGCTTACTCTGTTCTACATAGAATTCAGCTGAGTTAACTTTAAAACATTCCTTTTCATTTAAGTACTCCCTTAAAACAGCATGAAGGATGGAGCACTATATAAGCTGCTTACAATTTCTACTGCACATTTTATCAGGAAAGCTATCTATCCCAGATTTCTTCTCTTCAGAAAAATTTTAATGATCTGAGGTCACACCTCTTAAAAAGAATGAGGTCTAGTTTTACATAAGAAGGTCCAACTTGTAGGGTTTTATTTTCTTTTTATGCTCAGACCTCACAAACCGAGGACCACAGTCTTCAAATAGCATTCCTTGTTAAAATTGAACTCAGAAAAGAAGGTTATTCTACCTCAGAATTTTAAATAAAGCTTCTACAACAAAGTTCAGTGTTCCAAAGCTTTAAATAAATCTGAATTAAAGCAGCACTCCAGCACTAAAGTGTTTAAATCAGGTTGCTAATCCCCTTACTCTTGACACATGGCTGGTGCTTTGGGGGAGAGCAGTATAGACCTAGGATTGCTTCTTACAGGGGGAACCTCAGAACAACTGCACCACAATCACCTGCAGTGTTTACTGGAAACAGAATCCTGGGCCTCTCTCTCTTCGACTGAATGAGAACCTCTGCAGATTGGCCCCAAACCTGCATGCCTGACACATTGCCCAGGTGACTCTCAAGCACACTCAAGCTTGAGAACCACTGTGAGGACCCATCACTGATGCCGAAGAGGCCCAGTGCACACCAACTCTTAACCTGCTGAATTCTTCGATTTCAGGAGAATTAGCGCTGTTAAGTTGAACCTCACGACCACCACACTGAGGCCAGAATTATGCTAGGAAGACTAAGGTCTTTCCGGATATTCAGAACTTTTGTCTCCCTGCTGTCAGCAACTAAGGAAGCTGGCAAACGCTGGTCTCTCACAGTAACATTTAGTGCCGGTCAACACACCGTATGGGCTAACATCTGAGCCCAGAAATAGGAAAGGAGAGTATAAATAGATTTGAATTGGGGTTGGACAAGGATTTGGCAGGCAAAAAATGACTGTGTGTTGATGGGGTGGGAAAGGATAGCTGCCAATTCAGGGATCCGTGGTCGAGGAGCTTCCTGACCCCCATCCACCCCAGAAGTTCCTGTGAGCTCTCCGGACTGCTAGCCCTTGGCTATAATTAGGGGGGGGGGGTGCTGCTTTCCCTGGCTGCTTCCATATGCATGTTAGTTGTGTTTGGCATTCAGCAGCAGTATTTGAAGAGTGTCTGGCCCCCACCAGCATTTAGTTGAGCCAGTCAGTGGAAAAAATGACAATGATATCTGGCATAGAATTCAGGTGTTAAAATACCTTTATTAAAATAGAGGAAATAGCACCTATTAGGAAGTGACCCCGAGCTACCAAACTTTATTAGACTGGGAGGAGGTGTTTTTCCCTCCTTTAAAGCATACTGTAAATTCCCTTGTGTCTTTCATGGTATTTAACTGCAGAAATGGGTGCATTCAGTAATTTCAGATTTTCAATGCTATATTTATTGCAACTCACTTTGTGTGGTATCAGGGAATACCGAACTGGGACTTGGCTCATTTCGACAAAACTTTCTGTACATATTTAGCTGAAAAAGAAAATTTGATGGGGTAGGAGAGAGAGTCAACACTATTGGCAGTTTCCCATTAGCAGTGCAGGAGGTAAAAGTCAAAAATAAAGCCTGTGGGGTAAGTCTGAACATGGCATCCAAGCTTAATAGAAATGCCATTTCTCTTTTTCATGCTGAGGTGGGAGAAGAGGCTTGACAGAAATGAGTGAAACCTCACTCCATAATATTCGTCTGAAGCCAGCCCGCCAGCCCTGATGTCAGCGGTGAGTACGCTGAGCTGTGGATGAAGCGGGCCATGTCCGCCCTCCGCGACTCTACAAAACCGCTTGAAAGTCAGCGCGAGGTGCCGCCTCTCCCCTCTCTCAATGAAAAGCATACTTCTTGATTAAAAATGCATGTTTCTACTTCATGCCAAAACAAGAGAGTATTATTTTCAGGATGATCATAGAAACCAAGTTAAATGTGTTTCTTATTTCAAGAGATAAAAAAGCATTGCAACTCAGTGAAGAAACGTTTCAGTGCTGGATGTTAGTTCAATGTAGCACTACTATGCACGTAATTTGTTTTGAAACTCGGTGATATATGAAAATCTTCAGCATTTTTGACAGAATGAGATTACACATCCATCCCCTTCTATGCTTTAAAGAAAGAAAAACCTTGACTTAGCCTGCCAGTGTTATAGATAATATCTGCGTGTGTCTGCACTGTAATACCCCTCCTGTTATTTCCACTTTCAGAGATAGTAATTCCTGAGATAATTTCATTCATAAAAGGTTCCCACCGGAGTCAGGTGGATGGTCAGGAAAAGATATTGAAGATAATTTGTAGCCCTGTTGGACAACTTCTCGAGTCAGTTTGATTCTTGCTTGTCATTCAGGAGACTCGGGACAGTTTGACTGTGGATGGGAGACTGAGTGTGTAAGGGATTCAAGCACCTCCTCTCCCAGAGGATAAACTGTGTCACAGGCAGTCAGGCTCAAAGGGAGTGTCTACGTATATACAGAGGCTCCCTCCTGGCTTGAGAATAAAAAGACCACTGTCTGCCCCTGGAAAATGAGTCAACAGAGTACATGGACCCACACCTTGCCTTCTCCAACATGAAGCAGAAGTTATAGGTGAATGAGTGATGCGGTGGGCAAAAGAGAGGGAGACATGAAAAGGGACTAAAAAATACATAAAGAAGATTTATTGAACACAAGAGAATGGGACAACTCCTACATTTTGGCTACCTGCTTACTCTAGGAACATTATTAATAATGATTATCAAGTTGATATTCTTGACCTTAAGAATCTTTTTCAAAGTAAATTCATGTATAAACAAAATGTGACCATACTCCTTTGAATGTTTTCTCTTCAATAAAACTTAATCATTTTAACCAATTCACATAAGTAGAAGCTTACTCATCTGTCATTCTACAAACCAGAAACCTCTCCCAGCAGATATTTCTTGTTTTTACTAGTTTGGTTGAACTAGACCCAAGAGGTATCTCTTAAAGCATTAACATTTAACTTTGTTTAATTTAGGTTTAGCATTAAAATACATGTCATAGCAAAAAACTCTCTTGAAAGTTATTAACCCATGAATAATATTCAGAATAAATATTTATTAGAATACTTGATTAAACAGCATAATGCACAGCACAACCATTCCAGGTAATATATTTTTCTATGATAATGTACTAAAAAGACAGATGGTAGGGAATATTAGAATGTATAGCAAGAATAGCTAAATCGGAGATGCCTGGGTGGCTCAGTAGGTTAAACATATGCCTTTGACTCAGGTCATGATCCCAGGGTCTTGAGATCAAGTCCCGCATCAGGGTCCTTGATCAGCGGGGAGCCTGCGACTCCCTCACTCTGCCTGCCACATCCCCTGCTTGTGCTCACTCTTTCTCTGACAAATAAAATCTTTAAAAGAAAAAAAAAAAAAGAATAGCTAAATTGTAAAATTATGTGGAGCCATTAATATGTAAAACCTTATAGATATGGAATTATTTATTTAATTAATTTAGTATCTATTATATGCCTTGTAACATATCAAATATTAAAGGGTATCCAAGCAACAAATGACATTCATTACTTCTTTCCTCGAGAAATTAATAACGTAGATCCGATAGTCACATGAAGGGCCAGAGAAAAACACTATGGAATATACACTTAAGAGAATGAAACATATCACCTAAGCAATATAAACAATGATATCAGCAGATAGATACCCTGATCAAGGAAGAAGGGGGAAAACAGTTGTTTCATTATTTCAAAACTAGCAGCATTCTTGTTTTCAAACCTTCAATACCTATTAATCCTGGGAACTCACAAATGATATCTAAACGTATGCCTGTCATGTCAATATGTTCTGAACCTTTGAACAGCTCACTTTTAGTTCAATTTCAGCGCAAAACTATAAGGCTTATGGCATTATACATAAATGGTCTTTAAAATTTCACATCCTGAAAAATCATAGATATAAAAACCTCACACTTCTACCTCCAAAAACAGCCAACCTATTTCTCCGATTGAGTACCCTGGGCATGGAAAATTGCTAGACTATTGGTTTGGAGTATTTCTGGGACTGGTGCTGTGCTACCACTACTACTACCCAGGCATAATTGGCACTGCTAGTTCTTTAGTTATTGTTACAGCTGCTAGGGGTCTTTTAATAGGTTATTTAGAAAAAAGAAAAGAGGACAATTGACCCTGGGTGGTTCTCAAATGGTGCTATTATTGGTTTGTTTTCATAGATTGGCAGTACCCTACAACAGGCAATGTTCGAGAAATAAAATTACAGTTGTATTAACAGCTTCAAATTAGGGGTATTTTTTCAAATCATTGTGTGGGGTTTTAGTGGTGCAAGAATGAGTGGTTTTAATTGGGCCTTCTTCCTTAGATGGCTTGAGAAAAACTCTCCAGCCCAACAACAGAAGGAAGGGGGAACCAGGACAAGAGCCACAAGGACAAGAGCCACATTATCACTTTATGAAATGGCTGGTCAGGATGTGACAAAATGTTTTTATAATTGATCCAAAGAATGAAAATGCTAGGAACTGGTCCTTTGCAGTAGAACACATTATGAAGTTGACAGATCCCATTTGGGGGGAAAAAATCTTCAGAAGCTGCATTGCCCCAGGTTCCTGCATAATAAAATGATCTTCTCAAAAGTTGACTAGCATATTTTGGCTGTGAGCACCAGAAAATACCACAAACAAAATATTTGTATAGCTTATAAAACACTCAAGCTGAATATTAAAAGCATCTGTTTCCAAGGAATATAATTATAAAGTACTTGAAGTGAATCAGGAGGCAGGATTCACAAAACATTAAACATGTCGTAAACAAGCCATTTGACTCATCCAGATACTATGGATAATAGATGGACTGCTGATTTACAAAGGAATACCTTCATTGAAGATTCTGAATCAGAAAGCATGACAGCAAGGGTCAAATGTTTCCTAATGTCATTGTGGGATGAATAATTCTGGGCTATTTACTGAAGCATTTTAGAATTTTTTTTTTTTTTTAAAGAATCATGTGGACAAAGATAGCCTTAATATTTTGTCTTGTGAGAAACATGTAATCTGGCCAATTCGTGTAGTCAAGACCACTCTGACAAAGTATGTGTTGATAGTGAACATAAGAATGAATTATACACCCATGAACTGTGGGCAAGCTTTATCTATAAAAAGGCATCAACTGTCACTCAGAAGTGTAAAATTTAAATGTGCTAATACAGAAACTCTTGTTTTTATGTGGTCCTATCAAGAACAAGAAGCTTCACCGTGGACATTACGAAGTCAAATGTAATTCATAATGGTACTGCTGTTTTGTAAAAAGACAGCAGACAGAATCTACTTTCTAAGATTAAATTGAAACTTCCTTCCCCAAATGTTAAGCTAAAATTACGGGCAAAATTCTTTTCTCACATTTGCATCATGGGACTTAAGCCTGTTATTCTTTCCTCCTACAAGACAGGCTCCTGGGAGTCCTGCATACTTATCAGGAGCAAAATATTGGATTTGACATCTGCAATATACATCTTTGTTGAAAGTTATCCCAAATCAAAATAAAAGCCTGTTTTATATTGTTCTCCTGAGGTCTTCGGAAAGAGTTTGTCTTTTTACAGTCTCAAAAATGATATGAATTTTCAGAAAGATAGTCTCTGAAAGCATCAATCCTATAGGAACATGTCAGTTAAGATCACTTTATCCCATGTCTACATGCATAAACTTTGTACTACTTAGAGGAAAAGACAGCAGAAGGAGGAGAAAGAAGGTGGGAGAATGATGAAGAATAAAACATTGTGAAAAGAAGAGGTCGCCAGGTGTAAAAACCGGGTGTTTCTAAAAGCCATGGGATTCTGAGGTCAGCACATCCTGATGTGTTCATCGGAAAGTTCACAGGGAGCAGTTGCTAAAATGGTAAGAGTCTGAAACAAGTGTTGAAGTTTTATGTCCTCTTTTGTAAAACTCTCACTCTCCTTTTTTTGTGCATTTAATGGGCTTTATTTGACTGCTGATTGGAGTATTCGACCCTGACAGTTCTCTTCACAGACTGAATGTGAAGCCTGAGAACCTTTAGCCAGTCACACAAGACCAGCCTGGGGACCCAATGACATCTTTGAACTGTGGCTCTTTCCTCGAGCTTGATTAAAGATTTTATCCTGACTGCCGAAGGGAATGGGAACCTTTAATGAGAAATGGTGTTTTGTGCAGGAGCCATGGATACAGGAAGGAGAGGGACTCTACAAATTAGAGGCTAGCTTGGCTGAAAAATTGGGTTGAAAAATCACTTTAAAGAACTGCACCATTATAAATCACCATATAATTAGGCTTGCAATATATAAAAGGAGCATAAAGCATATGGAGGACAATCTTTGTAGATATTGTTAATATGAATCTTAAATGCCACCATAAATGTTTTGCTACCTCAAATTCATAGTGTTATATGAGTTTGAATCAATGAAAATTCTACCATTTGGAAAGAGAAAATATATATTACCACATCTCTTGGTATTTGATGCTCTTTTCACTACAAGAACACTTTTTCGGTTTTGGTATGCAAGAATTCTAGAAATAATGTATTTCCATCAGGTGCTATTTTATTGTACTATCTCCTTGATGTTATTAATTTATAGAATAAGTGAAAAATGATTTTTTTAAAGTACAAATGCTTTCTGTAAATCACTGCCCTCTAAACTCTGGTAGGTATCTCATTAAATATGAATTTACCTTGTTTAGGTGGTATTTTCCCCCTGGGAAACAGTAAGCTTATAATTAAAAATCTGAACTAGAGATCCAAAAAGCCAATTAATATTGTAAATATTACTTTAAAAATTAATAAATTATTGATTAAAAATTAATAAGTTATTAAATTCAACCAAATTTTTCAGTAAAGGAGAGCCATTAAATTATTCCATAGGTCTCTATCAAGTTATCTCTGTGTCTCTTGGATGCAATTAGATGAATTATCTGTATACATTGTAACATTTAAGTCACAGTCACAATCTCCAAAGCCCGCATCAAACTGCTCAGGGAAAAGAAGCATTCCTGGGTTCTAAAGCTTTCTTTTAATGGCTGCTAATATATAAGATGAATTTAGAACTACCTTATTTTTATCTCTGTCAGGATTTCAGTGCTTTGATCCATTCAGGAAAACAAAGTTCAAAGTTTTATATAAGCTCAGGCATAGATTATACGGCCTGCAACATGACAAACCCTGCAGGAATCTGTCAGGAGACAGCATGCCTCTTTCTCACCTGGGCCATTATTCTAGCAAATTGATTATCCCACCACTGCATGGAAGGCAAATTTGAACTGTGATCTCTATCAGTGCCCTAGTTTTTCTCTTTTCTCTTTCCAGTGTTTTAGCCATTCAATGTAAAGCACTACTGAGACCCTCTGCCCTTTACCTTTTTTATAAGTTGTTCTCTCTTTGTTCAGAAAGCACAGATATGCTCCAAAATACTAGATGTTTACTGTAGTTACTTATGCGAGCTGAGTATTTTTAAGACAAGAAAACTATTGTTTTAAAAAGATCTCTATCTTAATATAATCCACCTCCGGTGCTAGAAAAATATTTGTTTTAAATATTTTAACAGTTACTAGTCGAACTAAAAAGTAAGGTTCAGAAATTAAAGATATAAGCTTGATAGCATTTTGAAAAAACATAATTAATTTTAACTTTTAATTATAGTCCAACGTGGGAGTCCCACACAACCATAATTCAACAGTTCACAACATTTTATATGCCCGACCCCATTCACTTTAACTGTTCAAAGCACTAAACTCGGAATTCTTGAGGGTGTTTACTTATCACCCAACATATGAGCCATCTCATCCAGCATTGTGTCATAAGGAAACTTCATCAGTCTTACATCAACTTTTTTTTTTTATAAAAAGGAAGCAAAAAAAAAAAAAAACCAGCTAAATGATTTCTATGCATATATGTGTGCATACACACTTACAAATACACATATTCATCTAAAGAACTGCTATATGTTTTAAAGCATTTTTGAGTCAGTTGCTATAGGAGAGAGGTCAATTTTTATGTTCCTTCTTTTGCTTTTAAAAATATTGAAACTTTGTTATTACAACACAGTATAAAAGATTTTCTTTTTTTAAAAAAAGTCAGAGAGAGACTTTTCCCATCAAGAGTCTCCATTTCAGAAAATATACTTATCCCAATTATGGTAACCTTGTTTTTCTTTGTTTGCTTAATAGTTTTTGGACCTGAGGTACACAGAATGGGATTAAGCATAACAGTTCATAAAGCACTCTCACCATTTATTTATGCATGGCCTTTCTAAATTTTGTTATTTATTGCAATTTCTTATATAATAAAATCAATGGACTCTCTCTTCAAGCCAAGAAATAAAATACTAGCAATATTTACATCTGTTGGGATGCTCCTCTTTCTCTCTTGCCCCACTGAAATCACGCTGACCCTGAATTGTGTCATGCTCATCCCATAGCTTTATCACACACGTGTGTTTGCCAGAACAGTACACAGTTTACTTTTACTTAACTTCAAACTTTGTAAACAGAATCACCCTGTCTGAATCTTTGGAGACATGTTTTTCACTTAAGATTATGTTCTTAACAAATTTTTGTACGCTACGGTGTGTAGTTGTACACCAATTCATACTTCCTGCTGTATAATATCCTATTATGTGACTACATGATATATTTTATTTATTCTTCCACTGATGGTTATTTGGAGGTTTGGGGTTTTTTGTTTTGTTTTTTTTTCTTTGCTTTTATGACACTTCACTATAAAAATTCAAGCATGTGTAGAAGTCAAATACCTGGGTCATAAAATACTAAATCTTACAAGGTAAGGCCAACCTATTTTCTAATTTCTTGACACCTAGTTTTAAAAATTGTTTTTATAGTACGGTGCCTGGGTGGCTCAGTCGGTTAAGCACCTGCCTTCGGCTGAGGCCATGACCTCAGCGACCTGGGATCAAGCCCTGGCATCAGACTCCCTGCTCGGTGGCGAGTCTGCTTCTCCCTCTGCTTCTGCCTCTCCCCTGCCTCTCCCCACCCCCCACCCCCACTCCTGCTCTCTCTCTTTACTCTGCTCTCTCTCAAATAAATAAATATAATCTGAAAAAAATATTTTCAATGTCAAAAAACTGACCATGAATTTAAGTTTTCTAAGAGATATTTAGGGCCAACTTAAGGAACAAGTAAGAAAGACAATTTAGGAATAATTTATGTCTAAAAAATAATGGCTCAATGTGATAAAGAGTATCTATGGGAAAATTTCAGCTGACATCATATTTAACAGTGAAACACCGAATGTTTTCTCCTAAAGATTCAGAACAAGGCAAAAATGTCCACTCACAACTTCCAGACTAGAGAGCATATCCTGTAATAAGATGAAAGGGTTGGGATGAGGGGAGTGAAAATAGGAAAGGAAGGAGTAGGACTATCACTACTTACAGATGACATGAATATTTACATAGATAATGCTAAATAATCAACAGGGGGGGAAAGTACTGGAACTAACAAGTGAATTTAGCAAGTCTCAGAATATATATACATATACATATATATATATATATATATATATATATATATATATATATATGTGTCAATATATATAAGTCAGTTACATTTCTACCTAATAGCAGCAAACAACTGGAAAATTAGTAACAAAACAGTTCCATCTGCAATAGCATAAAGTACCTAGAATTTAATTTCACCATAAGATGTACAAAATCTGTATCCTGAAAACTATAAAACATTGCTAAGAAATTAAGGAAGACATAAACAAGATGTAACATATCAATGGGATAGAAGATTCAATATTTGAATGTGCAATTTTCCCAGAATTATAAATTTAACCCTATCCCAATCATAACCCCAGAAGGCTTCTTATATAAATTTACATGAATTTGATTTTAATATCTATGCAAAAATACAAATGTCTACAAATAGCCAAAACAACTTAAAAATGAAGAATGAAACTAGAGGATTACATCACTTGATTCTAATACCCACTCTAAAGCTATAGTAATAAAATGGTAGAGTATTGGCATAAGGATGTACAAATAAATTAATGAAGCATAAGAGAGTCCTAAGGTAAACACAATTTTATAAAGATTTTTCAACAAAGTTACCAAAGCAATCCAATGGGGGAAAGGAAAATTTTTTTTAACAAATCATGCTAGAATTTGATATGCATATGGGAAAAAAAATGAACCTCAACTCTTACCTCACACCATATATAAAGTTATTTTGAAATGGATCATCGATTTAAATGAAAATGCTGAAATTACAGAGTTTTTAAAGAAAACATAAGAGAATATCTTTGAAACTTAAGTGTAAAAAAAGATTTCCTAGAAGGGACATGAAAAGCAACAACCATAAAAGACAAATTTATAAATCAGGCTTCATCAAAATTAAAAACATCTGCTCATCAAAAAAACATTTAGAAATTGAATAAGCAACCACAAGCTAGAAGAAAATATTCGCAAAAAATATATATCTGACAAAGGGTTTGTAACCAGAATATACAAGGGCTCCCTACAATAACTCAATAATTAAAAGACAAAAAACCCAAGTTTACCATGTAGGCCAAAGACTTGAACAAACATTTCACAAAGACTGATATATGCATGACCAATATACACATGGAAACACATCATCAAGGAGATGCAAATTAAAACTACACTTACAGCCATTCTTAGAGTGGCTAAAATTAATAAGACTGACCATGTCAAACACTGGCATGGAGGTGAAGAAAAGGGCATTATACACTGCTGTTACATAGGTAAAACAGTATAACCACTTTGGAAAATTTTTTGACACATTCTTATAAAACTAAACAAATATCTTGTCTTTGGTCCAGCAAATTCTACTCTTAGGGTTTTATCTGAGAGCAATGAAAACATAGGTCAACAAAAATACCTGCAAAAAAATTAGTCAAAACTAGAAACTAACTCAAATGTGTAACAGAAGAATGAATAGTATAATACAATGGAAAAAAACTCAGCAATAAAAACAAATGAATTACTGATAACCACAACAGCATCAATGAATCTCACAGATATCATACTGAGAGAAAAAAAGCCAATCACAAAACAGCACGAATTGTACGATCCCATTTATATACAAAAATGAAATGGAGGGACAATTCCTCATTGCTGGAGGTAATCAAGAATAATCAAGGTGATCATTATAGGGGACACCATGAGCTAAGTTAGTCTAAATGACCCCAGTGGATCTTTCCAACATCAATCTTCTACAGTTATGTTCATTTGAAAGAACTTCAGTTTCATAAATCTTAAGACTTAGACAATAGTAGACGAATGTACATAATTGACCAGGCAGTAATTATTCCTCCATGTCGACAAATAACTGAAACATGTTTTTGAAAAATCGGCAGGATGCTGTTTTACAAGAAAAGGCAAACGGCCAAGGATTAAAGTGTGTTGACTAATAAACATAATGCCTTATAAATTATAATAGTAATGTTAACACGTTCATTAGTTAGGTCAATCAAATCCTAATATGGACAAAGAAAAAGGAATGTAACCCTGCCTAGCACCTGCCAAGGAGAACAAATTTTTCTGGCTTTGTAAAAGACAAGTGGAGTTTCAAATCTCAACTCTGCATGCAATCTCTTGTGACATGTTTTTCTGGTTGAAAATGAATAAAACCTAGCCTCATGCAGGGGTGTCTGTTTCTAACTACAGATAGATATTTGGAAATGGGAGGTATGTTTTCATAACATTTTTACATAGTTGAGAATATCCTTTGCTTCTACACCCAAACTCAACAAGTGGTAATTTCTTAATGGTTACTTGCAATGTGGAACCTTAATAAGCATTATCAATGAACTTATTCCACTGTTTCATTAAAATTAACTGATCTATGTTGCAATTTGAATGGCTCTTTTAACCATAAACAATTTTGTAACATGATACACTGGTCATTTTGAAAATCTTGGTCCAGTGAGTTATGAATATCTCCAAATATTGACACACTTCATTATACAACATCTAAAAAATGTCATCTCTATACAGGCACCACTATGTTCCAAACGAAAGGATTAGAAGAGCTACATGGCAGCAAAGCTTCTGTCACTCTAAGTGAACTTCCAGGGTATTTAAGTAACCTGGCCTTGAAGAAGATAGTACTGAAAAAGATAAAGAAGCAATGTCTGAAGAACTGCTTGATACCCATTATTATCACTGCTGAGGACATCAGAAAAGTCTAAGTATTAAGAAACTTTCAAGTTCATGGTAGTGAATGCAAATTTTCCAAAATTCTAATTTTCACTTGAAATCTCGTATTTTGTCATTGACCATAAATGCTGTTCTTGATGGACATTTATTAGAAAATAACTGCCAAAAACCCAAAATAATCATAAATGTGTTTTTCAGTAATTCTTTCAGAGATCAGTGGTGTTCCATTAATCTGCAACTCAAAGCACAAATAGTTTCCTAAAGACAATCATGATACTTGAAGAATATGGCAGAAATGCTTCATGTGTACCCATTTTGTCACACAAAACATTATAAACATATGTACTCAAGGGTGGAGATAATAATAAAATTAGTAATTTAAGATGCTTCATCAAGAGCACTGTTAAAGAGATATTGATCTATTTTTCTTGCAAGTATGCAGAAGTATCTATATACAGTATCTACAGTTTGGTGCCACTGCCTTTCTGCTAAGATTTCAGCAGTTTTCTCACTGTTGCATCAATGCAGATGCTTCATAATGTTGACTATGAAAAAGGCAGTGACATCTTACTATTATTATGAAAACAGCTTTAAGTTTGCTGTCTGCCTGAAAGAGTCAAAGAGATTCTCTGGGAGCCAGAGACACTTTCAGAATTATGGAGGGTGAAGGGGTGTTGAAATTTAATTAACTAAATATCATTCAGCATATTGAAGGAACTATTATTTTAAAAAGCTATTACTATGTATCCACTGTCTTAAGAAGACCACAAACTGCCCACCCACTCTCACCCTACTTTGTTGTAAAAACTAATACTACAATCTTCCATATTCAAAATCAAGTAGAAACAAAACAGATTTTCATAACATATGCATATATGTATATACTTAATTGTATATATATGTAAGTATATACCTATGTAGATATATACACACACACACACACACAGACAATAAACAGCTTGAAATTTGTCATCATGGTTTTGAATAATGTAAAATATAATCTGGTCTTGAACACAGCACTTGAAATCATTTTTCTATCTAGTAAGATGGAGATGCAGCTGTAGTAACTAAAACCACTTAAGATCTGGTTTTATACTGCTCAAAAGGTCAGAGAGCCTAACCACCCCAAACCCTGTGGCCTTACTGCCAAACATACTACTGTTGTCATACCTAACAGTGCTATAGTCTATTAATCAGGGAAGAAGGAACTATGATATTTACCTCTTCAATCTCTTAAGCGCATCATTTTATGGGACAAGATGCTAAAGGAGAGGGAAATTTGCCAAGAAGTTCTAAAATGACAGTAATTAGCTAGAGACATCACTCTCCCCACAAGACTAAAAAGACCCAGCATTCCTGGGATATTACATTGGGGGGGGAGTGCCCTTTAAAAATACTGTATAACATAACTCTGAACTTTCTAGCTTTCATCTGCCAGCCCACATAATAACATTCCTTCCCACACATGTCCACATTAGGTCAAATATCGATTTTGGAGCTAGATGAATAAAATAAAGTATTTGTGAAAGAGCAAAATATCAGTCACATCCAGCCAGCCAGAAACTATCAAATATCAAGGAGGCAACATTTAGATTCTTTAATGTTCAGACTGTCAGTAATAGGACCCCTATGAATTTAAACCCAGACTCTTCTTATACGTTCCTTTTCTATCTGAGGAAATTTAAAAAAAAAAAAAAAACCCCACTGATATTATTATCTTCATTTTCCTTTGAGGTCACTGGTTTTCTTCCCTCCTCCTTCCTTTCTTCCACAAAAATTTTTTGAGTACCTACAATTTTTTGAGTGCCAGATACTGAATACTGCCTTATCTCAGAGAATAGCATTCTGCCTCAATATGTTTGGCTTTTTTAATCTATAGAAGTGATTACAGAATCTTTGAGAACTAATGCAAAAGAAACTGTACCTAGAATACACAATTATCTAAGACAGTAATAGCTTATTCCCTGTAATTAGGAGTTCCCCCCACCCAGTCACTGCTATCTTTTCTTCTATTGTATCCCAACTTCTGTGCTGATGATTGCATGTTGTTTTGTTTTTAATATCTCCTGTAATGCATATTATTTTGGGTGTGGATAATTTCCTGGCTTTGACTTTTACTCCCTTCCACTCATTTAGCAACACTGACTATTCACTTTGTAAACAGCCTACTCTTTCTTGCTTTGCTGTTTTTATTGCTGTCACTAAAATTTAGACTTCCTTATCTTCTTCCATATTTATGAACTGTATGGAAGTCAGGGATGACAGTTTATCATGACATTTAAGTAAAATCTTGGGCTCTGAAGTCATACTACCTAAATTTTGAATTCCAACTCAGTCATGTCCTGGCTTTGGGACCATAAGAAAATCAGCTAACCTCTGTTTCTCAACCACAAAATGGGGCTAATGATAGTAACTTCTTCAATGATTGCTTTGACACTAAATGAGATAATGCACACAAAGCTCTTAGCATACTACTACAAGGGTGCATAGTAGGAAAACAACAAATATTGGTCCAATAAAATTAACATGGTGAACAGATTAGATTCTCCCTAAATTCACATACTATCTTAATCGCTACACTTATTTAGTACATGTCCCATTTTCATTGAGGAAATTGCCTTGTACAAGGAATTAAAAGTAACTGTCACTCGTCCTTGGAATTTGAATGCTCATTTGAAAGTTAAATAGCCATATTAAACAGTATATGACTAAAATGCAGTAAGAGTGACCCAAATGGAAAGTACCATGGTATTTCAAAGAAGGGAGAGATCACTATGGTCTGCATGGTCAAGAAGCCTTCACTGAAGAGAAATAAAAGGGGTGAACTTGGTAAATAAGGTAAAAATTAGTGGAACCTTCATGGTACTGTAGGCAAAAGAAACAAATGACAGAAGCAGGAGAGTGCATGGACTTTCCCAGAATATTCTTTGACCCAATTTGCTTACTCCTCCTTTATGGGAGATCAGGTTGGAAAAGTGCATCGAGGCACAATGGTAGAGAATTTGGGATGTTGGACTAGAACATCCAAACGTATTATAGAATAGCAGTCACATTAATACATTGATTTAATCAGTAAATACATACCGAATGACTATGAGAAGCGCTAAGTGCTAGAGATGGTGCAGTGGAAAACAAATCCCTGTCTTCATGGATGGAATGTATACTCCATCCTCACACCTAAATGCTTACAGAGGTGCAGCAGGTAACAGAAGTAAGCCAAAGAATCAGGGTAAGTCATAGCGTGGTTTGAAGTTGAATTCTGTGTCAACCTGAGTGGGCCACAGGGTGCCCAGATATTTGGTCAAACATTATTCTGGGTGTGTTTGTGGAGTGTTACTGAAAGAGATTAACAAGTGAATCAACTGAGTAAAGCAGACTGTCCTTCCTAGGGTGAGGAAGCTTCACCCAATCTGATGAAGGCCTGAAGAGACCAAAAAGCCTGAGCTGAGTAATGGAACTGCTGGGTGACTGCCTTGGAACTGGGTCATTGGGTTTTTCCTACATTAGGATTCAAACTGAAATATCGGCTTTCCAGGGTCTTCGCCTGCGGACTGCAGATCTTAGGCCTTATCAGCCTCCATAATCATCCAAGCCAGTTCCCTATAATAAGTCTCTTTATACACACACACATACACCCACACTTAACAGCGAGAAACAGAACCAATAAGATGTGTGTATGTATACATGCATATATACATATACACCCACACACCCTATTAGTTCTGTTTCTCTGGAGACTCCTGACTAATACAGGTGGGGATGAGGGAAAACTCTGAAGTGCATGCCTGGGTGACTGGGTGGCTCAGTTGGTTGGGCGTCTGCCTTCAGCTCAGGTCATGCTCTCAGGGCCCAGGGATAGAGCCCCGCATCAGACTCCCCACTGAGCTGGGAGTTGGCTTGTCCCTCTCCCTCTGCCCTGCTTGTTCTCACGCTCTCTCAAATAAATAAAATTAAAAAAAAAATAAAATAAAGTGCATGCCTTACTCCAGCTGCTGGCTTCCATGTGAGAATGGGACCCACTCTGCTAAACCGTTATTTATCAAGAAAAGCCAGAAACCTGGGGGTTTTTTACTATCTCAATTTTAAAGTACGGACAACAAAGTTTAAAAAAAAAAAAAAAAGGTACATCTCATCAGCTAAGCAAAAGCGATCTAAAGGTTATATGCATCCCAACTCCTTACTTCAGCTTTAGACAATTAAGAGGCAATAGATGTTTTCTGAGCAGGATCATTCTTACGTCAGTACATGTTAAGAATTAAAAGACAAGTATACTAAGGACTCAGAGACTAGTTAAAAGGTCCTTGTTAGGGGCGCCTGGGTAGCTCAGTGGGTTAAGCCTCTGCCTTCGGCTCAGGTCATGATTCCAGGGTCCTGGGATCGAGCCCCTCCTCGGGCTCTCTGCTCAGTGGGGAGCCTGCTTCCCCGCTTTCTCTCTGCACCTGCCTCTTTGCCTACTTGTGATCTCTCTCTCTGTGTGTCAAATAAATGAATAAAATCTTTAAAAAAAAAAAAAAAAGGTCCTTGTTATAACCAAAGTTCAAATGACGAGAAGTCCAGTATAATGTTATCATACTGAAACGAGAAAAAAATAAATACTTGACGACGTGGTGCTAACAGACAGGGATGAGGAACGAAACTTGTCATTCTAAGAAAACGTCGATAATTAGGCCACTGGCAGAAGTAGTCCTTCTCTGACCATGGCAGCTACTTTTAAGTTTCTGATTTAATTTCCTTGACCCAAAAAAAAAAAAAAAAAAGGAAGCTTGCTCTGCTGTGTACTTCCTTGTTAAACCAACACTAATTGATTTCAAAACTCCATAGGCCTAAGAAGTAAGTTGACTATTCACTCATGGAACAGCCTTCCCCAAGGGTTCAGAGATCTAGGCTTCCTTCTCTTGAAGATCTAGTACATCAGAGGGCCTCTGAGTCCTTCCTTTGCTCTGGGTCAGTAGAAGGTAAGGAACCTACAGGATCCAGCAGGGAGTTCTGATGGGCCTAGTCTGGTAGAAAACCACATCACATTTCATCAAGTAGAACTTAGTCACAAGGCCTGACCCAACTGTAAGAGTTGAAGATGTAAGTAATTTGATGGACAACTAGTGAGGGTGTCCTACTGAAGGAATAGGTTATTTATTCTCTTTGAGCCTATTTTCTCAACTATAAAATGAAAGGTCTGGATTTGGTGCTTTCTGAGATCCTCCCAGTTTATTAAGTTTTTTGTTGTTGTTGTTGTTGTTGTTTGAGTGGTTTCTTAACCGGTAATGGAAGATAGTAGAGCAGAAGCCAGAATATTTCTACCCTTTATTTATTATAGGATACATGAAGAATAATGCCCTGTGCCTTCTTAAGACACCTTATAACATTATTTAACCGACGAAAAGCAATGTTCAAATGATGTATTTCATGGCATCTTATTGGCAATTACTATAACACTGATCACAAAGGATTTACATCACATATTTCCTTCTTGTATTGCTAGATAACCACAGATCTTTCTGTAGTAATGACAAAGAGTATATACAAAAGGATAATGTACTTCCTTAGACTTTTACTTAATTAACACTGAATGGAATTATGCTTAGAATAAATAAAAGATGAACAGCTCTTCTTTTCATTCTTATTCTCTCTTTTCCTAACAAAAATAATTTATAATTTCAACTTTTCCTGCTGCTTTTCCAAAATCCTAGTTTTAAACCCAATCAAAAGATGCTAACATATTCCAAAGTGAGAGAATGCTTTGGATTCTGTACTACTCCTGTCTTCTTCATCTTTAAGAGATTTTAAGTCTTTTCTTTCCCAAGCTGCCAGTTACACTGAATTGTTCTGAAATGTGAATGAATTTTTTTTGGTGTAAATATGAACTTCCATCGACTACAGCAACAATAAGAACTTCACACTTGTCATTTACTAAAACCTGCCTTTTGAGTCCTGTCAGTCATAGGCCTCTACATGTGTGTTTCTTGGTTGGAGCAGCGTTGTTTTATGGCAGCTTCTGTTTAGGAATTCATGTTGCTACTTGGCATTTATGTAGTTCAGCTGTTAGAGAGTCAGAGTAAAAGGAAAGAAAACATGCATGAGTGAAGATTTCAGGGGCTAAGAGGGAAATAAGGAAGGGCTCTGGGTTATGAAATAACAATGCCAGCCATGTGGCAGCAGTAAACCACAGGCACACCCCCTTGGTTTAGGACAGACAGTGTAGCAGAGCAGACACAGCTCACACCCATCCTGTTGATCTGGGTGGCCGAGTGCTATTATAAAGGGCAAGTGTTGCATGAAATATTAGCAGTTACATTCAACTTTCCAGCTTTTTCATTCCTTTACAACACTGAGCCTGATTACGAGTGCCATTGAGTTTAGATGTGCTTAACGCAAGACAAAGAGACTCTGGAGAAGACAGGCATGCAAATGAAATACTAAATACTTTGGTCCCTAACCAGAATTGACAGAACTGTGCAAGATTCATAATGTGGGCTCAAAAATGCCCAGAAGATCAGATATTTATCCAACATTTATCTGCATAAAACCATATCCCCTGGGGGCTCTTGCTTTTTAATGGGAAAATAATAGGAGTAGGCTTTCTCTGGGGTTCTCAGACACTTTGAGCTTATTAGTCTTAAGTCACTAAGAACCCTGCATCTAGAGATTCGAGGTTCAGGGAGCAAACTTTTTTAGAATATGTAAACAAAAAACAATGTAAATTAAATTTCAACCCTTTTCCATGTAACTCCCAGAAAGGTAATATAGGTTCTCAATCTGGTTTAATGGGCATCTTCTATTTGAGCTTGCCAAGGAGAAAATATAGTTTTCTATGGGTTCTTCAGAAGATGTAACTTATAAAAAGAGCTAAATAGAGAGAGGTAAAATTAAAAACGTATAGAAGTTAACAAATTTTCTTCAAACAAAAATAATTGCTTCCATTCTACAGGTGCTCCACATCTTTAACTAAATAATTTGAGACTTGTGTCTAATGCATTTTTTTATTTGTTGTGAAGTCCATACCGTAACATATCCATGTTTTATTAGTATTTTAATACTGGTGTATTAATATTTTCATATTATCTTTGTAGAAAACCTCTCTAAAACAACCAAATGCAAATAACTATGAATAACAAATGATACCATCAGACTTTGAGATATAAGGACAACATAATATTTATAGCAGATCTCATTCATTTTCAACTTTTCTGGCACATACATATATTTTACCTTCATTTATGCTCACCCATTTTAGTTTAAAAAAAAAAAAACCCTTCAATCTAATAACTGAAATGGTATATCCATTACGGCTAAAATTATCCACACACTGTATGTGTACTGATAGTGCCCAATAGTAAGAATGCTTTGTATTTGGACACAATGAATAATTTCTTATAGCTAATATCTCTTCACTTAAAATGGAAAAAAAAAAAAAAAAAAAAGACAGCCAAGGGTATATACAGCAATTTTCAAGCACTTACAGTTTCCTCCTTTTAGTAATTTGCCAAACCAGAAGAGTAAATTAAATTGCCTTGCTTTTCTCTTCCACACTTAAAAATATATTTCCACAACTGTTAGAGACTTAGTACTTTATTGTTTTAATATAATTAAGTGGTTAAATGAGGCATAGAGTCAATCAACTGTGTTTCAAAAGCTCAGCAACAGAAGTATTCTTAAGGTAACAAAATACTAGATGACTTAAAAAAAAAAGTTAATTATCAATTAACACCTCGGTGATTCCAAAAGAGGTATGAGTTAGACATGAGACTAGGACAGGATCTCGAGCACAGTGTTATGCCAAGCATGGTACAATAGTGGGGATTTACTGAGTTTTCTTTTCCAAAGGGGCTGACGGTATAGTTCTAGTTGACTATTAGAAATAAAGTCTTAAGAGATTTAATACATGAACACTGTAAAAGCTTACAAACTAACATGTACTCATAGCCTACTTTTGAAACTGGCTAGTGCTCTGGCAGCACACCTACTGCGGTAAGAACAATCTTAAAGAGGATGAGTGTGGCCCTTGCACAGAGGACATGTACATTCGTGAAAGGATTTGAGTATGTCAGTGAGTGCCAGGGACTAGCGGAAGTGGTGAAGATACTGACTACAAAGGACCACAGTGCAACTTTCGGGGGGGTAACAAAAATGTTCTGTATCATGTAGTGGTAATATGACTCTGTTCATTTGTCAAAACTCATCAAATTGCAGTCTTACAGCTGGTGATTTTATTGTGTGTGAGTTATATCTCAACAAAGCTGAAAAAAGAATTCTGACTTTCACCCCACGCACTAATTTAGATAATACAATTTCATGAAAAGCACAGGGACTTTTCCCCTCTATCCTTCTTTGCTTAAGGAATTCAGGCACGGCAGGACCAGCAGATCTTTTAACAATTTATCAAACTCTTCCGATCAAGTACAAATTCACCATATTTAGATGTTGAAATAAGTCATTATTTCAATGGAGAATCTAATAGCTGCTTATCATTAAACTAAAGGAAATAATGAGGAAACATGGAAAGTATTTTTTTTTCTAAGATTTTAAGTATTCTCTACACCCAGTGTGGGTCTTGAACATACAACTCCAAGATCAAGAGTTGCAAGCTCCACAGACTGAGCCAGCCAGGCACCCCTGACTAGAAAGCAGAATGATCAAGCACTAGTCTTGTGCTGTTCTCAAAAAAAAAAAAAAAAAAAAAAGAGAGACTTTAAGGACAAAGTCTTTCTTCAAGATAAAGATTATTCACCTTTTGATCACACCAAGATCTAAGTTCCTTCTCTAACCATTCAAGTTAAAACTCTGAAACAAATATATATGCACATTATGCACATAAAATGAGTATGTGTTTTTCTGTCTCCAATACATGCATTGAGGACAACAGAAGGTTGTTTGATGAAATCAAGAATGTGGAAAAGGGGGTTGGGAGAGGGGGGTGGGGTTATGGACATTGGAGAGGGTATGTGCTATGTTGAGTGCTGTGAAGTGTGTAAACCTGGTGATTCACAGACCTGTACCCCTGGGGAAAAAATATATTATATGTTTATAAAAAATAAAAAATAAATCAATAAATCAATAAATCTTTGATTTAAAAAAAAAAAAAAAGTAATGTGGAAAAGAGTTACTTTTGTCTTTTCTCCATCCAGACTTTTTTTTTTTTTGGCAGACCAATCTGAAGAGGTGGGAAAAAATGAAGCTTGAAGAAAAGAAAATTGAAGCTAAAAACAACAGAGAAGATTGATTAACCCCATGTTATCAGGTTAAGTGTCAACAGCAAGGAGCTACTGGGCTTCTGCTGTGTTTTCCTCTAAACTTTCAGCCTTACATCCGTCAAACCTCAAGATAACTATCCATCATGGAGTCAAAGTGGCGAACAACTGTGTGGTCCTTTGATAAGGGACAGTGTCACAATTTGTCTCCTTCTCTTCCCACAGATCGCCTCTAATGGGGTAAAGCCAGGCCACAACAGCTGCAAAGAGCCCAATGACATTCTTCAGTATAAAAGAAATTCTCAGAAAATACGTACAGCAGGAATCTAAACAACCTTCAAAAAGTAAGCTCAATGATTATTTACTTGTTCTATGACAATTATGTTTGTTCTTCCTAGACACTAATGTTGATAAACCACTTTTTAAGTATAATTAAATGGCAGGATTGTGATACACTTAAAAATGTGATGATCTTAACAATCCCCTGAGAGCTACAATGCAGCATCTATGTAACTAAGTAACATTTAAAATCTGTAGATGGACTATATTAGCATTTATGAGATGCCTATAAGGAGGTAATTCATACATTTAGATGTACAACAGAATATCATCTATGCCATTCAAAAATGGAGAACCCCATCCTCTCTGGGAAAAAAAAAAAATCAGCCTAAATAATAAAGAATGCTTAGTAGTATAGAAAATGACTATGTCATAATATTAGGAGAAAGAAAGCAAACTTTTAAAATATGAGTTATGATTACAATTATGTTCCTAAATATTCATGGGAAAAAAGTGTTTGAAGGTTTATGAAGCATACCAATTGGTGTACTAGAGTAGTGAGAATATGGACAATAAGTTTTTCTGCCATGTTACTCCTTCTTGACATTTTTTTCTCTACACACTTGAAAACTAACCAGGTTTACATTAAGACTCCCTTCTCTAACATTCCACAACTGCAAATATTAGTTTTTAAAAAATCACCAGCTCTGAATCATCACCAGCAAAGAAGAGGTCATCTCAAGCTGACTATAAGTATCCTATTATGGGCCAACAGATCTCAGCTTCTTGAGTAGGAATAGCTCTATTCAAGGACAGTGAGGAAAAAGTAATCCTAGGTAACTGTTCTGACACTTTGTCTTGCCACTCTGTCTTTCCAGTGGAATGCAATTAAGTGGAAGTGAGGGAGGAGAATTAAAGATTTATGTAATCAGTTCAGAATCTCATGCAACACCCTGATGACCAAGCAAAGGAGTTATTCTGCTATATCCTGAGCACATTTCTCCCCTTAAGTTATAATATAAATTATTTTGCCTTCACATCTGCTCTTGGAGTTCATTTTAGACTGATTTTATGTGCATAAAAATATTTAAGAGGGAAACACTGAGTTTCCCCAGGCTTCATGCCACCTTCTGAGAAGATAGCCCCTTAGCCCATATATGTCCCCCAACATTCTCCAGCAGTCAGGGTATCTGAAGTACATTCTTTATTGTCTCAAAGGCATTTTAGTGTATTAGGTTTTTACCAAAATGCAGATACCTATTAAGGAAGTGTAATTAGCTAATATCATTTTCAGTTAACATTTTTGTTGGGAATGGAAAAGGATATGGGGAAAAAAAAAAAAAAAACAACTATGAGAATGAGACAGCGGCTACGAAAAGGAACTGCCAAAACGGAGACAAGTTTATTGAAGGGGAAGGGAGGAACAAGGCAAATGAAATCTGCTGCATTCACCACTTGATCCTGGGCCAATACTGTTGATCCTTGTTGAGTAAAAAACGTGAACTTTAGAAATGGAACAATTTGGATTCAAATCCTATCTCTACTGCTTAGTAATTGTGAGGACATAGACCAGTTACCTAACCTGTCTCAATAGTGTGTTTTCCTTACAGGCCAATAAGGAAAGTAACACATACTTTATGAAAATATTTTAAGTAATAAATGAAATAATTATGCATTTAACCGTGTATAATCAGAACTTCACATATGTTCATTACTATTCCCCTTATTTTCCTTTCCTTCTCATTTTCTTCTGCCAATTAGGGATACAATATACTCCCTAAATCCACATTTGCAATGAGTTTTAAAACCCTACTAAAGATAGTTAACTAACATCACTGTCTTCACGGCAGTCAAGACCAGATTTCCAAAGGCCATGCTGGCTCCTAAGGATTCTACTTTCTGTCTCAAAGAGAAGATCCAGGTCTGTTTTCTAGCTCTTTCAGCAAACGGCATAGAAACTCCACTTGTGTACTTCTTGGATGAGGAATTCAAACTGCCTGTTCCATACTAATCTGTTACAGAACGTAATGAGCTTCCCAGATGTGGGCTGTTTGAGAGAGGAGCCACATGCAGAGATCAGTAGAGAAGTGACTCTCATCACAAGCCCCCAGATGAGGCCTCTAAAATTCAGAGGGCATCGCAAAAAGCTTTGAGAAGCCTGGCTACGAGTGTGTAGTGCCCACTAACTGTCCCAAATCTAAAACTTTACTAAACCTGAAAAACTGACAAAAAATGTTGGGTCTTAATTAGCAACACATATATATCCTGCAAACTGAGGAAAAAACAGTTCTAATTGTAGTGTCTTTGGTTTGTCACATACAAGCTGTTTGGAAACCCCAAATTCCAAAGCATTATGAAAAAAATCTTCCAAGGGTGTAGGATTAAGACATAACTAGAGTACAAGCCAGTTGGGTTTATTTTTTAACTTTTTTTAAATTTTTTTATTTTTAGGATCTATGGGTTAGAACTTAAAACAGCTCTAAACAGCAATCTGTGGCCTATTAATTGCTTTGTACCTGATCTCATGAAGTCAGCAGGAGTTTTGCCACTGAAGAACTAGGAGAAAGATGGTTTCTGCTAGAACCAAAAATTGCCACCAGCTATTCCAGTTTGATGGAAAAATCAAGTCCATATTATGTGTAATAATAATCCATAAGCATGCTCTAACAACAGTTAGCATGCAAGCATTATTCCTGAGTGCTTTCAAATAAAAACAAATGTGACTCAACCTTTATACATGGATAATGATGAAATCTGGGTCTATTAGACTAGAAATAGAATGAAATTCCTAACATAAAAAACGAGGGATACTTTGCATGTCCTTTTTCTTTGCTTTACATTTCAAAAGCAAAAAAGGAAAAAAGATTATTTTTACTGAAGCTTTTCCATCCATGAGGAACCACTTCACACACACCCTAATACATGAACGTATCTTCTGAAGTGCTAAGCATGTGATATACATGATAAAGCATTGCTATTCCCAGAAATATGGCTCTAAAATAGTCATATGTGACTATTCAATGAAAAGAGTGTTTAGGATAGCCCAATTTGAGAAAGCTGTGTTACAAGATCAGATTCTATTTTTAGGCTGGATTTTTCTAGACAGATGTTGAAAACCCATAAAGAGGATTTTAAAAGTGTTATTACTGGTAAGTTATTGCACCCTTAATGTGGTCCGTACTGTGGCAATAGAAGCTTCAGGAAAACATCTTTTCTTTCTGTCTCTTTCTCTCTTTAAACTTTATTTATAGCCTTGCAAAAGACTAGCATTCACATAACCCGCCTTTGCAGGCGTGCCAGAAGATTAATGATATCGCAGTGTTCTTGAGAACAAAAATGTGTCTACCACTGTGTTGAATAATCTCTCCCTTCACACATTAAAAGTGAGATGAGGCCTACTTTAGAAAGCAAGGACAATGTGTCGCAAAGAGTTAGTTGGCTTAAAGACATACCCGTATTGCTATCCTGAATCACAAATTGTTTTCATGCATGTTATCTCGAGAATAAGAAAGCTTTTATCACCCACCCTTTTTTTTAATTTACATAGAGCCTCAAAATCTGACTTTTTCCAGCATTTTTTACAATCTGTTGCTTGTAAGAATTGAGAATTTAGAGAAAATTGTTCATTGTGACCTCTTTTATGTCTACTCTACTGAAATTGAGCTAACGAGCGAAAACAATTTAAAGATTTAAATATGATAGATGTAGTCATTTATGTTAAAGTTACTTTTGCTTAGCTTATAGTAATAATAACTCAATTTTTATTAGAACTTTTTCTGATGCCGTGCACCATGCTAAGTGTTCAATATATGTTATCTAATTTAATCCTTGTGAAAATCAAAAGAGATAGTTACTACTATTATCACCCCTGAGGAGGGGAAAATTTATGTTTAGAGAGACACAGGACTCACCCTAAACCGCTCCTCCAATAAATGACAGGACCACAATTCAAATCCAGGTTTGGGAAACGTCAGTGTCATGCTCTTAATCACTATGATACACTGTCTCTTGGGCAATATTCATTTAACTAAACTTTTATTCAACCAGGTAATACTTAGAGACTGCTTATAATGAATTTTCAGAAAATTCATCACTGGTATTTAGGTATATGCTATATACCAGTCACTGCCACTGGCCTTTGGAATCATAAAAGTGAGTAAAACAAAATTCTTTCTCCCCCAATGTAAATGGGGCCAAGAGAGCCAACTTAAGACCTTCTCAGGCACTAATCATTCAGAGTTTTCTAAATCCACCTAACCTCATATAAAACATTAAAATGCAGTCACATCTCACATTTAATATAATCACATAACTACATATGAGTTGTGTTACATTTGCTTGAGATTATTTTTATGGGCATTTTAATAGTCATTAATTTTTCAGGACTTATAGCCAATATATGTTTTCTCCCGAGTCCCAGACATTTTTACCCAGGTTCTCTGCCTATAGTACCTTAGCCCTAGTGGGAAAGAAAGAAAAGCAAACTAGGAAAGGGACACAACGTGGTAAGAAAATAATACAGGTATGTGCAAAGAATTATGGGAGCCAAAAGTTATCACTTCACAAATTAAAAGACACTGAAGGAAAATCTTGGGGTATGAGTAGGAGTTCATCACATAACAAAACCCTCATTTGCAAAGCTATCAAGCTACAAAAAATATGATATATCCAAGAAATGTCAAGTAATACTATATGAATTAAGAACAGTATTTAAGCAGCATGATACAGGATAGAGATGGAGGCTTACAATTCAATGTATTTTCATTGTACATTTTCTTTCATTGGAAAGAAATTTTAATATACATTAAACTGAAAATTCTGTTTCTTTACTATACTGAACTCAGCAGCTTCGTACCCTCTAAACATAATATAAATTACAATTTTTTTTTTGCTGATACTATTTTATTGCCAATTTCCTAAAGGACTACACTATTTATTAAGAATATTGATTCATCAGTATTTATAAATCTGGGCTACTATACTATACATATGTACATTCATATATCATATATACAGTATAAATATTCATCATGTATGTATACCATGTACCATAAATATAGTATAGATAAAGAATAGTAAGTACAGTGGTGCCTGGGTTATTCACATGGTTTAGCATCTGCCTTTAGTTCATGTCATGATCCCAGGATCCTGAGATCAAGCCCCACGTTGAATTCCCTGCTCAGTGGGGAATCTGCTTCTCCCTTTGCCTCTGTCTCTTCGCTGCCTTATGCGTGCTCTCTCTCAAGTAAATGAACAGTAAATACAGAGTGTGTGTGTGTGTGTATATATACACATATATATGTATACGTATCAGGGATTATATATAAGCTTTATGTCCACAACCTTAAAATTTCTTTCTTAAATTATGGAATATATCTAGCAGAACTGACTAAATCCTTTATTTCCCATTAAAATTTTTAGGTGAAAAACCTGACCTCCCCCCCCCCAAAAAAAAGTCTTTGAAAATAAATGAAAAGGTTAAAAAAAAAAAAAGGTAAATGAAAAGGTTTGAGGGTGAAACCATCTGTGCAAGTGAGGAAAATCTTAGTTTGTAAACTTTTTTTTAAGTAGTTCTCTTGAAAATATTATGTTAAAAATAGTGTGTTTTCTTTAATAACTTAGTTCAATAGAAGGGGAAGATAAAACAAATAGCTCAGTAAAGGAGTCACTGAATTGAGTATCTTTTAAAATGCTGTAGTAAAGACACTATTATATATTTGTTGGTAGTTAGAAATGGGGGGAGGGTTCTGAGAACAAGACCAACTAAAATAATAAGCCAACCAAACAGAATACTACTACTATAAATTCAAAGCTGTCATGTGAGAACTCTTGGTCTAAATGAAAATGAAAGATTATGGAATTGGGAGGTTATCAAATAAATGAGTTTTTACCTTGTGAAGTAGTAGGAAAAAGGGTGAATAATCATTTTAAAACATAGGCTGAAAAAAATTAGGACACACAATGCAAAAAAAAAAAAACTTAATATGAAAAAAAGTCAGAACTGAGAAAAATTCTCCCCTTAAACTACGATGTGAAGGCTTTAGACCTATGCTTACTAAAATAAATTGGCTGAATAAAATACAACATGTATAACTATTACCTGACAAGACTTGGATTACTTCCCAATGCCTAGACACTTATCCTGAGACTGACACCATATTAAATTATGTTATAATGGCATCAAATGGGGCACCATCCCAATATCACAAAATTCTGGGCCATAAAATCTTACTCCTAGATTACTCTTTGTTTATTTACACTGATGTTCTAATAAAATTCTTTATTTTCTCTTTTTTTAAAAAACAAAATGATGAGATTTGACCCATTTCTCACTATTCTTGTTTGAAAGTCACAGCTTATTATACATACACTTATATATTTTTATCCTTTACATTCTAAATGACCAACATTAAGCTACATGTTAAGGATATAACCTTGAAAAATATGGACATGAGGGGTGCCTGAGTGGCACAGTCAATTAATCATCCAACTATTGGTTTCAGCTCAGGTCATGATCTCAGAATCTATGCCATGTTGGGCTCTGATCTTGGAGCAGTTTAATTGGGACTCTCTCTCCCTCTGCCCCTCACCTCTGTTCTCTCTCTCGCTCTCTCAAATAACTAATTGTCTTAAAAAAAAAAAAAAAGAAAAATATGGACATGATCCTTGCCCTGTTGGAATTTAAATCCAATAGGGGCAGAGAGGTAAACAAACAATTGCAAAACAATATAATACATGTTATAATAAAAAAAAAAGTAAAGGGGTTATGAGAAATGTCAAGAGAAATTATTTGGAAGAATCAATGTTTTGCTTCCTAGAAGAAATAAGATCTAAACTAAGACCTAAAGTATAATTATCAACAGAGACAGAGAAGGGTGGGGAAATTGGGGAAAAACCCAATTTCTGCTATTTCAGGCAGAAGAAACAGCATGTACAAAATGCCAGAGGTAGGAAGGCATGGATTCTACTGAGGTGTGAAAACTGGAGATAAGCAAAGGCTTGTTCACACACAGCCTTATACAGCATGTCAAGGAAACTGAGTATTTTCAAGCTGAAGTAGGTAGATAGGTTTGTTCTGTAAAATCATCCACTATCTTCTATGTAGAGAATTAAAGACAAGACTAGAGGTAGAGAGAGCAATGGTAACAGTGTTGTAGGAGGTCAGGCAAGAGGCAAATTAGAGGACAGATAGCTGAGATAAAGATTAAGGAAATATTTAAGATGAAAAATATGTAAGACCTCATATCATATGTGGTGAGCAGGGGGAAGAATGAAAGAAACAAACATAACCTTCAAGTTTAACAAGCAGCTGGGTAAAGGATGGTACCATTTAATGGGTTGGAGGAGGGGGGGGACCTGAGACAGGGAAGATGACAAGTCCAATTTTCAACATGTTGAGTGTGAAGTTCATGAGGGATGCCTAGTAGGCTGGTGGATATAAAAGTCTGATGTTCACTACTGAGGTCTAGGCTAGAAACAGAAATTTGGAAGTAATCAGATTATAGGTTCTGTAATAACTCAAATCCTAAAACCAAGAAAGATTAGCCAAGGGAAATGGATAGACCAAGAAGAACGAAGTGATGAAGGCTGAGCCCTGACAAAGCCTAACATTTAAGGAATGAGAAGAAAAGGAGCACTCAAAAAGGACTATAGAATTGATTGCAGAGAAAACTTGATGGAAACAAGAAGAGTGAGAAGAGAAAGAGGAAGTGCTCAAAAGTGTCCAATATGGTTGAGAAATCAAGCAAGGAAAAAAAAAAGAGAGAGAGAGAGAGAGAAGTCAAGCAAGGTAAGGATTTAAGAGGTGTCTATTCTCCTTGCAGAGATTGTTTGGTGACAAAGAAGATAGACTGTTAGCGTATATAAAAATACATATGTAGGTATATACATACATATACACATGTGTATGTCTTTACACACGCTCATTCAATTATCATAATAACATCATCTAGTAGGTACTGTTAGTATGCTTTTATCAAGATGAGAAAATGGAGACACAAAGAAGAGACAATTTTTCCAAGGTTACACAGCCAGGAAGTAGTAGAGCCAGAAATTGAAATTGGTTGAGGACTTGAGTGGGAGGTGAAGGAATATAGATTGGGAGTGCAGATAATTCCTTCTAGCAATATCACTGATTTTCAAAGATAGTTTTGTCTGGGCAGATTGTCTCTGCTTATCAGGTTCAAACTATGTGGTGAATACTACCCAAATTGCAGACTGACTTTTGAGATAACAAATGGCTTGTGGAGAAATGCTTTTAAAAATCCAATGTGTTCAAATGGCAGTGATAACAACATGAAAAAAAAATTTTTTCCAATGTACCATCTCCATGAGTTTTGAAAACAGTACACGATTGTTGCTTCTTAAACCTAAAACAAGTGAAACCCTGCTTGGAGCTACTCCAAAAATCATTCCAACACGGTTTTCCCAATGGATCCATCAAAATAACTGGAATCTTGAACAATGAGTTTTAATTGTTAGTATGTCTTTATGAAGTACCTATTACGTGTATGCATTGTCTGTTTAGAGTGTTGTCCTTCCAGAAACATCTTTAGGAAGCCAGGACCCATTTGGTCAATTTATGCCACCATAGGAAATTAGTTAAATGATAAATTGTCACAGAGTTGAAATTTCTTAATATGGGCGAAATACCACTGATTTGTGTGGAAGAGAAGAAACTCCTCCATAATTTTCTTTTCATTTCCAAATATTTGGGGAATATTGCATAGCCACATTCATCATCTGCTAGCATCTTATTATAAACCATTGCCGGATGAGAAACCACATTAAAGTATTTGCTATTTGCAGGATTTACTACTCTAGTATAAGTAAATTTTAACATGGTATGACTGAGAGCATAATTATAATTAGAAAATCTCTTTTTAAACCAGATTTAGAAACAGAGTGATCGCTGGAGTTTAAAAAGAAAAAATACTTAAGTAAAATTATTTAAATTATGAGAGGCCAGAAGTTTTTGGAAAGTTTAGGAAACCATCATTCAATTACAATATTCAAAATTTGGTAGTCTGTTTTCTGTTTCTTCATTTAAAAAAAAAAAAATCATATCCGGAAAAGAAAACCAAGAGTGTGTATGGTTGCCTCAAGATTTTTCTTTGGCCAAACTGCTTATTTTCCATAACGGAATTTCCCAGTGATAGTTTCATGAACTTTATTGCCAGGTTGACTAGCCAAAGACACTCAATTGTCCCCCCTCCAAACGAAGACTTGAAGTTATGCTGAACACAACGAACATGAAATTGGGAAAGACAATGATTTGGTTTTAACCACAAAAGGCATAATACTACTTAGACGAGCCAAGATTTTGGAACAAAATAAGTTTGTTTCCAATATTCTAATACATTACATTGGCCATGTCAAAATGAGGTTACATTGTCCCTAGGACAACCCTTAGATTCCTGAGGCACTCCTCCAAACCTCACTGTTCTACTAAACATGAAGTCTATCCTGCCACCTCGGAAAGAGGTTACAGTGCCCTCCTCCACTAACAAGAGACACTTTAGCAGTTGTAGCCCTGTGCTTGGCTGCAGGCCTTATTTTAGCATTAGACACTGGATTTCCAAAGGTTATCTTTCCTAAATTAAAGGAAGAGTGAGATTGATGATGTGAGGGCTCCCCTATGCTGACTGTGGTTTGTTTACATAAGATTCTGTAAGTTTCCCAATAAGAAACCATACCTTCCAGGTGATAAATGGGTCAAATTCACAGAATATTAAAAGTGTGGGAGGCAGGCTAGGAGAAAAGAAGGCTTTCCTGCTTTCTATTTCCAGAGTGTAGTTTAACTGGGATACTCACAAGATTTGGTCTAAAGAAAGAAGGAAAGCCATGAAGTAATAGAAAAGTGCTAACATAATAACTAGGAAACACCTCTGTGATCTCTTTTTATTTTTCTACTACTAAGTGTTTTTTGTACTTTCTTCTTTATTTTTAGCCACTTCTCCCCTCCTTCCTATTTGTCCTAACCTGTCCCCTCATAATGTGAAATACACATAACTGTCACTGTGGTTATGTGATCCAGTGCGAGCTGTACATAAATCCTTTGATTCAGACAATTACCATTAGATTCAAACACAATTACCCAGTAGATATCTGCCTTATATGAACTCCCACTACCCCCAGCACAGAAAATTCACTTGTACTGCTCTTCCTTTATTCCAAGGGTTATTACTAGGACCAGATAAAAACAACCTCCCACACCATTTTCATTCTAGAATCAGGAATCCTCACTGAACATACTTGTTTCCATTCTATTCCCAATTCTCTTTCTCTTCTGGCTGATAAAAGACTGAAGTCCTGGGTCTCAAGCCAAGTTACAAGGAGTATAAAAGAATACAATAAAGAGGAGAATTGAAAAAACAAGTTTCCATGTTAGTCTTGATAAAAGAGGAATTGCTATCTAGCTTTCTTGCCTCCTAGTCTCATCTCCCTCTTATGTTAGTGAAGGAGCAATCTCCTTTTTGCTTTCTCAGTAATAACCATCAATCTTATCTATCAGAACCTTTCTGCAATATCCTAAATTAGCTTTAGTTTTTGTAATAAAAGTTGGCATGAAGTCTCTTTTTTTTTTTTCTTCCAGAAACGGTATATGCAACTAGAAATCAGGTATCCTCAAGTCTACATTCCTCACTCAGTAATGACAATTAATAATCCACTTTGGCTCAAAAAAGCTAAATGTTCTATCATCAATATCTTCTTCCATTTTCTAAACAGAGACTCTTGAAGACACTTAGTGAGCACACTAAGACTACAGAATCAGCTGATGCTAATGCCTTCGTAATGGTTCATTACCTATTTCCCTTTTCTTCTAGCTTACTTTGTCAATTTATTTAAAGCACCTGTTTTTTCAACCAACTACATTATATTGTTGGTTACAGTGGCAAGACCAATGTCAGAGACAGGTAGATTCAGGGTGGCTTAGCTCTGTATCCTGACTGATAGGACTTTTATTCTTTGTCATTTTGTCAGAAGCATCTCAAAACTCAGAAAGAAGCTATAGAGACCAAACAATCCATCCCTCTGTCTTCATACTGTTAAAAGATTACTTTTCGTATTTGAGGCACTTGAGGTCCAAAGAGTTTAAGGGACTTTATGGATGTTCCTCTGTTAACAGTAAAAGGCAACAAATAGCCCATACCTCCACACACTGTTATGGATAATACTGTATGCTATTTACTGTGTCCATGAAAAACAAAGTAAAATAGCTTATTTTATGCTGTCTGTAAGTTTGTAATCTTGAAAAAAATCCATCATCTACGCATAACACCCAAAACACTATATTCCAGTGAATCAATCTATCAGCTGTGTGAACTGGCATGAAGGAACAACTTCTCTAAACGTCAAACTCCATTTTCATAAAATGAAGAAAATAATTATTCTCTTAGAGTTTTTTGAGAAGTAAATAAGTTAATACAGAGAAAGCTCCTAAACAGTGCCTAGCATGTATTAGGCATTCAATAAACAGTACCTATTATTTGTCACCAAATCCTGGTGGTTTAGATATTAAAATAGTTTCCCTTACAGCTTGAATGAGATGTATTTAGGAAAAATAAAGGACTGCTTTAAACTACAGGTAGTAAACATGAAGTATTAACCCAAGAAACTGTAGAGGCTAGATACATAAGCAGCTACCTAAAGGGGTTATATAAACATGGCATTAACAATTGACAAAAAAGAAAAGAGATTGATATGAGGTTCCCTGCTTGAAGTTGACAGTAACGGATGAAAACTTTGCTCTCGGGGTGCCTGGGTGGCTCAGTGGGTTAAAGCCTCTGCCTTCCGCTCAGGTCATGATCCCGGGGTCCTGGTATCGAGCCCCATACCGGGCTCTCTGCTCCGCGGGGAGCCTGCTTCCCCCTCTCTCGCTCTCCCGGCCTCTCTGCCTACTTGTGATCTCTGTCTGTCAAATAAATAAATAAAATCTTAAAAAAAAAAAAAAAAGAAAACTTTGTTCTCTTACAAACGTGCTTTGCAGTTATTATCAGATTAAGCATAGCATGGCCCCATTGGGTGGCAATGCAGCTTCTCTCACACTAATTGAAGGCAGCCTATCTAAAATCCCTGACTTCGTCAAAACACATGTAGGAATGGTCAAAGCTGAGAGGTGGAGACGCCTGTGGTGCAGGAGGGGCAAAATACAGCGGGTCCTTGCATGTCCAATTACGTATGTTTTAAGACATTGCTTATGGGTAACAGAAAATGGTAAGAACAAAATCCTCTGCTATGCTAGTCGTTTTCCCAGTGGCTCAGTGGAGACCTCTCAGCATGGTGCCGCACCCACCGGCGGGAGGAGCACTGCCCTCACTGGCTAGCCGCTTCTCTTACCTTTCTAATGCAGTGTGTCCGGGTCTCTGTGGTGCAGGAGGTGCTTCAGCCTCACCCCCAACTCCTGGAATTCTCTCAGTGGTGCCTAGTTCATAAATAGTCGTTGCTTGTTCTTCTTGGGAGGAGGCGCGAAGTCAGGGACCATCTGTGGCGCCATCTTGGTGACGTCACCCTCCCTCATGCCAGCAGCAAATGCTACAACTGGTCTCCCTCAGGTCTTTTAAATGCCGACTTCATTGGCATTTAAAAGCGCCACACCAGCTACTCATTTTGCTTTGGAGCCATTCTAGCTATCCAATTGTGACTGTCCAGTGCATGCCAATCTTATTCTTTTAAACCCCAAAAGAATAAGCCCCATCCAACGACAAAGTTTTTAACTATCTTGGTAAACAAGATTCCTTTTACTAGTGGAATTTGGGTATTTCTACGTTCTACTAACACCGGGACTGAATTATAACAATGATTAGCCAGAATTTACAAGACTGCTTCTTTACAATGACGCCATCAGCATTGTAGATCAACATTCCTTTAAGAATGAAGATTAAGGGGTGCCTGGGTGGTTCAGGTGGTTAAGTGTCGGCCTTTGGCTCAGGCTCAGGTCTCGATCCAGGAGTCCTGGGATTGAGCCCAGCATCAGGCTCCCTGGTCAGCAGGGAGTCGGCTTCTCTCTCACCTCCCCCTGCTTGTGCTCTCTCTCTCTCTCTCTCTTTCTCTTTCTTTCAAGTAAATAAATAAAATCTTAAAAAAAAAATTAAGATTCAGATTGGTTTTTAACTTTGTTCGAACTCCTTCACTCCTTTGCTGGTTAAGTGTACTGGGCAGAGTGGTGAACCAGTGAGTCCTAGAAAGGCCTAATGCCATCATTCAGTGTTCTAATAACCATTTTTTCCCTCATATCAGCTCTTCTGCATATAGAAGAACAATTCATACACTTGCTAAAGCTAGAAAAGTGAAGCATCCAGAGATACTGCTTTCCAATAAAGTAATAATGCTCCATTAGCTGTTTTGCTGTTACATGTTTTACCACAGATGTCTCTTCTTTAAGCTGCCTTCCCATATGTGGCCCTGTGATAAATTTTATCAGTGGTCAGCGGGACAGGGCTGCAGGCTGGGCAGTAGCACAGTGGCTTTTTATCTAGCTTAGTTCCCCCTGCCATGCCCCCCACCCAAAGCAGCATTTTCTTGGCGTAATTTATGTTGTGGCATTTCTGTCAGTAGATGTGGTGTCAGCAATTTGTGTTCCTAATGGAAGTTTACATGGAAATGAGATACTTAGCCACAGAATAACATTAAAGATGGGGTAAAACTAATAAAAATTGTAATGCAGAGGTGTTCGTGCCTGCTCGTATATTTTTTAAAATTCTGAAACAAGGATTGTCTTTTGCCAGAAAAGTTTGTTTTCCAAGTCTAAAATACTGGCATATAAGTGGTATGTATAGAGTGCACCCATTCACAGTTAAAGCTAAAATTGTGTCAGCACATATATTAGAAGCTTCTACATTCCAGAGGCTTTAAAGTACTGTCATAATATTTTAAAATAGGTTTTCACACTAAAAAAAATAAAATAAAATTTAAAAAAATAAAATAAAAGTTCTCTTTCTTTCTTTCTTTCTTTCTAAATTTAAAATTTTAGAAACCTGCAGGTTTAACCAAAATCTGTGTTGTTGGTACCTTGGGAAAAATATCCACATATGATGTATATTTTTGTAAAGTTAAAAAACTCAGCCCTTTGCAAGTTTTATTGGAGAAATCATTTCACTGATTGAATAATCTTTGTCCCCATACAGTTTACCATAATAAGATTTTCAATTATTCCATGGCAGGATATTGAGAACATTTAGAAATAGCTGTGTGTTGCATTAGAAATGAAATAGAAGCATTGTTTAGACTCCTTAGCCAAAGGCCCCTGAGATAGCCCCAACTCTAGAGTTATTTAGCCTATCAACTTCTCTAGCTTAAAAAAGGCTTTTACACAAATGGGATCCTTATTCATTCTGAGTTGCTACAGACAACAGAAGCAGAGATAGTGCTATTTCGTGTATCTACCACCTCTGTTACTAGCACCTTCTTTTCTTCACAGACAACATGTTTCCCAAGAAGCAAAGAAGGAACATGGACATCAGGAATCCTCGAGACGGAGTTAACCATGTTATCATAGGGACCTTCCCGCTATTGAATCAGCAACAAGCAGATTTTATCACTTACATTTTCATGTGTTTTAAAGTATTATAAAAATAATGGGTTTAAAGTATTTTTAAAACATCTTAATGACATTTTTCCCCTTAACTAAATTTCATGGTTGACCCATCCATCATATGGAGTCTATCTTTAAGTATTCAGTACTATTCTGAGCTGAATGTGAAATGGTAGTTCTTTTATGCACAAAGATGTTCAGAAGGGGAGATTTGCTTCTGAGAATGATGCCTGCTTTTCTGAAACAATTTTCCTCCAGTCAAACTGGCAAGAAAGACCTGAACTCCATTAGTTGAAAATTTTCACCCTTTTGAAGTGATTTAAGGACCTGTCCTTAGTAATTTTGATTAAAGATGAATGTTTTGAAATTCAGTCCCTATATCCAAGGTGTATCTACCAGAGTCCTGCTAGAATTTTGAATAGACAGCAGAGCAGCATACATACACATACCAAAATGCCAATATATGTATTCAGCTTTGTAAATACACCTTTAAAAAAACTTCACCATATTTAGCCACTCCTAAATATGTATTTACACAAGTCTACACACTGTAAGTGTTTACCTGGGAGACAGGAAAGGTCTCTCTGGTAAATAATATGGGTTTTATAGCCTTTCATGAAGGAATTTTTTGTTTGCTATGTAAAAAAATCAGCTCCTCTCAGTTATAATTTAATAAAATTTTTCTTTCCCTGTAAATTTACTACATAGCACTCGAGGTAAAGCCCTGCAATGTTTAAAAAAAAAAAAAGACAACACTGGTGTTATCTTTGGGTACAGAGTGGCTTTGATTCATTTTGCTAAAAACTACAGAGGGTAGAAAGCATGAATATGATTTCTGAAAACCAAACAAATAAAAATAACCTGTCAGATATATTTTTGAGCTAAGGCTATTGAGTAATTACCTATTTTTTCAGGTTAAAAAGAAATCAAAATCTTTAGGAAGATCAAAATGATTTAAGCTACTTTGCCCTGAATTTTCTAGATCATTGATTTAATTTTATACTTTATATTACATGAGTGGGTATAGGTTAAACGTTTTCAACTGATAAGCAAAATTGTGTTAAAGCCAATAGATGAACAAATTCTTAGAGAAAAGCAGCATTGCCCAGTACACCAGTCCAAGGACAGGAAATGTTCAATGCATGCTCTTAGCTTACAAATATATGGCCTTGAGCAATTGAGTTGATCTGACTTACGCTTTTGAATTTGTAAATTAGGTTGTGATCTACCTAGAGCTAAAGAATGATGGATCTGTATTCATATATTAGGTACTGAATATTAATAGAGGAAAAAAATATATTTTTAAAGAAGACACGTTTTCCTTTTTTTAATTGAAAGATACAAAGTGAGATAGAACATGATGCTTGGAATTAAAGAGACGCCCTGTTATTTGATAGATTCTCACAATTTATTCAGCCTCACCTTCCCCATCTTCACTCTCCCCTTAGAATCTTAAGGCTTTTGAAATCACCTAACATTAAGCAAGTGGTCCCTGACTTTCATGAGCCACTTTAGGGTCCCAGAAATGGACATGGCTTAATTTGGAGTCCTTTAAAGTTTTGGGGGAGGTTCTTTCGGAAGGGACCTCTATTCTAATCAGCTCAATTCCTCCTGGAAGATAAATGTGCAGGATTTCCAGCAGCTTGTCTCTGGAACCACTGAAGATTTTCCTGTCATCAGTGGACTTAGAGACCTACAAGAGAAGAAAAAAAGAGAGAGGCCCCTTACATGAATTCTAAAGACACTTAATAAATTACAGCTTTACGGTTAAAGGACTCCTCTTCTCTTTCTTTGTTCTGTGTCTTTCAAGAATTTTCTCTTTCCGAATTTTTCTGTGCATGGGTGCTTGTGCACAGAATATATACGAGTTTGATTTACATTGAGAAGGTGGGAAATATGGCCATCTTTGGAAAGTCCAGATATGGAAACATTGCAGGCTTTTTTCAGGATAGAAACATATCAATTTTTTTAATGGGCCCAATTATTTCACCCTCACATAAAATGCCTGTTGAAATTTGTCAGTACAACACAGGTACTTCTATGCCTTCCTATCCTATCTCATTTCTAAACACAGCTTTGAGGAGATCAAGTTTACACACACACACACACACACACACACACACACACACACAAGCAGATGAGAAAATGTTTACATCTCATATGCAGATGTCTTAAAGCACTTTACTTTTAAGACTTTTTCTTCCACTTATTCTTAAATTGTTGAAATATGTGCTATCATATAAGATTAAAACAATCCTTTAAAATGAAAATATGATTTGTTTTACCTTTAAATGTATTAGAAACTTAAATACAATGATATGCTTGATGAACATGGAACAGGGGGTTTTACAAACGAGGTCACTAATTCAAATCTGATTCAGAGAGCATAGAATATCCTATAGCTGTCCATTAGGAGTATCTAAACTGAATTCAACAAATAAATATCTGATTATATTTTCACACAAATTTTATACCTATTCTACCAATTGAAATGGAACATAATATACTATTTGTGTATTCAACTTACACTTTTGAAAATCATTCTGTATCATCTCACATATTCACAAAACAAACAGAAAATTCATTGTGTGTCAGTAATACCCACACATGTGCACTAAGAGACACAAATAATATATTCCCCACCTTCTGAGTATGAATCGGCGGGATATTATACTCTCAGCTTTCACCCTAGATCCTCACATACCTATGGACATTGGCAGGTTAGAAGGATGACTCCTGCGTACAGCAAATCTACTCTGGCCATGGTGAATTATGTCTCAGAGTACGGCAAGAACTAACAGAGGAGCAAAATCACTGACCCTTACACTGGAATCACAGCCTGTTAGAAGAAGCACTGCCTTCTGTCTCTTAGTATCTCTTAGACATTAGAGAAAATACAATTTCTATTCAATTACTTCTGACCTGTCACTCCACACCTTATCGCCATTAAGACTCAGGCACAAGTTTAGAGAGTCAGAGTACATGACAAATACCTCCTATGCTAACAATGGCCTCTCCATCTCCTTGCCTATTTTCCTGGAAACCAACATATGCACTTTGACCCTCTTTTCTAAGGATTCCTTTCTGAAGCTATGGCAAGATTTCAGAATTCCTGAGTTTGGACAGAGGCTGACACCCACATCTCTTGGGATGAAGAGATATTGTGAAGGAGGCTCAGCTAGAATTAAATCACAATACTTTGTGTGGCAGACGAATGTAAAATTCCTAGATAACAGTCCTAATCCAGTCTGCGCTGGTTAAATCAGTCCTGATGCCGCGGTGCTTAGTTCTTAATGCTACCTTATAAGACTGCACAGTATTCACGGAAGAGAATATGGGGTCAAAAAAGAAATACATCCATATTCTACAGAGTGCAGTTGAACGCACCGGGACTGCTCAGAAAAAAAAAAAAAAAATAGAGGGAATTTGGAATTCCTTTCAAATATTTGAATGACTGTTACACAGAAGATGGAGTAGGCTTATTCTGCAGCTTATTCTGGCCGAAGATAAAGAGCTTCCTATGAGTTTGTGCTGTCCCAAGAAAGAATGGACTAGCCTGCCTCAAGAGAACCTAGACAGCATCCAGCACAGGCTAGACAGCCTCCTGGGAGTTGGGCTGGATGACCTTGAAGCCTCTTCCCAAGGCTGAAGTTGAGTGAATCTATAAAGCCAACCCAACCAGGAGAGTTCCAAGACGGCCCAGAAAGCAGTTTCAGGATACTGTCACACAAAGTCATCCTAACTAAGCATAACCTCATTTTGGTTGCTTCTGAGTCCAGAATTTCTTTCAAGGAGGCTGAATTCCCCGCATTGAGTGTGATTGTAAAAAGAACACGGATTCTCCCATCAGAGAACTCCGGTTTGGAATCCTGGCCCTTCCATCTAGTAGTTGTGTAAATTTGAGGAAGTCGATGAACCTAAGAATCTCAGTTACAAAATTTAGGGTTAATAGTCCCATCTCACAGGGTAGTTGTGAGCATATTAAACCATCTGTATGCTAGCTGGTGTTTGCAGTAGGTATTAACTGTTGTACGTATATAAGTAAGAACATGGTATAGATATCAGGCCTAAAAAGCCCACTCTACCTCATGGTAGAGATGGTCATATTGCAGTAAGTTCTGAATGCAGTGAGACAGGGTGCTGTGTGTCAAGTACCCACTTCTACAAAGGTTCCCTTTTCCATCCAGAATACACATGTTTATGTTAATCTGGAAAGAAAAAAGATCCTACTATGGAAATTGTGCTATAAACATAGAAAATGTAGTAAATGAAATAATAATCACAGTGATGAACTTTCTCAAAATTTACATGAGATGAATAATGCAAAGACAGAGGAAATTATTCTCTACTAGCAGCAGAAATCTTCTACATAGCTCCCTCTTAATTTCAAAATGCTCCTAGTAATGCAGTCTTTCTGATTATTGCTGCTCTTTTATCTTCTTAAAATCAAATCACCTAAGGATGGAAGTGTTGGTCACAAAGACAATGAGATCTGCCTGATTTCTTTTCCTCTTTTTTTTAAAGATTTATTTATTTCTTTATTTGAGAGAGAGAGGACCAGAGAGTGAGCCTGCACGCACACTAGTGGGGAGTGGGGCAGAGGGAGAGGGACAGAATCTCAAGCGGAGTCCTTCCTGAGCCAGAGTCCAAAGCGCTCAATCCCACGACCCTGAGATCATAACCTGAGCCGAAATCAAGACACAGACGCTTAAGCAACTGAACTACCCAGACACCCCGCCTGATTACTAAAGAGAATCTTTTCGCTTTCATCAGAGGACTCTTAAATTCCCAAACTAAAAGTTGTGATTTTCAACTAAAGGGGTGATTATTTTCATATATAAATAGTCAGTGAGTTTAAAAGTGGAGTCAAAGATCTCTGATTTGGTCAGTCTTCACAAAATGCATGGAGTATTTTTGACATAAATTTATACTTTTACCATCCTTTGAAAGACACTCACAACCATTTCTGAGTTCTTTTCAATTCACACTGAATTCGTAGTATTAGCTACAATTCCTACTAAGATGATTCTGTGTGCCCAAGAAGGGATGATTAGATTTGATGGAAACATTTACTCCTGACTTAGGTTGGTAACCTTAAACACACAGCTATGCTAGGCGACATTTTCAATGGTTGAATTCCTTTAGGCAATCTGGTTACAATACACGACAATGTGGCATCCAAAGATGCTTGGATTTCAACTCGTGAGAGGCTGGCAGTAGGGAGCTCCTGTTCCAGGAACACAGTTCTCTAGCCCCAGCATAAGCGCTCTTGTTCACAGGAGAGGAGACAAATTATCCAAAGCAAAGACTTTGGGACAGCCCCTGGCTTCTTGCCCTACTTTCATGTGGCAGTAATTTCCCTACACAAGAGGCTGAGGGCCTGTCCTTGACACACAGTGTCTGCCTTGCCTCCCACACACAAACCCACAAGAAAGTCTGATCCAGAGAGTATTAAGAAAAAAGCCCTGACCTGACCACACAGAAATTCTGGGGCATGAGCAGTAGCCACCGCCATGCCTGGGCAAGGGTTTCACTGCATCCAACTAAAAGTGAGCACAATAAAATTCCTTTGTCAGAGTCCCAGTGGAGTGTTGGCAATCAAGTGCATATTGTCCCCTCGGTAGGAATGACGATGAACAGCATGAAATCTATGCTTTGGCAGCGAGAGAACTTGGTGCTAGCATTTGTCTAAACTGAAACAAGACAAATGAGTTGGCCTGATACTTACAAGTTATCTTATATGTTAAATCACCTCTAAAAATAAAAAAAAAAAAAGATTCGAAGAAAACTGTAAATCTTACAAAAGGAAAAAGATGGTTAGATAAGCTTTATGCTTGTAAAGAATGATTTTAAAGCATGTTGAGAAGCATGAGTTGAGGAAACAAAGAATTGTGCACACCTCAGTTGTTTCAGTCTGTTTGGAATTCAAGGACGGAGGGGCAGGGTATGATCAGACTCCTGCAATAACTCGGAGAGTACTTATTTGTAATTAGTCAAGAAGTTCTCATACCAGTAAGTTATTACAAAGTTAAGTAAATCCCAGGTACTGAACTTAGGCACTGAACAAACACAAATATACATAAATGTTGCCCTCACAAAAATCATTTCACAGACATAAGGTATAAACCCTCTGGATAGCAAGATATGCAATAAAAACTAGAGAAATTTGACTAAGGACATTAAAAAGAAAACTAAATCTTCTAGGGAAATATTCCTATACCTTTTTTCCCTCCAAAATTTCTCAATGTGCTACTAAGCCTTCATTTTCTTTCCCCTCTCCAACCTGTTAGATTGCATTATTCATCAGAGACACGGCCTCCGTTTCCTACAAGGTCTAGATCATTGTTACTTCTCTTTTTCCTAACTGGCTTCTGACTTATTGGTGCAAAGAAGACAGGCATAGCCCTAGAAGAGGTTCACGTTCTAAGTAACACAAACACAATGCTTCTTCCCAAAGGAATGTTTCGGGATTTCTTTCGTGGGAGTATCATGTGTCTTAACCCAAATAAGGAAGAAAGACATCTTTGCTCATGGTCAACTCTAACCTCCGGGAGCACAGATCCTGAGAGCAGAAGAATCGGGGCAAAGTTTCCACTCTCTAGGTTCCTGATACAATGTGATAAACCAAATCACTTCATTACTTGTCATCTCCTTCAGTCTCAAACTGAATCTGGTGTGGAAAGCACAATGCTTATTAGATCAAAAGCCTGGCCATGCTTTACAAATACAAGACAAAGATAGAGACGTATGCATGAGCCATGCATAGTGATACTTTAAAATAGAGCACAAAAATGTATAAATCTTTTCCCTAATATGCCCAAGAGTTTAAAAGTAAAATGAAGAATCTGTCAATGAGTCTGAAACCGAACCACTCAAACCAGGCTCAATGTTTATAGATGATGAAGAGCCAAACCAATAATAATATTGTGGCATTGATTCTTTATGGTCTCAGTCACACCCACCTCATCACTTAATATATTTTTTCTTCTAATATGTGTTCAATCCTTTTTGACGGCTTGGCTCAGAGCTTAGATAATGGAGCCAAACCATATCCCTTTGGTCGGTCTCAAGCTTGGCTGGACTTCCAATGACTTCCACATTTTAAGAGCCACTCTCACAAAAAGCTTCATATAATAATAAAGCCACCTGCCTAACAAGTAATAAGAATAAGCATTTCTTGATTAGTTGTACAAGCTAGTCAACATGTTGAGGACTTTACACACAATATGTCATTTAATCCTCACAAGAACCTGCTGATATAGGCAGCATTTAGCTCCATTTTACAGATAGGGCATTGAGACAGGGAGGTTAGGACTTTCCCAGGGTCACAGGGTTAGCAAATGGTGGGAACTTAGTCCTGTCAATTACATTAAAATTGCCACAGGTCCACACAGTGTCATTTAGCTACACTTTGAGGCAGATTTCCGGACTCACTTTTGGAAATGTAGAAAGCTTTCCATTGCTGCATCATGTGAAGACTGGCCAGCATTTCTGAGGTGTCAGACTGGGAAATAAATTGCTCAACTTCAGGTGGTACAGAGCTCTAATATTCACAAACATTCAATCAATGACTAACTCCCTACCCTCTGCCACCAGCACCTCCACCAACAGCAGAACTACTACACACGAAAGATTATTTTTTGTGACTTACAGGTTTTTTTTTTTTTTTCTTTTGATGTAATCAATGGAGCATGGTGTCTCCCTGTTTGCAGATACTGGGGGCAGGGTTACACAAAGTGTGAGCTACCTCAGGCCAAACCAGAAATAGCCCTGGTCCTCCCATCCCTGAACTTCAAAGCCAGCCCATTCTCCCGGCTGTGGTGACTTCTGCAGTGGTCACGGGTGTACAGCCTGGGTGGTCCCCCATATCCAAGCATTCCCTGTGCCAGAGAGCGACCACATGCCCTGCTTCTGGGGATGGGAAGTCAAGGGAGGAAAAGACAGAGCTGATAAATAAACCCTGGCCTCCCCCAAACTTTCCCTTGGAGAAAGTCAACTATATATGAGCCGAATGTGCTTACACAAGGCAAAGCTTTTCAACAGTACACTACCATCCCACACTGCCTAGGGTTTCTCCTTCCACATCGCAACATGGGAGGCCACGTGGCACCGCATGGGGGTGTGGGAAGACCATGAAACTAGAAGAGACTTAAGTTCTGATTCTGTCACTCACAAGCTCTGTCACTCATAAGCCTCAATTCTTAGATCTCTGTGCCCATCGGTATTCTTCGTTTAATGTTTCTCTAGGTGCTGGGCATTGGAGCTTATTTGTTTATTCGCTTCCTGAATATAGGAAAAGCATAAAGTATTTCTCCCAAGTTTCCTCAGCCCCTGACTCTGTTAGACAAAATTAGTAATTGACAGTATGAAAGTTTTGGTGTTCAAGAGTATTCAACTGGAAATCAGCTTTTGCGTCTTGGAGATAGCATACAGGAAGTCCCATGGAGGGCCTAGACTCACCTCAGGCATATCTCTTCTCAGGAGATTGTCACCTGCAGGGTAACTTTTCAACAGAAGCAGGAACTGAGCAGTAACACTGTCCCCATTGAATATTTGGAGAAACCTCTTTCTCCAGCCTGTTACGGGGCTTTAATGTGAGGAACATTATCCAGAAGGTCTCGTAGAAACAGGGAAACACTAGCCTATGCAGATCTGGGAGAAGACTGTCTTCTTTATGAAACTCATAAAGGAACCAGTCCTAGCATTGGGAAGAATACCAAGGTTCCCTGAACTTTAAATAAATAAATAAATAAATAGATAGATAGATAGATAGATAGGTGTCTGGATGTTCAACAACCTTGGGCCACAAGGTGGGGAGGAAGAACTGGCTTTTCTTTGAAACTAGAAACTCCATTTGGTATGTGTTCAGTAGACACAAGGAGCAGATCCCATGGTCACAAGTTGTTTTATCTAAATTTTTTGTCCCGGTTTCCTTTTGTTGCGAGTTCCAAGCTGCTTTGCCCCTTTCCATCCTTTACAACTATTGAGTCTCTTCTACAGATCTGTAAAAATAAACAGGCCATTTCCAGACTACCAACCAGCGGCACCACATCCTGTGTTAGAGCTAACGATAAATAAGAGTGAGGCAGGTAGTCCCCCAGACACATCTGGGAAGCATCCTCTTCTCTGAACAGAAGCACACAGCATTCAATTCTAGCCAAAGCTTGTTTGGCCTTGTGGTCTGCTGAGTTGAAATGGTTATGCCATTTTTTCTGTGTGCGAATCTAAAAGATTCTGTTTTTCATCTGACATTTTTCCTTTTTTTAAATTTTGGTATATAAAAAGTAACCCCCGGGGGAAACTTCCACTGACTTTAGCCATGAATCCCAGGTGTATCCTAATTAGCTTTAAAACTTATTAAAAAAAAAAACAAAAAACCCAACTTCAAGTTGAAGACAGCTAAAGAACTAGCAGCCACAGTTTGGGCTAATTAACTCTTCTGGTAACATCTAGTGACTGGAAACTGTGGTCTCAAAGATTCTGTGATAATGTATCTACCCAGGATCTTATCTGCACTTTTAACTTCTTTTAAATTAATCAGCTTTATCATGATTAACAAACTGAAATTATTTTTAGCTCTAGTTCTTATTTATTCTCTTCCCCTACTCCACTAATGTATTCCTCTTTCTCCCAGCTAAACCCTCCAATCTCTCCTTAATATATAGAAATTTCATGAGACCAGCATCACTCTCTCTCCTCCCAAATATGTGTAAACATACACTGGGGGTAAGTGTAGGAAATATCTTTCTTTCACATCCTGCATTTAGCAGTCTCAGAAGCACGGGCCGACTGAGGATGGGCAAACACAAAAGTATGGTTAGAATCCACTCAGAGAACTCTGATTCTGCTCTCTAGAATCTTAAGCTGCCCTCACCGTCTTCCCTAATGCCTCAAGGGAATGTGTTTTCACTTGGAGCAGTCTCTTGGTAGCTGACCTGCAGTAAAAGGAAAACCACACCTGTGGTTATATGACAGCCCAGGGAGGGACTAGTTATAGATCCATTAATCCCATCCATCCTTCTGGGCTAGACTGTGACAGTCAGCAAATGGGCCAGGAAAGACTGCAATGAAAACACAATCCTACTGACACTCTCCCACCACCTTGTAAGGACAGGTGTCCCTTCTGGAAAACTTAGGTTTTAGCCAGCTTACAGTTTACGTAACTTCAGAAGGCTATTCAGAAGACTTAGACAAGAAATAAAAAATCTCTAATCTTCTATTAAGGAAAGGAATATTGGCCCAGAAATCAAAAGAGCTGGCCCTTAGTCCCTTCTCTGCCATTAATTAGTTCTGCGACTTGGGAGAAAAGTTTCTTCACGTGAACATTATTAAGCCAGAGGATTCTAAAGGCCCCTGTCCAGATATCAGGCAGAGGAATAGACTCAATGAAACCCAGATTTACATTCCATATAACTCCAAGAGAATTTTCAAAGACAAACGTTTACCACTCTTTTCTGAAATCACAGAGCTCTTGCATGCCAATGTTAGTTATAAGACCTACATAAAATAAAATGTCATTTTTTCTGATGCATTGATCACCAGTCAGAAGGGTAAATTCAGATTCCCTGATGAAGCAATAAAGGAACTCCAAAAGATGAACAAAAATAAATAAATGTGACTACAACAATACAAACACCAAATGAACATTTTACTCCTTATTTTGTGCCAGACTTTGAGCTAGGAATTTCTGCCAGTGTTATCTCAGCTTAGCGGTATAAACAGGCTCAGTCCTCTCATTATATTCTCCAATTATCACCCCCTCCGCCCTGGCCAGTCTGCCATATGCCCACCTCTAGCATAGCGAATACTGTATAAGGCAAGACCTTTCTACACAAGCACACCCAACGAGTCCCCCCACCCTATGGGCTTCCAGAGCCGTCTCCTCAACACATCACTTCCTGGAAGGAGGAAAAGAGTACCCTATTTGTCAAAAAGGAAAGAATTCTCAGTGTCTGCCTTTTCCTAGTATACTTCCTTCAAGTCTCTGGGAGTATTTTATCTACACAAGGAGGGTCACTCTAATGTCTAGATCAATATCTGCAAAAGCTTTTAAGCTATAATAACCATGATCTTCAGCACTCAACATATCCTGACAAGACCCCCTCCATGTCAAGTGAAGTGGGTAAACTCTTAGAAAGAGATTTTTAGACTCACTCCTTGGCTACCAGTACTCTTAGTAGAAAAGTCCATAATCATTAAGCCAAATGCAAGGGAACGGGCATTCCCAATGATATAGGCTTAATTTTCTTTAAATCCAGCCAGCACAAACTTCATCACTACATTGTTGTTGACTAGTGAGTTGAATTTTGGCAGCCCATTAATCTTAATTTTGTAAACATTGATTTTTTTTTTTTTTCCGTAGGTTTTGAATGGAGCTAAAATTAGCATGGGTTTTTGTTTTGTTTTGTTTTGGGGGGTCTTTTTTTAGTATAACCTCCTTTTCAACTTCCTGCTACTGGATATTTTATTGCAACAAACAGCTCTATCCTTGACCAGGTCTAAAAAGAAGTCAGAAGAGTTCTGGGAATAATGGTCCCACCTCTCATCTCGTTTTACACACTTCCCCTGTCCCTTCTGGGACATGGAGCAGCCATTGACTTCTAAGGAAATTCACTTGAGGCTCAATTAAAACTATGGGGCACTGAGAAGAAGCAGCACATCCTCACCTTTTCCTCCCCAGTAAGATCTGTTTCCAGGACCAATCCTATACAGGAGGACTTTGAGGGTTTGTGGTACATTTGACAACTGCTGGTTCATCTCAAGTTTCTCTCATAAATGCAAATGCCTAAAGATTAAAATTGAAAGGCTCTCTCCCACCAAAGGGAATGCTCATGGCTTCCAACCTTTCCTTAGCTTGCTCTGGCTTCTTAGCCACTGCCATTCAGCAAACAGTTTACGGAACAGCAGTTTTATTAGTGTTGAAGATGTGTGGTATGAACTACATTCTTTTCAGTTAAACTGAGAAGGTCATTTCACATCACCCATTTTCTCATTATGTCTTTTCTTTAGCATGTTTTCACTTAAAACAGGCTACCCATCTTTCCTTTTTCCTTTTTTCCTCTGTGATAACCTATTCTAGGTTTGGAGCCCTTGCCCCTTACTTTCCTCAGAACTACAGTATTGTATCCTCCAAGAGTCTCTCTTCCCTTTTCTATTATACCCCTACAGTCCATTGTGATTGCTTCATATTTCTACTGAAAAAATACCAATCCAGTCTCTCCGCATCATCTGATTACTTATAATAAACAAAGCACATTTCTTCCTTTGAAGCATCGTGACATTTATCACTTTCCTTCAATGTTTTATGTTATTCACTAAAATTTGAAAAGCACTTGTCAATTAGTTTTGGGAGAGGGAGAGCATCTTCCAGGCAGAAGGCTGTACTTGAGGATAAAGTATGAAGTTCCCATGGTTAGACAGCAGACAGCCAGGTAGAAATCTTAGTGCTGCTACACGTCAGCTGTAATTCCTTGGCCATGTTACATAAGCTCAGAAACAGAGGCCCAGAGCAGAATAGAGCATGTTTACCAGACAGTTGGATTCTGAATTTTGCTAAAGCAGAGCAGAAAAATTTCAAACCTTTATCCACTGGAAGATAGAGTGGGATCAGCTTACATTGACTTCATTGGGTATGGGCTTTTCACTCTGGATTTCTTGTTGTAGTCCAAGTGTGACAAAGAAGTTTGATCAAAACTATCTCTTAACAATTGACAGTGGTTCATTAGAACTCTGTGTTGAGAATTCTGAGGCCACTGGCTCTAAGAGAAACAGAGGATGATTGATTATTAATGTCTTCCACGAAGGAGAAAAAGGTGGCTTACATGTTTATGTCTGCCATCCAGGCAATGTAAACAATGGAGGTCAAGGAGGGCAATTCAGCCAAAGAGTGACATGATAAAAGAGATGTTTTGAAGATTAATTTGACAACAGATTATATAGGATGGGCTGCTGAGAGAGAAGAGAAGGCAAAAAAAAAATTTGATCTTTTACCAAAATCAGGACAGCAACCATGCAAACAGAAAAGAAGGAATACATTTAAGAGATTTTAGGAACAAATTGATATACTTAGCATGACTCCTAAAGAGCCTTTAAACTGAGGGCATTTTTAAAATATTTTATTTTATTTTTTCAGTGTTCCAAGATTCATTGTTCATGTACCACACCCAGTTCTTTTTTAATAGATTTCATTTTCCAGAGCAGTTTTGGGTTCTCAGTGATATGGAACAGAGGGTACAGAGATTTCCTGTACACCCCATACCCCCACACTTGCACAGCCTCCCACATTATCAAGAGCCCCCATCAGAGTAGCATATTTGATACAACTGATGAACCTGCACTGACACATTATAATCACCCAAAGTTAGGGTTCACTCTTGGAGCTCGCCATTCTGTGGGTTTGGACAAATACATAATGACTTATATCTACCATTACAGTATCATACAGAGTAGTTTCAATGCCCTGAAACTCTTCTGTGTTCTCCCTATTCCCTCCCACCAGCCCCTAGCAACCACTGATCTTTTTACTGTCTCCATAGTTTTACCTTTTACAGAATGTCAGAGTTTGAGTCATATAGTATATAGCTTTTCAGAATGCCTTCTTTCACTTAGTAATATGCCCTTAATTTTCCTCCATTGGAATGAGATTGGCAGCTCATTCCTTTTTGGTGCTGAATAGTATTTTATTGTCTGGATAAACCACAGTTCATTTACCTACTCAAGGACACCTTCGTTGCTTCCAGCCTCCATGGGCAGGTTTTTGTATGGATGTAAGTTTTTAACTTTTGGGGGTACATTACCAAGCAGCACAATTGCTGGATCACATGGTTGGAGTATGTTTAGTTTTGGAAGAAACTGACAATTTGTCTTCCAAAGTGATTACAACATTTTGCTTTCCCACAAACAACGAATGAGTGTTCTTGTTGCTCCACAACCTCACCAGCATTTGGTGTTGTCAGTGTTCTGGATTTTGGCCATTCTAATAAGTGTGTGTATTCCCATTGTTGTTTTTAATTTGCATTTCCTTTTTGACATATGATCTGGAGCAGAGTTATGGCATTTTGATTCTTTTTTTTTTTAAGATTATTTTTTATTTATTTATTTGACAGAGATTACAAGTAGGCAGAGAGGCAGGCAGAGAGAGGGGGGAAGCAGGCTCCTTGCTGAGCAGAGAGCCCAATGTGGGACTTGATCCCAGGACCCTGGGATCATGACCTGAATCAGAAGGCAGAGGCCTTAACCCACTGAGCCACCCAGGTGCCCCAAGGTATTTTGATTCTTGAGAAGAATTACTATATCGGCTAGTTCTTCCACTAACAAAGATTCATTCATTTCATTCAACCATTCCTAAGCACTGTCACCTAGCAGACAGCAAGATAAGAGGGCATTTGAAATATAGTACAGGTAAATTTTGACAAATGACAGGTAAGGAAAATTTTGGAGGAAGTGTGTCCCTAATGTTGGTGAGTATTTCAGTAAACACAGTAAGGCTTTACACTGGTAAAGCAGTGGCCACCTAGAGTGAATCAACAACCTTGGGTAGAAGTAGAAGATACTCAAAATAAATCTTGCCTTCATAATTTTGACCAGCAGCTCTGGCTCTCCTTAGTTCATTCACTTTTGTCTCTCCGTCTCATGATAGGTGACTGCGTATATCAAGTACACCATGGCGCTAATGCCAGAAGTAAAGACACAAGACTGACACCAGATCTCATTTCAAAGACAGTCTCTTAAAAGGTCTCCTGGAGCATAAGGCAGAGGGAAAAAGAAGACATTGATCATAATCACTAACACTGCAAATGTATTTATTTGTTAATTTGCTGAGAGACAACTATGCATGAAGCTCTGAATTAAAAACGATGTCAGATGAGACCCGGCACATTCAGGATGGTAGGACCATAGAGACATACTTTGATTTGCCATTTGCTTTCTTATTTGGCCCACTGCTTGTGCAGTAGAGTGTTTAATATTTACATTAAATATTCAATATTTGCACTGCAGATTTTCCAACTCTGTTTTACTGTTGACCCTTAGTTTTATACCACTGTGGCCGGAAATATACTTAGTATGATTTCAGTCTTCTTAAATTTGAAATATTCATTATGTGTCTTTTTATGTGGTTTAACCAGGGGATTCTTCTGTGTGTACTTAAAGGAAGTGTGTCTTCTACTTTTCTTGAATGGAAGGCTTTATATATACCTTTTAGAACCATGTATGCTTCAAGTTTGCTTCAAGTAAAAAATGCTTTGCTGAAAAAAACATCATTTTAACTGAGGACACTCCTTTAAAATAAAGCATATAGAGGGGAGTAGAGGGAACAGGTGAAAGAGGTAAAGGAGACTAACAATACACTTATGATGAGCACTGAGTAATGATATATGGAATTGTTGAATCTCTATATTGTACACCTGAAACTAATACAACACTGTATGTTCACGATACTGGAATTAAAAATTTAATAAAACATAAAAATAAAAACATTTCAAAATTATAAGAATGATGTATATCCTCCAGAAATATACATTCTACTTAGGAGAAAAGACACACGTGTGTTAAAATTAAGGAATAGATTAAGAGATGGCACAGGCCATAGATGACAAATGGCTCCACCTTATAATAGTGGTAGTCTTAGGTATGCTACAAAGTGAGTGAATGATTTGAGGAATGGGAATAACTATTCACGTAAATGCTGAATCACAGAGATTTTCCAAAGCTAGACAAATGCTAGGCAAACGGGAATAACCAATGAGGAAGGGCTCTTTGGAGAGGACTGCCCCTGACTGGGGCTCCCTCCTTCCTGCACAAATGTGTTGATTATGTGAATCCAACTAAGCTGGGGAAAAGATGACTGGAACATTTCCTTAGACAATGGCCCAATTGAAAGGTCACTTCCTGCCACTTTCCATGTCCCTGAGGGGGAATCCCATACTGGCTCCCAGTAAACAGAGATGTCTATGTTGAAAGTCAGGCTTCCAAACAAATCCTGCCCGCCACAGTCATAGGCCTCCACTTTGGGGTTTAGAGATGAATTAAAGATAAGTATTCATGCTTAAATGTCCACTCAAATATAATGAAATCTGTACAGTTTTCCAATTTACAATTATTGCAAAGTAGCTATGTTTTCCTCTCCTTTGTTGACTCTATGATTTTTCATATCATCTGAGAAACAGAAATTCTTCACTCCCAAATGAGCAACATTTTGAACTCAACCCTGACCCTAACATGATAAAAATCTGTGCCGTTGAAAAGAAACATAAAGTGTTTTGTTGTTTTGTTCTGTCTCTTCCCCTGAAAGGCATCCAAGGGCAGAATCCTGTTGCCTTTGTTCACAATAAATATGACATAGAAAGAACATGGTATTTTAGACAGAGCTTTCAGAAAAATCCATATAAGGGCAAAAAAGAAACATTTGATGCTGAATTCTTTCCTAATTTAAGACATTTTGAGTCCAGTTTTTATTTAAGAGAAAAAAAAAAAAGGATAACAATTCCAGGGCGAATGTTCCTGGGATTTTTTGTGTGAGCTGACAGTAGTAATCAGCAGACATTGTCCAAGTCATTGAAGGAATCCCGGATAACCAAAATGTCTCCTCTGTGTGCCTAGCAAGCACCGGCCTGCACAAAGATCTCATCCATTCCCCAGTCTGCATCTTCACCCCCTGAGTCCCGACATCCGTCAAAATAGAGCATTTTAAACATGCTGGTGTGTTGTTTTGAAATTGCTCTCAGGTTACTTTTTGGAAACAGTGCATGATCTAATGCAGTGCTTATCAAAGCAGAAGCTCTATATCAGAATCACCTGGGGTTTTACTAATACGTAGATTCCCGGGTCCATGCCTGAAATTGCTGAATCTGGAATATCTGTGGGAGAGACCCTGGTATCTGTATTGTTAGAGACTCTCCTGTGGTTTGAATCTACAGGGCAAAGAATCCTGAACCTTGAACTCTAGTCTTAGTTGTACTATTAAACATTCATGATACACTTTCAGCCAGTCATTTTAATCTCTACAACTCAATTTTTCAACTGTAACATGGGATTATTGTGAAGCAATAAATGCAGAAGTACTGGTACAAATTAAAAAAAAATTCATATATGTACTTGTGAATCTCTTAGGTAGATGATAAAGTCTTTGACATCCAGGAATCTCTTTATTGTATTTTTCTTAGTGGTAACATCATATTTCTAGCTGGATTTCAGTAAGCAGTTGTTCAATATACATTCAGGAGAAGAGTTGGAAGCCTTTGAAGCCTGATGCTTACAGAAAACAATTAGCCCCCAGGAGTCCACCTCAATGTAGAATTTACTTTGGGTGAATTTACCATTGAGCAGGGTCTTCCTTAGGACTTGCAAGTTAATCATCTATCAGAGTCAATTAAAGTTAATATGGCTGTTGTTTGCTGTCTAACAAAGCTCCTAAAATGGACATGTAAGGCCTTCTTGCTAATTTGTTGAATTTTCCAGGAGAAAAAGAACTCAAATAGCTTGGTAAATCCTGTTGACTACCCAACATGGGTCAGAGTAAAAGTACTATTTATGAG